>NC_068911.1:3253449-3878449 GCF_023091745.1 Budorcas taxicolor | reverse complement strand
AGAGAGTCGGACACGACTGAGCGACTTCACTTTTTTTTTCAGCTTTTTTTATGGTCCAGCTCTCATGTCCTGATAGGATTGCTAGAGTAGGACAGTAGAGCCCCGACTGCCCTCCTTCCCTTGTGCCCAGGACAGACATCACTAATCGACCATGAAATTCAAAATCGTCCTTCCCACTGAGCAGAGGGAGCCTCGGGTTCCTCAACCCAGCGCCCTTGACCAGCAGAGACGAAGATCAGGGGCGTGGCCAGGTGGGTGCAAGAGGAAGTGTGGGTTGGGGGCTTCCCTGGGGGCTCCCTGGGTAAGAATCCACCTGCCAGTGCGGGAGGTGTGGATTCCCTGGTCTGGAAAGATCCCACCAGTGGCAGAGCAGCTAAGCCCGTGCATCACAGCTGTTGAGCCTGCGCTCTCGAGTACGGGATCCACAACTGCGGAGCCTGTGAGCGCTAGAGCCCGGGCTCCGCAACGAGGCGAGGGAAGCCACCCCGGTGAGGAGCCTGTGGATCGCAACCAAAGGTAGCCCCCGCTCGCCACAGCTAGAAAAAGCCTGTGCGACTGCGAAGACCCAGCACAGCCAAAAAAAGAAAGTGGATCGAGATGTGGGTAAATTAATTCCCAGTGTCCCAGACTGCCTCTCTGCCTCTATTTTTTTCCATGTTAATTGCCGCCACAGTAAGGAACTGCACCATTTCCCAAGTGTTTTGCACGTTCCAGGCTCTGCTTCCAGTACTGTGTGCTTTGATTCTTACCCATCCCGGGTCCTGCCAGACCAGTGTCCTTGGCCCCGAGTTACAGATGAGGTGCCGGGGAGGCTGGCCTGGTGGCCAGGCAGAGGGGTGGCCAGCTCTAACCCCAGCTCCATCTAACCTCAAGTCTGAGCTTTTGCCAACCCTCCCTCCAGGGATCCCCAAGCCGCCAGAGCTCCTGGTTGAGGCCCAGAGGATCCCCAAGCCGCCAGAGCTCCCGGCTGAGGCCCAGACCCCTGCAGCCCCTCCCGGGGTGGGGGTCTGGGAACCCCTAGCCAGATGAGCGGAAGGGCCGCTGGAGTTGACCCCGGAGTGCTGGCTTAGTTCTCAGTGTCACTGCGGACAGTGGTTCGCTGTGACTAAGTGAAAATGAAAGAAAGTGAAAGTCTTAGTTGCTCAGTCGTGTCCAACTCTTTGTGACCGCATGGACTGTAGCCCCACAGGCCCCTCTGTCCGTGGAATTCTCCAGACAAGGATACTGGTGTGGGTTGCCGTTCCCTTCTCCAGAGGAGCTTCCCAACCCAGGGATCGAACCTGGGCCTCCGGAATTGCAGGCAGATTCTTTACCATCTGAGCCACCAGGGAATCCTTGACTAAGGGAAGTCACTTCTTAAACAGCAGAGCGTCTGAGCTCGTTGCAGACTTTGGTGCGTTCAGGGCTCCGTGGGGCCTGGAGCTGGAGGCCCGGCACCCACAGAGACCTCGGCCCCTCTCCGGGGGTTTTCCCTGCTCTCCACTTTCCCACCGTCTCCCTCCATCACCCTGGACTCTGTTGATGCCCCTGCCTCCTCCTCACAGTTTCTGCTTTCTCGTAGCCTCAGCTCTCCACCTCTGCTGCTTGCGGCCTCCATCCTGTTCTGTATTTGACTTCCTTCCTTGGCTGTCTCCCCACGAGCTTGGGGGTGGTGGAGAATGTTGGTGTGTCCTCTCTTTACCCGCGAGTGAATGGCACACAGTAAATGCAGCAAGTCCCCAGCAGATTGAGGTCTGTTCCGAGAATGCATTCATGAGTCCAGTTTGTAAGTCCGACAAAGTTAGCCTAGGTACCCAACTAACACAGGACTGTACTGTTGCAGGTTTATAATACTTTTTCACACAGATAATACATAAACACACACACACAAAGAAGGCATTCTAAATGTTATAGAACAGTTCCTTGAAAAGTCCAGCAGTCCAGTACAACAGCTGGCATACAGGGGCGGGCATCGGGTCAACAGGCAAGAAGAGTTACTGACCGGAGAAGGGAGAGGAGGTGAGAGATGGCAGAACTGAAGGGTCTCCAGCAGTAGGAGACGTGGGCATGCTGACGCTAATGGCACAGCTCTGGTTCCTTGCTGGATTAAATTCTATCTACCTTCTTGGAAAAAAAAGAAAGACCCAGTGATGTCTGGGTAGTAGCACGTTCGAATCTTTGGAAGTTTGCAACTTGGGACTGTGCTTGAGAAACGGAAGTAGGATTTCACCGTGGTGGCTTCTGGCGTCAGACCTCCCGTGTGTGCCTCGGGGAACCCCTCCAGTGAATGGCTGTGATCTTGGGCACGGCTGTGATCTTGGGCACGTTTACCTGGCCTCTGTGTGCCTTGGTTTCCTCTTCTGAGAGATGGGGAATAATAGTAGCACTAATCTCACAGGGTCGATTGAGTCTCTGAACATCAGTGTCCTCATCTGTAAAATGGACAAAATAATTGGGCCCCATTGTGAGACATTTGGAAGACTAAATGCCGACCCTGGCCCGTGCTTGGCCCGAGTTCGGCATGCAGTGAGTGCTCTCGTGGTGTGTCGTCCGTCTTGGTCCCATCACTCCCCAACTCGGGGCTCTTGGGCTGGTCACTCAGCTTCCCCGGGACTCAGGTCCTCCATCACTGCATGAGGTGTGGGCCCGGCGCATACACGTATCAGCGGGTGGGGTGTGTCCCTCTGGCCGCAGACTGGACAGTGAGTAACCCTGAATGAAGCAGAGTCCTTAAGGTCACTCCAGGAGTGACTCGTCTTGGGACCAGGTCCCTGCACCCTCAGGTCCTGGTTTTCAGGGGACCTGAGCTGCAAAGCTGTGATCCTCAGGCCTGGGTGGGGGCTCTGCCCTTGGGCTCCCTTCTTCCACCCGATGGTGAAGTTTCCCTTCCTCCCAGAAAGTCCAGCTGAAGGAGTCATCAGGGGCGTGAGGGCATCTGGACTGGGGTTGTTGGGATGCCCCTGAGTCTCTGCCATATGAGCAGATATCACCACCCAGAAGGCAGGAGCCCTGGGGATTCTGCGGCTGTTTTTTTTATCTATCAATCATCTGTGCAGCATGTGGGATCTTTGTTCTCCAACCAGGGATCGAACCCGTGCCCCCTGCATTAGAAGCGCAGAGTCTTAACCACTGGACTGCCAGGAAAGTCCCCCCAACTTTAATAATTACTGCTGGGGTTGAAGTCTTTAGGTGGGGGTGGGGCAGGAGACGGATGGGCGAGAGGGTGGGTCTGCGCCACGTGTGTTGGCGGACCACGGAGAGGACAACCAGGAACACGTTCCCCGCCCTCGACGTGGACACATAGCTGCACCACACAGCTGCATCCGTGTTTCATTTGTTCATAAATTCAGCAATAATCACCACACGTGGCGAGGTTTCGAGGGACACAGGGCTGACCAAGACAAGCTCCCTGACCTCCTGGAGCTCACGTCCTGGTGTGAGAAACGGACAACAGATGGATGACTATGTGATGGGATTTCAAGGGGTGACTGGCCAGACAAGGATGTGAGGTGCAGGGTGCATTGAAATTAACTCTCGTGGGACTGTTTGGAGGAAATGTACATACACCTGTGTACGGGGGGTGTGCGTTAAGCGCTGGACTAGCTCCGCAGGGATGGGGTGCTTGCTGCAGGGCTGGGCGCCCCGGGGAGCTGTCCTTTCAGCACCAGCATGTCTCAGCTCAGTGCCCTGTGCCTGCAGACCTGAGCTGACAGACGTGCAGGGGGTCCTGGGAAGTGACAGTTGTCTGGAGACCCCGCGCCAGTGGCAGTGCAGACTCGCACCTCAGATCCATCCCGACACAGCCCCCCCGCACTTCCAGGTTCCTCCCAAGCCCTCGTCTCAGGCAGGGGCCAGCATGGCGGGCCTTGTGTCTTTGGCCACTGTTCCCCAGCCAGACTGCAAGCTCCCTGGAGCAGGGGTGGGTTGGGGGCTATTCAGACCCCCCGTTTTGTCCCGTGAGGGGCCAGCATGGTCTGGCGTGTGGTGGGCGTGACTGACTTGTCCACTGGTTGGGCACCCACAGTTGGCCAGTTGGTTCACTGACTCAGTTGAAAACCTTGTTTGAGGACCAAGGCTGGGGCAGAAGAATGAACCCTGTGCAAAGCTTGCCTCCTCCCCTTCTGATGCTCATAGTTTAGGGGAGGGCTTGATCTGCTCATAGTATGTGAACAAATGCATAACTGATATATCGATACATATGCTGGAAATGTAGGTTTGGTTTCTGCTTGAGTGCCTGGGTGAGGAGGGGTTTGAGGGTGACTTCGGGCCTTTCAGTTATAAGTAAGAGAAGTCTCAGTTTGAACTGGCTTAAGAGAGAGAGAGAAAGTGGCGGAGGGCGAGGAGGGAGGGAAGAGGAAGGAGAAAGAGGAGGAGGGAAAAGAAGGGAAAGCAGGTTGATCTTCGGAAATGGAAAGGTTGTAGGTTCAGGTCCAGCGGGGCCCAGAGTCTCCAAGGGGACCGGGCTGCCTCTGCCCGTCCCTGGGCTCTGTCTCTGCTGGCCTCTCATTCTCTGGACTGCTCACAGCCCTTATGGGTGGAGAACATCCTGCAGACTCCTCCAGGAGCACCACGGCCCTGCAACCGAGTCTTCTTGTCCTGGCTTGGATTTCACGCCCATTCTCAGACCTGTTGGTGATGAAAAGTGGGGGGCTTCTTGGGACCCCCAAGGGACCAGGGCTGCCGGAGCTCACTGAAAAGGGCTACTCGACTGGCTACAGGAGGGTTCCTTGCCAATGTCCCCCTTGGCCTCAAAGCCTGCAGTGTGTATTTGCTCAGTCCCAGGGCACTGTCTTATGAAATGAGATTTAAAAAATGAAACCTAGCCTTGAAAAGGAAGGGCATTCTGATACAGGCTGTACCATGAATGAACCGTGAGGGCATTCTGCTATAAACGTAGTGAACAGAATGCTGTTGTTGCCTTCTGCTAATAAGCTAACAAAGAAAAAGACACATCCTGTGTGATTCCACTTACACGAGGTCCTTAGAGTCATCAGCATCATAGAGACAGAAGGTAGAAGGCAGGGTGCCAGGGGCTGGGGGTGGGAGGGGAGTTTCGTGCAGTCAGAACCTTCGTTTGGGAAGATGGAGAGGTTCTGGAGGTGGAATGCTGTGATGTTTGTGCGACAGTGTGAATGTGCTTATGCTGGAAGAAGCACAAGCTGGCATCAAGATGGCCGGGAGAAATATCAATAACCTCAGATATGCAGGTGACACCACCCTGATGGCAGAAAGTGAAGAGGAACTAAAAAGCCTCTTGATGAAAGTGAAAGAGGAGAGTGAAAAAGTTGGCTTAAAGCTCAACATTCAGAAAACTAAGATCATGGCATCTGGTCCCATCACTACATGGGAAATAGATGGGGAAACAGTGGAAACAGTGTCAGACTTTATTTTGGGGGGCTCCAAAATCATTTGCCAGGGTCCAGCCCCGGTGGATCCAGGATGATTCGAAGGTGGAGACGGAGTCGGTGTACTTGGAAATAACTTATTTAATTATAGAGAGGGATTAGAAAATTAGCAGAGAAAAAGAGGCTGAATAACTTGGTTTACATGGGATACCAATAAAATTCCAAGACAAGGAATTTGCGCCATCTACGTTGGGCCACCAGTGCCACTGGACTCGGAAGGTGCCCCTCCTTGGGCTCCTTCTCGCATGGGCTTGAAGCCCGGGGCAAGTAAGCAGACATGGCGAGCACCCACACTCCAGATGGGAATTCAGCCAGAAAGACTGGGAGCAAGAAAGAATGACATGAGGGAATCACTCTTTCCGGAAACTGATCCCATTTCTTTATTTTTGGGTTTGCTTATATACCTTTTGTTACACATAGGGATGAATACAGAGTCACGTGGGGGTCAGCAGTCCTGACCTTTATCAAAATCAGGTGCTTCACATAAAAAGGTCTTAGGGATTTTACATCATCTTCTGGCCATGAGACCTGCTGACATTTTATGACCCTTTCTTTCTGATAACCAAAAAACTTATTTCTTCCAAGGGTGTTTTTTCTTAAACCAGGCACCACCCTCCAAATAAAGTTACATTCCTATAGGGTGAGGGTGTAGTGAGTTACAATCAAGAAAGGAATTTATTTAACCCAAGGTTAACAGGATTAATCTTAAAGGTTAATACTTATTTCTCCTATATGCTAGTTATATTCATTATAAGGGCAGGGAACATGGAGATTTAGCAGCAAACATCAGCCCAACAAATGAAAATCCTTTCCCCAATGTTCCCCTTAAGATCTATTTAATCTTAAGATAGTGATAAAGTTACATTTTACATAGCAAGGACACAGTGATTTATAACAAAGTACAGTGATCTATTACAAAAGAGAAAATTCATTAACTCAAAAAGTCTAGTATTGCTAACCTTAAAAACTGCTATATTTCCTTTTCTATATTCCAAATACATTGATTAATATATTCCCAGGTGCCTAAGGATATGGAGGCCTGGCGGCAATCATTGATTCAACAATGAGAAAAGCCCTATGCTAATTAAGACTTTCAAAATACTCCAAAACTCTCTGTGCTGTTTATGGTTGAGAGGTAGTAAACAATCGTGCATGGATAATCCTGTCACACGAGCTAGTCTGTCAGCAGAGAGGTTTGACCTGAGACACCCTTGTCACACCCAAGGCAGGGAATTAGCAGCAATTATTGGCACAACAAATGAAAAACCCTTCACCAATATAATTCCTAACCAACCCATTATACTGACAATTTCCCAAAAGAATTTGCCTTTAGTAAGTCTAAAACATCTCGTGCCTCTCAGATTGGGAGGCTATAAACAATCACATGTGGCCAGACGAACCTATACAGGCGGGCTAGATAACCTTCAGAGGAGTCCGTAAGCTGAAACACTCTTGTCACGCCCAGGAATTTTTATTGCCTTGGAGCTGCACGTTTACTCCTCCGAGAGAAATGGTTATGGGGGAGAGCCCCCCGTAAAGTCAGAGGTGTAGGTGAGAGCATAAAACAGACTCTGGTTTTGAGGGTAGATGCTCGGGAACAGGGGGTTTCCTGAGGCTTGATCACGCCTTTGCGTATGCCAAGCCTCCTTCCTCATGACCTTTGCCATGGGCGGAATTCCTTACGCTGGCCCCCGGCAATCATTGCAGATGGTGATTGCAGCTATGAAATTAAAAGACGCTTACTTCTTGGAAGGAAAATTATGACCAACCTAGATAGCATATTCAAAAGCAGAGACATTACTTTGCCAACAAAGGTCTGTCTAGTCAAGGCTATGGTTTTTCCAGTAGTCATGTATGGATGTGAGAGTTGGACTGTGAAGAAGGCTGAGCGCCGAAGAATTGATGCTTTTGAACTATGGTGTTGGAGAAGACTCTTGAGAGTCCCTTGCACTGCAAGGAGATCCAACCAGTCCATTCTAAAGGAGATCAGCCCTGGGATTTGTTTGGAAGGAATGATGCTAAAGCTGAAACTCCAGTACTTTGGCCACCTCATGTGAAGAGTTGACTCATTGGAAAAGACTCTGATGTTGGGAGGGATTGGGGGTAGGAGAAGAAGGGGACGACAGAGGATGAGATGGCTGGGTGGCATCACTGGCTCGATGGACTTGAGTCTGAGTGAACTCCGGGAGTTGGTGACGGACAGGGAGGCCTGGTGTGCTGTGATTCATGGGGTTGCAGAGTCGGACACGACTGAGTGACTGAGCTGAACTGAGCTGATGCTGCAGAAGGACACCCTTCAAAATGGTTAAAACGGTGAATTTTATGTTGTGTCTTACCACAATTAGAAAATTTATGAAAAGTAAAGCTCAGTTGAAAATGGTGACATACGCAGGTTGTTTATTAAATGTGAGAGGAAAAAAAGGAACATTGGCCTTAATGCAGTATCATTTATTTATTTTTCAAAAAAATCTTTGTTGAAATTGTTACAGTGTTGCTTCAGTTTTCTGTCTTTTGTTTTTTTGGCCTTGAGGCATGTAGGATCTTAGCTCCCGGACCAGGGACGGAACCCATAACCCCTGCCTTGGGAGGTGAAGGCTCAACCATGGAGCCGCCAGGAAGTCCCTGACGCAGTATTATTCAGTGAGGCCCACAGACTTCCCCAGTTGCCACATCAGTGTTTCAGTGACCACGTCCCAGCAGCAGGATGCCCGTCCTGTCGTTGTGGTGTTTTAACCTTGACCCTTGAGCCTGAGCGCGCACACACAACCTTGGCCCTTGGTTCAGCTGGAATCCACCAGGTTGCCTCTGTAAAGTTACCATTTCCTTCCGTGATGAATACCGTTGCAGAGGGAGGGGAAGTGCTTGAGAGCTTGCAAACATTCCATTCCTCCTATTACGAAAACTTCCATTCAGAAAGTAGAGAGGATAGTTATGATGGACCCCATAGCCTAACAAAAATTTACTAATTAACGGATGACTTGCCAGCCTTGCTTCATCTCTTTGCTTTTTCTCTGTGGACAGGTGAAGGCAAAGCCCTGGTGATGCGACTGTTTCAGTCCACGTTCCTAACTGGTGAGGGTTACTTCCGTGACCACAAGACGCCCAGCACACCAACAGCGAGGGCACTACCCCCTGGCACCGCTGAGCCCTAGCACAGCTGAGGAACTGAGCTGTGCCTTTTAATTATTTTGAGTGAGTTCTTGTTGACTTGGCCACACATGGCCCGCGGCTGCCACAGTGGCCCACACAGCTGTAGAGGCTTCTTATATTCAGGATCGCCGTCCTTGGCAAGACAGGCGAGAAACGTCGCTTTGCGTCTCCCAAGGAGGCAGGGGGTGCCTGACTGCCCTGTCTCTGGTGATGCTGGGGTTTATCTCGGGGCCAGCGAGGTGATGCTGGGTTCCCTGCGTTGGACCATCCCATTGCTTAGCAACCTCTCATCAACCTTCTCTGCATCTGTTGGTCACCCTTGCCTGAATCCATGCTTTCATTAGGGGTTGCAGTTTTGTGATTTTTCAGGAGCCTCTCTTCAGGGAAAAAGACCCTCACTTCAAACACCTCTGCACTCAGTGTATCGAAGTCGGGGGATCTTTGTTATTATCTAAGACAAAACCGAGCCTTCATTTCTTTCCAAGAAAGGCCTCAGGTGGAAGGAATGAATCACTCCCTTTTCGAAGTGGAGATGTTCTCAGGATGTGTGGATGCTACTTCAGGCTCTGTGAGCCCCCTGGGGTTGTGTGCAGTGTGTGTGTGTGTGTGTGTGTACGCAGGTCTGTGTACATGTGGGTGTGTGCGCATGCACATAGGTGCATTTTGCTCCAGAAAGGCGTAGGTGTCTGGGGAAAGTTCTTTCTCCCTGAAGGCAGCTGCTCTGCTCAGCAGTTGGTGCCTGAATCCTGGTCGTAAGGGGTGGAGTTGGCCGGGAACCAGCTTCGGGGGGAGGGGACGGCCCAGGGCCCTCTGCTTTGGAGTTTCCGTGGCTCCACCCAGGATGGTGTCCTGGACACTTGGGCATGGGCGGGGCTGGGCTAAGCCAGGCCCAGTGACGCTGTGTCGGCGGGGATGGGGCGTGCCCAGGCCTCTGCCTGTTCCACAGGCCCCGGGGTGGCCCCTCCTTTCACGGGGACTAGTATGAGCTGGGAGAAAACGATTTTCTGTGACAGGATCAGCCATCCCAGGATGCCCCTGTGGTTCTGGTGGGAGGATAGTGCAGCCTCCCTGGTGGAAGGTGGCTGCCCCGGTCTCTGGAGTTAGGGCTGCTTTTGCCACTTAAGGTGAGCCCAGGGTGGCGACAGCTCCCGAGGCTGATGTGGATGGAGTAGGGGGAGATATTTGTTGAGTTTCTTTTTATGTGAGTAATTATTTACTTATTTTGGCTGTGCCGGGTCTCAACTGCAGCATGTGGGATCTAGCTCCCTGACCAGGGATCACGCCTGGGCCCCTGCATTGGGAGCCTGCAGTCTCAGTCACTCGACCACCAGGGAAGTCCCTTACTGAGTTTCTCCAAGTTCCTCCCAGTGGATTCTGGTTTGGGATGTGCCTCTTAGGAGGTGTGTTTCGGGTGTGGCCCCTGCGAGGAGAAGGGAGGTGGTTGCGATCCCATCCTGGCTTCTGGGAGGGGGAAGCGGCAGAGTTGGGATGTGGTGGGCCTAGGGGAGCGGGGATGGGCAGGGTGGTGGCCTGTCCCTTCCCGAGGCGGTGGAAGCCGGAGGGTGGACTGTGCGGTACTGTGCAGACAAGCCTCCTGGGATCACCAGCAGCAGCAGCAGCCGGGACTGGAATCCGTCAGAGGTGGTGCTGCTTCTTCTTTGTTGCTTGTTGGCTGCAGGCAGTGCTGTGCAGCATGTGGGATCTTCGTTCCCCAGCTTGGGCCCCCAGCCTGCAGTGGAAACAAGGAGTCCTAACCACTGGACTGCCAGGGACGTCTGCAGTCTTGCTTCTTGTCCAGAGCGCCTGTGGCTGCATTTTTGGGGTTTTGCTCTTAGCTGCAAAGAATCTGCCTTCGTGTGGGCTTACCCAGAAGCTAAACCCAGGGATGAGGATACAGGGGCAAAGGGTGTATTTGGGAGGTGACCCCAAGGTGCAGCAGCAGGAGGGAGTGGGAGTGCGGACGGGAGGGCACGCAGCCACAAAAAGGAAGCAGGTTGCCCTGTAGGCGCCCAGAGCTTGGTCCTGCACGGGAGACCATGGGGAGCGAGGCTGGGAGTTGTCTCCACTGAGGGCAGAGGAGCGGGGTCTCCTTCAGCCTGAGGAGTCCCTGGGGAGGCTGATTCCTCCGAGCGTTTGTTCCCGGGCTCCTGAAGCTTTGGTGCAAATTTCAGAGGTCTTGGCCTGGGGTCTGGATGCTGTGGGGAGGGGGCTGGGCATCCCCAGCTTCGAGGCGGACAGTTGACCACTCGGCTTCTATCAGCTCCCCGTTATGGAGATTCCGGAGGGTGGAGGCCCACCCCGGGTTTCTAGTCCAGAATGTCTGGGTTCCTGTGGCACCTGCTGTTATCTTCTGGGAGCTTCCAGTGAGATCAGGAGGATGGGGTGGTTCCTGCTTCAGAGGCGTGGACCCTCATTAAGCCAGATTCTGCAGGGAGCCCCCGGGGAGGGTGCAGGGCTGGGCTCTGGCCTCCTCTGTGTTGGGTCAGGACTGCCGGCTGCACACCTCCAGGGGGCGCCGTTCACGTGGAACTCCACATTTTCTCTGCTGCAGGCCTTCCAGAGACCCCGGCCCTTTCCCTCCTTTCTCGGCCTGCCCTGCTGGTTCCACTGTCTCCTCGCTGGGGTTTCCATCTCACAACAGTTCCGAGCTGGCGGCAGCCCATGGTCTGTTCTCCCCAACTCTGTTTCCCAGAGACCACGCCAGGCTGCCGTCTGCCATCCGGGAGGAGCTGTGAATTCCTGAATGGGCACAAAGAAGTAGCCTGGGACCCAGCTGGAGAAAGGGAGCAGCCCAGAGGGCCTGGGGCCAGAGGGACAGACAGACAGACCCTGCTTTGTCTCCTGGACAATTCCCTTTAGTCCTCTGTCCTGGGGATTCAAGGCTGCCACCGCCAGGCACCAGCCTGGCCTGGAAGAGGCGGCTGCAGCAGTTTCCCTGGGCCCCGGGCTCATTCGGAGGAGGAGACCCGCTTCTCTCTTGGGGCTGCGGACCCCAGCTGGGCCCAGGCCAGGAGGGGAGGGAGACATTGCGGAACTCTGAGCCTGGGCCTGGCTGCTTCAGACTGCAGGCGGGGAGAGGGCGGAGGGGAGAGCCAGTCGCTGGCGTGCCCAGGCCTGGATGGGGGCCCAGGTGGTGGGCACAGGGCAGGTGGTCAGCAAGCTTAGGCCCCCTGACCAGGGCTGCCCGCATAGATCCCAGGGTGGTGGTTAGAAAGCACACCCCGCCCAGACCTGGCTGGTAGAACCCTGAGGCTACTCCATCTTTACCCTTTATTAGAGTGTAACTACCGCTGTTGATCTGTGGTGTCAGAGAAGACTCTCGAGAGTCCCTTGGACTGCAAGGAGATCCAACCAGTCCATCCTAAAGGAGATCAGTCCCGGGTGTTCACTGGAAGGACTGATGCTGAAGCTGAAACTCCAGTACTTTGGCCACCTCATGCGAAGAGTTGACTCATTGGAAAAGACCCTGATGCTGGGAGGGATTGGGGGCAGGAGGAGAAGGGGATGACAGAGGATGAGATGGCTGGATGGCATCACCGACTTGATGGACATGAGTTTGAGTGAACTCTGGGAGTTAGTGATGGACAGGGAGGCCTGGCGTGCTATGATTCATGGGGTTGCAAAGAGTAGGACATGACTGAGCCACTGAACTGACCGGATCAAAATTGGGAAAGGAGTACGACAAGGCTGTATCTTGTCATCCCGCTTTATTTAACTTACATGCAGAGTACATCACGCAGAATGCTGGGCTGGATGAATCACAAGCTGTATTCAGGATTGCCGGGAGAAATGTCAATAACCTCAGATAGATAGAAGGTACCACTCTAATGGAAGAAAGTGAAAAGGAACTAAAGAGCCTCTTGATGAGGGTGAAAGGGTAGAGTGAAAACCTGGCTTAAAACTCAACATTCAAGAAACTAAGATCATGGCATTTGGTCCCATCATTTCATGGCAAAAGGAAGGGGAAAAATTGGAAACAGTGACAGATTTTATTTTCTAGGGCTCCTGAATCACTGCGGATGGTGACTGCAGCCATGAAATTAAAAGACACTTGCTCCTTGGAAGGAAAGCTATGATAAATCCAGAGAGCATATTAAAAAGCAGAGACATCATTTTGCTGATGGAAGTCCATATAGGGAAAGCTATGGTTTTTTCCAGTGGTCACGTATGGATGTGGGAGTTGGACCATATAGAAGGCTGAGCGCCAGAGAACTGATGGTTTTGAACTGTGGTGCTGGAGAAGACTCTTGAGAGTCCCTCCGATTGGAAGGAGATCAAACCAGTTGATCCTAAAGGAGATCAACCTTGAATATTCATTGGAAGGACTGATGCTGAGGCTGAAGCTCCAATACTTCGGCCACCTGATGCAAAGAACTGACTCGTTGGAAAAGACCCTGATGCTGGGAAAGATTGAAGGCAAAAGGCAAAGGGCATGGCAGAGGATGAGATGGTTAGGTAACATCACTGATTGAACGGACATGAATCTGAGCGAACTCCAGAAAAGAGTGAAGAACAGGGAAGCCTGGCATGCTGCTGTCCATGCAGCCGCAGAGACACGACTCAGCAACTTAAAAACAGCAAAGAGTGCGCCTTTCCATTAAGGCTGGGAAACAGCACACCCATGGGGCCAGCACCCAGATCAAATCCCTCAATGATTCCAAGGGTAGCCACTGTCCTGGTGTTTATCCGCAAGGACTGCTGTTGCTGGTTCTTGAAGTTCATGTAAGAGCCCGTCCTGTTTGGCACCATGACTGTGATGTGCCCGCATCTCTGAGTGCGAGGTATTCTCTGACTGGTTCTCTCTGCAGTCTGGTTCTGCTTGGGACCCTCTGCTGTGTATTTCCAAGGTACTCCGGATGTGCAGTTGGATGGTTTCCAGAACTCTCTTTGGGACCAGCCTCTCTCCTCTTCCAACTCTAATGCTGTAGGTTGGAGAACATAGAGTTTCAAATATTGATTTCAGACATAGACTTCCATATTTAAAATATTTTATTAGATTTTAACAAAATGTTTTTTTAGTGACTGAACATTGTAGCCGGTCAAGCAGCCCAGAAACAGAAGGAAAAGAAGTAGTATTTCCCCTCTTCTCCCCAGGCCCTCATCGGGGTTTCCTTTCTTACCTCCTGCTTTTCTGAACCAGCAAGTTGTCTCCCACCGCTGGAACTGTGTGACCTTGGGCAGCCAAGGTCCCGGCTGGATTAACCCATGTCTCTGGAATCCATCGAATCCAAAAGCTCTGAAGGTTTTTAAAAGACAGTGGCTGTTCCTGACTGGTCACGTGGAGTCTGAACAACGTCGTAAATGCTCAGAGATGATTGCTATTTGGTTGCGTGCGAGCATTACCTGTTGTGTGCAGGTTCTGCACTGGGTCCAGGTAGGTGAAGAGGAATCAGGGCCAGTCCCCTGGTTTGCAGTCTTGGGGCCGAGACAGACCCAGAAGCACCCAAATAGAGATCATCCGTGCTACAATAGGGGTCACACAGGCTACTGTGGGGGTCCTGAGGAAAGAGCCGCCTCCTCCTGGGAATGCTCTGGGAAGACAAGAGGGGGAAGGAGATTCCAAACAGGCAACCTAAGCAGTGGCTTTGAGGTGAGAGGGGGCAGTTTACAATCCAGTCTGGATGGGGTGTGATAGTAGGGCTCAAGGAAGGCTTTTTCAGGGGAAGAGCTTTTTGACCTGGGTTCTGAAGGCTGAATAGGAGTTCACCAGCTAGAAAAGAGGGAAAAGGACTTTTAAGCAGAAGGAACAATGTGTGCAAGGCCAAGAGGCGTGATGACTGTGGACTATGGAGAGATCTTTCCTGGGGTGAGGAGAAATTACAGGGAGTGAGTCAGGGATAGAAAACGAAGGAAGCAGACACCCTGGAACACAGGGTCTTCTAGCCCATGCAGGAGCTGCCTGGTGATTTCCGTTCTCGGCCTTGGCACAGGTGTTTATGCTCTGGGTCCTCCAGGGCTTTACTCTGGCCAGTGGGGCCTGGGAAGGAGTCTTGGTGAGGCCAGTCCAGCATGGGAGGGGTTGACACAGCCAGAGTTTAGGGGGCCTGGGGGTCATGGATAACTTGTGGCCAGGGCTGCTGTGACCCCTGGCCAGTGAGGTGGGGCTTTCAGGAGCTAAGAAAGGGCTCTGCTCCTTCTCTCCCCTCACCTCTGGCTCCACGGCCAGTCCTCCATCCAGGAGGCGATGACCAGATACTTCATCCTACGGTGTGAAAGACTGATGGCAAAACCTTTCCCATCAGGACCATGGACAGGGCTGAAAGAGGCGGTGAGTGGATTGTCTAAACCTGTCTGGGTTGCAGTCAGCCACACCACTTCTGAGTTGCGTCTCAGAATCCCTGTATAACATAACAAGCATCATCTCTGCCCTGCTCAGTTTACAGCGTCCTTGTGAGGCTGGGAGAAGGGGAGGGAGTGGAAGCTTTGCAGGGAACTCTTAACACCAGCGACGGCTGCCTCTCGCCTGCCCGGCACCTGTGGCAGACATTGCTAATTCATCACCTAGGTTCGTTCTCAGAATTCTTTCAGCACAGCGCTCCAGGCAGGCTCTTATCCGTTGGTCAGAACTGGCATGTGAGCTGAAGTCCGTGTGCTGCCTCTGCTGGGCCCGGCATTCATTCCGTGGTCCTGGGGTCCGGGGCCACCCCCTACCTGCCGGCCTCTGCCTCCAGCCCATGCTCCTCACCCACTGCCTGCCAGCCTCTGCCTCCGGCCCACTGCTCCTCACCTGCTGCCTGCCGGCCTCTGCCTCCAGCCCATGCCCCTCAGCCCCTGCCTGCCGGCCTCTGCCTCCGGCCCACTGCTCCTCACCTGCTGCCTGCCGGCCTCTGCCTCCAGCCCATGCCCCTCAGCCCCTGCCTGCCGGCCTCTGCCTCCGGCCCATGCTCCTCAGCCGTGCCCCTGCACTGGAATCGTGTGGGAAGTTTTAAAAAACATTTTCCCCCCACCCCATTGATTCCGTTTTGTCCGGGACTTTTCGGATCTCCCCGATGATTGTTAAGGGCAGCAAGGCTAGCCCTGGGCCCTTCCTCCAGCCTGCTAGGCGAGGGATGATGACGCTGTTGTCCCGGACGGTGTCGGGTTCCGGGGAGGGGAGCGGTGATGGCTCAGTGGAGACTCAGCTCATGTCACCTCCATGCTGGTGTGTTAACAGAGGGTCTTTGTCTGTGCAAAGCTTCTTCTTTCCTTACTTAGACACATTAGAGCACCTCTTCCAGAGCTGAAAGAGGAGGCAGAGAGGAGTCAGCGTGCATACGTGCCTCCTGTGTGCGGGTCACTTCACACACTGTGTCTCGCTACCCTCCTGTAGCCCAGGTCTTGAGGTTGGACAATCCCAGGCTGAAATCCTGGCTCCGTCCTTTCCTAGCTGTCTTGAATCACTTCAGTTCAGTCGCTCAGTCGTGTCTGACTGTGATCCAACAGACTGCAGCACACCAGGCCTCCCTGTCCATCACCAACTCCCAGAGCTTGCTCAAACTCATGTCCATCGAGTCAGTGATGCCATCCCACCATCTCATCCTCTGTCATCCCCTTCTCTTGCCTTCAATTTTTCTCAGCATCAGGGTCTTTTTGAATGAGTCAGTTCTCCGCATCAGGTGGCCAGAGTATTGCATCAGGAAGGTGATTTGATTTTCTGGACCTCAATTTTCTCAGCTGTAAAGTGGGTTCAGTAAAACCATGGAGGATTTATAGTAAGAGAATCATCAGTATCAGTCATGGGTCAATGTGTACTGAGTGCTGTGCACGTATTAACCCATTCCATCCCTTTGGGATCCCCCAGGGTGGGTGCTGATAACACCCCCATTGCTCAGATGAGAAAAGTGAGGCCCAGAAGGCTTGAGTAACTTGTCCACAGACATGCGGGCTGACAAGGGCTGGGGCTGGGGTTGAAGGAGTAGGGACTGGAAGGGTTTTGAAGTTCGTGGAAGTAAAACGCAAGAAGGGACTTTTTAAAGAAATGTATTTATTTATTTGCTGTGGCGGGTCTTAGTTGCATCCCGTGAGATCTTTTGTCATGGGGCACGGACTCTCTAGTTGGGGCTTAGTTGCTCCACAGCATGTGGGATCTTAGTTCCCCAACCAGGGATCGAACCTGTATCCCATGCATTGCAAGGCAGGTTCTTAATCACTGGACCGCCAGGGAAGTCCCCTGAGAAGGGACTTTTAAAGGTAATTCCAGTGTGAACCCACCAAGGAAAGAGAGTGGTAGAGAAAGCCTCCATCTGCTGGGAGAATTCATGACAGTCGTGACTAGGATGTTGGCAGAAATTCAGGCCCTCACTTTTTTCATCTGAGCAATGGGGATGTTATCAGCACCCTCCCCGCTCCCGGGGGATTCTGAGGCCAGTGTGGCGTGGTCTCAGGTGGGGTGAGGGGCATGTTACTGGATAATGGACAGAAGGTCCTCACTGTAAAGCAGCTGAGACCTTTGCCTGAGTTGTCTTTGTGTTTGTGTTCGGGGTAGGGCGGGACTCGTACGTGGTGTCCTTGGACGTCGAGCAGAGGCGGTCCCCAAGCCCAGTGTTGATGGAGTGGCTTGGTCCTCCCAGCTGCTTACAGTGAGATACGGGAGGAGAGAAATGAAACGAAGAAAGAATTGTGACGCAAAAAGCAGCCGGGACGTAAATGTTCGGAGAATTCTCCGCCTGTCCGTACGTTAGTTAAATAGCGGGCACGTGTTTAGAAGGGAACGCTGTGGATGTGGCCCGCGGACCATTCGTGAGGAGGTTAGTGTCAATGGGGACTGTGGGCCCATCTGCCTCTGCCCTGAAGCCTGGGGCAGAGTCCTCCCAGCTGGGGCGAAGGCGTGGAGGAGGGCTGCACACCTGCGCCGTTGTTGGGAAAGAGGGAAGAGCCCCGAGCAGAGGCGGTTCAGAGATCTTGGGGCGGGACCGGCTGCTCCTGTTTCCAAAGGTGGGGGCGTCTCAGGGGTGGGGTGACCTGCTGAGCTGTGGGGGTGATGCTGTCACCCCAGGCCCCTGGAGGGCAGAGCATGGGACTGGAGAAGACGTTCTCCAGCCTGACGGTCTCAAGGAGCTTGCCTTGCTCCCCTTTGGACCTGCTGGGGCCCCGTCACCCCTTCCTCTTTTTTTTCCAACTCTTAACAGATCCCTTGCTTTCATTGACTTAGTCTTGGCTGTGCTGAGTCTTCATTGCTGCGCGAAGGCTTTCTCTAGTTGCAGTGTTTGGGCTTCTCATTACGGGGGCTTCTCCTGGAGAATCCCATGGACAGGGGAGTCTGGTGGGCTGCTGTCCATGGGGTCGCACAGAGTCGGACACGACCGAAGCAACTTAGCATGCATGCATGCATGCATTGGAGAAGGAAATGGCAACCCACTCCAGTATTCTTGCCTGGAAAATCCCAGGGACAGAGGAGCCTGGTGGGCTGCCGTCCAAGGGGTCGCACAGAGTCGGACACGACTGATGTGACTTAGCAGCAGCAGCAGCAGCAGCAGCTCTTGTTGCAGAGCTTGGAATCCCTTCCTTCCTTTTGCTATCTTTTCTTTTTTTAATGGGAATGTCTGTCCCGCGCCTGTCCTACCATCGTATTTGGTTTCCCAGACTCACAGCTGGAGAGGAATTTTGCCTGAATGAACTGTACTTCCGTGTCTCACCCGTGTCTGTGTTAGATGTTTCGCTCCACTTGACTTGCTTGCTCTCTCAGTCGGGTCTGACTCTTTGTGATCCCGTGGAGGCTCCTCTGTCCATGGGATTCTCCAGGCAAGAATACTGGAGTGGGTTGCATTTCTTCCTCCAGGGGATCTTCCCGACGCAGGGGACTGATGCAGGGATTGAACTCGCCTCTCCTGCATTGCAAGCGTTTTCTTTACCACTGAGCCATCAAGGAAGCCCCTAGATGATGTTTCGATGAGATTTTGAATTTTGGGCTTTAGAAGTAATGCTGAGTTGAGTTGAGACTTTTGGGGTTGTTGGGAGGGAACGAATGTATTTTACGTTCAAGAAGAACGTACATTTGAGGGGCCTGCGGTGGTATGCTATGGACACATGAGAAAGTTGTGTGGCAGCCCAGAGATGTTAAGATGTTTCCTCTGTGTCACACAGCAGCGACGTGACCAGGCAGGGACTTTCCACCCAGCTGTGTGTCTGGCTCCAAAGCCCTGCCCCCACCAGCTCAGGGTGGAGTCAACCTTCGGTCCTGGTCTCCTGGCAGCTCAGTTTGGGAGCCCTCCACAAGGAGGTAGCCTCCTTACCCCCATGACGTGCTGCGGCCACGTGGTCATCTAAGTGGCCGGGCTGGCCCAGAACGCGGATTCCGTTCTCCAGAAAGGAGGCAGAAGGCCCATTTCCCTCCTTTATTTGAACGAGCAGCAACTAACTAGAAATGCTGACTCTGAAATTTCCTACAGTCTTGAAGGCTGCCAGCTCTGTTCCAGAACATTCTAAATTTTCTCTCCGCATTTCAGCTGTTAAAAATGACTCCCTCGTCCCCGTACTGGGGAAACAGATAGACAAGCCATGGCACGTCCATACGAAGGACTAGTTCTCAGCAATGAAAAGGAAAGAACCATTGACCCAGGCAACAGCATGGATGAAGCTAACCTGCTTTAAGCTGAGTGAAGAAAGCCAAACTCAAAAGACTGTGCCAGGGGAAAAGAAGAAAAAGAGGCTGGAAGGGTTGAGGTGATGGCCAAGAATAGTAATGTTAGAAGGGTCCATTTGCTTTTCATAGGAAACAAGCTTGTCTTAGATACAGTTGAAGCAGAAAAGAAGTAAATCCCTGTTTGGCACTCCAAGCACAGTTTCTTTTCATCTAAGAATACACTTGACTTTAAGCAATCAATTCTTTTTAGACAGTAAAAAAAAAAAAAAAAAATGCCTGCAGGGCTTCTTATGATCCCATGTGTATGAGGTTCTGGAAATGGGAAAGCTGTGAGGGGTCAGAGAGCAGAGCCGCGGCTATAGGACTGCAGAAAGGGGCAGGGCGGCCGGAGGCAGGAGGGCGTTCAGGGGGATGGGTCACGGACCTCTTGTTTCTCTTGGTTTCTCTTGGTTATGGTGGTGGTTATGCAACTCTCTTCATTCACCTAAACTTATACAAAGATGTGCTGTGGAAAGGGGAACTTCTGCTGAATGTAAATGGAAAGGAAAATGAAAAACAAACAGTGGATGCATTGTCCTCTTCAAAATGCCTGCCTAGAGGTTTATGGAGGAAGAAAAAGGATACCACAAGGAGTTAAAGAAAGCGTTCTCGATTCTTGCGGGCTGTGGGAACTCTGTTACTTGGGTCTTTGCCCCTGGCCCCTCTCCACTCTCCCGACCTCGTTCAATAGCGGCAGCTCCGGGTGAAAGACAAGGAAAGTTTTGTGGAGCCCAGAAATAAATAAATAAACTGCCCCATCCTGGTCGCCCTGGCAACCGTGACATCACCCTCAGACCAAGTGGCTGGCACCGCGGGGGGCTTGGTGTTTGTGAAAGGGGCAAGGGAGAGGGCGGTCACGGCTACAGGTCGGGGAGACCTGGTTTCCCGCTCGGGAGAAAGGTGTCAGCTCTCCCCTTCACGGCTCGCCTCGCCTCCCGGCCCCCAGCCCCATAAGAGCAGGGTGTAAGCTAGCACCGCCTCTCTGGGGGCTCCGGGGCAGGATCCATCAAAGGGAACACTGTGTGTCCCTGGGTTAGTGTCTCTGGGAACGGATGAACACACACTTTGTGGCTTAATTGTTATATTATCTTATTTTTTCTTGCCGTGTCGTGCTACATACGTGATCTTAGTTCCTCAACCAGGCACTGAACCTGTGCCTCCTGCCGTGGAAGCACAGTCTTAACCAGTGGACCGCCAGGGAAGTCCCCACAGTTAGTGGCTGCTAAGTCGCTTCAGTCGTGTCCGGCTCTGTGCGACCCCATAGACGGCAGCCCACCAGGCTCCCCCGTCCCTGGGATTCTCCAGGCAAGAACACTGGAGTGGGGTGCCATTTCCTTCTCCAATGCATGAAAGTGAAAAGTGAAAGTGAAGTCGCTCAGTCGTGTCCGACTCTTAGCGACCCCATGGACCGTAGCCCACCAGGCTCCTCCATCCATGGGGTTTTCCAGGCAAGAGTACTGGAGTGGGGTGCCATCGCCTTCTCCGAGTCAGTGGCTTAAAGCAATGGATATGGGGCCCTGGTTTGGCTCCCTCTGGAGGCTTGTGGATGCTCCTGCTCCGGGCCTCCTTCCCAGCTTCTGCCGGCTGCCTGCTGGCGTGCTCAGCGCGAAGCTGCCCCAGGCCTGTCTCCGCCGCGTCTGCCCTCTGTGGCTCTCCTCTGCCTACAAGGACACCTGTCGTGTTGGATGAGGGGCCCACCCCTCTTCAGTGTGACCTCATCTCAGCTGATTACATCTGCAGCTCTTTACAAATAAGTCAGATTCCGAGGTCCTGGGGGGTCAGGACTTTAGCACAGGAATTTTGGGAGGACACAATTCAGCTGTTATAACGCTTTTTTTTGTTGTTTTATTTGCTTTAGTGGTGTAGATCCGGCATATAGGAGGTACTCAACAAATGCTAAGTGGACCACACACAGCATGCATTGGGAGCGCAGAGTCTTAACCGCTGGAGCGCAGGGAAGCCTCCCACACCTGGCGTGGACACAGCATACAGTGGTGCTTTATAAATGCTCTGTGCACGGTACTGCATTGAGCCGTTTGTTCTGAGCCATACCCCCATTTCTCATGTTGGTGGGTCTTTCTGGTAATAATCGGGTTCCTGGGGTGGGGGGTCGTTTTCGGTGTTTAAGTGGAGTTTAACCCCACCTGCTGGATGATTCCTGGCAGAGTCCAAGGTGATCTGCCCACTTGCCCGACTCTGAGCCGATGAGGCTCTGCCCACCGCCCGAGAGCCAGGTGTTGGCAGCTCTCATCCCCCAGCCCCCACCCCCTTGCCAGCCTGACCTGGAGACGCCTGCCCCCACCCCTTTGCCAGCCTGACCTGGAGACGCCTGCAGGGAGTCCTGTCGGTCAGGTGCACTGTCCCGGCCCACCTGGGTGATGTCGCTTCCTGACTCTGCCCTGGAGCGTCCCCCTCTGGAAAGCAGGGGTCGTGATGGCTCTGTGGGCTGGTGGAGCTCCTGTAAGGAGGAGAGAGACTGGGGCGGACAGAGGCGGGGGGTGGGGCTTGGAAGATTCTCTGAAGACACTAGAACATCAGGAGTGTTTCTTGTTGGAACTTCCGGGAGACCTGGGTTCGATCCCTGGGTTGGGAAGATCCCTTGGAGAAGGGAATGGCTACCCACTCCAGTATTCTGGCCTGGAGAATTCCACAGACTGTGTAGTCCATGGGGTTACAAAGAGTCGGACACGACTGAGCGACTTTC
Source organism: Budorcas taxicolor (assembly GCF_023091745.1). Lineage (NCBI taxonomy): Eukaryota > Metazoa > Chordata > Mammalia > Artiodactyla > Bovidae > Budorcas > Budorcas taxicolor. Next base: position 3,856,611 of record NC_068911.1, on the reverse strand, counting down.
ACTTTCACTTTTCCTGGTGGTGCGATGATTAGGACTCTGCACAATCACTGCAGGGGCCATAGGTTCGATCCCTGGTTGGGGAAGTAAGATCCCGCATGTCGCCAAAAAAGTTTTATAAAAAGGAATGTTTACTGTCAAGATAAAGTCACCTGGCCGTTCCACCTGTGGATCAGTGCCCAGCAGAAATGAGAGCATATGTTCCCTACCATGAATGCTCACAGCAGAGTCACCATAACAGCCTCAAGTTGGAACGTCCACCTCCAGGAGATGGGATGAATGAATTGTGGTTTGCTCACCTGGCAAAATACTCTTTTGCAATGAAAGCAACCAATTACTGCATCTGACAAAAGTCTCGCTGAGCGCAAGGAGCCAGACCCAGAGGGTGTGTGCTGTGTGATCCCACAGATGGGAAGATCAGGAACCGGCGAGACTAGTCTACAGTGGCAGGGTGTGTGGGTCGGGGGCAGGTTCCTTGAGGGGTGGTGCTCCGAGGAAGGGGCCTGAAGGCACTTTCTAGGGCGTGGGAAAGGAGCTCTGGGTGCTCTGGGTGGTGGGCACGTGGGTGTGTGTCTGTGTAAAATCCATGGAACTGCACCCTGGGGAGCTATAGACCGTGTATCTGTGACGCATAAAGAAAATTAAAAATAGGAAATGAAAGAGCATGCTATGCCCCAGGATTTGTTTATTAATATTTTAGCCATACTTCACGACTTGCAGGATCTTAGTTCCCTGACCATGGATTGAACTTGGGCCCTCGGCAGTGAGAGCAAAGAGTCCTAATCACTGGACTGTCAGGGAATTCCCTGCAACCTGATATTTAGCAAAGGTGACTTTGGGGATTTGGCTCAAAATGCTGGATAGTTCAGAAAAGGTGTAATAGAGAGAGTGAGGGGAGGGGGGAGAGCGGAGGCGGGCCCTCCCCACCAGCAGGGCCGAGGGCGCCTGGGCTCTGTGACTGGGGCTGCTGCCAGCTGCCTCGGCCCAGCTCCCGAGGGTTGTGTGTCTCCCCCCAGGTTCATGAACCACCGGGTTCCCGCCCACAAGAGGTACCAGCCCACGGAGTATGAGCATGCTGCCAACTGTGCCACCCACGCTGTGAGTCTTGGGGAGCTGAGCGGCACAAGAGGGGCCGGGAGGCAGCCTGTTGCCCTTGGAGTCAGTGTTCTCATCCCAGGGCGGTGACCCTAGGGGCCTGCCCCTCAGGCCTTCTTCCGTGGCCCTGGAAGAGTCAGTGGGATCCCGAGGGAAGGCCACGTGGGTACATGGGACTGTGGCTCTGAGCGTGCTTCTCTTTGGCCTTAAGAGCCTTCAGTGGCTCCCTAGTACCCGGCACAGCGTCCGGGCTCAGTAGAAGCTCCCAGATACAGGTCTTAGCCTGAATGTCGGCCCACCTCCCCCTGCCGTGATCTTACCCTGAATCCCACCCGCTGTTTCCAAACTAGAAGGCACGACCCAGTGTCTTTGCACATGCTGTTCCCGGGGCTTGGAATACTTCCCATCTCCCCCACGAAATCCTGCTCTGGGCAGCGGTCCTTAAGCCTTTGGGCCCTTTTGAGGATCTTACGAAGATCCGGACCTACGCTGTCCAGCTTCGTAGCCACTGGCCTCACGCAGCTGAAATACGGTGCGTCTGAACTGAGGTACGCTGAGAGTGCAGACTACTACAGCAGCTTTTGAAGACTCAGCGTGAAAAAAAAGAATGCAAGATCTCTTAGTTCTTTTTATATTAATGACGTGTTGAAAGGATACTTTGGATATATCAGAATAAGCAAAATACATTAATAAAGTCAAATATATCAATAATTAATATGATATTTAAATAAATATAATTTATATAGATAAATTAATATGTTTATTAATAAAACATATTTATTAATAAAACAAAATATATTAACAAATGTATTTTTTCATTTTTAAAATGTGGCTACTGGAAAATCTAAAATTACCTGTGCTGGGACTTCCTGGTGGTCTGGTGGCTAAGACTGTGTGCTCTCAGCGCAGGGGGCCCCCAGGTTCGATCCCTGGTCGGGGAGCTAGACCCCACATGCCACCACTAAGAGTTTGCACTCTGCAACTAGACATCCTGCACACGGCAGTGAGGACTGAAGATACCAAGTGCCGTGACTAAGACTCGGCACAGGCACGTAAATAAATTAAAAACTAATTAAAACTAAAATTTGCTGCGCCACCTGCATTGTGTTAAGTACTTTTGTCAGCTGGAGCTGCTGTTGAGTCTCTCTCCAAAATAAGTGCTCCCAACACACAGAATTAGTCAGACTCTTTTGGAGACCCTGTACTCCCGCCCCCCGCCCAGTGCTTTGCAGAACTCTGAGACTTCTCAGAGGAACGAATGGATAAACCAAGATTTGAAGAGTAAGTTTTCCAGGTAGGCACTGTGGGAGGGACGTCTTCGGGGAGAACCCTGTGGGCATCAGTGCAGCAGTGTGAAGCGTCGTGGCCAGCCTAGGGTGCTTGAGGCCGGGTTAGCAGCAGACATGGAGGATGGGGGCGGTGGCCAGATGCATCCTGAAGACGGGAGGTCTGGGCTTCCTGTCTTACCGCCATATCGTCTAGAGCTACGCTGTCCAGTGTGGTTGGCACTGTCCTGGTGTAGCTGTTAGATTCAAAGTTGAAGCCAGTTAAGCTGAAAGAAAATGAAAACGGCAAGTCCTTAGTGGTACAAGCCACATTTCATGTGCTCGGTAGCTGTGTGGGCTTGGAGGCTTCCGTACTGAACAGTGCAGGTCTAGAAATTTTCCACCACTGTGGAAGTTCTGTGGGGCAGTGCAGGTCGAGAACCTTCCCTCCACGACAGGAGTTCTGTCGGGCAGTGCAGGTCAGGAGAAAACGCATGGGGGTCGCTCAGGGGCTCTGCACTTGCCTGGCCCCTGCTCCAGAGGCCGGCCTTGCAGCACCGCCCCCTCCCTGCCTCCAGCTCTGGATCATCCCCAGCATCCTCGGCAGCTCCAACCTCTACTTCCTGTCGGATGACGACTGGGAGGCCATCTCCGCCTGGATCTACGGCCTCGGGCTCTGCGGGCTCTTCGTGGTGTCCACCGTGTTCCACACCATCTCCTGGAAGAAGAGCCACCTCAGGTGCCTGCTGCCCAGCCCACGGGTGGGGGTGTGTGTGTGGCGGGGTCACCAGGGCTGGGGCCCACAGCGGGCCGAGGGGAGGCGAGATGCCTCGGGCTATGCTTGGCTGAGCAGAGAGGGGCCCAGGATGGAAGGCCTTGCGCCACATTTGCTTCCGGCCAGCGGGGTTGAGTCCCCCGGGGAACCCCTTCACCCTCAGAGGCCTCGTGTGCTCCCCTCTGAGCAGCCGGAAGAGCAAGCCCCTCACTCCGAGGCCGTTAGGAGGGACCCTTAACTGTCACAGTAGCTGCCCATTCCTGGGCACCCCTAGGTTCCGGGCACTCTGCAGCTGTCACTGTGGATCTCTCCAAAAATTCTGCAGTGTAGGGATTAGCATCCTGGATTTTAATTCTGATTTGTTTTGTGGTAAATAAGCATGGTGTAAAATTTACCATCTTGACCGTTTCCAAGTGTACCATCCAGTGGCATTAAACACATTAACGCTGTTGTACAACCGTCACCACCATCCATCTGCTGAATATTTTCATCTTCCCAAACCGAGGCCCTGTCTCCATTAAACACTAACGCCCCATCTCCTCCCGGCCCCCGGCACCGCCCTTCTGGTTTCTGTCTCTATGAGTTGTCTGCTCTGTGCACTCCGTGTAAGTGGGACCATTTACTACTTAGCCTTTTGTGAGCACAGCATCCTCAGAGCTCATCCTCATCACAGCAGGTATCAGAATCGCCTTCCTTCTCAAGGCTGGAGCATGTCTCACTGTGCGGTTGGATCGCACTTTGTTTATCCATTCAGCTGTTACGGACACTTGGGGTGCTTCTGCCCTTTGTCACGGGCTTCTTTGAGACATCCCGGGGGCTCATCCACGTGGCAGCTTACAGAATCCCGGTTTTTGTGGATGACTACTCTGAATTTGGAGGGTGACGGGACATGCTTAAGGTTACATCGCTGGTCGTGGCCAGGCCAGAACTGATTCCAGGACTCCAGGCCCCCCACAGAGTGAGGGGACTCTGGTCTATTGTAGCAGCTGCAGTGATCACAGCTGGTCCCCATGTCCAGTGCCCCTCCTGCCCCCAGAGGCCCTGTGACTCTGCTGTATCCCACCGGTCCTGTCCCCGTTCTTTCCGTGGGTCCTGGTGGACCCAACTGTATGAGAGTCCTGTGGCTGCTGTAACAAATTACCACACACGGAGCATCCTGAAACAGTAGGTGCTTAGCCACTCATGGTCTAGGAGGCCGGACTCTGAGATGAGCGAGTCAGTGGGGCCACGTCTCCAGGGGAGGACCCTGTATTTCCTTCTCCAGTTTCTGGTGGCTCCCCGGTTCCTTGGCTTGGGGCAGCGTCACTCCAGTCTCCGCCTCTCCCCATAGGCCTTCCTTCTGTGCATCTGTGTGTCCCAGGCCCCCTCTCCTTTTCCTTCTAAAGACACCAGTCCCTGGGTGTGGAGCCCACTTGTCAGCGGTGTGACCATGCTGCCCTTCTGTGTGGTGTGGTGGATGAAATCATGGCCCCTGCCCCCCTAGGTGGGGTTAAAGAGGTCATGCTTAAGAGCTTTGCGCGGTGCTCTGATTACAGAAAGTGCTCAGTACCTGTTAGCTGTTGTTACTCCCTGTATTTCTAGGGAGACACGTAGTTAGCCCAGCGTCAGATAGAAACGCTGGCCACATTTAATGAGGGCTGCAGTGGCCAGACTGAATCACAGTTTGTATTAGTTATCTACTGCCGAGTAACAAATTATTCTGAATCATGGAAACTTCAAATAATGATGAACTCCAATCCTCTCTCTCTAAGCTTCAGAGAGGCAGGAATTGGGGAGCTTTGCTGTGTGGCTCCGGTCCAAGGTTGCTGATGTGGTCAAGATGCTGCTGGGGCTTCCAGGGACTGGAGAAGCCACTTCCGAGGCTGCTGCCTTGCAGGGCTGGCGCATCGGTGCTGGATCCTTGGGGGTGCTTGGTCCTTCCCACGTGGACCTCTCCACGGCCCCGTGGCTTGTTCCCCTCCGTAGTTACTGATCCAAGAGAACAAGGCGAAGGTTGTCAGCCTCAGAAACCACACTCTGGCACGTGTGCGACCTCGCGTCGGCTCCAAACATTTGCTGTGCTCATTGTGGGAAGGGCTACATGAGGGTGTGGGGACCAGGAGCCGGGGCTCCTTGAAGACCGTTTTGGAGGCTGCACCACGCTGGCCAGACGCACTAAGGAATGTAGTCTGCTCTTGAAGGTGAGGCCACAATGGAAACAGGTGACGTTTATGAGCACTTCCTGTTTTTCGTGGTGCTGAGTCCTGGCCCTCTTCACCCTCACCCTGTGGGAGGATGCCAGTACTCCTCCCTGTTTCACAGGTGAGGGAGCTGAGACCGGGGAGGGCAAGCTCTTGCTCAGGGTCACCGTTCCTCCGTGGTAGGGTTGGGATCCGAACCCAGGCTTTCTGGCTCCAGAACTTGGACCTGAACCGGAATACCAGAACCCAGAGGGTCTTCAGGGGCACCTGGGTTTGCTGGTTTAATGAAAAGAGACTGAAATAAAATTAATACATGTTTAATTTTCCATGTTTTCTTCTGCTTGCTGCACTTCTATTGAGTGTGTATTTTTTAGTTCATTTTTTTTCCTAACTGAAGCATAGTTGGTTTATAATCTTGTGTTAGTTTCAGGCGTATGGCAAAGTGATTCAGTTACACACACACACACATATACTTTTTCAGATTCTTTTCCCATATAGGTTATTAAAAATAGAGTATAGTTGAATTTTTTCACTGTTTAATTGAAGTATAATTGATGTACCACATAAGTTACAGGTGTACAATTAGTGATTCACAATTTTTTAAAGATTATATTCCATTTATAGTTACTGCAAAACACTGGCTATATTCCCCGTATTGTATGATATGTCCTTGTAGCTTATTTTATTGTGTTTTATTACTCAATATTTATTTATTTAGCCACATCTCAAGGCATGCGGGATCTTAGTTCCCTGACCAGGGATTGAACCCAGGCCACCGCAGTGAAAGCACCCAGTCCTACCCACTGGACCACCAGGGAACTCCCCTTGTAGCTTGTTTTAAACGTTAACAGTTTGTATCTCTTCATTGCCTTCCCTGTCTTGCCCCCACCCCTTCCCTCTCCCCACTGGTGACCGCTCGTTTCTTCTCTGTATCTGTGAGTCTGTGTTTTGCAGACTGTGTTTCTCTCTGTCTGTTGTGAGTCTGTGTTTTTTTAAGCTACTGAATTTCTTATCATTTGAAATCTTTCGAAAAGCCCAGAATGTAAAACGGAATGCAGAGTTGCTTTGATTAGAGAAGTAGGATGTCAGGGGGAGGAGGGTCCTTGACGGGAGCCCCGAGGTGCCTCCATTCAGCCCCTGGGGTGACAGGGAGCCTGGCTGGAAAAGCACTGCCTTGATCACTCACAGATGGGGGGACACTGAGGCCCGAGGGGTTGTGGCTGGATGGAGGCTCATCAGCCCTGCGCCCAGGGCCCCCCCCCACAAAGCCCGTTTATCCAGGTTGGGCCCAGTAACCCGCCCTCTCTGCTGCAGGACGGTAGAGCACTGTCTGCACATGTCGGACCGCATGGTCATCTATTTCTTCATAGCGGCCTCCTACGCGCCCTGGTGAGTATCGCTGCGGGTCCCCTAGCGGGGCGGGGGCTGGGGCTGGCTTCCTCTCCTTCCCTTCTTCGAATTTCCCTGCATGTTTTGCTGGGTGATCTGTGACTTCAGCGCAAGAATGTAGGTAAAAGGACACCCTCCACACATCCTCCTTCCTAGAAGCAATGAGTTCGCGCCAGCTTCCTGTGTATCCTTCCAGGGTGATTTTGTGTAGAAAAGAGCAAATGTGTATGTATAGACACATATTTGCATACATGCATATGCATATATGCAAATACACAAGTACACATATATTCACACTTCACTTTCCTACTTTATTTTTTTAAAGTATTTATTGATCTTGTTACAATATTGCTTCCGTTTTACCTTTTTTTTTTTTTCTGGCCACGAGGCATGTGGGATCCTAGCTCCCTGACCCAGGGTCCAACCGACACCGCCTGCATTGGAAGGTGACGTCTTAACCAGTGGACCGCTAGGGAAGTCCCTATACTTTCCTGCGTTAGGCTCAGTTGCTCAGTTGTGTCCGAGTCTTTGTGACCCCATGGACTGCAGTCTGCAAGGCTCCATTCATGGGGATTCTCCAGGCAAGATACTGGAGCGGGTAGCCGTGCTCTCCTCCAGGGGATCTTCCCCACCCAGGGATCGAGCTCAGGTCTCGCACGTTGGGGGTGGATTCTTTACTGTCTGAGCCACCTTTTCTTCTTGAGTAGAAAAGGAAGGATACTGTACAGACGCTGAAGTCAGCCTTCATTCTCTTAGTCATGTTCTGAGGGACCTCTTTTCATATTAGTACCTTGAAGATATCCCCATTCCTTTTTTATAGCAGCATAGCGTTCCTTGGCTGCTCCTATTTATGAGTATTTATGAATCAGGGCTCCCCTTCCTTTGCTGTAGCGCACAGGCCTGCAGTGAGAGTCCTTGGTGATGGGTCATGCATCCCCTTGTGCCTGGACCGGTTGCTGGAAACAAGTGAAACTGCTGAGCCAACATGTTTTGAGCTACAGAAGCCACAGATTCTTAAGCCGAGCCTGATCTTTGTGGGGTAAACGCCAAACTTGGAGGCTCGGTGGCAGGAGTGGGCCTCAGTTCTTTGGCTAACTGTTGCCAAGGCACCTTGCACAGATTGTACCAGTTTAAATGCCCCCAGCAGGGATCTCTCTGGTGGACTAGGTGGTTGAGAAACCGCCTGCCAGTGCAGGGGACGTGGGTTCAGTCCCTGGTCCGGGAAGATCTCATATTTTGCAGTGTGGCTGCACTCGTGCAGCTGCTGAACTGCTCTCTGGAGCCCAGGAGCCACGGCTACGGAAGCTGGCCCACCCCGGAGCCTGTGCGTGTCGGCCTTCAAGGCGTGGGAGGCATGGAAAGGTTTGTCCTACTCTTGCCCAGGGAATTCCAATCTCTGGCTATCGTAAATTTTCATTTTGTCAGCTAATAAGTGGGTTTAGTTGGTGCACACGAAGGCGATTGCCTTCAGAGCACATTTTGTTGAGACGTGCCTGGGGGGTCCACACAGGGAACTCCCACATCCTGCGACCGGCCCCTGGGTGTCCAGCCCCTCCCCAGTCCGCATCCCGTGCTCGGCCATCTTGGGGCAGCTTTGCCCCGTGTCTTCTTTCACGTGGATGGAATCGTCGTTCTTTCCAGTCTCGCTTTCGGGCAGCATTGTGTGCTGAGGGTCACGGAGTCATGGTTGCAGGACTCGCAGTCCAGTCTCCTTGCTGGACAGCCTTCTGATGCATGAGCCAGAGGCGTCCATCCCCTGTGACAGGCTCTCTGCGGGGTTCCCAACATTCGGGTGATTGTGGCTCCACGGGGGGTCCTCTGTTTCTTCTCGTGTGGGTGTGGCTGTGAACTGAGGAGTGGGTGGGGCTTGAAGCAATATTCACTTGGTTTTATTTTTTTCCTGTGGACCATTTTAAAAGTCTTTATTGAATTTGTTACAACATTGCTTCTGTTTCACCTTTTGGTTTTTTGGCTGTGAGTCATTTGGTTTCTCAGCTCCCTGATGAGGGATTGAATCTGATCCCCCTCCTGCATCGAAAGGCAAAGTCTTAACCACTGGACCACTAGGGAAGTCGTTGGTTTTATGTTTTGGACCGAAGGATGATGCCTTGGGAGCGAGGAGGTGCAAGGAGGCTGATGCAAGGAGCTGGGAGAGAGATGGTTGTGGCCAGGGCCCCGGCACTGGCCTTGGAGTTGAGAGGATGGATGGATGGATGGAAGGTGTATTTACAGGAAACGGAGTGGAAACCATGAGTGACTGAAGGTGGGGAGGAATCCCAGGGTTCCTGGCTTCCTCCAGAAAATCGGCTCTTGCTGCTGTCAGCCTGGGGACGTAATCAGAGGCAGCCCGTGCCCAGCTGAGCTTTGTGGGAGGAGGGGACGTGTAACCCAGGGTGCTCCTGGTCCTCAGGTGCCCGGTGGGCTGGTGTATGGAGACCCTGAAAGGAACGGTCAGTCCCGGGTGAGGGGCTGCTGTTCGGGTGGGTAGGTGGGGGCCCCTGGTGATGCAGAGAGCAGGGGAGAGAAGCCAGAAGCGATGGGAGGGTGCCTCCCGATGGCCCCAGGTCACCCCCAGGCACCACCTGCAGTTCTCAGGAGTTGGGCAATCTCTGGTTTCTTTTTTGGATGTTGCCAATTAGAGTAAAGCTAGGTTTTGTGCTCAGCTGCAGTAACTATCCTTGACTGAGATTTCTGGAACCGCCCTCTGACTGTCCCCCCGCCTTGGCTGACGCAGCGCCTGGGTTTCTGTCCTTTATCCCTGACGCTGACGGTCTGGGCACTGGCTCTGTGCCCGTCGAGTGCTGGTGTCTGAGGATGTGGCTGTGAACAGAGACACAGGCCCTCTGTCCTTGTGGGACTTAGCGTCTCCTGGAGGATGTGGACTGTGTCCCAACACCGACACAGAGATCGAACCACCACTGTGGTCCAAGCTGTGAAGGAGGGACGCAGGGGCCGAGAAGGGGAGAAGTGCCCGGGTTTGCGAGCTGTGTCGGCGGGGGAAGGGTCGGCAGAACTTGGCGGTTAACTGGATGTGGGGTTGAGAGAGGATCAGAGGTGATGACAGTGTCCTACCTGGACACCCGGCTGCATGCGGGAAGGGAGGCAGCAGACAAGGGTTCATGGAGTGATTTGTGGGTATTTTTCTTCGCGGTGCTCTGGTTGAGGGGGTGGAGGCGTGAATGACTCTGGGTCCCCCCATCCCTGCCTCAATCTGAAAAAACTCCGTGTTTTGGTATTATTTTCGTTCGTTAAAAGTTTCTATTTATTTACTTTTGGCTGTGCTGGGTCTTGGTTGCTGTGCAGGTTTTCTCTGGTTGCGGCGAGCGGGGCTCCTTCTCCTCGCGGCGGCTCCTCTTGTGGTGGAGCACGGGCTCGAGGGTGCTCAGGCTTCAGCAGGCGCGGCTCCCCGGTTCTCGAGCACAGGCTCAGTAGTTGCGACACATGGGCTTAGTTGTTCCGAGACACGTGCTATCTTCCCAGACCTATCTTCCCAGGGATCGAACCCGTGTCTTCCGCACTGGCAGGCAGCATCTTTACCGCTGAGCCACCAGGGAAGCCCCTTTATTTTCATTTTTGATGGATTAAGCTTACATATAAGATTCCAGCATATCACCTTTCCTTAAAGAAAGGGTCTAAAAGGTGGTCGCAAGTCTCCGGCGTTGCTCGAAGAGAACAGTTGTGGCATCAGACCGCATGAGGCCCTGGTCCTGATCAGCCTTTCCGGAGCCACGGGTCCTGGGATAACTCCCGAGTCTGTCCGAGCCTCAGTCTCCTGGCCTTTAAAAGGGAGGCAGCGATAGTACCCCTTCCCCCAGCTGTCTTGAAGAGGGATGATGGTGACCCGCACACAGACGCCATTCACGCAGTCAGGCGGGGAGGACCGTGTCACGAATGATGGAGAAAACTAGCTGGGTCAGAGGTGACACAGAACCTTCCTTTCCCCAGTGCTTTGGAAAACCATTAATAATCGAGTCATAAATATTGAGGCGGACAAAAGAAAAGTCACCGTCTTCCGGAACCAGAGCCCCTTCTGCAGGAATCTAGCGTGTTTCTGTGCAGTCAGGTTGTCCAGACAGCGGCACAGGCTGGAGGCCAGAATGCATGCATGCTGGGCTGGAGAGAGGGTGCAGGACCAGCCCCCTGGCCTGGGGCACAGGCCTGCATTGCCGGGGGCCCCTGGCTCCGCAGCCGTTTCCTAAGCCAGGGGTCCCCAACCTCTGAGCTCTAATGTCTGGTGACCTGAGGTGGAGCTGATGTAATAATAACAATAAAACGTAAAGTGTATAATGAATGTAATGTGCTTGAATCATCACAAAACCATCCCTTCCCCAGTCCATGAAAAAATTGTCTTCCACGAAACCTGTCCCTGGTCCCTCGAAGGTCGGGGGCCACTGACATAAGCCAACAGCTGGAGCCAAAGGCTGGGTCCTGCAGGCACCTGGCCCAGGGGACACCACCTGGCTGGAGCCGCGGAGAGAAAAATCCACTATTCTGGGAGCCTGGGCAGAGTCTCAGGAGTGGGGAAGGAAGGAAGGAGTTCCTCCTGCAAAGTCCCGTCTACTGCTGAACCCCACGCTCTGCTGGCTGCAGAGGGAGGAGTTCGCGAGGCCAGCTCAGCTGTCACCCAGCAGGCAGGACTTCCCTGGTGGTCCAGTGGGTAGGAGTCCGCCTGCCCAGTGCAGGGGACCGGGTTCAATCCCTGCTCCCCGAAAATACGGCCTGCCGCGGGAAGCCTGGCGCCAGGAAACGCCCGCTGGTTTGAGATGCCCTTTTCCCTCGTGCTGGGACCTCCTCAGTTTTGCTGACTTGGCTCGAATAATTGCATAGTTTCGGTTTCTTTTTCTGTCTCTCCACGTGTCCTCCGTGAGAGGCCACACCCCAGACGTGGAGCCACAGGGGACAGGGCTTCTGTGGGGTCCGTGTCCCTGGGAGGGGCTGGCCATGGAAGGCAAGGTCCCAGGCCTGCCCCCCCGCCCTCAGGCCCCTGTGCCCTCCCGTCCTGCCTCCCAGGCTGAACCTCCGCGAGCTGGGCCCCTGGGCCTCCCACATGCGATGGCTGGTCTGGATCATGGCCTCGGTCGGCACGGTCTATGTCTTCTTCTTTCATGAGCGGTAAGCCGGGGGAGGGGGCGGGGGGAGGGGGCGGGGAAGGGGGCGGGGGAAGGGGGCGGGGTCTCAGGGGAGCGAGGGTGAGGGGGCGGGGTCTCAGGGGAGCGGGGTGGGGAGAGGGGGCGGGGCCTCAGGGGAGCGGGGTGGGGAGAGGGGGCGGGGTCTCAGGGGAGCGGGGTGGGGAGAGGGGGCGGGGTCTCAGGGGAGCGGGGTGGGGAGAGGGGGCGGGGCCTCAGGGGCGGGGTGGGGGGAGGGGGCGGGGTCTCAGGGGAGCGGGGTGGGGAGAGGGGAGCGGGGTGGGGAGAGGGGGCGGGGTCTCAGGGGCGGGGTGGGGAGAGGGGGCGGGGTCTCAGGGGAGCGGGGTGGGGAGAGGGGAGCGGGGTGGGGAGAGGGGGCGGGGTCTCAGGGGCGGGGTGGGGGGAGGGGGCGGGGTCTCAGGGGAGCGGGGTGGGGAGAGGGGAGCGGGGTGGGGAGAGGGGGCGGGGTCTCAGGGGCGGGGTGGGGAGAGGGGGCGGGGCCTCAGGGGCGGGGTGGGGAGGGGCGGGGTCTTAGGGGGCGGGGTGCCTCCATCAGGGCCTCCTCCCTGCCCCTGGCGGGAGGAGACCTCAGCATGTCTCCAGAAGCGTGTGGGCACAGGCTCGCCTGGCACCTGTGTCCAGCACAGTCCATGGGGTCAATGTGAGGAGTTAAAAAAAAAAAGGTCATTGTTGGTGCTTCGACCCGCTGAATGGGGTCTTCCTTAAGCTGTGTTAGCAGGCGAGGAGAGGGTCTCAGGGCCGCCCACCCACTTCATCCTGCTGAGAGACAGTAGGGAAGTGAGGACGAGGGGGAAGGAGACAGAGCTGGAGAAGTGAAAGGCAGCCACAGACCCCGGACTGTCCGAGGACAGCGGACGGGTATCAGTTGGTGCTGCTTGGGTGGATGGAGAGCGATTGCTCAAGCCTTGGGGTGAAAGGTGCTGGGATCGAACAGTAATGCCTGCCCTGGGTTGAGCAAGGGAGGAGCCCCTAGGTATGCTATGCCCACCCAGCATCTGCCACGCTCAAATGTCAGTTCACAGGTGTGGAAACCCAACCTCAGAGAGGGAAAGGGACCCACCCACGGCCACCCAGCTCTGCTAGCACTTGCTGGGTGCAGCTGGGCCCAATCCGAGCTCAGGGGTGCTGGGCAGAGGGCAGAGTCCCCTTCCGTTCCTCTTCCGGCTGGGGGTGTCCCCTCCCAACCCGAATGAGGGAGGTGATGCCCACGGGGAGGCCACCCCAAGGCCATGACGCCTTGTCTTCCTGGCAGGTACAAGCTCGTGGAGCTGCTCTGCTACGTCATCATGGGCTTCTTCCCCGCCCTGGTCGTCCTTTCCATGGTAAGTCACCCGTCCCCTCGACCCCGGTGTGAGCCTCGCGTCTGGCTGGAGGGGGCCCAGAGTGGTACTGGAGATGGTGAGGCTGAGCCTTCTGCTCTAGCAGATGGCGATCTCAGGCCGGGGGTCCACCTGACTCACCCGCCAAGGCAGGAGGCGTGCAGGTCACCCTGGGCTCCCCTCCTCGGTTGCAGGGCACCTCCTCGCTCTGCTTCACCTCAGCGGGTTCATTAGTCCCTCTGGGCTCCAGTTTTTCCTGCTTATTTAGGGATCAGGTGAGAAAACTCAGGGGAAGGGACCGGAAGGGTGCCTGCAACAGAGTAAGTACCTGCTGGCTAAATTACATCTATGATGATAATAATAGTAACGCAGGTGGCCGTGGAGGCAGAGCCGAGTCTCCAGCTTGTGACAGTCCCCTTGGCGTTCCTACTCAACGTTTTCCCTGTGAAAACATGAGTTTGTTGTTCAGTCGCTGAGTGATCCCCATGGATTGCAGCACTTCCCAGTTCTTCACTGTCTCCCGGAGTTTGCTCAAATTCATGTCCGTTGAGTCGGTAATGTGAGTTATCTAACGCCTCTTCATGAGAAACGGAAAAGATACACAGCAAACCATTAAGGATGGTTAACAGCAAGTCTGTGGATCTGCAGACATGATGACGTGTTTGTTCTTTTACAAAAAAATGGGATCACGCCGTACGAACTGCTCTGCAACACGCTTGTCTCACTTGGCGTGATGTCGAGGGCCTGTGACATAGAGCCGTACCTGCCTCGGGAGATTGCTGTGAAGATGGCATTGGATAACTCACGTAAGGCCCTTAGGACGGGGTATGGCAAGCAGTCTGTGCTGAGGAGTGTTACTGTGATATGTCTTCAATAGTCAGGCATCACCCTCTGGAGGGCTGGGTGTGTGCTTGTACATACCTCCAGTGAAAAGCTGCCCAGCTGTTCCGAAGACTGAGGTGGGTCCCCACATGGGGAGGTAGATGAATCCCCACGAGACTGCATCGTGGAAGTGATGTATCAGAATGACAGGCGTGGCCCGAGCCCCCTTATCTTAAGTGACCCGTCCCTCTGGGCACGTACATGCTTATGAAGTGCGTACTGTGTGTTGCGTGCATTTAGACGAGTCTGGAAGGATACCGTCAGACACGGTTATTGGTGGTGAGCAGTGAGACCTGTGGGAGGGGGCCCAGGAGACGGGGCGGGAGGTTCTTACTGCCCCGTCCCTCCTGTTTCCCTTGAGCCCCCGTAACAACCACCCCGGTGTCACTTGCGCTCGCCTCGGAGGGCCGCGAATGCCGCTCTTCTTACTGCTTTTGATTTTTCTCTAAAATGTTTCACCATGGATCAGTTCAGTTCAGTTCAGTTGCTCAGTCGTGTCCAGCTCTTTGTGACTCCATGGACTGCAGCACGCCAGGCCTCCCTGTCCATCACCAACTCCCAGAGTCCATCCAAACTTATGTCCATCGAGTTGGTGATGCCATCCAACCATCTCATCCTCTGTCGTCCCCTTCTCCTCCCGCCTTCAGTCTTTCCCAACATCAGGGTCTTTTGCAATGAGTCAGTTCTTTGCATCAGGTGGCCAAAGGATTGGAATTTCAGCATCAGTCCTTCCAGTGAGTATTCAGGATTGATCTCCTTTAGGATGGACTGGTTGGATCTCCTTGCAGTCCAAGGGACTCTCAAGAGTCTTCTCCAACACCGCAGTTCAAAAGCATCAGTTCTTCGGCGCTCAGCTTTCTTTATAGTCCACTCTCACATCCATCCCATGGATACATATTACTTTTTAAGAACTGAGATAAAATACACATGCAGTTTATGGTTTTAGCCGTCTTTAAGTGTACAGTTCAAGGGCGTGAAGTTCATTCATCTTGTGCAGCCATCACCACTGTCCATCCACGGGGCTGTCTCACCTTCCCACACTCTGTCCCCATTAAACCTCACTCCCTACCTGTTCCCTCCAACCCAGCCCCTGGTAGCCAGATGACCACTGTGCTTCCCAACCGTGAATTTGATTTGTTCAGGTCATCAAGGCCTACGGTCGCCGTCCTTCTGCGTCTGGTTTATTTCACTTTGCACAGCGTCCTTGAGGTTTTCTCCGTGTTGTATCATGTGTCAGAGTTTCCTCCTTTTTTAAGACTGAGTAACACCCCATTGTGTAAACGAACACGGATTCCATTTTGCGTATCCATTCTCCTCCTGGTGGACGCTGGGTTGCCTCCCCCCTTTGGCTGCAGTAAATGATTTTGCAGGGAACTTGCTTGTACAAGTATCTGTGTGTGTCTCTGCTTTCCCTTCTTCGATGTCTTGCTTTTTAGGAAAGATAAAAAGCTTCGAGATACCCTTTGAGACTGTGACAGAAATGCGTTATACATGAGAATGAATCGGTGGGGCGGGGGTGGGGTGGAGAATTGATGACATGGGTGTGTTGAGATGCCCCTCCTGGGACTCTGGGTGGCCCCGCCATCCACGTGTCTTCTTGTCTGGGGGGTTGGTGGTGGGGGGTGGCTGGGTGGCTCTGGTCTTGCTGGCCGCTCATCTGACCTGTGCTCACCCTTGTCCTTGCCGACAGCCTGACACCGAGGGCATCTGGGAGCTGGTGGCTGGAGGGGTCCTCTACTGCTTGGGCATGGTGTTCTTCAAGAGCGACGGGAGGATCCCCTTTGCCCATGCCATCTGGCATCTCTTTGTGGCATTCGGTGCTGGCACCCACTACTATGCCATCTGGAGGTACTTGTATCTGCCCAGCACCCTGCAGGCCAGGGTGTCCAAGTGAGGCGGCCCAGCCTGCGTGGGGACATGTAGGCCTTTGGAGCAGAGCATCACGGGGAGTGTTCCTGCAACCCTGGGCCCAGAGCACAGCACCCAGGCCCATCTGCCCTCCCACGGGTCAAGCTTTCAGTGGGTCCAAGATCACTTCTGGTGATAAGCCAGACCATCCCTTGGGCTCTAGGTGAGAGAGAAGGCATGTAGTCATTCTCTCAGAGGAAAAATGAACCCTGCAGTGCGTTCCTATTCTAGACAGACATTTCCTAAAGCAACCAACGTTCACATTGTCAGAAAAGGGGGCAGACGCGGTCCTGGCCAGTTGAGGAATGACGGGCCTCGCATGTGCTTCTCAAGGCCCTGAGAAGTCTATTGGGGAGTCTGGTGTTATTGACACCCCGGGTGGCCTGGGCCTCCTTCTCTGCTACCAAAGTCCTGGCTGGGGGATTACCCTCTGCTCGCAGGGGGACATCCCCCAGCTTGTAGATCAGGGATGGTGAAAATCTGTGACTGTGGCAGGCATCCCCAGTCAGCTGCCGCGCAGTGCGGTTTCAGAATTCTTTCCACGACTTCTCTGGGCAGCCACTGCTAATCGAGTCGGCACTCGTGAGGGCCCCCCTCTTTGCCTTGCCCGCCCTGTGCACTCTGCGGTGGGGTCGTGGCCAGACCACTTCGGCGTCTCTGTGTTGGGGAGCGGGCTTGGTTCCCTGGCGGGGGCAGTTTGGGGCCGTGGGGGGAGACTGAGGTGCACCCAGAGCAGCCCGCCATCCTGCTCCGCTGCAGTGGGTTCTCAGCACAGAGGGCGAGCGGCGGGGGATGCGCCTCCTGTCCCTTGGCCATTTCTTCTCTTGCCAACAAACCCAGAGACATTACGAGAGCCGTTCATTGGGGTGGGGCGGTGTGGGGGCAAGCAGACCCCAGGAACTCGGTTCGCTCGCTCCAGATTTAGGGTTTGTAATTCAGACTTTCAGTGGGTGCTGATCAGCCGCCCTTGGAGGCTCCTCAGATGAGCCCTGGAGGGAAGGCCTCCGGTCGTTTGATGAGGATCTGGGCAGAGTGTCCGAGACAACCCCAACCTGCGAAGCCTACAGCAGTCCCAAGACCAGGAGGCTTCCAGAGGTGGAAGCCTGACTAACCAACCCTCAGCCAATGTCCTTAGCCCTCTCGCAGGGCTAGGCCAGTGCTTGGGACTGGCACAAGGGCATCTGCTGGGGAGGGAGCCAGACCGCCTGCAGAGTCTGACCTGGCATCTCAGACTGCATCAGGATCTGCGTCTGGTTAGACAGACTTCACTCTGAGACTCCCAGCCAGGGCCAAGTGGGCAGAGACAGGGTGCCTCACGCCGAGTTCTCGCTCGTGCCAGGGTGTTTCAGGGATCAGGCATCTGGAACCCCACATTTGAGACGATATTAAGTCCTCTGATACATCTTCAGGCGGGCGGGTTTCTGAGCTTGCGAAGTTTTGTCCTCTTGCCTGGGTGTGTGTGTGTGTTTGTACAAACCTGCCCTGTGAGCCCACCAAGGATTTCCTATCAGTTGGGGGTCACGGTTGGAGATGGGGGGAGGGGAACTTTGAGGGGGAGGGCAGGCTCGCCCTGGTTGAGGGCAGGGACCCTGTGACCCAACCTCTGCTGGGGTCTGAGGTGGGGGAGGGACCACGTGGGTCCTGGGATGCTGTTTAGGAAAACTCCCGAAGCATGGCACCATGGCAGGCCGAGACGACAGTCCCGTTGTTGAGGGGCTGATGGGGACTGAAGCCCAGTGGCCGGGCCACGAGTGCTCAAGACGCTGACCCGGGACTTCCTGTCCCCGAGCCTCTGCAGAGCTCTTGTGATGCCTGCGTTTCCTCGTGTTTCTCCTGGGTACTGGGTATGACATTTCTGCCTAGACAGCCTACTCCTTTATCCCCACACCTTTTGAGGTGCCTGTTCCTCTGATGGGGACTCTGTTCACCCCCTCATCCACCCAACTCCTACACAGCCCTCAAAGCCCCACTCAGGCATTAGCGCAGAACTTCTGATCCTCCTCTGATTTAGGGGCTCCCCCCACTCTGCTTCCCAGCACCCCCCCTGCTCACCTGCCCACCCGTGTTCCTTCATCGCCTGGTACTTGTGCCTGCTGCCCAGCACACGTGCTCCTGGAGGCAGGGACTGTGTCTGCCAGACTCGGGACCAGTTCCAGCGCCCTCCCACCTCTTTGGGAGGCTTGGGCCAACTCCTCAACCTCTCTGTGCCTCAGTCTCCTCTGCTGTGCGATGAGTGTGGTAAGGCGACACCTCGCAGGTTTGTTTGAAGACTCAGCAGGAGGCTGAATGTCAAACCCCTTGGCCTGGTATCCTCATTAGCTCCCTGAGTTGGAAAGCCGTCCCAGTGGTGATAATGAGAGGTGTGGCAAAGCCTGTGCCCCTTTGGAATGAACCACCAATGGTGAAATGTCTGACTATGGACAGGCTGGTGAAGACACTGGAGGGTGTTTGTGCAGCCTTGACCACCCTGCCCCCACCACTCCCCCCCCAACTCCCGTTCAGGACTTGCTTCCCATGAACTTTCTTGCCCAGCATCATTCTGAGAGTGAGTTTCCCAGGATGCCATTTAACCCAAGACCCTGGCATTCCTTCACATATATCACAAACATTGCAGGCAAGGAAAAGACATTCCTTAGTCCCTCGTTAGGTAAGACTCTCTCCGGGTAGCATCCTAGGCTGTGTCCGGGGGCGAGGGGCGGGGTGGTCAGGACACTAGAAATTCAGATGCCCGCCAGCTCCCTCGTCCTGTCCTCCTTTGAGGCCATCCTGTGCCAGGATGACCCAGCAAGACAGCTGTTGTGTCCCAAGGAGCCGGGAGAGGGAGCAGTTGGCAGCAGAGTGGCCTGTTGGACATTCCGGGCACTTCAGTGACCGCTCCTGAGTTAGGTGGGCACTGCCAGGGCAGGGCGAGAGGTGGAGCTGGTGCGAAGGTTGGGGAGGAAGGCAGGAGCCGGCGGGGGTGGGGCTCACATTGCAACAGCGTGCCCCCCATGGCATCCCGTGCTGGTGGACCGGCCTGCTGTTGACCACCTGCTCAGTTAGTCCACTGGCGATCGTCACGACAAACCCGAGCAGGCGTGTTTGCTGCTGGAGGCCTGGCCGCCGGGTGGCGGGGTTTCCCTGGAAGACCCAGAGCAGAGCTCACCCAAGGCTTCCCCTCAGCCCAGGGGAGGGTTCCGTCGTTGTCACAGACCAGAGCTGCCTTTCCGTCTTTCCAGTCGCAATTGCATGTACAGCGGGAGCAGGGCCGAGCATCGCCTTTCCATCAGCCTCCGGGTCGGGCTGGGGAAGAATCCTAGGAAACTGGAGGGGGTCCGACAGAGACGGGACTTGTCGGTGGGCCTGGATCTGAAGCCCTAAAGCCACCTAGGCTGTGGGTGGACGCCCCGCACAGAGGGCTCATTTAGAAGGTTGCAGTCCCGGGGTTTCTGGGGGTTTTCAACTCTTCCCAGCTCTGCTTTCTATATTTGTGAAAGCTGAAGCGCTCTGAGGTTTTTCCTGTAACCCTGCTCGGGCCCCTGCAGCCGACCCAGGCCTCCACCAGGAACAAGGCAGGGTGGCGCTCAGGCTGCCCACAGCCCTCGCGTGCTGAGACGGGCAGGTGGAGCTCAGAGGCTGACTGGGCCTGGTGACCTGGTCAGAAAGGACCTGTCAGACGTGCCACTGCAAACTGTGTGATCAGATGCTGAGATGCAGGCTCTGGGCTTTGTGGGGTGCTGAAGGAGCCCGGGGAAGCCCCAGCAGCCACTTCCACATGGGTGGAGCGGCTCAGGAGCACCCACAGGTTACAGGTGTGGGTACAGGTGAGGGAAAGAGGCAGATACTGTCATAGTATCATTATGAAAGGGCTTTCCTGGTGGCTCGGTGGTAAAGAACTCGCCTGCCAACGCTCAGACAAATGTGCGGAAGGGACGGAGGATGGTGAGCGTGGCCTGGCGTGGTCTCCACCTTCTCCTCCTCCCTACGGCGGAAGACTGGGCAAGGAGTTCTGTGTGTCTTGGCCCCTTGGTGTCTGGGGCCAGATGAGGCAGGCTCATGACCAGGGTCTGCGGGACACTGCCCTGCCTTTGCTTTCGTGTCTCTGCTCATCGGAAGACACCTCGGGGCTGTTGTTTTCCAACTCAGGTTTGGGACGAGCTTTGCCTCTGCCCCAAGTCGGTCTGGAGCCCTGGTACCCCAGGATGAGGGAGACAGGACTCCACAGGGAAACAAGGTCTGCACGGGTCGGGATGGCCGTCTGGAGGGGCCCTGAGATGCCTGTGGGTGGCAGCGTGTGTCCTAGTGACTGGAGGGGGTGGCTTTCTTTCTTTTTCTTTTTGGCTGCACCAGAGCTTGTGGGATCTTAGTTCCACAATTAGGGATTAAACCTGGGCCCACAGCAGTGGAAACTTGGGAGTCCTAACCACTGGCCCGCCAGGGAATTCCCCTGGGGGGTGGTTTTCTTATGTTTTCATTATAATAATAAATACTTACTATAACATTTTCAGAAAATGCTAGAAAGGTAGAAAATATTTGCCAGGACCTACTTCAGCTAACCCCGGTGGCTCAGACCATAAAGAATCTGCCTGCAATGCAGGAGACCCTGGTTCAATCCCTGGGTCAGAAAGATCCCCTGGAGAAGGGAATGGCAACTCACTCCAGTATTCTTTCCTGGAGAATTCTGTGGACAGAGGAGCCTATAGTCCATAGGGTCACAAGGAGTCGGGCACGACTGAGCAGCTAACACACAGACACACAGACACACAGACACAGAGACACACACACACACACACACACACACACGCCTCAGATAACCACTTCTAGTTTTTTTCTTTCTATTCTCCTCACTCAGTGGGTACTGTTTTTTGTTCATTTTGGCTGGGAGACCTGGGGGATCTTAGTTCCCTGACCATGAATTAAACCCAGGCCCTCCTGCAGTGAAAGTGCAGAGTCCTAACCTCTGGACCGCCATGAAGTCCCTCGATGCGTAGTTTTAAATTTTGATGTTTTCTTCTCTTGCCATAGACACCTTTACAGCCTACTTAAAAAAAAAAAAAAAGACTTCTATTTCTCCTTATCTCAAGCTCCTTGTAAACATTCTTTTAAAAGCCTCCATTAAGTGGACGTACCACAATTTCTTTAATCATTCTTTTAATTCAGGAGACAAGCATAGATTGGTCTGTAACGAAGATCTTTCGCCATCAAGTTTCCCTTCGTATGTAGCGTGTTTGCTTTCGGCCCCTTGCACACGGTAGGCGGAATTGCTTCCTGCTTTGTGGGTTGCCGCATCCTGGCCACCACCATTCCTGTGGACACTGGGCGGATTGTTCCTATAACTGGCCACCGTCCTCATCCCTGAAGGAGTCTGGGCTTCCGGGGACCTCCTGCCTGGCTGCTGCCAGAGAGCTGGGTTATCTGGGAGGTTTGGAAAAGTCAGCCCATGAGGCATGAGGTGTGAGTGGTGGAGGGGGGAAGGGAGCACGTGTCTGTGTGTCCTTCAGGTGGCCTGTAGACTGAGGGCAGGAGGAGAAGGGGGCGACGGAGGCTGAGACAGTTGGACGGCATCACCGACTCAATGGACATGAGTTTGAGCAAGCTTTGGGAGATGGTGAAGGACAGGGAAGCCTGGCGTGCTGCAGTCCATGGGGCTGCAAAGAGTGGGACACAACTGAGCGACTGAACAACAACAGGTGGTCTGGTGGCTCACGAGAGGGAGAGGCTGGCGGGCTGTGGCGGGCTGTTGCTGGGTGTGCATGCTGACCCTGGCTGACGCTGTCAGCTGCTGGTGGGAGGTGAGAAGCCCTTCCTGGTGTGCTTTACACATGTGTGGTGCCATGGAGACCAGTTGTCAAGTTTTCAGGAACCTTTGGAAAGTCCTTAAACCACGGCTAGTGTGGATCTGGCCAGAGCGGAGTATCTACAATCGTGGAAAAATCGGCAAAGCCCGCACAGCAGAGCTTTGCCTTTTGGGGAGCTTGTTTACCAGCGGGCCGGAGCCCGCACCCCGGCAGGCTTTTCTCTGTTGCATCCCCTCTTCATGATTAGCAGGTCAGGTACACACTACTGGGGGGCTTCCCAGGTGTCGCAGCGGTAGAGAACCCGCCCGTCAGTGCAGGAGACATGAGACACCAATTCGATCCTGGGGTCGGGAAGATCCGCTGGAGGAGACAAAGGCAACCTCCACCAGTATTCTTGCCGGAAGAGTCCCAGGGACAGAGGAGCCTGGCGGGCTACAGCCCAGGCGGCCACCAGGAGCGGGGCACGACTGGGCACCTGAGCACACAGTCGTGCACAGTTACAGACGAGTGCTCACCCTCACCCGTGTTCTCATGCATTTCTCCCACAAAGCCTGGCGAGACGAAACTGCTGTTTGTGCATCTTACTTGGGGAGACCTGAGGCTGCTCAGAGAGGCCGAGTGATGTGCCTGGGGCAGCCCAGCGGGCAGAACCCAGGGCGCGGTCCCTGGCTGAGGCCTCCTTTCTCCTCCCGAGGGGCTGGGCTGTCTTGCTCCCGAGCGCTGAGCTCTGGGCCGCAGGTGAAGGCGTCATCTTAACGTCCTTCTGGGGCCACGTTGCTCCCAATTTGGCTGCTGAATCCCCGAATTCCGTCAGTTTTGCCCGCGCCTCGGCAGGTCTGAGGGTGAGACCGCGGGTATTTCCTGCTCCCAGTGGTGCTTGTCTTCCTAAGGCGCTTGTGTCCAGCCGACGGCTTTCCCACCAGCACCAGAAGGTAAAGGCAGGGTGCACACACGCTCTAATGGGTCCACGCGTGGAGAAGCGACCGCTCTCATCCACCCGGCCTGTCGGGTGAGGGCTTGGGGTCCGCTGGGCCTGGCACGGCCGTGACTGATGAAGCCATCTCAGGTCCTCTCGGAATCTCTGCCTATACCACGCCCCCACCTTCTCCCTGCAAACCTGGCCTCACGGTGGGCTTTCGAACCGACGTTTACGCTCGTCGTGGTGGTCAGGGGGAGGTGCCATCGCAGCGGTGGCCCGGCAGCCACCCCGGGCCATAATGGGTCAGGCTGCAGGGTGCAGGGGTTAGCTGGTGTTCGTGTTTTCCAAGCCTTCTTAATACCCATCATAAGAAATGCGTTTTACACGGCGACTCCGTTTGTATATGCCCCGCCCTGAAACAGGACCTGCTGGTGGGGCGCACTGTGATACCCCCTAACCTGCTCCGACCCCCCGGCTCTATCTTATCCTATGGCGTTGCTTTCAAGTTGGAATGATTCTGTGGCCCACCAGTGGGCCTGCATCCTCAGTTCTGGGAACTGCTCTGGGCGCACTGTCTGAAAAGCCCTGGGCCTTGGTGTTAGGGGCTTCGTGCCAGTTGGCCGTGATCGGCTGGGGTCAGCATGGTGCCATGCCTCGGGAGCCTGGGTGTCCCAGGGCCATGTGGGAAGCTCTGAGGGTCTGGTTACTGCCAGCCCTGACCCCCTTGAGGGAAATACAGCATCAGACTTTGGGGGTCTCTTGTCCTGGTGGTGTTCCCATGTTCAGGGGCCCATGGAGCTGAGTGGTTGTAGACCAGGAGGCATTGGGAAGGCGGGAGGGAGGGGGGAATCCAGAGGTTTTGGATCCAGAGTTTTGGAGGAGCAGCTTTGCCTCCGTAAACAATTTCAGATTTCAGGCTCTGACCCTGGGGAATGGCTCGGCCAGCAGTCCTGTTTACGCCACCAGGTTTCACGAGGAATCTGCCCACCTGTGTGCAGGTGTAGCCCCTGTGGCTTGTTCAGCCCTTTCTGGGGGGTGGGGTTGAGGGTGGAGCAGTGAACAGGAGCTCCGGTTGTCTTTCCTATTCGTTTTTTATAGATCCGTCATGTCTACAGTGTTTGGGATTGGCACATTTGTGGCATGACTTTTAAAAACCGTCCTGCTGGTACTGGACATTTTCTGTGGTTGTGAAACTGTCATTTTGTATTAACTCGTTATTGGATAAACATTTGTATTAAGAAGAATAATCCTGCTGGCGAATGTGGTCATTTCCAGTGGAGTAGAAAGAACTTAATAAAAATTCAAGATGCCTCACTCTTGCCCAGTTGTCTTTTTAAAAATAACATTGGTCAAAAGTTTTTTTTTGATAAAAGCTGTTCATTGTAGGAAACTTGGAATATTTAGAAAAATATAAAGGAAAAACTGTGTATTGCTGTATAAGATGTTATCCTGTGATGTAGTCTTAAAACAGCAAATAACCATCAGTCTTTTGGCTTCTGTTGGTCAGGAATTCAGAATCAGCTTCAGCTGGTGGGGAGAGTCAGCTGGGGAGGCTGGCCAAACACCCTGCTTTAAAAGGTAGATTGTGGGATTTCCCTGGCAGTCCAGAGCGGGTGCGGGTTTAATCCTTGGTCGGAGAACTAAGATCCCAGATGCTGAGTGGTGTGGCCAAAATATATATTTTTTAAGGTAGATTTTATTATTATTCAGGGATGGTGAGACCAACGGATCAGGAGATGACTGCCACTGAAAAGACAGTTATTCACAGACCCCAAGAGAAGGAGGTGTGCACTGCCAGGCAGGGCTACAGTGGGAAGCACCAGGTGGGTCAGGAAGCAGACGGAGCAGGGGAAGGTGGACCTCAGCCTTCGCTGTGATTTCCCTGGGAAGGGGGCAGCGGGGCTCTCTTGATCTTTCCACACCTCTTGCCCAGGATTTGCCCCGGCTGTGCACGCACGTGGTTACTTCTGGTTCTTCATGATTTTCTTGTATAGTGTAGGTCGAAGTGCAAGCATTGCGCCAAGGGGTCTCGGACCCCAGCCTGTCTCGGGACCTCTCCCAAAATGCTCCCAGGCAGCAACAAATCAAGTAAGCAGTAAAGAATTAATCTCCACGGAAATGGCAGACCCAGGCGAGCATGTCGGCTCAACAGTGTGCCCTCTAGAGGCCACAGGTGCTCAGGTCTTGTGTTTATCACAAGGTCCCATTTTTGGCTAAGGAAATTAATCCTGATTCCTGTGTGGTCTGAGACATACTCCCAGTCCCAAGAGCGCTAGAACTTCCAGAGACGTCTCCACATGAGCAGTTAAATAATCACTGGGGTAGAGGATTTCTTAAAGCATCCCCCCAGCCTAAAATCTTTGACGGTTAATATGCTTCAAGTTTATGACGGACCCAACACTCCAGAGTAATTTGACGTGGTCTACTTTAATTGGAAGGACTGATGCTTAAGGCGTAGCTCCAATACTTTGGCCGCCTGACGCGAAGAGCCAACTCATTGGAAGAGACCCTGATGCCAGGAAAGATTGAGGGCAGAAGGAGACGGGGGCGACAGAGAGAGATGGTTGGATGGCATCACTGACTCAGTGGACATGAGTTTGAGCAAACTCTGGGATGATAGTGAAGGATAGGGGAGCCTGGCATGCTGCGGTCCATGGGGTTGAAAGAGTCAGACACGATTTAGCAATTGAACAATAGCAGAATATTAGCGTTACTGTTGGTTCCAATTAAACACTGCCCAGGCTTCATTTCCTGTCAACATGCTAATGACTTTTGAAATTTGTTGTTTCCTACATTGCAGGCAGGCTTTTTACCACCAGCACCACGTGGGAAGCCCATGTATATATATATATATATATTTTTTTTTTTTTTCTCTTTAACATTCTCTTCTATTATAGGTTAGTACAAGACATTGAGTATAGTTCCCTGTGCTATATAGTGGGTTATGCTAATGACTTTGAGTTGCTATTTCCCAACTAAATAGCTCACCTGAGGTACAGATGCCTAGCACCGAATGTTGGATGTCTACATCAGAATATATGCACCAACTTCAAACTGAATAGTATCAAGTACTGTGTCTCTGTAGTCCTGGTGCCCTACGCATTACTCTGAAGCTGTGGTACCCTGGAGAATCCCAGGGATGGGGGAGTCTGGTGGGCTGCCGTCTATGGGGTCGCACAGAGTCGGACACGACTGAAGCGACTTAGCAGCAGCTTAGCAGCATGGTACCCTCATATCATCCTGTAGGCCTCTTGGTGTGATTCAGTCGCTCAGTCGTGTCTGATTCTTTGTGACCCATGGACTGTGGCACACCAGACTTCCCTGTCCTTCACTGTCTCCCAGAGTTTGCTCAGACTTTATGTCCATTGAGTTGGTGATGCCATCCAACCGTCTCATTCTCTGTCACCCCTTTCTCCTGCCCTCAATCTTTCCCGGCATCAGGGTTTTTTTCCGAGTGAGTCAGCTCTTCCCATCAGGTGGCCAAAGCATTGGAGCTTCAGCTTCAGCTTCAGCATCAGTCTTTCCAATGAATATTCAGGACTGATTTCCCTTAGGATTGACTGGTTGGATCTCCTTGCAGTCCAAGGGACTCTCAAGAGTCTTCTCCAGCACCACAGTTCGAAAGTATCGATTCTTCGGTGCTCAGCCTTCTTTACGGTTCAACTCTCACATCCATACATGACGACTGGAAAAACCATAGCTTTGACTAGATGGACCTTTGTTGGCAAAGTGATGTCTCTGTTTTTTAATACACCTAGGTTTGTCATAGCCTTTCTTCCAAGGAGCAAGCGTCTTTTACTTTCGTAGTCCTGTTACTCCAGACATTACTGTACTCTTGACACCCCACACTGAGCTCTGCTGGGACCTGGGACCCTTAACTGCAGTGCTTGCCCTTGGACAAACATCTCCTCAAGCAAGGAAATAAAAAGAAACTAAAAGGGGCTTACAAATAACGCAGGCATGTGGAGGCGGGGCCAATTAGGAACAACAAGATACAAAATGGCTACAAACCAACTGCCACATCTGAGGTTCTGGGAGCAAAAGCAGGGTCCTCCGCTTGATCCCCACGTGCAGCACCACCAAGGGGGTGGGCAGACCACCCACCAGATGCGCTGATGCTCCCTGACCCTCACCCCGGTTAAGGAAGCAGCCCGCGCTGCTTAGAGCGAGCGAGGACACCTGTTATTCGTGTTTGCTCCTTCATGCTAGCAGGAATCCCGGGATAGCCTCCCTCGCCTGAACTGCTTGTCTGACCTCTTACCAGCCTCTGTTGATTAAAGGGTGCAAGGACCCAGCACCTAAGTCCTGGCGTCGGTACCTTACCATTGCCGGGGGTACTAATTGTCAGCCGAAAGCTGTTTAGCAGAGGATGTGGGAAGACAGATAACTGCAGAGCTGTCGGCTGGTGAGTCTACAGGGAGCCCCAAGCTCTGCTGCTGCGGGTCGTGGTGCTGAGCTCATGGGGTATGGAACCTGAGCCCGAAACCGCTCGTTTCTCCAGCCCCTTCTAGGGATGGAGAGGTAACTTCCTCCCTGTGCCTGCTGCCTCCTTCCCCTTCTCCTGGCCTCTGGAGAGCCCAGTCTCTCTCTGCCCCTGAACCTGCCCTTTGACCTTAACGATGTTTTTCCCTTTGGGCACCTTGCAGTTTTTCCTAGATTGAGTCCCGGGACTCTGCTGCCCTCTGGTGGCCACAAAGGGCAGCTCAACGCTCCATTTAACCTACAGCTCCAAATTGTGCTCCCCCATCCATGGCAGCAGTTGCAGGAATACAAGTGTGGGCCCCTTAGTCGTGTCTGGCTCTCTGCGGCCCCGTGGACTGCAGCCCGCCAGGCTCCTCTGCCCATGGGATTCTCCAGGCAAGAACACTGGAGTGGGTTGCCATTCCCTTCTCCAGGGGATCTTCCTGACCCAGGGATCAAACCTGTGTCTCCTGCATTGGCAGGTACCACCTGGGAAGCCCTTATTCTGAATCGGTGAGTGAATTTCCCAGAAGGAATACAAAGCTGAATAAAATCCAGCACTTGCCCTTGAGAAGCTTCCAGGTGAGGGCGGGGGTGAGAGGTTGAGACTGGGTGGAAATCTGTTCATTCTGTTGCTTATTCATTTAACAGATATTCATGCAGCCCTAAATCTGGGACGTCCCCGGTGGCTCAGATGGTAAAGAATCCACCTGCCAATGCAAGAAAGGTGAGTTCAATCCGTGGAAGATCCCCTGGAGAAGGAAATGACAACCCACTCCAGTATTCTTGCCTGGGAAATTCCATGGACAGAGGATCCTGGTGGGCTACAGTCCGTGGGTTCGAAAAGAGTCAGACGTGACTTAGTGATTAGCACTTTTTCAGTTACTCTGCCGTGTGTAGCAGTGAAGAAGAAGATGAGGAGCCGGCCTTTACAGAACTCAAATCCTAGTGTGTGTCAAATACACATAAACGCAAATACAAATAGAAATAGTGATAAAGGCCTATGAATTAAACAGGTTGTGAGACAGAGAATGAACACGGGGGTGACCACTATGAGAATGGTCAGCATCTAACAGAATTGTTTCCTTTGGCTGCACCACACAGTACGTGGGATCTTAGTTCCCCGACCAGGGCTTGAACCCGTGGGCCTGCAGTGGAAGTGAGGAGTTGTAACCGCTGAACCACCAGAGAAGTTCCAGAGCTGGGTTTCGGGGAGAGAAAGATGGCATTGTGCCTGCACAGCAGGACGAGCATTTGGGGAAGAGGACGCAGCAAGGGGAAAGGTTTCAGAAGAGGGAGCTTGGTGTGTTTGAAGACAGAAGCTTGGCGTCGCTGGAGCTCCGTGGTGGAGGGAGGGAGCAGGTGGAGGGGTCAGCAGGGCCTCCCTGGAGGAGGGCGTGGATTTTAAGCTTGAAGGGAAGTGATTCGAGGACCGCAGGACGGGGAGGAGAAATCTCTGATTTGCATTTAAGGAACGTGGTTTGATATAACTTGGACTTGGTGAATAAAAAGGTAGAAAACAAAAGTCTGTGGGAGGGAATTTCCTGGTGGGTCCAGTGGTTAGGACTCCATGCTCTCGCTGCCGAGGGCCCGGATTCAATCCCTGGCTGGGAACTAGGATCCCACCAGCCGAGTGGCAAGGCCAAAAAGTCTGTGGGAGCACAGAGGAGGGGCGTGCAGCCAGGTCTGGGGCAGGGAGGCCTTTCTGGATAAGGGGCACTCACTGATCTATTGACCTATTGCTGCATAACCATGGCCCCAAAACTTAGGGGCACGAGTCGGGAGTAAGCATTTATCATCTCAGGTAGTTTCTGAGGGCTGGGAATTCGGAAGCAGCTTTACTGGGTAATTCTGGCTGTGTTAGTCACTCAGTCGTGTCCGACGCTGCGACCTCATGGACTGTAGCCCGCCAGGCTCCTCTGTCCATGGGATTCTCCAGGCAAGAACACTGGGGTGGGTAGCCATTTTCTCCTCCAGGGGATCTTCCCAACCCAGGGATTGAACCCAGGTCTCCTGCATTGCAGGCAGATTCTCTACTGTCTGAGCCACTTCTGGCTGAGGGTCCCTCATTAATGCGGCCAGGATATTGGCTGGGGTGGCAGCCACGGCGGTTCCTGGGGCTGGGGAACCCGCATCCAGGATGGCTCATGCGGGTGGCAAGTTGGTGCTGTCTTGATGGGAGGCATTGGTTTTCTCGCTACGTGGACCCCTCCAGGGTTGCTTGAATGTTCTTCCTCCAGAGGGACTGATCCTGGAGACAGCAGGGGCGGAAGCCACAGCTTTTATAATTTAGCCCCGGAAGTCACACTGTCACTTTGGCAACATCTTCCTGTTTACACAGCTCCGATCTGTTTCAGCCTGGGAGGGGACTACACTGGGGTGTGAAACCAGAAAGTGTGAATCACTGGGGACCACCGTGGAGGGCAACAGCTACGTTAAGTAACACCCACTGTGAGTCTTAAAGGATGAGTGGAAATTAACCAGATGATGAAGACTGCATGAGGAACTGAATTGTGTTCCTTTCGAATCCATGCATCGAGGGCTTCCCTGGTGGCCCAGTGGCTAAGAATCCGCCTGTGTGTGGACTGGATTGATCCTCGGTCCCGGAAAATTCCGCACGCCGCAACAAGAGAAGCCGCCGCAATGGGAAGCCTGTACACCCCAACTAGAGAGTAACTCCTGCTCACACAACGAGAGAAAGCCTGCCTGAGGGCAACGAAGACCCAGTGCAGCCAGAAAAAATAGAGTAAAAAAAAAAAATCCATATGTTGAAGCTATAACCCCCAGCACCTCAGCATGTGACTGCATTTGGAGATGGGGCCTTTAAAGAAGTGATTAAGTGAAAATGAGGTCATTAGGGTGGGCCCTAATCCAGTCTGACTGGTGTCCTTACAAGAGGAGATTAGGACAGACTGCAGGAGGACGTGAGGACACAGGGAGACGCTGGCATCTGCAAGCCAAGGGGAGCGGCCTCAGAAGAAAGCCTCTCTGCCGGCACCTCGATCGCGGACTTCCAGCCTCCAGAACCGTGAGAAAATAAATCTCCACTGTTTAAGCCCCCTGGTCTGTGTTATTTCATTACGGGCACCTGGGCAGAGTGCTACAATTGGGTAAGGTGTACCAAGGCAGCGGGGATGAGCTGAGCGAAGACAGATGTGAAAGGTGTGTGTGGTGTGTGTGTGTGGATGTTAGTTGCTCAGTCATGTGCAACTCTTTGGGATCCCGTGCACTTCTTTACTATCTGAGTCACCAAGGACGCTAAGAAATAACAAATAGTTGGCATTACTAGATCCTGAAGAGCAGGGCCGTGGATTTTTCTATAAAGGGCCATACAGTAAATATTTTAGACTTTGGGGTCTGAAAAGTCTTTGCTGCCTGAAAGCAGTTTTAGACGATAGATAAACAAAGTGGTGTGGCTGGGTTCCAATATAGCGTTATTTACAAAACCCAGCAGCTCAGATTTGGCTCACAGGTGGGAGTTTGCCCCCTACCACCCTGCTGAAGCGGGGTAAGGGGAAGGGTAAGCCTTGGGACAGGATGATGGTGAGGAATGCCTTAGGAGAAAAACACAGGTTTAAACCCAGGCTCTCCTTCCAGCGCTGACATTTGCCTCTTCGGGGTCAGAGTGGGGAAGGCTGTGCAGATATACGGGGAGTCTTGCCAAGGATATTATTTAATCACACTGTCCTGGCCTCAGTTTCTGGATCTACTTCTGTTTGACCTCTCTGGGTGTAAAGCATCTGCCTCAAAGAGTTGATGTGAGCTTTAGATGAGGTGACTGACATAAAGCCCCTGGCCCAGGGTCCGGCATACAGTAGGTGGTCAGTAGATTGCTGTTCCCTCCTCCTCAGTCTCTCCCTAGCAAATTTGGGGTCATGACCATAAAATTTTATACCTCAGTGAAAAAGTGAAAGTGTTAGTCAGTTGGTCTTGTCCCACTCTTTGTGACCCCAGGGACTGTAGCCTGCCAGGCTCCTCCATGGAATTCTCCAGGCAAGAATACTGGAATGGATTGCCATTCCCTTCTCCGGTGGATCTTCATGACCTAGGGATGCAACCTGGGTCTCCTGTGTTGCAGGCAGATTCTCTACTGTCTGAGCCACCAGGGAAACCCTTTATACCCCAATGGCTGTCACCAGAAAGATTCACTTGCAAGGTCAGAATTCTGCATGTTTTTATCCAGAGGCCAGATGAATCCCCCAGGTCTAGACCAAGAACAGGGCGGTACAAAGACAGCTATCTGTGAGAAGCCTTTCTCCAAGGTGGAACCCCAGCCGGAGGACTTGTGCCAAAGTGAGCTCTAAGGACAGGAGCTTCTTTTAAAACAAGTTACTCGAGGAGGGCGGTTGGGCCGGAGCCCCGGAGCTGAGCTGACCCCGTTTTGCATCGTTTTAAGCGGAAGCGAGCCATGATCTGATTTGTCGTTTAAGACTCTGGCTGCTAGGTGGGGGACGGATTGTAAGAGAGAGGGAACTTGCCACCCTCGTCCTCTTTCCGTGTTTTGGATGTTCATATATCAGAGTAACGGCTATGTACCGCCATAAGCGCTTTCCATCAGCGCTTGTCTTAACCTAGCTTCCTCTTTGCCTTGGCCTTGTCCACCTAGGGACTAGAAGGTGGGGACAAAATAGTTTGCCAGCCCCCGCCCCCACCCAGCCTGAGGCCACACTTGGCCCCAGAGCTTAGCACTGGCCCGGCCTCTCCAGCATAGACCCCTTGAGCTGAAGATAGAGGTGCGAGGCCCAGCCCCAGCTTCTCTGCGGCCGGCCCCACCCACCTCTGCCTTCGAGGCACGTCTGTGCCTATTAATTGGTCGGCACGTGGTGCTGGAGCCCGGCACGCCCCCTATCGGCTCCACCCCTCCTTCGAGGCCCCGCCCCTTCCAGGCCTTGTGTGCGTTCATTGGGCGGCCGCGGGAGGACCCTAGGCCCCGCCCATCTCCCGTCGCCCCGCCTACCCACGGAGGCCCCGCCCCCTCAGGTCTCACCCGCGTCCATTGGGCCAGCGGCTCGTCCCTCAGAGGCCCCGCCCCTTTCCGAGGCCCGCTCTGTGTCTCTGGTTGGCCGCAGGAGGAGCTCGCGCTCCTGTCTTCCCGCCACCGGCCCCGCCCACCGGGCCCCGCCCCCGAGGGGCCGCCCCCGTCCGTTGGGCGGCTGGCAGGAGGCGTCGCGCCATGCGCGGGTCCGGGACACGGGCTCGGGCCAACGGCGGGGGTGGGAGCCGCGCGGGAATGCGGCGACGGCGGCGGCGGGCAGCGTTGGAGGTGAGTGAGGGTTGCGCGAGGAGCTGCGGCTGGGGTCGCTCTGTGGCGTCCGGGACTCCGAGTCGCGGAGGTTGGGTGGGCGGCGAGGCCCCGGGGCGGGGGGCGCGCGCCGAGGCGGCTGGGCCCGCACGGGGCGTCTCTCGGGCCGCCCAGGCCAGGCTTGTCCGGTTGTCGTGGAAACAGGCGGCTCTCGGGGGCCCGGGCGCGGTCTCGGGGGGCGCGTCCCGCAGGCCAGCTGCAGGGGGTGAGGTCGGCCTAGCCTGAGTGTTCCAGGAGGTCACCTGCGACCACCGCCCCCTGCGGCCTTCCGAATCCAGTCCCCCCAACCGCGGCGTCCCCCGAGCTTCAGTCTCTCTGGCGGCCCTCTTGGAGAGGGGCGCCTGCAGGTGGGCACGGAGCATAGGAGCCCGTCACCCTCTTCTCCAGGGTCGGGGCGACAACTCCCCCCCCACGCCCACAGCCTATTCTGGTTTTCCTGTTCACACAGTAGCACGTTCCTCGCTCGTGTGCCAGCTGAAAGCATTGTCTCCTAGCTATCTCTGTACCATTTCCAGCCCCTCGACAAAATAGTGCCTGTTAAGAAAACACTCAGGGCTGGGGTTCCTGGGGACCCCTGCGGAAGAAACAGGATTATCCCATTTCGGAGTCAGTGGGTGGGGCCAGGGCGGGGCTGCAGACCCAGACACCCGGGCTCCCAGCACCTGGTCGAGTGTTTGATTAATCTGAATTGCTGGAAAGAATTTTCCAGCCGTGACTACAGGCGTCTCTGGTTAGTTACAGGTGTCTCCCACTAGCTCCAGCAGCCTCTGGAGTATGCTGGAGAGAGGAGACAGTCCTTAATCCCACAGACAGAAAAGTCAGACCCCTCTCAGGAGGCTAGCACGCCTGAATTAAATCTGATTAGATTATTTTCATCTTTAAAAGTGTGGCTCTGGCCGGAGCTGTCAATGTAGGATTTATGGCTGGTCGGCATCAGACAGAGCCTGTGAATCCACCCTCTTCCTTTCCTGCCCCGGTGGAAATGCTAATGGATCCCACATTGCAGTGTTGGAACAGCCATGTCCCTCCACCCATTCAGTCAGCCCCGCACTGACCTCACTCGCTGCTGTGACTTGAGCTTGTTTTCATCAGAAATTGGACTCTTTTCTTGGGAACAAGAGAAAAACATTCTCCAGGAGAAGCAACAGCAGGCGACCTGCAGCCTTGGGCCCCTGTTTCCCCAAGTTTTTGTGTGAAAGAGGAGGGGACTGAGCAGAAGAGGAAAAGGCTGGTCACGCTTCCAAAAAAACAGATCTGGTTACCCCGGGCGTGCTCCGCTCCATAGGAAACTCCTGCACGCCTCTTGCCCTTTGCAAAAAACTCACGTGTCCCATTTTGACAAACAGGCTATACTCTGCATTCTGTGTGTGGTTGTGGGGGAAGGGTGCTTGTGAGCAAGTGGCCATGCTCCGTGGTCCCTCCCTGAGGGTGGCCACAGGGGGAGTGACCATGAGGAGGCATGAGTCTCCTGGTAAAATGGGTCCAGCCCATCAGGGTCTGTGTTTACTGGGACTTCTTGGGGCTCAAGAAGCAGTTGCTGGAAGGGAGTGAGTCAGTGTCTCTTTTTTGTTGATGTTGCTGACTTTGCCCCGGAGCAGGGAGGGCTCCCTTCTGTGACTCTACACATAGCAGCTGTGTGTCTGTGATTTTCTGGTTTTACTTAGAGTCACATAAGTTTTAGAACCTGTAAGAGCCTTACAGAACCTGTAAAGATGCACTCTCTGGTGCAAAATAGCTTTTTACTTCTTCGTTGTATCTGCTCTGCTCAGTTGCTAAGTCGTGTCCAACCCTTTTTGACCCCATGAAATGTAGCCCGCCAGGCTCCTCTGTCCATGGGATTCTCCAGGCAAGAATACTGGAATGGGTGGCCTTTCCTTCCTCCAGGGGATCTTCCCAACCCAGGGATTGAACGTGTGTCTCCTGCATTGGCAGGCGGGTTCTTTACCACTGAGCCACCTGGGAAGGTCTCTGTTGTATCTGGGGCCTTTTAAATCCCCACATTTATTACTTCCTGAGTTTTCTGTGAGTTGGCCTTCTGCTGAGACACGGCTTCTGCCATCTTCAGCATTGTATTTGTTTACTCTTATACTCGGACATCGTCTCTGGACAGAGAGGTTTCCCTGCCAGACATCCCTGGCGGACCGCGGGGCTGGGTCAGGACTGTGGGGGGTGTGCTCGAGGTGAGCCATGCGTCTGTGGAGGGTCAGGTCCGCAGAGAATGGGTGGTGGCCAGAGGCACGAGTTGGAATTTTCTGAGGCGTGTGGTGTACCTCTCAGGAGGCGCGGTGGTTTGAAGGCACTCGTGTGGTGTGCGAACCAAAGCCGGGTGCTTGTCACGTGAGGCCCAGCGGAGACGCCTCCGTGGTAGGTTCAGTCGGGGCTTCGGACGGGTCTGAGCTGGGGAGCCAAGCCAGCTCGGGGCTCCGCGGCCTCTGAACTGAGAGGCTGGTGCGCTTTCCTTGGGGAGGACGGAGTTGCTCCTTTCCAGCCGGACTCGAGCCCGGAGACCTCGTGTGCACCTTGGCTGAGGACCCCTGGCTGTTTTCAGCAGGTTGGGACTTCAGAAAGCTGGTCCAAGCGCGGGGCTCTGCGGTGGTGAGCCTGC
Organism: Budorcas taxicolor; assembly: GCF_023091745.1. NCBI lineage: Eukaryota > Metazoa > Chordata > Mammalia > Artiodactyla > Bovidae > Budorcas > Budorcas taxicolor. Next base: position 3,821,590 of record NC_068911.1, on the reverse strand, counting down.
ACAGCGGGCTGTGAGCCCAGCCCACCTGGAGGGCGCGCGTGGGTGTGCGGAAGCCCGTCTTCGGGGTGTGATGTTGTCAGGAGCGTTTTGAAGAGTTCAGGGTCCTCTGCGGATGGTTTTGGAGGAACGTGAGGGCAGGCCTGCTGCTCAGCCTTCCTTCCCACAGCCCTGGGGTCGGGGTGGGGGCGATGACCTCACTGGCTGGGACCGAGGCCCAGGGGCCGGCCCGCCGGGAAGAACGCGGTTCGATGTTGGTGCCCGGGCCGGGGGCCTCACCTGGTTTGGGTCCCGCGGTGTGGGCGTGGGTCTTTGGGGAGCTCCCTAGTCACTTCTCTTGCCTGGGGTGGTCCCCTTCTTCCCCGGGAAGCCCCTCCCAGCGCCCGTGAGTCAGGGCTGAGGTGGTGACCGCGGCAGAGTCCCGTGCTGATGCTGGTCACGGGGGCCGGTGCCCAGAGCTGCTCTCACCAGGGCCTGGCCTGGGTTTCCAGAGCCTTCTAGAAAGCGGACCTGTCCTCTCTGGTCTGCCTGCCTGGAGGGGGCACAGAGTTGGGAGCTGGCGGTGTTCGGCCTCCCCCAGTGGTCGTGGAGGAGGATGTCTTCCTTTCCCTCCGCCCACCTGGAGCTTGTGGGGAGAGGGCCCGGGACCCTGCTCTCTGGAACCCTAGGCCTCTGGGGCCCCAAGTGCACAAGAGTCGTGACTTTAGGACACTCCTCGGCATCTCAGCGCTGTGTTCTGATTTCCTCGGCAAGATGGCCCCTCTGGCCTGGCCAGGGCCCGCGCCAGGCTGGACGCCGTGGGTGGACACCGGCATTCCAGCCATGCCTCCGCTGCTTCTGGAAGAGCCCTTTTGTGTCCGTTGTGGTCACGTGTCCATTTGAGTGCTGCCGTCCAGGGAAGTGCTCCTCCAAACCAGGACTGGTCCGCCTGGAGCAGCGTGTCAGGGGCTTGTGTGCTGACGGCGGGCGGCTGTCCGCTTGGCCCGTGTGGCCGGCTCTGCCTGTTGGCTGGCTGTGTTGCCCTGTGCACTGAGTCTCCCGGAGCACAGGTGGGACAGGTGGCGTTGAGGGGAGGCATGCTGGACTCTGCCCTGGCTCTGGGCGTCTCTTTTCCGCCCTTGGGTGACCTCGGAGAGTTCCTAGTGACGGCTTTCCTTGAGGGGAACCCCAGCCGCTCCAGACCTGCTCTGTCCCCTACAGTCCCACCGGCTTTGGCTGTATCCTCCCTGTTTGATTCCTCCGAGGTGCCGTGTCCGCGGCTTCTGTGCGGCTTCTGCTGGGGCAGCGGGCCCTGGGCAGCCGTCCAGTCTGGTGAAGTTCTCCTGAGCCTCGTGGGCTCCTGCTGATCGGTGCTCACCTGCCTTTCGTTTTCTCCCAGGACGCGGCCTCTTCCCTGCCGCTGGCCGGAGCCCTGGGTGCTCGTCAGTGAAGACGGGCCCACCATGTTCTATGGGACCCACTTCATCATGTCCCCACCCGCCAAGAGCAAGCTGAAGCGGCAGGGCCAGCTGCTGTCCAGCGTGCTGTCCCGGACCCTGAGCTACAAGTACCGCGACCTGGATGCCCCCTACTCGGGCCTGGGTGCCGGCGATGACCCTGCCGAGCTGTCCACGCAGCTCTCGGCCCCCGGGGTCCTGAAGGTGTTTGGGGATAGCGTATGCTCAGGCACCCACTACAAGAGCGTCCTGGCCACTGGCACGTCCAGCGCCCGGGAGCTGGTGAGGGAGGCCCTGGAGCGCTATGCACTGAGCCCCGAGTGCGCCTCTCAGTTCGTGCTGTGTGACGTGGTGGGCCAGGCCGGCGGCGGCGGGAATGCGTGGCAGGCTCAGGGCTTCCGGGTGTTCGGCGACAACGAGAAGCCTCTCCTGATCCAGGAGTTATGGAAGCCCCGAGAAGGCTTGTCCCGGAGATTTGAGCTGAGGAAGAGGTCAGAGGTGGAGGAGCTGGCTGCCAAGGACGTGGACACCATGACAGCAGGTGAGGCGGTGAAGGTAGGGGTTCGGGGGACGCAGGGAGGCGGGGTGTCTGGAGGGGACAGATGGAGGGTCCTGTCCACACGGCGGGCGCCTGCTGGTGCCGACTCCTGCCACCTTGTGGTGTCGTGGGGCAGGGAGGATCTCGCCCGCGCAGGCGGCAGATGTGGTACAGAAAGGCCGTCAGTGTCTGAGGCTCCCGGGGCCTCTTGGGCAGGGGGCTGTGTGCTGCTGGAGGAAGGGGTCTCAGCTGCGGTGCATGGGGGAATGTGCCCGGGCTCGGGGCCTGGGCTGGAGGAGGCCCAGCCTGGAGGCGGTGGGTCACTGCCGTAGGCTCGCTGGGGCAGCCCAGGCCCCTTAGGGGCTGCAGCCTCTGGGGTCCGCAGGGCCGCTGGTTTGTGCATGGCTTTTATTCACTTGGTGGAAGAAGCTGGTTATCTTAATAGTAAGCGCCATGAAAAATAGATGTTTTTTTCAAACGCCAAAGACTCTTAAATATATCTCGGGTCGTATTTGACTTCTCCTTCGTTTCTTATGAAAATGGTGGCTTTATGTGAGCAAATGGAGTGGTCTCACGTGGCTCAGAGCAGAGGTCATTCGGTGGCCTCGGGAGACCCATCAGTTGGTCCTGCGGGGCCGGGAGGCTGGAGCCCTCGCTGACATCCTGTGCGTGTCCCCAGGTGTGTCGAACGCTCGTGTGCTCTGGTCCTCCTCTGGTGTGGAGCCTGCCTTGCACGCTCAGGGTGTGGGGACGAGGGTGTGGCAGGCGGATTGATGGCCGGGGGCCTGGGGCCTGCCAGGGCCATGGTGCCAGCTCCAGGGCTGCCACGGGTGGTGGTGGGCGGCAGCGGAGCCCGCTACCCTTCTGGCCTCGGTCTTGTGATCTGGAGGTTGGGTGCTCGCCTCTCGGGGGCCCCAGGGTGCAGGAGTGTGTGTAGAGTTCCCGACTGTGACTGTCTGGGGTTTGTTCTGTGAGTTCACAGTGGAGGGGGACCTGTGATGGGCTTGGGGCCCCTCTGACAGGCCAGGTGTGCCGTCATGATGTTGTGCAGATTTGCAGGCACCTGGGAGATGAGAAGCTGCCCAATGAGTAGCTGATGTTACTGGGCTGTTTCTTTTATTGTTTTTTTAAAAAACTAATGTTATCGAAGTAGAGGTGATTTACAGTGTCGTGTTAATTTCAATGTTATTGTTTCTAGTTCTCCTCGGACCAGCGCCCCAAACGCCCCACCCGCAGGCCTGGCTTCAGGCTGTGGATTCCGGGCCGGCCCTGCCCTGCTGCTCCCGAGGCTCCGGCTCCTCGCCTGCCTCGCTCTAGGAGGCCTGGAAGGGGCCGCGGCGCGTCAGGTGGGCGGTGGGTGGGTGTTCGGCTCACGGTCACCGTCCTGCCCAGTGTTTCCTCTGCTGGACGGAGAGCAGAGAGCATGTGGGCTGGGCCGGCCCTGCCAGTTCTGCGGGTCCCGGGTGGGCCCTGGGGGCCGCGCTGTTACAGGGGTGAATGCTTGAGCGGAGGGGGAGCAGCGCAACCCCGGGGCCGGACGCCATCTGGGGCGCAGGGTTTTGTCTCCGGTTCTGCGACACTATTTAGACCTGTTCGTTTTACACTGTTGAGGCAGGAGAAGGTGCCCGGCCTATTCATTCTGGGGATGGTTTTCAGAGGAGTCTGTTGACCTGGGTGGGGTTTCACTGACACACTTCTCCGGGCTGGAAGCAGGTTGTGTTACCTGTCTGGAGCAGGCCTCCCGGGCCCCAGGGAGTCGGCCTTTCTGGCCAGCCTCTGACTCGGGTGTGGCCTGGGTGCCCTGTGCCTCCTGGCTGGACCGTCCCCCCGGCCAGTGACCACGCCGCAGAGCGAGCACCGAGGACCCTGCAGGCGGGCCCGCCCCATCCAGCCCTGCTCCGCCGGGCATGGGCGGTGGAGCTTCACCAGAGCCCAGGACCCCTGTGTCAGGTGTCTGGGGATCCTGGGGATAGCCAGCTGCGTGGATACGCTCGCACGCGTGAACTCAGTCAGCACCGTTCCCCCGAGTAGAGTCCGCTGCAGCCCCTGGGTCCCCAGGTGCCCTTGCCTCCTAGTGCACCTCAGGGTCCGGGGCCCCTGCCTCGCGACGGCGCGGCCTGCAGAGAGACTGAAGAGTGAAGGTGTTGCTGTTAGGAGGGTGGTCGATGAGCCCCTCTGGCAGCTCCTCCCTGGCGGCCTCTGCCCCTGTTCCTAACACTTGCGTCTCCAGAGAAGGGGCGCCCCACCTCCTGGGTGGCCCGTGATGAGCCCCGAGATGCTGTAGGCGCCCCGAGTCTCCCGAGTGTTGCCGAAGGCTGTGAGGTGGTGTGGGCTGCGGTGGGTACCCAGACACCAGATTCCCTGCCTCCTTCCCTGCGGATGGGTGACGGTGTCTCTAGGCCCCGGGAGTGGACGGTCCACCTCATCGGGAGAAGGGTGCGAGAGGAATGGACCGCCTGTGTGGACGTGTGTGTGTGCGCGTGGACGTGTGTGCGTGGACATGTGCGTGTGGGCGTGTGTGCAGCTGTGAACAAGTGCCACCTCCCTAGGTGTCATGTTACTGAACAGTCACAGCAATAGTGGTTTTTCCCACTTTGTCCTCACGTCAGAAGAGCGCCTATGTGGTGCGCAGGGGCTCAATGGTTGCCCTGGTTTCAGGTTAAAAGCCCCCTCGTGCATCCTGGAGGCTCCAGGAGCCCCCAAGGCACCCTCTGGTGACCGGGACGCCCCTCCTGGCCAGGCGGTGGAAGGGGCTGTCCGAGGGCGCTGGAGGAAGACCCCACCCGGCTCTCCAGGACCGTCTGGCCATCATCACGCACCCGTAGTGTGTCCTTGGGCAGTGCTGGCGTGTATTTTCCGTAAATATTGCCTTTTCCCAGCTGCCAGCCTGCCCACGATTTCCAGAGGATGGCAGCCCCGTGTGGCGTGGGTGGGGGCCAGAGCTGCTCCCGCCTGTTTCCAGAGGCTGGCATCTAGGGCTTGTGCTCCATGCAGAGAGCTCTGGGCCTGTCCCCTGGAAAAAGGCGGCAGTCATTTCTGCTGACCCCGGGGAGGGGTGCGGGCCATGTGGTTTTTGTCAGTGGCGAGGGAAGGCGAGAGCATGGGGTTGTTTTGTGTCCTGGGTCGGAGGCGAGCTCATGAGCTGGGTTCTCACCCGCAGCTCTGGGGCACTCCGGGCCAGAAGGTCTCTGCTGTGGGGGCTGCCCTGGGCCCAGTAGGATGCTTAGCTTTGTCCCAGCCTCGCCCCCCAGTTGTGACAACCATAGATGTCTCTGGGCCTGGCTGAGTGGCCAGGGGTCAAGTTCACCCTCGAATGGGAACCGCTGGTTTGGACGCAGTGGCCTGGGAGGCAGGAACTCAGTATGCCAGCTGCTCCTGTGCCTCCTGCAGGCGCCCGAGGCCGTGTATCCTGGGCCCTCAGCCGGGCCGGGCACTGGGGCCCTGCCTGAGGGACTGGGGTGCCTTCCTTGCGGCCTGCCTGGCCTTGCTCCTGTCTGAGAGGCAGGGCCTCCTTAGCTCTGGGCGCCCTCTTCAGAGGGCGGCTGAGAGGGTTTCTAAAGCTGCCGCGTCACAAGGTTCTCTCTGCAGGGACGTCTCTGCATCAGCCCTGGGCTTGTCCCAATCGTTCTGCAGTGTCTGTGTGGTCTGGCATACAGCAGGTGCTCGTTAAGTGCCTGTTTAAGGGTTGATGCAGACTAGAAGGGCGAGCTCCTCTGTAGGTCTGGGCTTCATGGTGCACCCCAGGCTGCAGGGCTGGGACTGGTTTTCTCTGTGGGGCGTGGGCGGTGGGGCGGCCTGCAGGGGGCTTGGGTGCCCACGAGCATGGGCTGGGGATAGAGTGAGGAGGAACGCGCTGCTCCGGCACCGACCACGGGACCGGCCGGCTGGAGGGGCTGGCGGGGGCGGGCCTGTCATGTGAGCAGCCGACTGGGGTTGTGTTTGCCGTCCCACCCCGTCCACGGAGGAGGGGACAGGCCTGAGCCCTGACTAACCTGGGGTGTCCAGGCGTCTGGTGAGGCTGCTGCTGTCTCAGCTGCTGTGTGCTGTGAATTCTGTCCTGTGTCCCCCAGCTTCTCGGTGCTGTTTGCTTTTGACCTTTTTTCCCTCCTGCCACGAATCTCACGTTTCATAACACTTCTCTCAGGATGAAGGAGGTGATCTGGATTCTTTTCTCTCTTACTGAAGAGTAGCTGCCTCTTGAGTCTTGAACAAGACTCCCCTTGAGCCTGTTCTCAGCGACAGTCACTGTGGGAAAGCTTTAGTTTACGTGGTTGAGTAAAAGCAAAACAATGGCCAGCTTTCCCCGTCATCTAAAGCTAGGAAACCGACTGAGCCTGAAAGGCATGTTTGAGGACCTGCATTGCTTGTCTGTGGCCGTGCTGGGCTGCCGCCGCCGCTGTGTGTGTGGGCTTTGCTCTAGCTGTGTTGAAGGGGCTACTCTGTCGCGGCGCGGCGCTTCAGCTTCTCACTGTGGTGGCTTCTCGTTGCAGAGCACACGGGCCTCAGGATCGCAGGCTCGGGAGCGGCGGCTCTCCGGCTCGGGAGTTAAGGCACACCGGCTTAGTTGCTCCGAGGAATGTGGTGTCTTCCCAGACTACGGATCAGACCCATGTCCCCTGCATTGGCAGGTGGATTCTTACCCACTGTACCATGAGGGAAGTCTGTTCTTGAGGATTTTTAATTTAAAGAGAACATCAAGTTGGTTAGCTAACAAACCAGTTTCATTCTTTGATTCACTGCTTAGATTGAAAAAAAAAAAACATTACAGCCTTTAGTTTCACATAGAGGCCGGGTGTTGGACGGAAGCCTAGAAGCCCTGTCCCCCGAGCCAGATGTGCCCACCTGGGGCTTGGCTGGCAGCATCTTCCCCCACCACCCCTGGAGACTTCAGGCCACTTCATCTAAGGAGCCTTCAAAGGCTCACTGCTTAACACACAAGACACAGCAGGAGATAAGAACTGGTGCAGAATGTTTGAAAGACACAAAACGTATGAGGAATTGGCTTAAGTATGGCCAGGGACGGTGCAGGGAAGAAAAAGTGAAGTTGGATCCTCACTCCAAACAGTTTAAAAACCCACACATCAGAGATAAAGTTATAGAGCTAAAAGGAAGATTTCATAAATAAGGCTTCAGTTCAGTCACTCAGTCGTGTCTGACTCTTTGCGACCCCATGAACTGCAGCACGTCAGGCCTCCCTGTCCATCACCAACTCCTGGAGTTTGTTCAGAACTCATGTCCATCGAGTCGGTGATGCCATCCAACCATCTCATCCTCTGTTGTCTCCTTCTCCTCCTGCCTTCAATCTTTCCCAGCATCAGGGTGTTTCAGTTCTTTGCATCAGGTGGCCAAAGTATTGGAGTTTCAGCATCAGTCCTTTCAATGAGTATTCAGGACTGATCTCCTTTAGGATGGACTGGTTGGATCTCCTTGCGGTCCAGGGGACTCTCAAGAGTCTTCTCCAGCACCACAGTTCAAAAGCATCAATTCTTCAGTGCTCATCTTTCTTTATAGGACACAAACCGTGGGGGAAAGGCAGATAAATTTGACTATGTTGAAGTTTAAGCTTTCTTTCCACCTACAGACGTTATGCACTATGTAATGTGTGATAAGATACAGCATTCAGTTCTCCCTGTGGTGCTGCGTGTAAATCCAGCTCATTTTTGCGGCATTGCTTTTGTTGAGGCGTGGTTTCCACCACTTGCTTTTGTTCTCCATGATCCATTCTCCTAATCATGGGCACTCAGGTTGCATCCGATTCTTCCTGCTATAGACCGTGGCACGATGACCCTCTCCAGGGCCTGTGCCAAGTTCCCTGGGGGTCCCCACTAGGGCATGGCGCTTCTGGATTACTGCGGGACAGCAGCTTCTGCAGACAGGCTGCCTGCTTTCTTGGATAGCCATTCCGCATCCTTAAGCATTGAGTATGAGCCCCCGCCCCATGGAAGTGTTCCCAGAAACAGGTTAAAATCAGAAGGTGCTGCAGGGTGGCAGGGTGCTGGAGTCATGTGGCCAGAGAGATGCTCTTACTGGCGGGCGTGAGCGGCTGTGAACCGAGTCGTGAGATGATTTTCCTGAGTCAGAGTGTAACTTTGAAAGGGTCCCTCGGCCTAAACAAAACTCAAGAGATGGGCCTTCTGGATGTTGATTAGCCAGTGATTTGAAGGTGAAGAAATTTTCCTTTTCAGACACTTACTTGGCTGTGCCAGGTCTTGGTTGCAGCAGTGGCACTTTTACTCACAGCGTGCGGACTCTTAGATGTGGCCCGTGGGACCTAGTTCTCTGACTGGGGATCAAATCCAGGCCTCCTCCGTTAGGAGTGCGGAGTCTCAGCCACTGGACTAGGGGAAGTCCTGAAGGGTTTTTCTTTGTTATGCAAATTCATTTATTTGTCAGCAAATATTTGTTGAATGCTCCTATGTTAGGTACTTGACTAGGTACTGGATATGCAGCAGTTAACAAACAGATCATATTCTTATGGAGCTAAGAGTCTACAGTGGGAAATAAAAGATCATTTGAAAACCACAGAATGACGACTTCTGTGTGCTATAAAAGAAGAGTATAGGTGCTAATTTAGCAGGGAGGTTAGGGATGTTCTGAGATGAAATTCAAGCCAGTCTCAAAACTGGCAACACTGAGCAGGTGAGAGGAGTGGACAGCAGGCGGGGCAGGAAGAGCCTTCTGGGCCGAGGGAGCAGCACTGTGCGGAGACCCAGGAATGAGCTGTTGCTGGCGCTCAGTTGCTCAGTCGCTCAGTCGCCCAGTCGTGTCTGGGTCTTGGCGACCCCATGGACTGCAGCACGCTGGGCTTCCCTGTCCCTCACTGTCTCCCAGAGTTGAGTCAGTGATGCCATCCAACCATCTCATCCTCTGTCACCCTCTTCTCCTCCAGCGTCAGGGTCTTTCCCAATGAGTTGGCTGTTCGCATCAGGTGGCCAAAATATTGGAGCTCCACCATCAGTCCCTCTGATGAATATTAGGGGTTGATTTCCTTTAGGATTGACTGGTTTGATCTCCTTGCTGTCCAAGGGACTCTCAAGAGTGTTTTTCAGCACCACAGTTTGAAAATGTCAATTCTTTGACACTCAGCCTTCTTTATGGTCCAACTCACATCCATACATGACTACTGGAAAAATCATAGCTTTGACTCGACAGACCTTTGTTGGCTAAGTGACATCTCTGCTTTTTAACATGTGAGAGAATGAGAGAAATATGAGTTACCAGAAGGCAGGGCAGTCAGAGGGCGGGGAGGCTGTGAGAGGTGAGGCTGGAGAGACGGTAAGGGGGTGTTAGGGAGTTTGGACTTTAGACTGTCTAATGGGAGGCCACTGAAGGGGTTAAAGACTGATGTGGCTACTGGGTAGAGAATACTTTGAAAAGTCAGTAATAGATGAATTACTTTATTGTAGGAGTCTAGGTGAAAGTTGATGGTAGCTTGGACTAGAGTTATGGAAAAACAGGTAGAAGCTGATGAATGCCAGCTATATTCTGGAGATCGAATCACCAATATTTGTAAATGAGCTGGACGCCAAAGATGAGAAAGAGGTGTCAAGAATGACGCCCAGATTTCTGATAAGAGCAGCTGCGTAGATGGAGGTGCCATTTACCAAAGTGGTGACTTCCCAGAGAGAACAGGTTACGGAGGGAAGAGTAAGAGTTCTCCGTAGACTGTGTTCAGTTTGAGGCATCCAAGTGGAGGTGTCAGGAAGGCAGTCAGACGATGTGGATCTGGAGCTTAGCAGAGAGCAGGTTATAAAAACTTAAGCTGTTAATAGGTGATGCTTAAGCTGTGAAAATTGATAGATGACCCAGGTAATAAATACATATACAGTGAGAAGAGTCAAGGGCCTAACAAGGAAACTGGAAGAGCTCCAACTTTAGAGGAAAAGTAATGAAGGAGCAAATTAGACTGAGGGGAGACCAGAGATGTACAAGACAACACAGCGTGTGATGCCGTGGAGGCCCGTGTGATGCCGTGGAGGCCCATGTGAGTCTACTGTAGGTCAAAAGAGGTGCAGACCAGTGAAGCCATTGTGTTAGGCAACATGGTGGTCACTAAAGGCCCTCCTGGTAGCTTTGTTGCTGGAACGTTTAGCACGCATACCACACTGAAGTAGGTTGAGAAAGTGGTGCTTACATTTCTGGCAATATGTGGGATTAATTAGCCTGGAAGATCTTTCTGTATAAAGTACCTGGAAGTGCTGGATGAATTGTAACAATTCTCCTTTCAGATGCATAGCTGAGAACCTCCCCCAAAAAAAGGAATCCCTAGGGGTGAAAAAAAATGACAAAATGAAGACCTTAGAATCTGAACTGATTATGAAGCTACAGTTGCCTTGCAGGTGTTTGCCAGTCTTTGTAACCAAGAAACTTAAGTTTAATAGCTGTCCAAGAAAGATGTAGGGAGTTGGAACTGAGACCTCATATATATTTGGAAACTATAAAGGTGGACTCACTCAATGAAAAGATAAAATAGGAAAAGTTTGCTACCTGGTAAAAGGAGATGACAGTTCTCTCTCTTGACCTGGGCTCTGGGTGGGAAAAACTAAATACTCTTTCCTAGAATTGAAAAATCACTCTTCCTCTCACATGTTTGGAGTTCAGAATTGTACTGTTTAAGAGATGTGGATAAGAAATTACATTGTACATAATTTGATGATGTACAAGGACATCAGACAGAACAAAGTACTCTTTGGAAGGACATCCTTCCACACAGGTCTCCCAAATCTGGCCAGAGATGAGCTCACAACCCCGAATAACAAGACACATGAAGTGATGCTGCTTGAAATGAGTCAGTAGAAAACTGTAGACTCAAATTCTCAAGAGCCTGGGAGATGGAACCATTAGTTATAAAATATTGAGTAAGTAGATTTAAACTATTTAATGAAATAAAAGGTAGAAAGAAAATAGGAAAGAACAGAATGTCATCCCAAAAGGCAGGGAGGATTTGGGAAAGAAAAAGATGCTTTTAGTAATAAAAATGCAAGTTTGTAAAGGGACACTTTGATGATGGTTTAAACAGCAGACTAAATACGACTGAAGAGGACTAGAGAACAAGGTAGGCCCGGCATCATGCAGACAGAAACGGGCTGAGAGTCACGGGGAACTGATGGGAAGGCCTGTCACATGTCCCCACGAAGAGGGCCAAGAGAATGGACCAAGGACGCACCCCACGGATGTGTCCGACAGGCACCCGGGAGCGTGACTCGGCGTTTGTCGCGTGAGATGAACGAGAGGTTCTCCCCTTGCTCCCTGGTGGCGATGCCGCAGGACACTTCAGACCGATTTTTACAGCTGTCACAAAGACAAGACCGGCGAGCAGCAGGCTAGCCGGCTGCAGACTCTGCACCGGGAGCCGCAGAAACCAGAGGTCAGCAGATGGGACGCTCGGAGCTGGACAGGACAGGACTGAGAACCCGGAGCTGCGGTCGCGGCTGCCCCGCCACCCAGGTAGCCGACCACGGGGGATGCGACAGAGCCGCTCCCCCACAACGGACCCCTCTGTGCAGGGGTCCTCAAGGACAGGCCTGAGGGCAGAAGCCCCCTGAAGGTGCCGCGGGAGACAACGAGACCCGGCGAGGAGGAAATGGCGAGCGAGCAGATGGACGGTAGGTCTGGCCAAACGTCCCACACGGCTTTGACACGGCCGGAACCGGGGTGCACCCCTGCCTGCCCGGACCGGCCGGACGCCGGGGTGGAGCCCCCGGAACTACAGCCCCCATGAGGCTCTGCGCGCGCGCATGCGCCGTGGCAGGCGTGGCGGGCGCAGCGCGTGGCGTGCGTGGCGCGCGGCGTGGCGTGCGTGGGCGTTCTAGAACGCAGCGGCGAGGGCCCCGGCGCCATGTTGGGGCCGAGGGGACCGCGGAGAGGTGCTTGAAGCGGCGGGAGCGGAGCGGGAGCGGGTCGGACCTGGGCTGGTAGGAGCCCCGCCCCTCCCGCCTCAGCGGATCATGACCCGGGCGGCGGCCACGGAGGTCGCGGTGGCGGGGGACGCGGCGTGGCGGGGCCAGCGCTAGAGATGATGCCGTTTCCGGTGACCACCCTGGGACCACAGCGGACCCCGCCGCCGCCCAAGCACTACGGCATCTCTTCCCCCATCAGTTTAGCACCCCCCAGGGAGACTGACTGCATACTTACCCAGAAATTAATTGAAACTCTGAAGCCCTTCGGGGTTTTTGAAGAGGAAGAGGAACTGCAGCGCAGGATTTTAATTTTGGAGAAATTAAATAATCTGGTAAAGGAATGGATACGAGAAATCAGTGAAAGCAAGAGTCTTCCACAAGCTGTAATTGAAAATGTTGGAGGGAAAATCTTTACATTTGGCTCTTACAGGTTAGGGGTGCATACGAAAGGTGCAGATATCGATGCGTTGTGCGTGGCACCGAGACACGTTGATCGAAGCGACTTCTTCACCTCCTTCTATGATAAATTGAAACTACATGAAGAAGTAAAGGATTTAAGGGCTGTTGAGGAGGCATTTGTACCAGTTATCAAACTGTGTTTCGATGGGATAGAGATTGATATTTTGTTTGCAAGATTAGCACTGCAGACTATTCCTGAAGATTTGGACCTAAGAGATGACAGTCTGCTTAAAAACTTAGATATAAGATGCATAAGAAGCCTTAATGGTTGCCGGGTAACTGATGAGATTTTACATCTAGTACCAAACATTGACAACTTCAGATTAACTCTGAGAGCCATCAAGCTGTGGGCCAAATGCCACAATATTTATTCCAATATACTAGGTTTCCTTGGTGGTGTTTCCTGGGCGATGCTAGTAGCAAGAACTTGCCAGCTTTATCCAAATGCCATAGCATCCACTCTTGTCCGTAAATTTTTCTTGGTGTTTTCTGAGTGGGAATGGCCGAATCCAGTGCTACTGAAAGAGCCCGAAGAACGGAATCTGAATTTGCCTGTCTGGGACCCAAGAGTAAATCCCAGTGATAGGTACCATCTCATGCCCATAATCACACCAGCATACCCACAGCAGAACTCCACGTACAACGTGTCTGTTTCAACACGGATGGTCATGATTGAAGAGTTTAAGCAAGGGCTTGCTATCACACATGAGATTTTGCTGAGTAAGGCAGAGTGGTCCAAACTTTTTGAAGCACCCAGCTTCTTCCAGAAGTACAAACATTACATTGTGCTTCTGGCAAGTGCGCCAACAGAGAAACAACATCTAGAGTGGGTGGGTTTGGTGGAATCAAAAATCCGAATCCTGGTTGGAAGCTTGGAGAAGAATGAATTTATTACACTGGCTCACGTGAATCCTCAGTCATTTCCAGCACCCAAGGAGAGTCCTGACAAGGAAGAATTTCGTACAATGTGGGTGATTGGGTTAGTGTTAAAAAAGCCAGAGAACTCTGAAGTTCTCAGTATCGACCTCACCTACGATATCCAGTCTTTCACAGACACTGTGTATAGGCAAGCGATAAATAGTAAAATGTTTGAGGTGGACATGAAAATTGCTGCGATGCATTTGAAGAGAAAGGAGCTGCATCAACTACTGCCTAATCATGTGCTGCAGAAAAAGAAAACGCTTTCGACAGAAGGTGTCCGATTGACAGCCCTGGATGCCGGCAGCCGTGACTTGTCCGTCGGCAGTGAGAGCAGCACGCCTGTGTCGTCACTTCCTGCCGCTTCGCAGACTGGCCCAGTGACTGGCGGCGCTCCAGGCGGGAACAGCCCTGCCCCGGCGGCGTCTGTGAGCGGCGTACAGTTTCCTGAGGTTTCCTCGCAGCAGGCAAATCCCAGCGACAGCCCCGGGGGCGTGGCCAGCGAAAGCATCCCTCAGACGGCTCTGCAGCCCGCTGTTCCTCCAGCACCGAAGCCCATGGTCACCAGAGTCGTTTCCTCAGCACGGCTGGTCAGCCATCCGCCCAGGCCTTCAGGGAGCGCAGCAACAAGCATAGCTAATCCTATCGTAGGAGTCTAGAGGACATCGTCGCGTCACCAAGAAGAAAGGACCAAGGCAGCCAGAACGGAAGAGGAGTGTTCTCAGAGAGAGACCAGTGTCGCTCGAGTGAAGACTCTTCAGACAGCCGCTTCTGGTGGCCTCACGGGAACATCCACTGCAGGCCTTCCCAGTACCCCTGCTCTCCCTGCAGACCCTATTCCTGTTATCAAGGATTCAATAAACAGATTGAACTGAGAAAAACACCTCGAGGGTCCATAAACAGTGTCTGCCAACTCAGCCTGCTGTCTTCACATGCTAATGGAGGAGAATGAGGGGCACCAGACTAGATAACGGTTCCAAATAGGTCTATTAGGTGTATTTGGCGACTTCCCTTATGGGCTAATCTTGATCAGAAGTCCAGGTTAGTATGTGAAGCTGGAAGGACGGTTACTAATGTGTCAGGTTACTTACGTGTTAGCCACAGTCACGCTATTTCAAAGGACTCCTGCCCTTTAGGAGGAAAAAGTGAGGAAAAAACCCCTCCAGCTATATTTGTGCCCATGACTGACATCTGGAAGGGATTGATGTTAGATGCATTGTTGGGGGAAGCTTGCAATACACACTGGTATCAGAATTCCTTATGCTGACGATGCACTTTATGTATATTTTTATTAGAAAGTAGAACTAATTTTAGCTTTTTCAGCTTGATGGGTTTCAGTTTTTTCCTGAAGGGTGTTCTTCATTATGAATCTTGCGGTGAGTTCCCATTGTGTGGCGAGCGGTGTACTGTGCTTCAGTGGCATCAAGGGCACCTGGCTCAGCCCTGTGAGGCCACCCTTTCAGACGAAGTATCAACTCTTAGGATATGCGCTTGGCGTTGGAACAGTAATTAGTAAGTGCTTGGTTTTGATGGGACAGGATCAAGAAAGGAGACACTGGTTTTATCTGTAGAACTGTTTCAGGGTGCGACCAATCAGCGGTCAGACAGCAGATACTGTATTGAGCTAACAGAGCTCCATAACTTAATCATTTGTCTTAAAACAAGAAAAAGCTTTTCGTACCCCTACCCCCATTGCCTTCTCTCTGCTTGTGTGCACAAGGCGTGCTTGTGTATTGTTTCACAGAACACTCGGTATGCTAGTGTTTCCTTAACCATGATGTGAAGCCAACAGTCCTCTGGCCACCTGGCTAGTATCGCAGCGAAGTTTTACTAAAAGTAATTCCTGTGAAGCATGTTATCCATCTTGGATGGCCGTTAACAGTCTCCACGTAAGAGAAGATGCGTATACTCCACAGAATACCTGCTTATGGTAAAGTTAATTTCTAATTTAAACGTGTAAGCAAAAGCATTTTCTCTAGAATTTTAAATCAATTTTTATTTGTAATGACTTAGTAAAATTCATTAGTGAAATTTACATGTAGAGACATAAAGTTTCTAGCAAGCACTTGCCATCTGGTCAGCTTTCTACTCTTGTTTATCCTGCAAAAGATTCAAAATACCTTTCTTTAAATTAAAAAAAAAAGGCCACTCATAATTAAGCCACAGAACATTCATGTTGAAAAACAGGAATGCCGCGCTTGTAGGTGAATGAAAACTCAGTCTTATTCTGGACGTAGCAAACCTAACAGGTTTTCCATACAGCCTGGTTCTGATTCTTCCCATCCCCCGACAGTGTTCCTTTCTACCACACGTGCATTTTTCATCTCAAACTGCAGCTTCTTAAACTCCTTCCCTGCCCTTTTGAGTAATTTCCCCAAAGTTGGATTCTCGTCGTTTCCGTTGTGGGCTGTGCAGTAATTGAGACTCTGTTCACCGTGACTTCCTGACGCGTAGTACACGGTGTTCCTGCTACCCGTGTGGTCCTCTCCCCTTCTGCTACAATAAAATCAGGTGACGTGTGTACAGTACCTGTGTATTTTGAATAGCGATTGTGTCCTTGAAATTGCCAGGCACAAATTTAGTCCTGTCGTTTTGTTCACACATTGGGGGAAAATTAGTTTTATTAAATGTTTCGTGTAATTGTACTTGTTTTTCCAAGCTGGAAAGTTGGAGCTTTTAAATTCTTGTTTTCATTACCTGAATATCGGACTATTTTTTCATACTGTGTGCGTAGTATCTCATGACTGGAGTTGGCTTTGTTTTATAGTATCTGTACTCCTTGTATTTTTCAAGCGCTATTTTGAAAAGAGATGATGTATTTCTCCATTAAAAAAAAACAATAAAAATAAACGAGAAAGAAGCAAGCAGAGGGATTTAAACCTGAGGATAACGGTTAAGTTGTTTTTACAGTGCTCCAGCAGGGAGACGCTGATGAACCTGTCCACTGTGTTTGAAGTCTAGAGTTCATGTTACAGCGTTAGGGAGAAGCCTGAAAAGATTCACACTTCATTTCAAGCATGCTGACCCCACAACCAGACTAGGGCCTTAAGCAGCAGCAGTGAACACATGGCCTCTGGCTTTCCTTCTGAGCCAGCCTGACCAGAAGCAGCTTGGTCCCTGCCTGCCCCCCCCCAGGCTCCTGTACAGGATGCTGCGGTGGGGAGGGGGTTGGTGGTGGTGAGCAAGAGCTGGAGTGGGTGCCAGCAGAGGGGCGCCCCAGGTGGTGGGGCAGGGGGGCACCAACAGCACCAGCCCTGCTTCTGAACAGGCGGCTTCAGCCAGCGGTGGGAAGGGGACCCAGAGCCGCGGACTGCGCCTTCCAGCCCCGGCAGTGGCCTCTGTATTGAAGCGGACAAAAATAGCATTTTAGAAGTCTAAAAGTTCCAAAAAAAATTTCTGAGAGCATTTTTGTCCTAAAAGCAATAAACCACTTTCTTTTGGGGGGAAATGGTTAAATAGAGTTAAAAAATTCCTAATTCAAAAGAAGGTAGGGGACTTGCCTGGCGGCCCAGTGCTTACACCTCAGCACTTCTCAGGCAGGGCCGAGCGTTCCATCCGTGGTCAGGGCACGGAGAGGGTGCGGGTCAATCAGGACGCCAGGGACGAGGCGCGTGGGGGGCACAGACCGAAGGTGCAGGAGGAAGGCAGCGTCTAAGATGGTGGACGTGAAACCAAGTCTGTCTGTCACTGCGTATGTAGTGAGGGACTAAGCGTCCTGGCTAGAAGACGGAGGCTGTCGGAGTCTGTGGGAAACGGCGCTCAGCTTTGGTGCTTTGTTGACGAGCAGCACACCCAGAACGTAAGATGAGAGGAAGTGGAGAAAAGGCCAGCGAAAAACGCTTAGAGTAACAGTGTCATCCAAACGCTTCAAACTGAAAATAATTACCAGGGGCAAAAGGGCCCAGTGCTGGGAGAGGAGAGGAATGGCAGCAGGAAGGGGCGCAGCTTAGCGTTCACATCTAATAGAACAGCCTCAACGTGAACAGAGGGCCACGATCTGTCCGAAGTGTCGTTGTCGCAGGCTTTTACACAGCTCTTTTCGTTAATCCATGTGAAGCAGACAGAAAGGAAATACTTTTGAACACACAGTAGGAGTTGGCGAACATTTCTTGTAAAGGGCTAGGTGGTGGTGGAATGGTGCTCAGTCACGTCTGACTCTACGACCCCAGGGACTGCAGCCCCCCAGGCTCCTCTGTCCATGGGACTTCTTAAGCAAGAGTACTGGAGTGGGTAGCAGGTTCCTCTTCCAGGGGGTTTTCCCCAGCCAGGGATCAAACCGGAGTCTCCTGTGTCTCCTGCATGGCGGGCGGATTCCTTACCCCTGAGCGACTGGGGAAGCCCATAAAGGGCCGGCTAGGAAGTGTGTTCAGCCTCGTGAGGCTCTACAGTTTCCGTCATGGCTGCGGAACTCTGCCCTTTAAGGAAGCTCAGGGCAGGATGCGTGTCAGCAGACGCCCAGGCCGGGTTTGCCACCCATTCCCCACCGGCACTTGTGGTTTCCATCTGTTGGGCGTTTGTTATAGAACCTTCCACTCAACAATTAGAAAACGCATTTTATTGTCAAATAAACATTGGGCATGTAACACACACACCCCCCCCTCGTGTTCAAGCAGAAAGTGAAACTCTCTTTACTTTCTGCTTGAACATATTTTAAATTACCTGATTCATGGGACATGTTCTCTGACTGCAAAACAGTTAAGCTGGGAATGAAAGATAAACAGCACAGAGAAAAATTTCCTAAAGAAGACACAAAAGAGCTAAAGTCATGAAGAGACTGACAAACAGAATCTCTTATTCTATCAAGTGATGAACAATGAAAAGAGGAAAACAGGCTGTAAGCACGGAGACTTCACAATACATGAGACAGTCCAATCCAGGAGATATTAACGTGGGGGGAGAAGGTGTCTTTGAAAAGATGAAACAACCCAATAAACGGGCAAAAGAGATGCTTAGGTGTTTCACAGAAGAGGAAATAAGAGTGGACAGTAAACGTGAAAGGACGCTGCATCTTGTTAGTGGTGAGAAAAATGGGAATTAAGACCACAGAGCTGTTTTTTCCTTTTCCTTTTTTAACAAAAATGAAGTCTGACAGTGCTGAGGTTTGGTGAGGAGGGGGGCACGCTGATGTGATGGCCAGGGGGCCACAATGCAGACTGGTCCCTTCAGGAGGTGGGGGCTCTCTGCTAGTGTGGCAACGTGCCCCAGGGCTCCACCCCGCTCGTGGGGCTCTGGTGCCCTCCATCTGACTGCTCCCTCGTCTGTCGAGGCGGCCAGAATCTGGGCCACCGCTGCAGACACCTCAACCCCTCTAGCTTACCTCCCACATGCCATGTGGATGTCCTCGGTTCCCACGTGTGCCAATTCAGGAAGCACTTTGCTAGAGAGACTGCCCCGCGGTCCCCAGGAGATGAGTAGGAGAGTAAAACAGCATTTTGTAATAGCCTGAAGCCCGAAAAAATGCACATCTCCATTAGCGCGGAGTGGAGGCCGCGCGGTGTAGTCATGCAGTAAATAACGTGGACCCAGGCCTCGTGTGTCCAGATAATATTAATAGGTGCATCTCATAACGCTGAGGGGAAAAGAAACGCGTAGGAAAATACGCGGTGTGGCCATTCTGTATGAGGTTTAAAGAGAAGCAAAGTAGGGCAGTGTTGTTTAGCACCACTGTGGGGTGTAACTCTAAGGGAAAAACCAGGGAAAGTGGAACAATCCAGAGTAGCTGGGGCCAGAGGGGCGGGAGGGGAGCTGCAGTGGCCGGAAGGCAGATGGGAAGCCTTCCTCTTCTTGCAGGTTGGGTGGGGGAGGAGATGGTGTTGGTTTTATTGTTAGTCCAAGTTGTAAATGCTTCTGTGTGTGTGACGTCTGTGATCAGGAAACCCAGCACCAAGGTGATGTCATCTCCCGAAGTCCAGTGGGCTGTCCACCATGCCCCAGGGCCACCTCCAGAGGGTTGTCTTAAACTCGTCTTCATCAGTTAGGAATTGCATTTGACCAGACATTGCATTTGACAGTGACTGAGCCCAGGACAGGGAGATTCTCTTTCACGTCCAGAGGGAGTCGGTTCAGGGCCAGTGGGGACGCTTTCCTGGTCCCCAGGGACCCTGGCTTCTCCAGGGCCAGCCCCACCGTTGTAGTTCGTGCCTTCCATCCCCAGGGTCACCTCCAGCTGCAGGGTGACGGCAGGGCTACTGCCGCCACATCTTCCTTTAAGGCGGGAGGAAGGAAGGGAGCGGGGAGGGGAGACGGTGTCCCTGCAGACCCTGTCCTGGAAGATGACATGCCCTCGTCTTTTGCTGATGGAACTTAGCAGGCCCCATGTGTTTGTCACTCGGTCACGTCAGACTCTCTGCGACCCCATGGACTGTGCCCCACCAGGCCCCTCTGTCCACGGGATCTCCAGGCAAGAGTACTGGAGTGGGTTGTCGTCCCTTTCTCCAGGGGATCTTCCCGACCCAGGGACTGAACCCAGGTCTCCTGCATTGCAGGTGCATTCTTTGCCACCCCAGCTACTAGGGAAGCCCGAGAAGGCCCTGCCTACCTGCACGGGAGGCCAGAAGGCGTAGTCTGGACCTGCTGGACGCATCATCGCCATCCCCATTGTTATGCGAGAGGAAAACAGGACAGAGTGGGTGTTGAAGTACAGTGATAGAGCGTCTTGCACACTCATACCTTTAGACACTAAGACGCTTCCTAATAAGCATCACAAAAGACACTTTACCGTGAATTGGAACTGAAGCGTGATGAGAGTGCAGCTTACGGATGCGGCCGTGATGTTTAGAGGAGGGGGCCTGGCTGTAAGCACTGCCCTCGAAGAAAATGAAGAGTGAAGAGTGATGTGCTCTGTGCTTTCAGAGCTGGGTTAGAAAAGGACACAACAAATTCAAAGAAGCAATACAGAGCAGAGAGTAAAGACAGGCGTGTACCGGCAGTGCGGAGGGCCACCCGAGCGAAGAGCAGCTTCTCTGGAAAGACTGAGAAACAATCAAAACTGGGAAGACTGGGGAAAGCTAAAGATGATACACGTAAGCGATACACTATAAAGCTTTATGCCAGTAAAGTTGAGAGCTTAGTTGAAATGGGCGATCTCCTACACAGAGATAACCTACCCAGACTTACTGAAGGATAGAAAGCCTGAATGGACTTACCACCTTGAAAGAAATGGCTTGAGTAGTTTGAAGATGTCCCCAACCAAAACCAAAGTAAAATAAAAAAAAAAACGTAAGACCTAGAAGGTTGTACGGGCCAATTCTACCTGATGTTCAATGAGAAGATTTATTTCAATATTTTACATCAGACTATGCCAGAAAACAGGAAAAGACACGTTTTTTTTTTTTCTATACAACAAATATAACCTTTATGTAAAAACCAGAGAGCCAGAACATTGTAAAAGTTATCAGCCAAATTCACTTATGAATGTGGATATGAAAACTAAACCCAGACCAGAAGTGTGTACCAAACCATCCTGAGCACGTTTGATGGATCTCGGGAAGGCTAAGGTGATTTAACATTTGCAATGCCGGCTGGTAGGTTGATGCTGGCTGTTGGCAGGAGGCCCCAGCTCTCCGTAGGCTGACGGAGGGTCCTTACAGCGTGGCAGCTGACTTTAACCCCGGCATGTGATCTGATCGTGCAAGGCACAAGCTGTAGTGTCACACGGCGCGGTGCAGATGAAATATGTGCTTTTCAGAGATACTTACTCTGTATGTATAGAATATCCCAGCCATACTTAATCCATGAAAAAATACACACAGAGGAATTATGACCCCAGGTCAGCATAGCTCTTCTCTCTGGCTGGAGGAAGAATTCTCACCCATGTCTAGAATGTCCTTTGCAGGGGGCATGTGTTTCTGTTCTTCACAGCCTCTCAGGCGCCTGCAGTGTTTCCTTGTTATCCAGGAGGGTGAGTAGCAGACAGACTAGGAAGCCTGTGCGCAGACAGCTTTTCCACAATGTTTGGCTGAGAAGGAGGGTTGAGGGAAGCGCCTGTGGCTTGCGGGTGTGGGTGGAGGCAGGGCTGGGAGCCCAGAGCGTGTGGGGTGCCGGGGCAGGGCCCACTGTCAGGGAGTTAGGGGAGGTCTGCTCACCCCCGATCCTGGTCGTATAGCAACACACGTTCATCTTAAAGACTTTGAACCACTCTTGAAAATACAGAGAGGAAAGGTCATTGAGACCTGAGCTCCCGTTAGACCACCATGATGAACCGTTTTCCTTTTTACAGAAGAGGATATGAAGCATATCCGAGGGCTTCCCTGGTGGCTCAGAGGTAAAGAATCCACCTGCCAGTGCAAGAGACACGGGCTCAACCGCTGATCCCGGGGACCCCACAGGCCAGGGAGCGGTAAGCCCGCGCAGCACGGCTGCCGAGCGTGAGCCCGGGAGCCCGGCAGCCGCAGCTGCTGAAGCCGGCACACGCTCGCGTGGATGCTCTGCAGCTAGAGAGAGCCAGCCCCCAGCAGTGAGGGCCCGGCGCAGAGCAAAGAGAGGGAGAGAAAATAGTAGGTGACAAACCGAAGACCGTCGCCAACAAAGCCGCGTCTGTGCAGCCGAACCAGTCGTTATAAAGCACCGTGGCCCCGCCTCCCTGGTCCTTGGCGGGCTGGCCGGGGTCTCTGCCGGAGGTGCGCCCACATCCCGACTCTGACGGTTGTGCTTTGCTTTTCTCCAGATGGCCCGGTTTTGCCTCAGTGTGAACTTTGTGAGCTAAATCAGAGGGTGTGCGGGCTTTTGTGTCTCCTTTCAGCCTGCTTGCGAGCTTCAGGCAGGCGCTTGTGGGCGCCACGCGCACTGACCGCGGGTGCTCTGCCTGCCGTGGACGCCGCGCTCCGACCGTGGGTCCCGCTGCACTGAGCGTGGGGGCGCCGTGCGCTCTGATCGTGGGGCCCGCTGTGGGCCAGTCCCTGTTCGGCTCAGGTCTCAGGCTGTTACGAGGCACACCGTTGTCGTCGTCGCCTGGATTTGGGGTGTGCTTGTTTGGTCACTCCTGGGGGAGACCGCCTGTCTGTCCCTGCTGGCTCTTCCTTGGTGCCGCCTCCTGCTGAGCAGGCACTGGTTGCCCTGGAAAAGCCAAGGCCTTGGAGCTGAGGCCGCAGCTCGAGGTCCCTTGGACCCGCTCTGCACCCCAGCTGGTCATGTGAAGTTGGTTAGAACTCTCTCCTCCCCTCCCTGTTTTTATTGATGCCCAGACACCTCTCCCCACCGCCCCCTGGGGAGCACCACCCACTCCTGGGGAGGAGGTTAGACTGGGCACGGTTGTTGGGCTCATCCAGAATTCTGGCTGCAGTCTGCCCTCTGGCCCCAGCGACCCTCATCCACGTGCAGAATGCATGCAGCTTATCTCCCGGTCCCCAGATCTCACCCCCCTACAGTATCAGGTCAAGTCCCAAACCTCATCATCCTAGTAGCCTCAGTCAGGTGTGGAGGAGGCCCCTGGGTTTAGTCCATTAAGTACAGCCCTGAGGGTGGAGGGGCACAGTCCTTCCCCCTTGGACCCGTGGGTACAGGGACGAGTTACCCGTCCCGCTCCCAGCAGCCAGTGGTGGGACAGATGCACGATAAACGTCACGGGTGTTCGAGTCGAAAGGGGAAAATAGACGGTGGGGAGGAGTCGCTGGTGCAAGGCAGGATTCCGCTCCTCGGGGCTGTAGGACTGAAACTGCCCTGTTTTGTTTCATTTCTTCCTTTTTCTTGCTAGCTGTGGACCAGCGCCCACTCTCAGCTCCTTTTCCTGTGGCCCCTCCCATCCGAGCGAGGGAACCACCTTGTTCAGACCTTCTCTTCTGTGACCAGCCAGAGAACACTCCGCTTGGAGGTCGCTTGCATGTTGGGTTGGGTCCGCCGAATAATCTCTCTATCTCCAGATCAGCTGCTCAGGAGCTTTATGATACCTGCAGGATCTCTCCTGCCCATGAGGCTACTCCTGGAGAGACCCCAGGGGCAGAGGTCACGGGCATCTTAGAATTCTGCTCCCACATGGCCTTCCATAGTTATCCTGTGTGCCCATGCTGCTGTACAGATCTATGTAAACATGTCCCTGTGTGGGATTTTCATTAAGTTTTTTTAAAGAAACAGGATCACGTACTTATTTTTCTGTATTTAAAGATTTATTTCTTTAGTCTCGGTCACGCAGGGTCGTCTTGCTGCACGTGGGCTTTCTCTGGTCGCCGCGAGCAGGGGCTGCCTTGCGTGCTGGTTGCAGCCTTCCCATTGCGGAGGCTTCTCGCTGCAGAGCTCGGCTGCAGGCGTGTGGGCTCCAGCAGTGGCAGCGCAGGGCTCGCAGGCTCTCGAGTGCGGCTCAGTAGCTGTGGCCCACGGGCCTTTGCTGTTACGTGCCAGGTGGAAACTTCCCAGGCCAGGGATCAACCCCGTGACCCCTGCGTTGACAGGCAGATTCTCAACCACTAGCCCACCAAGGAAGACCTCTGTATCTTGTCTTAGCAAATTCCTTTTGAAAATCTTCGCATGTCATCTGTTGTCATTTTTATTCATTCATTTTAGGGCTTATGGAATACTCCAGGCTATGGTCAGAACATTGTATATATTTTAGGTTTTCTTTTTTTTTTTTTTTTACTGATGAATCATTTAAGGAGAATCTTGCAGTAGGTATTCCTGTATGTACTGTATTTCACCACAGAAAAGATGCTGGTGATCGTAAGAACACCAGCACCTCCTCACCGCTAGCGTAGAAAGTACTGCAAGGTCAGCGAGGACACAGTGCCTCATATTGTTATTTATTTGTGCACAGGCGCCCTTTTCTGGGCCTCAGGAACGTTGCTGGGCTTCCCTGGGTGGCTCGGTGGTAAAGAATCCCTCTGCCAGAGACACAGGTTTGATCCCTGGTCCAGGAGGATCCCACATGTGGGGCAGCGAAGCCCGTGTGCCCCGAGCCTGTGCTCCGCAACAAGAGAAGCCACTGCAATGAGAAGCCCGAGCACCGGAACTACAGGGTGACTCTCACTTTCACAGCTGGAGCAGAATCCGGGCAGCAGGGAGTACCCAGCACAGCCAAAAACAAACAAAAATGAAAAGAAGCAAAAAGCATTGCTGAGCCCACGCCTCTTAAGAGCACTTCACTGTTATCCTGGGATTGTCTCTCGGCCTCGGCACAAAGTTCTGCACGTTTGTGCTCGGCAGCCAGAACTCGTCCATTCTTCAGGTGGTTCCTAAGTGACTGGAATGGTGCACAATCTGGCCCCCCAGGAGCAACAGGCAGCTCTCACATGACAGCTGCTGCCTGGGACTTCCGTGTGCATGCGGGGTGCATTCAGAGATGTGAGCGTGTGTCTCGGCATTGAGGAAACATACACCATATGTGCGTGCGTTCATTCACCCCTTGGTTCACTAGGTAGAGGAGCATGTGCATTTAAAAGCTTGTTTTCACCAGTTACATCCGTGAGCAGGTAAAGCGATACTGTCTCATCACTCATTAAAATCAACAAAGCAAACCACGGAAGCCAAAACAGCCGGTTGCTGCCCTCGCCTTCCCCGCTTGCCAGCTGGCCCTGCCCAGAGGGAACCAGGTTCGGCTGTGAACTCTGGCCCTGGCTGGCGGTTAATCCCGCGGCTTACGGGAACACTCGTGCCCCGCTGCCGCTGGGTGAGAGTGCCGCTCTGCTCACCCCGGCTCATGTAAAGCGTCAGCCCCTCGGCCCTGTCCGCTCGAGAACCTAAACAAGTTTGCTTAGGTTTGCAGTCAGTGTTTACATTCTTAGGGCCAGAGACAGCGTTTGGCAGCTGAGGACCTTTCTTCCTGTCCAGCTTCCGTTTTCTTTGAAACTAACTGCTGTCACTGTTATTTGTTCGCCCCTTTTCCTCGGTACTTTTCACTCACTCAGGACTCCTCGGTCCTCTGCCGGTATCTCTTCTCAAGATGCTCAGGTGTGTGTGGGTTTTATCCAGTTGGGAGCGGCTGCTCTCCAGCCCGCTCTCACCGCCCCTCCTTGGTGTCTCTGCAGAGGGGACCCCCACCCCGCCCCATCTCCCGTCCCCTTCCTCCTGGTTGTAGGTTTACACCTGGCTTCGGTGGACTGGCTTCTCCAGTGGCCTCCTGAGAGTGTCCATGGGAAGTGAAGTTGCTTAAAAGATCTTTGTTCTACCTTCATGCTTGACTAATAGTGTAGCTGGATGTAGAGTTTTAGATGCAAATACTTTCTTTCCTAGCATTTTGGAGGCCTCTGTGGCACGTCTTCTAACTCTCCCTCCGGGAGAAGCTATGACACATGGTTCTCGCTCCTTTGGACTTAATCCCCGCCTTCTCCCCTGGAAACACAGCATCGCCCCCCAGCCTCCTGCCACAGACTCAGCGTGCGTCTGCGTCCTCTGTGTCAGATTTCTTTTTTTAATGTAAAAACGACGGCTGTAGCAGTCATCCTGCGCCGTCTGTCAGTCACTCAGTGGTGTCCCCCTCTCCGAGACCCCATGCACGTAGCCAACCAGGCTCCTCTGTCCATGGGGCTTTCCAGGTAAGGATACTGGAGAGGGTTGCCACTTCCTACTCCAGCATCAGTTATCATATTTGTTTATAAAGTCCATGTTCTCTTATTTTATGAAGGTTATTAAAATTTTGTTTGCGGATTTTGGCCATTTATGCATTCTTAATCTCTACTGTGTTTAGCGACTTTTAATGGGCATTTCACCCTAAAAACGCACGTTCTCTGAAGGACCACCCCGGTCCTCGGATCGCCCCTGCCGGGCCTGCTCTTACCCGGGCTCGGTGCCTCCCGGGCGGCCGTCTTCCCGTGACGTGTTCTCTCCTAGCTTCTGTTTTGTCTGCTCGCTCGACTTGCACAGTGATTTCCCCTCCTGGCTTCCGGCCTGCGTGCACGTGGGCAGCCGTGCAGGCGTCTGGAGGCGTGGCCTCGGGGCGAGGAGGCCTCTCCTAGCGGAGCCGCAGAGCCGGCGCTGAGCTCGGCCGCGGGGTGCGCGTCCCCGGCTGAGCGCCGCCGGTGGGCGAGCCCCTCCCGGGGGTCGTCGAGGCCTGGGGCGCGGCTGGGCGGGTGCTGTGTTTACCAGGGTCCCCTCCAGGGAGGGCTCGAGGAGTCTCCGGGGAATCCGACGGGGCCTTCGGTTTCAGCTGAGGAAAAATCCAGCCTCTGCCGCGCCGATCTGTCTCCGGCACGGCTCTGGGAGGCCCATCTCCATCTGTGACGGGCTGACAAGTGGCCGAAGCGTTTGATCTGCTCAGTTACCCATTACCTTAATTAGGTTATTAGCCCTCCCGGAGACGCTGCTCTTCCTGATTAAGGCCCTAATTAGGAGGAGGAGGTCTAGGTTTTACCATGGAGATAATACTCCTCGGTACTTTAAGGATGTTCTTTTTTTTAAAAAAAAAAAACAACAGGTTTTAGATTTGATTAATCTGTTCTTCATCGCCTTTCGGGCTTTTCCCCCGTTGCGGCTCCCGGGCTGAGAGTGCAGGCTTCCCGGGCTGAGAGTGCAGGCTCAGTGTCGAGGTGCTGGGGCTGAGCTGCTCCACAGCAGGTGGGATCTTCCCGGACCAGGGCTCGAACCCGTGTCTCCTGTGCTGGCAGGTGGATTCTTTACCGCTGAGCCGCCAGGGGAGCCCCTCCTCGGTACTTTAAAATGCTTTTATTGTTGAAAATTTGGAAAATAAGACAAAGTATACAGAGAGTAAAAATCGTCTGTGAAATTACCTCCAAAAGAGAATTGCTTTTAACATTTGGTGCCTTTCCTTTTCTTACTATCAAGTTTATTTTCTTGCGTAATTCGAATCAACCTGTGCGCAGAGCTCTTGACCCTTTTTAATTTGGTGTACTCATTTATGCTGTGAGCATCATGTTTAGCGCTTAGTGGGGTGTGGTCTGCATGACTGTGTCCTTAGTGAAGCTTCAGAATATTTCCCACTTCTCTCTGTAAGTAATGTTTGTGTAAGCATCTTTGATTCTTTTCTGATTATTTCTGGAGGATAGGAACTTAAAGGTGGGATTCAGCGTGGAGAGCTGGAGGCGTTTTTAAATGCAGGCCTGTGCGTGTCTAGCAGGACGTGGTTGGTGCCATGCCTCTGGTTGGTTTCGACCTTGGCGACGCCGGGTGGCGCCCCCACGGGCAGTTTCTGCGCGTGCCCGTCTTGCCTTGCCTTCGCTCTCATGTGGCTTAGAGTCTCTGCCGACTGGACAGGGAAGCACACTCCTGATGTTAGTTTGTGAGACGGAGGGGATTTTAGACTGTGCACAAGCCATCTGTGCTTGACAGTCGGTACCCGCCTCCCGTTGCTTTCCTCGTCTTAGTTTTGAAATACTTTCAGCAGAGGACTGGATCCAGGGTAATGCAGTGACCTGTTTGTGCACCCGTGACCCAGCTTCAGAAATGAGACGTCCCGGCTGGGGTGCGGCGGGAGGGGCGGGGTCGCGGCCCGGGGAGGTGTCCTTGGCTCTCCGCCCAGCCCTGGAGACGAGGCTGGGAGGCGCAGGACGTCTGCGTTTGGCCGGGGACTGGAGCCCCTGGGCTGCTGGCGCCCGGCGGACATCTGTCAGCTCCTTGGGTGGCGGGCGGAGACTCGTGCTGGGCATGGGGCTGGGGAGAGATGGAGCCGCAGGGCTGGCAGCATCCAGCTGCCGGAGCGGCTGGTGTAGGACGCGTCCTCGATGCTGGTTGGAACTCGGGTTACTGCAGCCTGTGGCCGCTTGCAGGGGGCAGGGCCCTGGGTGGGATGGACGTGGGGCTCTGGTGCCCGCCGTGTCCTCCAGGTGCCCTCCGCCCAGACAGGTACGGTGGCAGGTCCTGAGGCTTCGGTCGGGTGTGGGGCTGTTGGAGGCACCCTGTGTGGACCCATAGGTCGGCCCAAGGCTGAGGAGGGCACGTGGACTCGGCTTGCTGTCCCCCGGGGCCGCCCTGCGCGCCACCCTCTCCGTGCCCCTCGGAAGGAGCCGCTGTCGTGATTTTGTAACGGCTGTCTTCTCGGTTCTCCTCGTAGCATTATCGCCCGTGTATTTCTGCCTGCGAGTTTGGCTTTGCTTGTTTTGAGTTGAGCGCGTGGATTTACGTCTCCTCCGTCATGCTGCTCCCAGCCGTGGCCTGTCCCTCGCGAATGAGTCTGGGAGCCACACTGCTGTGAGCATCTTGGTGCCCATGTGTGCAGCCCCTCTGCGGTGTGTGCCTGGTGGGGACTGGCTGGACCCTGAGTGTGTGCATTTTCACTCTACCTGATGAGGCCAGCTTCCTGGTCCACCACCCACTGGCCACCTCAAGAGCGTGGGCTGCTCTTCTGTGTTTTCTATGGTCTGATCTTGTCCTTATTGATTTGTGAAATGAGAAAAGTGGAAGTTGGTTGTCATATCCGACTCTTCACGACCCCATGGACTATACAGTCCATGGAATTCTCCAGGCCACAATACTGGAGTTGGGTAGCCATTCCCTTCTCCAGGGGGTCTTCCCAACCGAGGGATTGAACCCAGGGGTCCTACATTGCTGGCGGATTTTTTCCCGACCCAGGAATCGGACCAGGGTCTCCTGCACTGCAGGCGGATTCTTTGCCAGCTGACTGTCGGAAGCCCTGTATTGCTCTGCGGGCGTCCTTTACTCTGGCCTCTCGTCTTTGTCAGCGATGCGTGTTGTGATCATTTCCTCCAGATCTGTGACTGATGCTCTGAATTCTACTTGCAGCATCTTTTGACGAGTCAGTCCGTGAACGTGGTTGGATTTGTTCACCCTCTTCTTTACGGTCAGTGTTTCTCTGTTTCAGCTTTGGGTAAGGCATCCTTCCTTGTCTCCAGGGTCATAAAGATGTCCCCCTCGTTCTCTTTGGAGAGCTTTCTGGTCTTGCCTTTCACATGAGGGTCTTTAAAGCCTGATTTAAAGAATGGAAATAAAACTGGCGTAACAGAGTCCACACTGCTAAAGTGCGTTCCTGTGGCGTCAGTGCCTGCCGCGTCGTTTCGGCATGTTGTGGAGCAGCTGACTTGGTCATCCTGCTGTTGGCGGAGGTGAGTAAAGGCTCCAGCTTGGGCCCGTTTGCAGTGGCCCTGCTGTGCATGTCCCTGTCACGTCCACCTCAGAGCGGCCTTGACAGCCAGTGGTAGAGATGCGGCCCCACAGTGTCTTCCAGCTGCTTGCTGGTTGGCCCCCCCGGCAGCGTGCGGGGCGCTGGCGGTTCCCTTTCCGGGCAGCGTGCGGGGGCGCTTGTGGTTCCCTTTCCTCGCTTGCACTTGGTGCTTCCCTTTCCTCGCTTGCACTTGGTGCTTCTTCCGCTTCGGTTTCCTTCATTTCTGCCAATAGCGCTTTGTGGTCTTCAGTGGTGTGGTCTTGCGCAGCTTCTGGAAGGTTTATTCCTTAGTCTTTTCGTGTTCCCTGGCGCCATTTGTAACGACATGCCCCTTTTGCTTTGTTTCTAGCATTTAAAAACAGCGGTGCATTTCTTTACTTGCGGTGTATAGTCCCCTTGCTGAGTAACTTCATTTCTTACTTGTAAGAGTTTGCCCATAGATTGCTTTGCGTTTTCTCTGTACACAATCACGTCGTCTGTAATGTAGTTACAGCTTCCCCTTTCCAGTTCTCCCGCCGCCCGTGTGTGTTTCGGACATGACTATACTGGTCAGGACCCCAGTGCCGCGTGACTGACGTGGCCGGCAGGCCTTCCGGTGTGCTCCTCGCGGGGAGGCAGGCCTGCACGGAGGCTTCTGTTTAGAACTGTGTCTGCCCATGGAAAGATTGAGCCTGGAAAGCCACGTAGCATATTCTTATCTCACTGCTGTCCCTTGTAGCGTTTATTATAATACGAGAGTGAAATGGAGTTAAATGCAGAGTACGTGGAATAAGGCCAGTCGTGTAGGAGGCAGGTGCTGTCCGGACGATCCTGAGGTCTCTGTTGTTGTTCATTTCAAATACAAGAAAGCTTCAGGTTAAGCTCACGGGTTGCTTGGTTGTCGTGGAGCTTCGTCACGCAGCCTTTGCTGACCGGGACACAGCATTCCAGTCCAGCGGGCGTGCTGAAGGCGGGTCTGACTCGGGACTCCGCCACGGCCACAGCCGAGCGCCTCAGCAGCGCATCCCCAGCTGCTGTCAGGGCCTTGACGTCGGCTCAGTCAGCCCCGTCTCGGCAGAACTCGCCTGCGCAGGCTCGTTGGCCTTGTCAGCCCCCCTCTCGGTCGGTCCGAGTCCTGCCCCGGCCCCGGTGGTGGGGGTGGCAGCGGGGGCTGCTCCGAGCTGCGTGTCTTGTTTCAGACCCTCTGGCTCCAGGGAGAGAGGCTCACACGGGCCCGGGGTCAGACCTGCAGCCTGTCTGCTGTTGGAACGTCCTGACAGGCAGGAAAGGCCTTGTTGTTCTTTCCAGGGCTGCTCTGGAGCCCTGACCACAGCTGCTTCCAGCAGACGTCCCCTCCCCCGTGTCCAGGGTTCTCTGCTCTCTCCCGGCAGAGAGGATGGGGATGCCTGGGCCAGCACAGGAACCTCCGTGTGGTGGGGCGTCCCCCTGGCCCGTGCTGCCTGCCCCAGAGCATCCAATGGGAGACTCGGGTCCCACCCTGCAGTGCTGCGGTGAGAGGAGAGCCCGCTCCTTCCCTGAGCCACAAGCATCGTGCTTGGAGGACACGCCGCCCCTCTGTCCGTCAAGGACCCCTCCCGCAGACGCGGCCCCCTTCCCCGTCAGAGACACCCCGTCCAGGAGCGAGGCCGCCCCTGTGTCCTGCCTCCCGCTGTGCGGGGTCGCGTCCCCATCCTAGGCTCAGCGAGGAGGGTCTGCTCAGGGGGGCAGAGCTGCCCTGGTTTTGCACGCCACTGGGATGCGTGCGTCAGCCCCGAAAGCCACGACCTCCTCGGAGCTACTGGCTGCCTGGTGATCCCCCCCACCTCGGGGCAGCTCAGAGTCCTCACGCAGGAGGGGACCGCGTGGTGTTCACGACTTTTACTTTAAGAAAGTTTTAAAATATAAAGGATAGACAATAACGTACTTGACACCTGGGTACCTCCCTTCCAGAGTTGACCTTGACATTTGAAAAACCTGGTTTATTGAGTTTTTATGAGTGAGTAGACGGCACACACAGCTGCCCGTGAAGCGTGTCCTCGTGTGTGCACGCGTGGCGTTCCACGTGTGCTGGCCGGTCCTGGGCTCCCTCCCCCGACCTGTGAGCCGGCTAGTTCTAGAACCTGCTGCGTGCTTCCTGTCTGCTTTTGCAAGCAGCTTGGCGTGTCTGTGGATCCACCCGCGGGCACACGCAGGGGTGCTTCCCGCACGGCTGCCGTGCGGACAGGGTCTCCTGCCCTTGCGCCGCCCCCTTCGGCCTTTCTGCCTGCTGTCGGTGCGTCTCAGGGCCGGCCTCCCCTGGGCAGCGGCCGTGGCTCCATCCTGCCGGGTGAACGGTCCCTGTGGAGCTCACGGGGGCCCCATGCCTGTCCTTGCTCGGTGTCTGCATGCGAGGGTCGTCCTGGCTGTGCCCCGGTGGGGTGTGCAGCGTTGGAGTCGGCTTTGTGTGCTGGCCGTGCTGTGTCGGCGGTCCAGTGGCCCTGGCCTCTAGCTGCCCCTGCCTCCACCCCACCCTGCCACCAACAGCCCTGGCCCTGCCCCCCCGGGGGCCCGCGGAGGAGCCCTGGGAGCCAGGCCGGCGGTGCTATTCCACATTCCAGGCCATTCTGAGCGCGGGCGGGTGAGAGGCCCTGGTGTGGCCTGGGGGCGGGACCCCAGCTGAGGGTCCGGTGGCTGGGAGCTGGCGCCCACGCCCGTCTTGTGCATCCCAGGGGACCCTGGCTCCGGGCGCCCAGGCCTCGTCCTTGTCCAAGAGGGAAGGATGACCCTCTGAGCTCTGTTGCTGCCTGGGAGCCCACTTCTGGAAGGTGGTTCTGGGCGCGTCCTCTATGGAGGGAGGGGGGCCCGGGGCTCGGGCGGCGCCGCCCCAGCCGGGACACAGGGCTGAGGGGGCTGCCTCCTCCATGCCTGCCTCCTGCCCCCACCGCGCCCCTCCCCTGGCTCCCTCACCCGGCTCTGCGGCAGTGGCGGTCCCGGCTGACACTCACTCGCACCGCGGCTGGGCTGAGCAGAGCGGCCTCCCTCCCGCAGCCCCGGCCCCCTGTGGGCTGCAGAGGAGCCGGCTTCCCTCTCCTGCTAAAAGCAGGTCCGTCTCCCTCCCGCTTGGCTGCCAGCTCCTGGTAAGGCCGCGCCCTTGGCCCCGCCTGCCCCCTCCCTTCCCCCGGCAGTGTCTGCTTCTGTTTGGAGTGGTCGTGGGGAGGACGCTGCAGACAGCGGCTGCGGAGGGCGCTCGGAGGGCTCAGAGCGGAAGCCCTGGCTGGCCGGGGATGCGGCCGTGACGTGACGGGAGACCAGCCTCGAGTTCTGGGTGGCTTCTCAGCTTTCGTGTGGCTTTATTGTGAAAGAGCGCTTCCCACCCGTAGAGGTCTGTCCAAGGCTTTCCTGGGGGGTGCTGGTGTGTGCATGAGTGGGCACAGCACACCTCTGACCTGCCGTGCTGGAGGTGGCCTGAGAACGCGCGGCTGTGCTCCGGGCGGTGGGCTGGGGTGCCGTGGCGAGTTGGTGGCTTCCTTCTTGTGGAATGTGGGGCGGATGAGCGGTTCTCATCTAACCAGCGCACACACGCTCATGCGGGGTGCCAGGATGGGTCGGGTGGATGGGTTGGGCTTGGAGGTGGGCTTGGCATCCCTCAGGGGGTTGATTGCAGCGTGCCGCCAGGCTCCTGGGGGGTGTTTGGGGTTCAAGATGGCTGGGCTGCCTGGCTCCTGGGGGAGCCCCCAAGGTGCCCAGCCTTCCAGGATGTGGTCAGTGGGCAGAGTCCTGCGGCTCCTTGCAGGCCTGCTGGACGGAGCAGTGACCGGCATGAGGAGTGGCTCCTGAGGCCTGAGCCCGGGCCCTGCTCACCTCGCACGGGTGCTTTTCAGGGATAAACGCCCAAGCCCGGAGGCTGCAGCGGAGCCGTGCCAAGGGAACCCCGGCCCTGGCCGCAGGGGGCGCCCGGAGCCCTCCTCCACCACCGCGGCTGCGCCGCACAGTCAGCGAGACCAGCCTGAGCTCGGCTTCCACCCGGGACCCCGAGGAGCCTGGCCGGGACGCCATGCGCTGCTCCCTCTATGAGTCACCCCACCTGCTGCTCCTGCAGGGCTACAGCCAGCAGCACGTGAGCCCTCACCGGGGTGGGGGGCTCTCAGATGGACCGGGGGGGCGGGGGGCAGGGGCTCTCAGATGGACTGGGCAGGGGCTCTCAGATGGACCTGGGGGGCGGGGGGCAGGAGGCTCTCAGATGGACCGGGGAGGCGGGGGGCAGGGGCTCTCAGATGGACCGGGGAGGCGGGGGGCAGGGGCTCTCAGATGGACCGGGGAGGCGGGGGGCAGGGGCTCTCAGATGGACCCGGGGGGCGGGGGGCAGGAGGCTCTCAGATGGACCGGGCAGGGGCTCTCAGATGAATCTGTGGGCAGGAGGCTCTCAGATGGACCGGGCAGGGGCTCTCAGATGGACCCGGGGGGCGGGGGGCAGGGGCTCTCAGATGGACCGGGAAGGCAGGGGGCAGGGGCTCTCAGATGGACCGGGGGGGCGGGGGGCAGGGGCTCTCAGATGGACCCGGGGGGCGGGGGGGCACAGGGCTCTCAGATGGACCGGGGGGCGGGGGGCAGGGCCTCTCAGATGGACCGGGGAGGCGGGGGGCAGGAGGCTCTCAGATGGACCGGGGAGGCGGGGGGCAGGGGCTCTCAGATGGACCGGGGAGGCGGGGGGCAGGGGCTCTCAGATGGACCGGGGAGGCGGGGGGCAGGGGCTCTCAGATGGACCGGGGAGGCGGGGGGCAGGGGCTCTCAGATGGACCGGGGAGGCGGGGGGCAGGGGCTCTCAGATGGACCGGGGAGGCGGGGGGCAGGGGCTCTCAGATGGACCGGGGAGGCGGGGGGCAGGGGCTCTCAGATGGACCGGGCAGGGGCTCTCAGATGAATCCGGGGGCAGGAGGCTCTCAGATGGACGCGGGGGGCGGGGGGCAGGGGCTCTCAGATGGACCGGGCAGGGGCTCTCAGATGGACCCGGGGGGCGGGGGGCAGGAGGCTCTCAGATGGACCAGCGGGGCGGGCCTCTCAGATGGACCTGGGGGGTGGGGGGGTACAGGGCTCTCAGATGGACCGGGGGGGCGGGGGGCAGGGGCTCTCAGATGGACCCGGGGGGCGGGGGGGCACAGGGCTCTCAGATGGACCAGTGGGGTGGGCCTCTCAGATGGACCCGGGGGGCGGGGGGGCACAGGGCTCTCAGATGGACCTGGGGGTCAGGGGGCTAGGGGCTCTCAGGTGGACACCTCCAGCTGGCCTTAGCTGGGCCCGGGGGCTGTGGTGGCTTTGGTCGGTCCTGGACTCTGGAGGAGAGTAGAGGCTTCCCTGTTCTCTGCTTCTAGAACATTCTCTGGTGCAGGCTGCAGTAGGAGGCAGCAGGGCCCTGGGAGGGACCTCCAGCTCCTCACTGACTGACCCCAGCCAGGGCTCACCTGATCCTGGGCCCCACCCACCTGTCGCTTAGGCCGCTGCCTGCCTGGCTTTGGGGGGGACCTGCCACCTCCCCGCGGTGGTGGGGGTTGGCGGGTCCCAGGGAGTGGTTCCCCTGGGCCAACGCCCCTGCCTCCTGTGGCCTCAAGTGTGTGCAGGGCCGCTCTCAGGTCTCCATTGGAGTCGCCCTGGTGTCTGGGAGTCGGGGTGGACGCCCAGGGTGGGCAGGCTGGGGGCAGGCCGTGCTCCAGGGTGGGCGCCCCGGCAGCTGAGCTGCCGGGAATGGAGTTGCCGGCGTGGCGGCCAGCTGCTGAGCTCTGGCGTCTGCATTTCAGGACAGCCTGGTGTACGTGCTCAACCGAGAGCGGCACACGGTGGGCCAGAGGACCCCATCCAGCAAGCCCAGCATCAGCCTCTCGGCCCCCGACATCCTTCCCCTGCACTGCACCCTGCGCCGGTGCCAGCCCTCGGGCCAGGGCCCGGCGGGGGCCCAGCTGCTGCTGGAGCCGCTGCCCGGGGCGCCCGTCGCCGTCAACTTTGCGGAGGTGGGCGCCCGCCCGGTGGCGCTGCGGCATGGCGACCTGCTGTCGCTGGGCCTCTACTACCTGCTGCTGTTCAAGGACCCGGCGCAGGCCCAGCCGCTGCCCGCCCCGGCCCTGGCCCGCCTCCGGGCTGCGCCGCAGAGCTGCCGGCTGTGCGGCGCCCTGCTGCGGGCCCGCGGCGCCCCCGCCCCGGCCCGGCCCGCCCTGCCCAGGCCGCGGCCGCTGCGGCTGGAGTTCGAGCCCGACGTGGAGGACGCGCTGCTGCAGCGGATCATGACGCTGGTTGAGCCGGGCGGCGATGACCACCAGCTGACGCCCGCCTTCCTCCTCTGCCTCTGCATCCAGCACTCGGCCACCCGCCTCGAGCCGGGCTCCTTCGGGCAGCTGCTGCTCAAGATAGCCCGGCTGATCCGCGAGACCGTCTGGGTCAGTGGTGGGGCCGGGCCGTGCGGGTGGAGGGGCCAGGTGCTCAGAGGTCCCGAATCCCACGAGTGACCCTCCTTTCCCGAGTCTGCCCCCTGCCAGGCACTGGGTGTAGTCATCCGCCGCTGCTGGATTCCATTCTCACAGCACCCCGACAGCGTGGGAGTCCCATGTCCCAGCTGAGAGCACTGGGGCAGAGACCCGCGTCTCCTGACCCCGAGCCTGACCCTTGGCTTCCCCCCAAAGCTCGTAGCACCGGCCCCGGGGCCCCGCCCCCGAGCGGGCGCGGAGCAGGCTTGTGGAGGTGGTGGACCGCTCTCCCGGGGTCCCGGGCTGCCTCCCCGAGGGCGAGAAGTCTCGCATGGGTCTGTCTCGAGCCCCCGAGGCTCCTTTGCTGTCTGTTCTTCTGGGGGCATCAGCAGTCCCTCACCCTGCCGCCACCCAGCGCTCACAAGTCTCCTCAGCTCAGGCGCCGGGAGCAGCTAAGAGCCTGCGAGGGGTCCGTTAGGGCCCGCCGGGCCACCTTCACTAAAGCAGGAGTGGTCTCCTTTGTTATTTGTATGTACGTGTGGCCGTCCCCAAGGCACGTGGGATCTTAGTTCCCAGACCAGGGATCAGAAGAATGAGCCCCCTGCCGTGGAAGTGAGGGGCCCTAACCACTGGACTGGCAGGAGAGTCCAAGAATGATTTCTTGACTGAAGGGGACAGAAAATGTTGGCCAGACCTGAATCCCTGTGGGCACGTGGAAGTGTATTTGTGCAAACACAAGCCCACGTGTACCTGCTCGCTCTTCCCGGGGGCTGGCTTTTAAAAGTGCGATTGTGAAGCTTCACTATCAGGGAGTTGCTGGAATGCTTATTCTGAGACTTGTCAAAGGTTTGACCTGTCTTTCCTCGTCCCTGCCTGGCCGGTTGTTACGTAAGAGAGCTGGGTGTGAAATGTTCCTTCTGTGCTGGGAGGTCCGACCAAATGGGAAGATAGGTTCCGGTGTGGCTCAGAGCAGGTCAGCGGGCACAGGGTGCCCCGGCAGGGAGGCCGTGTGCGCACGTGGGCGGAGCTGCCGCCGGTGGTGGTCTGACTGCGCACAGCCGTGCTGGCCCGTTCGTCTCATCTTGCTTTCTCCGTTTCTGATTGTAGGAGAAAACCAAAGAACTGGCAGAGAAGCAGGCGCAGCTGTAAGTACGGCCCCGTCACTGTGCCCACCCCCGGCCCCTGGTTCCCCCCGCCCCCACTGGGGTCTGCTCTGTGCCTCCGTGAACTGCGGTGCTGGAGAAGACTCTTGAGAGTCCCTTGGACTGCAAGGAGATCCAGCCGGCCCGTCCTAAAGTGTCTGTCTCTGGGGGGCTCTCTCCATGTCTGCAGTCACCACCTGCAGAACTGTGTGTCGGGGGAGTGTGTGACACAGAGTGGGCGCGACCCTCTCGGAAGCCACCTCCTCACTTGCTCCCGTAATGACCGTGTTAATGTGAACCGGCTTCTTCGGGGGAACGGACACCTCCCGGGTCCAGATGGGGCAGCCGGTCTCGGCTCTCCAACCAGCAGCACTGGATCTGCTCGCTCGGCGCTGGAGGACTTGGGGCCGCTCGGCACCGGCGGTAGAGATGAGTGGACACTGCAGGGAGCCGCCCGCCAGCGCCTGAGCCGTGGCTGCCCGCCCCTGGGGGAGCGCGGCCCGCGGCCGCCACACGCCGGGGCTGCGGGGCTCCTGAGGCCACAAGTCCCACCGCGGTCCGCAGGGGTTTGCCTCATCCCTGTTCATGTGACAACCTGGACAGCATTTAAAAGGCAGAGACATCACTTTGCCGACAAAGGTCCGTCCAGTCAAGGCTATGATGTTTCCTGTGGTCATGTATGGATGTGAGAGTTGGACTGTGAAGAAAGCTGAGCGCTGAAGAATTGATGCTTTTGAACTGTGGTGTTGGAGAAGACTCTTGAGAGTCCCTTGGACTGCAAGGAGATCCAGCCAGTCACTCCTAAAGGAAATCGGTCCTGAATGTTCACTGGAAGGACTGATGCTGAGGCTGAAGCTCCAATATTTTGGCCACCTGATGCGAAGAACTGACTCATTGGAAAAGACCCTGATGCTGGGAAAGATTGAAGGCAGGAGGAGAAGGGGATGACAGAGGATGAGACGGTTGGATGGCATCACTGATGCGAGGGACATGAGTTTGATCAAGCTCCGGGAGTTGGTGATGGACAGGGAAGCCTGGTGTGCTGTAGTTCATGGGGTCGCGAAGACCCGACTGAGCAACCGAACTGAACTGTTCGTGTGAAGATGTCGAGCGAAGAGGGCCCATTTATAAAGCGCAGGCCTGCTGTCGTGCTTGCGGGGTGCCGTCCACCTGCGGTAGGTCCTGTAAGGGGAGCAGGAGGAAGCATCATCGCCCCCTCCTTCCTACATTGTTGCTGGGACCTAGAGGGATGGAGCTGGGAGCCGGGGTCTGATCAGCGAGGCTCCCGCTGGGCTGAGGTGAACAGAATCGCCCTGGGGCTTGTGGGCATCCAAGCAGCGCTGGCCCGGACATGGGATTGCTGGGTCATAAGGAAGCTCTGGTTTAATTTTTTGAGGAACCTCCGTGCTTTGTCCCACAGCGGCTGTGCCAGTTTGCATCCCCACTGGCGGTGCGCAGGAGTTGCGGTTTCTCCACGTGCTCTGCGACGCTCACTGGACTGGGTCTTTTTTAAAAAAAGTGCTGATTTATGTGCTTGGCTGCAGCAGGGCTCAGGCGCTGCACGCGGGGTCCTCGTCGCATCCGGCAGGATCCTTGGTTGAGGCGCACGGATGCCTGGTTGTGTGGGGCTCAGTGGCTCTGCAGCAGGTGGCGGTTAGTT
The DNA here is from genome assembly GCF_023091745.1 of Budorcas taxicolor. Taxonomy (NCBI): domain Eukaryota; kingdom Metazoa; phylum Chordata; class Mammalia; order Artiodactyla; family Bovidae; genus Budorcas; species Budorcas taxicolor. The sequence goes on along the minus strand of NC_068911.1, from coordinate 3,783,134 downwards.
CCCTGACCGGGGATAGAGCCCGCGCCCCCTGCCATGCAGGGTGGGTTCTTGACCGCTGGGCCCCCAGAGGTCCCGTCTGTCTTCCCGCTGCAGGCATCTGGCAGGTGTGAGGTGGCCACACCCCGTGGTCTGACCTGTGTCTCCCTGGTGCTCAGGGAGGCTGAGGATTTTCCTGCCCCCGCTGTCGGTCTGCTTGGAGACACACCTGTTTATGTTTAGCCCGTCTGTAATCGGGTTATTGGGGTTTTTGCTTTGGGAGTGTTGGGTCCCTTGTGTGCACTGGAGGCCTGCCCCGTCCAGCGGGCACGCGGTTTGTACATTCTCTCTCCCATCTGTCGGCCGCCTTCTCGTTCTGTGAGCGGTCGCCTCTCCGTTGGTCTGACCCCACTGATGGGTCTCCACTCTGTGGCCGGTGCCTTTCTGGCCCTGGCCCCACTCAGGCTCTCCTGGACGGTGGGCCAGGCTGCAGCGCCTCCTTGGGGCCCCAGAGCGCCACCCGGGCTGGCGGGGCACAGACCTCAGCGCCGACCACACCAGGACCCAACACCAGAGCCCCGCTGGTGGCCATAGCTTAGCTGGTGGATTGTTCCTATGTGGAGGCATGTCTGTCCCGCTGAGTTCTGGGTGAGACTGAGAAGGGCGATACGTGTGGAAACAAAATGGAATTGGGTTCTGACAAGCAGATTAATGGGCTTCCCAGGTGGCTCAGTGGTAAAGATCCCCCCTGCCAGTGCAGGAGACATGAGACCTGGGTTCAATCCCTGGGTCAGGAGGATTCCCTGGAGGACGGCTTGGCCACTCCTCCAGTGTTCTTGCCTGGAGAATCCCGTGGACAGAGGAGCCTGGCGGGCTGCAGTCCATGGGGTCGCACGGAGTCGGACATGACTGAAGCAGCTTTGCCTGCACACACAAACAGATTAATCCTTTTTTAGTGATATAAAGGTCTGTATAGTCAATGCTAGGGTTTTTCCAGTAGTCATGTGTGGATGTGAGAGTTGGACCATAAGGAAGGCTGAGCACCAAAGAATTGATGCTTTTGAACTGTGGTGTTGAAGATCCTTGAGAGTCTCTTGGACTGCAAGGAGATCAAACCAGTCAATCATAAAGGAGATCAACCCTGAATACTCACTAGAAGGACTGAAGCTGAAGCCCCAGTACTTTGGCCACCTGCTGTGAAAAGCCAGCTCACTGGAAAAGACCCTGATGTTGAGAAAGATTGAAGGCAGGAGGAGAAGAGGACGACAGGATGAGATGGTTGGATGGCATCACCGACTCGATGGACAGGAGTTTGAGCAAAGTCCGGGAGGTGGTGAAGGACAGGGAGGCCTGGCGTGCTGCAGTGCGTGGACACAGCCCTGAGTAGCTGAACAGCAACAACGACGCAGCGCTCTCCATTCCTGTGCACAGATGTGTGTGTGACTCAGACCAGCGAGGAGGACGGCCGAGAGGAGCCAGATCAGCAGGAAGGACGAGGAGAGCTGGGCGTGGGAAGGCGCCGCGGGCCCAGGCCCGCTGCTCAAGGGGGACCCAGCCCTCCTGGCGCTTCCTGCCTGGGCCTGTGGTCTGACCCCCAGCACCCCCAGCTTGGCGGTCACCGCGACAGCTGGAGTCTGCGAGCTGCTCTGGGTTCCTGGAAGTCCCCCAGGCAGGATGAAGAGCCAGTGTCGGCCCTGTCTTCGCACGATGTCCGCAGCGCCTACCTTGCCCCTGAAATCCTGCCAGTGAGAGGCACAGCTGCGGTCGCCGCGAACAGACCCAGTGTGTCTCCGGGGGGCTTGCTTTGCTTCTCCGAGGATCCCTGCTCGCCTGTGGGAGCCTCGGCAGGTGTGGTCGGACCCAGTGTAGGATGCTCTTGGGACACGTCTCCCAGCCAGGCTTGCTGCGGGGCAGGAGCCAGACAGAGACGCTGGGGTGCCGCTTACACGAGGGGCCACGGGGGCTGGCGAGGACAGCACAGGAGCTTGTCACAGTGCGGGCCACCTGGGCCCCAGGTCCTGGCTCTGGAGGTGGGGGAGGAAGGGCCCGAGACGGGCGGAAGCCGCCTGACCGCGGAGGCAGGGGGCCCCACAGTGCGCAGTGTCCCCGGGACGGGAGAGGTGCTGGGTCCCCCCGCCCGGGGGACCGGCCCCCAGGAGAGTGATGGGACCCTGCTCCCTGCCTGGGGGCCCCGCCTGCGTTGCCTCCCTGGGGACTTGAGTGCCTCTGCGCGAGCTGAGCCGTGTGTCAGCGACCTGGGGTCAGTGGTGTTTCCTGATGGTTAAATCTTCCAGTGACCCCTGTGACCCCTCCTCCCGGCCCACTGACTGCCCACCATCTTCCAGGTCCTGCTGCGCTTAGCCGGCCCTGTCTGCCCGCCCCCTGAGCAGTCACGCCGTCGTTCCCTGTTAGCTCCACTGTGAGCTTAGAACGCGGCGCTTCTCTCTGGCTCCTTAGCACCAGGGGTGTGACCCCTGCTGCTTGTCTGATCGGTCGCAGCCCCCTTCCCGTGCAACCTAACTCTGAGAGAAGGCGTGAAGACGGCGAATCCGCCAGAGGCCTTTGCTCTGGGGCCGCAGGCACTCCTCCCATGAGGTTCGTGGGCAACGTGCCTTTCGCCGTCAGGGGTCTGAGTCTAACTGCCCAGCCCGACGCGGGGTGCTGGCGGGGTGTGGCGGCCCGGGGGGAGCAGAGGGGCAGGCTGGCCTCCCGGTGACCCTGGGTCTCTCTGTCCGGCAGCCCCGAGCCGCCGTCTGCGACCAGCTTCTCCCTGGCCGGCCTGGCCCCTGACCTGCAGCACGTCCTCTTCTGGATGTCCAACTCGGTGGAGCTTCTCTACTTCGTCCAGCAGAGGTGCCCGCTGTACATGCAGAGCCTGGAGGAGGAGCTGGACGTCACAGGTGAGCTGTGTGCCGGCCCCTGCCATGCGGCCCCGCTGAGCTCTGCTGCGGGCACTGCCAGCCCCCGGCCACGGCCCCTCCTACACGCAGCAGAGTTTCAGAGAGGCGTGCTGCCCGCGAGAGCGTGTGATGGGAAACTCGGAGACTGAGGCTCGAAACCGTGCGTAGGAGAGTTGATGAAACTGGCGTGAAGTGCTGAAGACGCTCAGTGAGAAAGGGGCTCCGAGGGGGCCGTCTGGGAGGGCTTCGCGGGGAAGGTGGTGTTCGGCCTGGCTTCGAGGCGTGCGGGGTTTCAGCGGACGTGTGTCTGCCGGGGCTGGGGGCCCTGGCGGGTCCTGGGATGCAGCGGCAGGCTGACCCTGGGTCCCTGCGCAGCCCAGCTCCCGCAGCGGAGCTCAGCGGGGCTGCGTGGCAGGGGCCGGCACACAGCTCACCTGTGATGTCCAGCTCCTCCAGGCACACCGCCAGGGCTGCGTGTGCGGGCCGGGCCACAAGAGCTCAGTTTTGGCCTGGACAGGACCGCGCGTCCCTCACTCCTGCCAGCTTCCCTGGAGCTGCTGCTCCCCAGGGGCACGGCCCCAAGACCCGGCTGCGCAGGGCTGTGGGGAGGCCGGTCGACAGGACAGGGTGTGCTGGGCGACTGACCCATTCCTGCTTCCCGGGACGTGGCCCAGGCTCACAGTCGGCCTGAGGCTCTGGGCCCGATGCCGCTGCCGGGCCCAATGCCAACCAGCCCAGCTCCTGGAGGACAGGCTCGTGGTGGCCGATGGTGTGCGGCGTGGGCACGCTTCACAGTCCACTCTGCTCAGCTGGCCGCAGGGAGCCGGCTGTGGAGACGGTTGCGGGGCTGGAGGCCTGGCTGAGCCGAGCCCGTGGGGGCTCGGGCCCTGGGCGGACCCCGCCAGGGCTGGGGAGGTGGGTGCGTCTCCTTCCCGTGGCCGTCTTGGTTCCTGAGGCTCTGGGGGCCGGGGGTTCTGGGCCCTGCGTGGACGCGTGGTACGAAGCCGTGGCTCCTTTGTGTCCGCTGGTCTGTGTCTGGGCCCGCCGGCTTGGCGCGCTGCCCGTGTCCTCCTTGCATGGACGCCGTGCGCCTTGCCCGGTGGTTCCTGGGCGCTCTCCCCCACCCCGCCGGGCTGCTGCAGGTCGCCAGCCTGGAGGCAGGCTCCCCGACCACACCCGACCCCCAGACTCTGGGCGCGGTGTTCACAGGCGAGTCTCGCCGGCGCCCCTTCCTGTCCGATCATTTCAGACGCTGTGACCTGCAGAGGGACCCCAAGTCCAGCTGACGTTCATAAAGCGGGAGGCAGGGGTGCTCCGCTCCCTCGGCCACTGCCTCTGCTCTCAGGAGGGAGTTATTTTTGATCCAAGGCCCAGATGTTGTGTAGCCCAGTCGACGCTGGGAGAGGGGGTCCAGCCTCTGCCCACCCTGGGGACCGGGGCAGCCACAGCAGGGCCTGAGCCCCAGAAACACGGCCTGGGGGCGTGCAGCCTGCAGAGAGCAGGGAGCACCACCAGCCCGGCACCCAGGGCAGGTTGAGGGTGTGCCGGCCACCTGGCCGCCAGCAAGAAGCGTCTGTGGGAAGAGCGCTAGGGCAGGACGTCACGTCCTGAGTGCTGGAAAGAGTTTTTCTTCCCCAAACACCCTTTTCTGCTTGAAGCTCTTACCCAGAAGGCCCGTTCACATGGCAGATAAAACATTAGCTTATCTGGGGGTGTTTATGTTAGTCATTTAAAGTTCTCCTGTGAGACCTGGAGGCTGTGCCTCAGATCCAAGATGGGAAGGGTGTCCTCAGGGCCCAGGGGCTCAGGACGCAGCTGGGAGCATCCGAGGCTCCTGGCCCTCCGACAGGCTCATGGGGGTGTTGGCTTAGTCGGAAGCACCGGCAGAGCCTGCGCTGTGGCTGGCGGGGCTTCGGGGGGTTCCTGGGCATCTGCTGGGGGCCACCCCGGGGTTGTGCTCTGTGGGTCCCCAGCCGCCGCCTCTCTGTTGGCTCCTCCCACTGGAGCCCCGGTGTCCACGCAGGGGTGTAGATCAGCCTTCTAAGACTAGCGGGCGGCATCCGAGGCTGCAGGATGCAGGCCTGGGGCCCTCAAATTGCCCCCCTGGCTTCTCCCCTGAAGCCCAGTTCAGTTCAGTCTCTCAGTCGTGTCTGACTCTGTGATCCCATGGCCTGCAGCATGCCAGGCCTCCCTGTCCATCACCGTCTCCTGGAGTCCACCCAAACCCGTGTCCATCGAGTTGGTGATGCCGTCCAGCCATCTCGCTCTCTGTCGTCCCCTTCTCCCGCCTTCAGTCTCTCCCAGCATCAGGGTCTTTTCCAATGAGGCAGCTCTTCATGTCAGGTGGCCAGAGTATTGACGTTTCAGGCCCTCCCGAAGCCCAGGGAGGCTCTCAAATGAGATCTTGCAGGCCAGACTCTGGGATGGGCCCTGGGGGGCCCCGCAGGCTGGCCTCTGGCTTCCTGGTCGGGTGGGTTCTTGGGCCCCAAGCCCTTGATGGCGTGGTCTGCTGGGTGGGTCTCTGATGGACTCACACCGCTTGCTCTCCGTTTGACTGGCGGCCCCAGCCCCGTACTCCCGGGGGCCCGGCTTAGGGCTCAGGTTGATTCCTGGGCTCCTCCCGCCTGAGAGGAGATTCCCGGACGTGGGTTCATGATGTGTGCTAATTAGAAGGCGGTGCAGGGCGCACAGTGGGAGGACAGCCGTGCGGGCGGCCTCCTGTCCTCGTAGAGAAACGGGGGCTGAGCGTGCAGACCGGGGTGGGGGCCCGTCTGGTCTGCTCTGCCCCCAGGGCACCGTGCGCCCTCGTCTGAAAGGCCCCTCGGGGGGCCCCACCCTTTGGGGCCTCTGCTCTTGGGGACCCCGTGGCCAGTCTGGCTCTTGGCTCTCCCGGAGCCCCTCCTGGGGGGAGTCGCCCAGAACCGCTCGCACCCCCACCCTGGCTGCCGCCCACTGGACCCGAGACCCCAGGTGCCGAGGGCCGGGGCCTCTGCCCTGTGCTGGGACAGCGCAGCTCCTGCGGGGCGACTGGGGCGCTGGGGGCTGTGTGGGCTCTTCTTGGAAAATGTCGCTGCTCTCCCGAGTGACGGTTTCTGGGGGAGTGTTGGCCCGTGCCCTCTGACCTGGGTCCCAGTGAGAAGCGATTGGGACCGGATCTGCCGTCGCGGGCGCTGGGTCCTGACTGAGTCCCGAATCGACTCGTTCACGAGCGCCTGCTGTGCTCTCAGCGGCTCAGCGTCCACGGGCAGGAGGCGTGGGGCCTGGCTCCCGGCCGCCTCGGCCAGCTCCTCGGGACGCCGGGGCCCTGGAGAGGTGTGGCGGGCCGGTTCCGGGAGGGTGGGTCGCCCCCTGGCTTTGGGTAATCTCATTCTCCAAGCCCAAGAGGAGGCGTTGGGCGGAGCACTCAGGCCACAGGGCGGTTCCGGAAGGTTCCTGTCCGCATCCCCGACCGTGCACCCCCCGCCCTGGTGACAGTGCCGCTCTCCCCGCAGGCTCCAAGGAGTCCCTGTTCTCCTGCGCCCTCACAGCCAGCGAGGAGGCCATGGCGATGCTGGAGGAGGTGGTCCTGTACGCCTTCCAGCAGTGTGTCTACTACGTCTCCAAGGTGCCGCGCCACGTGCGCCTGGGGCTTGAGCGCCAGCCCACCGGCCCCCCACCCCCGGCCCCCCGGCCCCACCCTCCGTCCCCTGACACTCGGTCCCCCCATCCCGGCCTCGCCCTCTGTCTCCCTGGCCCCTCTGACCCCCCGGCCCCACCCTCCGTCCCCTGACACTCGGTCCCCCCATCCCGGCCTCGCCCTCTGTCTCCCCGGCCCCTCCGGCCCCCCGGCCCCAACGGCCCCAACGGCCCCTCTGTCCCCTTGCTCGCTCTCCCTTCCATAGACTTAGCCCTCCTTTTCGCTGCTCTGGGAAACAGCGGCCGTGCCCGTCCTGGCCCCTTTGCCAGGCCCCCCGCTGCCCGTGCCCTCTGCGCCTCCGCAGGAGCTTTCCTGAGCCTCCTGCACCCCTGCTGCTCCTGTGGGGCTGACACGTGGTATGGCCGGGGCGGGCCCTGGGCCTCTGCTGGCAGCGCTTTCCTCTGGTCCCCAGGCCTTGTACGTCTGCCTCCCAGCCCTACTGGAGTGCCCCCCGTTCCAGTCAGAGTTCCGGGAGAGCTGGAGCACGGGGCCCCCGCTGCCCGAGGAGCTGCGCCGCGTGGTGGCCGTGTACCAGGCCACCCTGGACCTGCTGCGGCGGCTGCACGTGCACCCCGAGGTCGCCGCGCAGGTGCTGGCCTACCTCTTCTTCTTCTCCGGCACGCTGCTGCTCAACCAGCTGCTAGACAAGGGTGAGGGCGGGTACACCCCCGGTGCCACGCGTGTCCTCGGGGGAGGCCGTCGTGCTGCGCTGGACCCGGGCAGGCGCTCCGGCAGTGTGTGCAGGGGGCCCTCCGGCCTTTCCTGGCTCCTGCTGTGCCCACTCAGCCCCGGGCCCCTGAGAGGAAGGATCGGGCTCAGGGAACTGGCGAGACCTTTGACCCGGCCTCACCAGCGCCCACATCTCCTCCGTCACCTGGCCCAGGTTCAGGGCCGCCGGGATCTCTGGCCGAGGCAGAGCTGGGGCACAGGGCCGGGCGAGGGGGGCAGGCCCATGGGTTCCCCTGCCGCCTCCCCCAGGGGCCTGGAAGCAGGTGGGGAAGCTGGGAAAGTAATGGAAGGCCTCCCGTCTGTCCAGAGGCCGGGGCGCTGCCGGGCTTGTCCCCCCTGGGGGCGCCCTGCGAGGGCCCTGCATCACCCTCCCGCCGTCCTTCCTGCAGGCCCCTCGCTGAGCTGCTTCCACTGGCCCAGGGGCGTCCAGGCCTGCGCCCGCCTGCAGCAGCTCCTGGAGTGGGTCAGGAGTGCCGGCTTCGGAGAGGCAGGGGAGCGCTTCTTCCGGAAGCTTTCCTGCACGCTCAACCTGCTGGCCACGCCCGGCGCCCAGCTCATCCAGGTGAGAGGGGCTAGGGGGCGGTGGTCTCTCTGGGCTCAGCAGCTTGCAGTCCCTGCGTGCAGGCGAAGCGCACCTCAGTCCTGTCCAACTCTTTGCAACCCCATGGGCCATAGCCCACCAGGCTCCTGTCCATGGGGATTCTCTAGGTAGGAATCCAGGGGTGCACTGCGTGCCCTCCTCCAGCTGCAGCCCCTGGTGCCCAGCTGTCACCCTGCCCAGCATGTCTGTGTCTCGTCCCTGACCCACAGGGGCGCCCTGCTGACAGGCGGGGGTGAAGGACCCTGAGGTGGGGCGGTCACCCCAGTCACCTGGTGGCCCCATCTAAGCTCAGGAGTCCTTAAATCTGGGAAGATATTTGCAAATGATGTGACCGACAAGGGCTTCATTTCCAAAATCTACAAACAAGTCATAAAGCTCAGTATCAAAAAATAGCCCAATCAAAAATACGCAGAAGACCTAAATAGACAGTTCTCCAAAAAAGACATACAGATGGCCAAAGGCAGGCGAAAAAGTACTCAACGTTGCTAATTATTAGCAAAATGCAAATCAAAACTACAAAGCGGTATCACCTCACGCCTGTCAGGACGGCCATTGCTAAAAAGCCCCAAACAAAGAAATGCTGGAGAGGGCGTGGAGGGCCCTCTGTTGGTGGGAATGTAAACTGGTGCAGCCACTCTGGAGAACAGTGTGGAGAATCCTCAAAAATTTAAAATAGAGCTGCCATACGATTTAGCACTTAATCCATATGGTAGTGAGGTAATATTAAAAATCCTTCAAGCTAGACTTCAACAGTACGTGAATTGAGAACTTCAGATATTCAAGCTGGGTTTAGAAAAGGCAAAGGAACCAGAGAGAGACCAAGTTGCCAATATCTGTTGGATCATAAAAAAAGTGAGGGAATTCCAGAAAAACCTCTGCTTCATTGATTATGCTAAAATCTTTGACTGTGTGGATCACAATAAACTGTGGAAAATTCTGAAAGAGATGGGAATACCAGACCACCTTACCTGCCTCTTGAGAAATCTGTAAGCAGGTCAAGAAGCAACAGTTAGAACTGGACATGGAACAACAGTCTGGTTCGAAATTAACCGGAGGACGTTAAGGCTGTATATCGTCCCTCTGCTTATTGGCTTGTATGCAGACATCATGCAAAATGCCAGGCTGGCTGAATCACAAGCTGGAATTAAGGTTGCTGGGAGAAATGACCAGCAACCTCAGGTACACAGATGACACCACTCTAATGGCAGAAAGTGAAGAACTAAAGAGCCTCTTGAAGGTGAAAGAGGAGAGTAAAAAAGTTGGCTTAAAACTCAACATTCAAAAAGCTAAGATCATGGCATCTGGTTCCATCACTTCGTGGCAGATAGATGGGCAAAAAGTGGAAATAGTGGCAGATTTTCTTGGCCTCCAAAAGCACTGTGGATGGTGACTGCAGCCACGAAATTAAAAGATGCTTGCTCTTAGGAAGAAGAGCTATGGCGAATCTAGACAGCATATTAAAAAGCAAAGACGTCACTTTGCCAGCTAAAGGTCCATAGAGTCAAACCTACGGTCTTTCTGGTAGTCACGTATGAATATGAGAGTTGGACCATAAAGATTTAGTGTTGAAGGATTGATGAATTTGAATTGTGGCGCTGGAGAAAACTCTGATTCAGAAAGACACGCACCTCAGTGTTCATAGCAGCACTATTTACAGCATCCAAGACGCGGGGTCAGCCTGAGCGTCCACAGACAGGAATGGGAAGGGAGGCGTGGTACCTGTGTATAGTGGAATGCTGCTGAGCCATTAGAAAGAACGGAATAACGGTATTTGCAGCGACATGGGTGCAGCCAGGGAGCATCATGCTAGGCAAGTCGGAAAGAGAAGGACGGTTGCCGTGTGATGTCGCTTGTGTGCAGAATCCAGAATGAGACGTAAAGGAGCTTATTTACGAAGCGGAGCCAGGCTTGCAGACATAGGAAGCACACGCGTGGTTGCCAGAGGGGGAGGGAGAAGAGGGAGGTTAGGGGCTTGGGATTAAGAGGTGCAAACGCCTCTGCGTGAAGTAGGGAGACAGGGATTCTCTGTGCAGCGCAAGGAGCCACAGAGTGCCCCGCAGTAAACCACGATGGGAGAGTCTGAAGGAGCCGCAGGTGGGCGATTCTGTGTGTATAAACCTGTACCGGCAATTAGCAGCACTGGCAGTCAACTCTGCTTCCGTAAAAGGAAGAGAAGGCAGAAGAGTGGGTCAGAGAGACAGGAGAGGCAGCGGCGGAGGACGGGCCGGGGCGCGCGGAGGACGGGCCGGGGCGCGCGGCGGCCTACGGGATTCAGGAGCAGCCCTTGGCCCGGGGCCGGCACGGACACGGGACCTCTGCCCTGGAGCCGCCGGGGAGCACAGCCCCCGGCCCTCGGTCTAGCCCCGTGTGAGCCGTGCTGGCCGTTTGACCCCGAGACCTGCGAGACTGTGTTCTCGCTGCCACATTCGAGCTTGTTTGCTACGACAGCAGCCGGCGGCAAGGATGCCAGCTCGCCCGCCTCCCTCGCTTGTGCCATGACACGGTCGTCACCGGGCGGGGTGAGGCCGCCAGGCCCTCTCCTGCCGGGCGGCGGGCAGCCCCATGAGCTCTCTCCCTGCCACCCGCCGTCCTGCCCCGGGCTGTCACTCGCCGCCCAGCACCGTCGTTTGCCACCCTCGAGACAGGCTCTTTGGGGAGAAGCAGCTTGATTAAAAAACGGTCGACATCCTCGTGAACAGGAGGCAGAGCATCCGCGGCGTGATGACCGGGTGCTGTGAGTGGGGGAACAGCGAGGCTTCCTGGGAGTTGAAGCTGCGACAGCAGAGGCACAGAGTTGGAAGTTGAAGTTCAGGGAATTTCTCAGAAAGCAGAGCCCGTGAGATGGGAAGGAGGTGCCCGGCCGTTGGGCCGTTGACTCCCTCCCTGGAGAAGCAGCCGAGGCCTTGCTGGGTGTGGGGTGCGGTGAGGGTGGGGCCGCCCCCAACACAGCTCAGGACCCCCGTGACCCCGCCCAGGCCTCTGATGTTGGCAGGGAAGTGAGGCGCAAAAGGAGAGAGGAGGACGGTAAGGGACAGGCAGTGACACCTGCTTCCTAGCAGCAGGAGGCCAGAGAGGCAGAGAGAATGGGCCAAGACCTGCGCAGGACGCGCCCCCGCGGGCTCTCAGGGAGGAGCCTGCTTCTCAGGAGCTGATGCACACCTGCCGCCCAGGTTCCCCGTGAGGGCCTCCCGCCTGGAGTCCTGAGCCCTGGTGGCCGGAGGGTGCTTTCCCACCCCAGGCCCTCGGAAGCTCCCCCCCGCAGAAGGCAGGGGTGGTCTGAGCATTCCGGGAGCCCTCCCTGGTCCCCATCACAGCCAGAGCCGGTCCCCTTACGGACCTCACTCTCCGCCTGGCCCCCGGGGGCTCCCCGGAAGGCAGGCTGGCCCCCCTTGCATGGTGTGGGCTCCGCGGCCTTTGACCAGGAGCGCTTCTTGTCGCAGATGAGCTGGGCGAGCCTGCGGGCCGCGTTCCCTGCCCTGAGCCCCGCGCAGCTGCACCGGCTGCTGACTCAGTACCAGCTGGCCTCGGCCATGGGTCCCATGAGCGCCTGGGAGCCGGGCGCCCAGGACGGCCCTGCTGCCTTCAAGTCAGGTGAGGCCCCTCCGCGGGGGCACTGGGAGCTGGGGCGTCGCCCGTGGGGGAAGGGCAGGACTGGAACCCTGAGGAGGAAGGTGGCCCAGGGCTGGGGCTCCCCTTGGCCCCCGAGGTCCGGGCTCGGTAACGGGTCCCTGCTGCCCCTCGACGCCTTGCCCAGTGCTTGGCCACCAGGGAAGGGGCAGGCTGTCCACACTGGGCAGCTCGACACAGCACGGTCCTGGGCACACCTGCCGTGCCCACACGCTCGTGCACACGGGGACAGATGCACATACATGCACACGCTCTTCATGAGTTGGCCGAGCTCCTCTCGTCGTGAGCCGTGTGACACAGAGACGGACAGTGCGGGGTGGGGGTGCAGACAGAAGGGGCTCTGCCCCGTCTCTCCCTCATCACCTGGGCTTGGACTCTGGACAGTCCCCCCTTGTACTGGGTCACGTCCAAGGCCTGTGGGGGGCTCTGTCTGGGGGTCGGGTGGGCCGTGCCCCGCGGGTGACAGTGTGGGGTGCCGTCAGCACAGCTGAGGGGACCCCCCCAGTGTGGGCGGGTGCTGGGCCGGGGGTGCCGGGGAGGGCGTGGGGTGCATGTTCCCCCTGGCGGAGCTTGGGTCATCCCGGTGGCCCCTGGGGCTGGGCCGGCCTGGGTCCCGCCCCCGGGTCCCTGGGGTCCTGTGGCAGCGGGCAGGTCGCAGGCAATGCCTCCTGGCCGAGGTCCAGCCCCTTGCCCCCCACAGAGGAGGTCCTGGAGTCCTACGAAAACCCCCCGCCCATCGTCTTGCCGAGCGAGGGCTTCCAGGTGGATCTGGATGCGGAGTACCCGGACGAGCGCATCTCCCAGCACCTCCTCTACCTCCGCCGCTTCCTGTGCGGCCTGCGGAGCCAGCCCGGCCCCAGCGGAGCGCCCGCCCGGCCTGAGGGCCTCCAGGTGCTGGGGACGCTGCTGTGGGGAGCCCGCGGCTCGGGGCGGCCCCTGCTTCCCCTCTCACATCTGCCGCTGGGGCTGAGTTCTCTCTTGTCTCCCCAGGGCCTACACCACACCAGTCCCGAGGGCCACCCTGAGGCCCAGAGCTGCCCCCCGCCTTCCAGGGACCCCGGTGGGGGAGCCCAGGAGGCTGGCCTGGAGCAGCCTCTCCCTTCCGTGGGGGGTCCCTGGGCACAGGGCCTCCCAGGAAGGCCGCCTGGCTGCCCGAGCCACGGGGGCCCCTACGCTGCGGACCCGCACGGGGACCCCTCGTGCCTGCTCACACCCCCAGGCACGCCGCTCGGCCTGGAGCCTGCGGCCCCCGACTGGCCCGAAGGCAGCAGTGCCTGCGGGAGGGCGCTCCCGGAAGGGCGGAGGACGGGACCCGGCGGCCCACGGGGTGCCTCCCGGGAAGGTGAGCCCACCAGCTTGCCCTGCGCTCCGGCAGCTCCCTCAGGGTCCTTCCCCTGCGGAGTAGGGCAGCATGTCTGGCTGGGCTGTCAGAGTCGCCCCCGAGCGCCTGTCACCCTGGAACCCAGAATGGGCCCTAGCTTGGCCTGGGGTGGGGGGGAACACCCTGGAACACAGGGTGGGGGGTCCGGAGAGGGGGCTCGGGGGGGAACGGACGGCTCCCGATGTGCGTTCTGCCCTGGAGCTGGTGCAAGGCCTGTGGGTTGGGAGGATGGGGGAGGTGGAGCCCTGGGCGCTGGCCAGGCTGAGGGCGCTGAGGGGCAGCCTTGGCGAGTCCTCGGTGTCCAGCCGAGCTGGGTGGGTGGCCCGCGGGCAGGGTCACTGGGGTGGGTGCGCCTGAGGCAGGACACCGCTCAGGTGGGCAGCACGGCTGGCCCCATGGGGAGGACCAGCCATCCTGGTGGGGAGCAGCAGGGCCCCAGCTCGGAGGGGCTGGGGCCGGGCCGCCCCTTGGGAGGGGCCAACGGGGCTCACCGCTGAGGGGTGTGAGGCTGGGGAGGGAGGCGGGTGAGACCGAGCGGGGCCCTGCTCAGCCTCCTGAGAGGGTGGAGCCCAGCGGCAGCACCAGGCAGCCTGCCTGTCCCCGTCCCCCGGACGGCCCCAGCAGGCCTCCCCTGGACCTTCGGGAGCAAGTGTCCTCTGGAGCAGCTGAGCTGGACGTGGGTCCCGGACTTGGGGGGAGTCTGGACAGAGGCCTGAGTGGCCACTCCTCACCCGCCCGCGGCACTTTCCCGTTCTACAGGAGACTGTGCGGCCCCAGAGGACGGGCCCCCTCCGGCCCCGTCTAGCCGCAGCTCCAGCACCGGTGACTTCTGCTACATGTTCGTGGTGGAGCTGGAGCGTGGCCCCTCGGGGCTGGGCATGGGCCTCATCGACGGGATGGTGAGTGGCCGCCCCGGGCCCAGCTGGGGAGGTGTGGAGGTGCTGGTGCCGGGGCCCCACGGAGCCCTGAGGCTGCCCCTCTCCCGCAGCACACGCCCCTGGGCGCCCCTGGGCTCTACATCCAGACCCTGCTCCCGGGCAGCCCCGCCGCGGCCGACGGGCGGCTGGCGCTGGGAGACCGCATCCTGGAGGTGAACGGCAGCAGCCTGGCGGGCGTGAGCTACCCAAGGTACGCGCCCCGCCCCGGGGGACGAGCCTGGCCACCGCCTCAAAGCCCAGCAGCGGCCCTGTCACTACCCGCTTTGGAGATGAGCAAGTGAGGCGCAGCGTCGCCTCCTACCCTTCCTTCCCCCACTCGCCGATGCCACCGCAGTCCCCACCCAGGGGCTCAGGCGCCTCAGGCTCTGGAGTGGCAGCGGGCGTCCTGGCTGTGTGATCCTGGAGCTCCGTCCCACGTCCCACGTCCCACTCGGGCGGCTCGGGGTTACTGCCTCTGACTCCCTTCGGGACAGCAGTCGTGGGGAGGCTGCCCCCCCCACCGCCCCAGGCGGCACCAGGAGGCTCCACCTGCTGGGCCGGCGCCGAGTCCTCCCTGGGCGCCCGTCTACACCGGCCGCGTCCCTTGGCTGCTTTCAGGGCGGTGGATCTGATCCGACACGGGGGCAAGAAGATGCAGTTTCTGGTGGCCAAGTCTGACGTGGAGACGGCCAGGAAGGTCCGCTTTCGCACGCCGCCCCCCTAGGCGCCCTGGGCGGTGGGCCGCCCGCCTGCACCTGGGTCCCGCGGGCACGTCTCTTCTGCCAGGCTGTTCCTCGCGGGTGCGCCCCCTGCAGTCCCTTCGTGTATGTTCTATTTATATGACATAACGTTGTGATGTTTGTTACAGAGCTTTTATGTTTGAAGATTTTAATGGAAAAATAGATTCAATAAACTATCTTTCGTATTCCAGAGGGTGGCAGGGCATGGCATCTGGGGGGCACCATGCTGGTCCTCGGAGGGGCCACAGGGGCTCCTGGATCTGCTCCCGTCCCCGCCAGCGTGGGAGACCGGTGACAACACGGGATCCTGGGGGTGGTGGGATGGCTCTGCCTAACTCCGCGTCTGCCCTCCCCCCGCCCCAGACGAAGAGCAGGCCGTGCCAGGCAGCCCCCTGCCATGGAGGGAGAGTGCGAGAGCTGCCCACCCCTCAGAGTGGGCTTTGTGCTCGGGGTGCCGCGATCAGCACAGTCCCGAAGAAATGGTCTAGAAACCTCGGGAGGCTATAAACTGGGAGTCTTGACCCACTGTGGGTGCCCAGGCCTCCCCGGGCCTCATGCCCCTCCATGTTTTCTCTGCCGTGGCTGGGCCCTAACACCAGCCTGGCCACCCCCGGGCTCTCCATCTGGCATCCGCCCGGTGTCCGGCCCGCCTCCTGCCCCAGCAGCGGGGCCACACACAGGGCTGTGCTGGTGTCAAGGTGAGGCGCTGACCGTCTTCAGCAGGTTTGGCCGCGTCCTCAGCGGGCTCAGAGCCTGGGGCCGGGCTCTGGGCCTGCGTCCTCCTCTGATGGGCACACAGACTCTGGGGACGAGGGGTCCTGGCCAGTCCGCAACAGACACTGCCTACGTGGAAAGGAGTCTCCTGCAGGGAGCAGCAGCCCGGTCAGCCCCAGGTGGGTCCCAGGCCCTGGGGCTCAAGTGCCACGAACTCCCAGCCACACCCTGGTTAGTGGGGTGAGTGGGGCAGGCGGGCTGGGTGGCCCTGCTGGCTGCTCTGTGTCGGCATTGGATTCCGGATGCCTTGAAGCAGCTCCGGAGATGCTGGGTGAGATGCATTTTTTTCCCTGAATTTGTCTGGCTGCTGCCCGGGCTGCTCTCTGCGGGGAGCGGGGTCTTCCGGGGCAGCGTCTTATTGCGGAGCACAGGCGCTAGGGGCACCGAGCCACCAGGGTGCCTGGATGAAGCGTGCTTTTAAAAAGTCATTTGAAACGTATGCTTGAACCCAGAAGGAACTCTTAGAGCCCAGGTTGAAATGAGGCCTGAGGCCTGCCGACCTCCCCCCATCTCCGTGGTGCTGCTTGGCTGGGGGGCGCCTGCACACCGCAGTCCCGTGGGTGTGGGGTTAGACCTCGGGGCTCCTCGCAGGGAGTGGGAGCTGCCACCTGTCTGTGGCAAAGTGCCCAGGTCACTCTGAGGCCGGTACAGTTATTACCCCACTGAAGGAAATGGGTGCTCACTCCAGTATTCTTGCCTAGAGAATTTCACGGGCAGAGCCCATGGGATTGCAGAGTCAGACACGACAGTCCCTCAAACACGTTCTCTTGTTTCACTTCCAGGTGAACGTGGGGCGTGTGGGGCTGTGCTTTTCTGTCTGGGTAAGTGAGCGCCGGAGTAACAGGATACCCCACAGAACCCAGTCTCTGCAAGCCACCGCCACCCTCCTCTCTGCACGTGGGCACGGCCTCAGGTGAGTGCTCTGTGGGCACGCAGACCTCGACCTTGACCTCACACCGCGGCTGGGTCAGGCTCCCCGGCCCGCAGCGTCCACCTGTGTGTGGTGCAGCCGCCCTGCGGGCCGCCTGGCCACGCCGAGGAGTGGGCGCACGCTCCCCACACGAGGCCAGAGCAGGACGGGGCGTAATCGCCACCTCCACCTGGGCGGCAGTAAGGATCTGAACTCTGGTCGTTCAAGTAGACTCAGCCGCCACAAAAGTCCATCCTGTGAAGAGAGTGCTAAGGGGACACCGCGGAGGGGCCCTGGCTCAGTGTGAGGAAGCAAGCAAGATCCCCCCAAAAGCCATGTACTAGTTCTTAGGCCCATTTGGGACCCAAACTTGCCACATCTGACGACCTGAAAACCCTGAGAGCTGTGCGTTAGGGGGCGTCTGGCAAAGCGGAGAGTGTTTCTCCAAGGGTCATGGTGCTCCACCTGGGCCTCCGGGGACGCAAGTCCAGAGGGCTGGGCAGCAAGGGTGAGGGGCTCGCTGCGGCTTGCAGGGCTGGGCCTCGCGGGGCAGCAGCGCCTCCTGGTGGCTGGGCCCCTCCCAGCTCAGGTGGGCCAGACCGCAGGCCGACTCCAGTGGAGGAGGGTAGGGAGCACTAGGGCTGCAGAGGCTTCTGGCCCCACCGCACCCACTGTGTCCCCCACTTGGGGTAAGAGCAGAGCGCACCTGATCTCCCGGGTAAGGCTTCCAGCGGCAGGTGCTGGGGTGGCCTTGTCCTGCCAGTGGGAGACTGCAGGCCTGTGGAAGCAGCAGGGCCCCCAGACCCGCCTTCCCGTCTCCAAGCTACTCAGGAGCATGAAAGCCCTCCTGTCACTGACCTGACTCACCTCCCAGTGGCTGCCTCCGGCTCTGGGAGAGGGACACGGCTCCTTTCTGACCACGTCAGCGCCCTGCCCTCGATCATCGGGGACACATGGGGATTAGGTGGGAGGACCACTGGGGAAGGCCCCACCCACGGGCTCCCCACTTCCTGGGTGGAGATAAAGGGAAACGACCCTGCCCTTGGGCGCACAAATATTTTGTGAAGGAGGTTTATTTTTTTCTCCTCTTACCCCAAATAACAGCAGGACACAGACCAGGCAGCTTCCCCCCCATGCCCTGTGGCGAAGTGCCCAGGTCACTCTGAGGCCGGTACAGTTATTACCCCACTGAAGGGGAATGGCTGCTCACTCCAGTATTCTTGCCTAGAGAATTTCACGGGCAGAGCCCATGGGATTGCAGAGTCAGACACGACAGTCCCTCAAACACGTTCTCTTGTTTCACTTCCAGGTGAACGTGGGGCGTGTGGGGCTGTGCTTTTCTGTCTGGGTCAAAGAAGAGCCAAAGCCGAGTCAGTGCTGTTCCCCCCAGAGGAGGCAGAGACTGAGGCTGAAGTGGTGGCCTCCCCCGCCGCCGCCCCCCCAGGTTTCTCCGACCCCTGAGGCCACGGTAGGGACCGAACAGCAGGCTCTGCAGCCTGGTGCCCACTGGGCCCGTCCCCCTCACCCTGGCAGGAGGCCTGCCTCCCGCTCCAGCAGCCGGCTGACCATGTCCAGGGCCAGGGGCAGGGCGGTGTTGCAGTCGCGGTGATAGCGGGGCTGGGACACCTCCATGCTGGGCGTGAGCACAAACTGGGCCACACTGGGCATCTTGAGCAAGTTCAGCAGCTCGGTGGCCCGTGTGCAGACGGCTCCCAGGTCGTCCTCGCCGTGCACGGGGCCCACGGCTGGGCTCTGGGCCAGTGTCCTCATTTTGGACAGGAGCAGGGAGACCCTGGGGGTGGGTCAGCCTGTCAGCGTAGGAACACCCCTCAGGTGGACGGGGGCTCGGGGAGGGGCCCAGCCGCCAGGAGCATGGGCCAGTGTGGCCTTGACTGAGGAGTGCCCACAGCCCGGGCCACTGGCGCCCAGCTGGGAGGCTCATGCAGACGCTCTGTCCAGGTGTCTAGGAGGGGGCCACCACCAGGCCCTTCGCTTTCCCCACAGGAAGGCTGCAGGTTGTACCTGGGGATCAGGTCTTGGCTCCGGGAGGCCAACTTGGTCAGTGTGGTCATGAGCACAGTGATGACCTGCGGAGGACACTTGGGAAGGGTGGCAGAGGGCCGAGACTGGGTGACCTCGAAAAGCAGGGCCTCCAGAGCTTCAAAGAACCTGTTGATCTGTTCTGCGGTGCAGCGCCGGTCCCAGGACACCGAGAGGTACTCGCCAATGGCCCACACCTGGGCGGGGAACAGCACTCAGCCTGCAGCAGGCCCCGTGGCAGGCGCGGGCCAGGGCGAGGGGGAGGCCGCCTTACCACAGAGGTGAGCATGTGCCCGGTGCTGCGGGGCCCCCCCAGGCTGCCCACGAACTCCAGCAGCTCTTTGGCCCGCTCGACCACCAGCGGGGGGTGCAGCCTGCACAGGCCTGGGAACTGGGAGCTCAGCACCCTGTTGGAGAGAACGCCGCTCAAGAGACCCCAGCCCCACGGCCCGGCAGGAGAACCACCAGGTGGTGGGCCGGGCTGGCAAGGGGATGAGCCCGCATGAGTCAGGCCTTCAGAAAGGGCACCTTCTGGAAGGCGCTGCCCAAGAGAAGCTGGCGGGGGAGGGGATGAGGCAACTCTGGAGTGGGAAGAGTCTGTGCGGCAGCCCACGACATGTCGAGGCTGGGCCTGGGAGGAGGCTGGGGAGGGGGGTCTGCATTGACCACAGCTGAGGGCACAGGGGGGCTGGAGCCGCAGGAGAGGTGGAGCCCTGCAGAGCCGCCGGGGGAGACCCACCTGTGCACGTCGGCTTCATACCCCTCAACCTGGAAAAGCGAGTCACTTCTCTCCAAGAGCAGCAGTGCCAGCTGGCTGGCCAGGGCCCCATCGGCGAACTGGGAGGGAGAGAGAGCCTGGGTGCCCGGCCAGAGGCACCTGTGCGCTGGGCCCTGCTGTGTACGCTGCCCCGGGGGCTGCTCACAGCCACATTCTGGGGGGACAGGAGCTCGGCCCAGGCTGCTGTGAGCAGCACTTTGTGCCCTGACCCGCGTACTGCTGCGGTTGGCCCCGCAGCTCCGGCTGGCCCTCTGCTGCAGGCACAGAGGCCCTGGGAGACGGGCTCACCTGTGTCACTGCTGCGAAGAACGCTCGGAGTAGAGTGGGCACAGCCTGGGCACACTGGAGTACCCGGGCGCAGCTGGCCAGGGGCTTCAGCAGCTGGTGGAGCGGTGTCAGCCTGGGGACACACAGCCCCGTCCTAAGCACCCGCTGCTGCCCTCGTTGGCCTGCCTTAGCTCCCCCGGGACACGCGTGTGGGCGGGGCCAGTCCTGGTGCGTCTGCCTCTCAGGTGCTCAGCCTTACTTCTTCCGTCTGCGGAAGGAGTCAGTGTGCCCCCACCCGCCGGAGAAACAAGGGCGGGACTGGGTAGCGGAACAAACCACAAGCTCAGTGCCCGGGAAGTGCTCCGCCGTGCAGCCAGTGCTGCTGGTGGCCGTGAGCAGAACTGTCCGGCCAGGTCAGAAAGCAGCAGGTTCTGGGCCGGGTGCCGACCACAGCGGCCTGCGCTCAGGGCCCACCACCGAGGGCCTACCTCTCCATGGTCCCGCTGGCCTTGGCCCGCAGCAGGTGCTGGAACAAGCCCTGGGCCTGGGGATCCCGCAAGGCCTCCAGGCAGCCGGGGGCTCTCACGGAGGTGTCCCAGAGTGGCCTCTCAGACGCAGCCTGCGACAACCTGCAAGCAGAGACGGCGGGGTGGGGCTGGGACGCGGCTCCAGCCCCACCCCCTGCCCCGTGGTGTCCCCGGTCAGGGAGAGACTCGAGCCGCCGTCACCCTAATGGCACCTGCTCTGGAGCAGGCAGGGCAGACGTGGGAGCGGGCAGCAGCGGGCTGGGCTCACCGGAGCTGCAGCTCCAAGGCCGCGGTCAGGCTTGGCAGGTCCAGTAGCAGGTGGAGCATCTCCACGGCTGTGCCTGCGTCGACCAGCGCCGGCAGGAGCACCACAAACTCGGAGGTGAGGGCCGGACTGCTCCAGGCCAGGAACTGCAGGGAGGAGGGGCGCCTCAGTGCCCCCAACCCCAGGGTCGGGACGTGCCCTTCACCGTCTTCCCCGGGATCCCGCTTGCTTCCACCCGGACCTGGTGCCAATGACCACTAGCCATCATTTCTTCCTGACTAAAGGACTGAGTCTCTGATTTTGGAAAAGCTCCGCAGTGACATGCCAAAAACACCCATCAAAGATGAAGGCACCAAAGGGATGACACAACGGGCGCAGCCGCCCAGTGGAGACGCTAACTCTGAACCAACGCCGTGGGCTCTGCCAGCCTGAGCGCACCTTCCCAAGGGAACGGGCCACCTCGAGCATGGGTGCCCGCTGCCCCAGAGGCCCAGCTCACGTGCCTTGAAAAGGTTGGGGAAGCTGGTCCTAAGAAGGTCCAGGTTGCTGCCGACCAGCAGGAGGTAGTCCCTGCAGAACTGGATGAACTCGAAGGCCAGCATTGAGCTGTGGAAGTGTTCGGACGGGATCCTGGTGAAGAGGTGTTGGCAGACGGCGTCGGCGTCCACTGCAGCAGCCTCCCCTGAGAGCACCGGCTCCGTCAGGCCAGGAGGCCTCAGGCCTGGCCTCCAGGGCCTCTCGCGTCCCCGGGACACCCTTGGCAGACACGTCTGGCGTCACAAGCGCGGGCTGAGCGCACCCAGCTCTTCCCGTGTCTGGCCACAGACCCACCCCTCTGGGTACAGAGACGAAGACTGTTCCTTAGAGGGGCTGGCTTCAGGCACCTTCTAGGGAACTCCTTGGTAAAGAGAGCTCGAGATTACCATCAACCTGGTAAAAACCCTGGATTTAAAAAATCCCCTGCACGTGACTGCTAAGCGCCTATCAAAGCGCTGCTGCTCTACGGCGGCAGAGGGGCTGCCCCTGCCCGGCGCCCTGTTCTCCAGCGCAGGAGGCGCTCACCGTGGCGCAGGAAGAACTGGGCGACGGGCAGCAGCACACGGACACAAGCCGGGTCCCCACAGAGCCGGGTGCGCAGGGCCCGCAGACTCGGGAGGGCACGGTACAGGAAGGAGGGGTCCTGCCGACAGAGCACGTCCAGCACCAGCACGGCCTCCACCAGGCACTGCGGAGACACGGGTGGCTCAGAGGGAGCCGTGGGCCCCACCTAAGGCCGCCCGCTGGCACTCACCGCCTTCTGCAGGTCTGAGTCGGCCTTCCTCAGGGCTCCTGGGGGAGGGAAGAGGGCCACCTGGTCTCTCCGTCCCACTGGCACCTCCAGATGAGGCGGCGGCCCATGTTCTGGAAACTCAAAGGGCAGCCAGGGAGCCCACACCCGGGGGGACCCCAGCGCGGACACAATGCGGGGCAGGTGGGGCAGGCGCAGGACTCACGGCGGCCGCTCTGCTCCAGGAGGCGCTGGCAATACTCCAGGGCCTTTTCCCGCAGCCACTCGGCGGGCGGCAGCAGGTGGCTGGCGGTGGAGGCAGCCGAGAGCACTGACACGGTGGAGCCCTCCAGCTCTGACCTGTCGTCTAAAGAGAGGGGCGGCTCAGCAGCTCGCAGGGACGGGTGGTCTGGAGGGCGGGGGAGCGCCCGTGGGCTGCCAGGGCCGGAGCTCAGTCCCACCTGCTCCCACCCTCACAGGACACCCGTGGTGGAGACACACCCGGACTGTCTAAACCGCTAGCAGGCGTGCGGATGAGGAGTTGCTTGACTCCAACGTCTGGAGCCCACGAGGCTTGGCCAAGGCGCCCAGGGGCCCGCCCTGTCCTACCTGCATCTGTGGCACCCGGGCGCGTGGGGCCGCCCTGCAGCAGCCAGGCCCGCAGCATGGAGAAGGCCTGCACGTTGAGCCGCTGGTCCTCCGTGAAGCGTTGGCCCGTGGACAGCACCGTGAAGAAGTCTGTGGCCACGGACCCGTCCATCTCAGTGACAGGGCCCGGCTGCAGGGGACAAGAAGGTCAGCAGGCACGGCAGGGCCAAGAACAGCCAGGGCGCCCTCGTAGGGTGAAAGAACGCGGGCACTTGGGCTGACGACACGGCCCTGCTCCGGATCCCCACCCACACAACCCGAGACTCCTCACAGCATCACGGGCGCAGGACCCAAGCACCACGCCCTCAATGCCTGGGTGGAGACAGGAGAGGGGTCATCCTGGAACCAGGGCGGTGCTCCCACAGGAGGAGCTGAAGGCAGCCCATGGCGTGGCCCCAGGACAGGGCAGCCCCCACCCCCGCTGCCCCTGAGACTCACCTGCCGGGCTCTGGGTGTGGAGAAGAAGCCCCCGGAGGCATGGGCCGCCCCCTGCTGGACGCTGGCATAGCGGAGCCAGTCCCCCAGCCGCTTGCTGAGCGCCTTGGTCTGCTCTGGCGGGGGGGACACCGTGGGGACGGAGTTAAGTCTGCGTGGCCCCGGTGGTCACCCCCTGCCCCCCCGCCGACACTGCTGACCTTCAGAAAGGGCATCTGGGGCCAGGCTGGCGACCTTGGACACGACGGGGAGGAGGTGTGTCAGGCTGGGCCCCTCGGACTGCCGACTCTCCAGGACCTTGATGACGCACTGGCCCACGGTCCTGACCTGCTGCGGGTCGCCCTGCAGAACCCCTGGCGGAACGTGAACACCAACTCCTCCCAACAACCACCACTCTGCCCAGGCGTCCAGAACATAACCAGGGCAGGCCCGGACCAGCCTGCTCGCTCACAGGGCGCACACGGCGGCTGGATCACTGAGCCCAGGGCCACCAGGGGTGGGCTAGGGGGCCGCGGCAGTCACGTTACCTGGGCCAAGAGCACAGAGGCCACCAGCCCCAGCTGCCGCGAGCTCTGGGCATGGTCACAGGACAGGCTCAGGCTGTTGGAGGGTGCCATCTCTCGCAGCACAGCGGCACAGAGCAGCTGGAGCCGCTCGGGGCAGCGGGGCGAGCAGAGGGCGGTCTGCAGCAGCGCCACACATGTGGGCTCCAGCCTGGAGGGCAGGGGCTGGTCAGCCTCTGTGGGGCAGGGCAGGCTGCCCGGAGGCCAGGTGGGCGCTCACCTCCTGCTGTACTTGGTGGCCGCCACAATGAGGAAGAGCCTCCGCAGGGCGTCCAGGGTGTCGGGGCCCCAGTCCTCCGCCTGCAGCAGCGCGCTGACGCGGGCACAGAACCTGCTCAGCTCCATGGCCCTGACCTCCCTGCAGGGAGAGGGAGACCACCGCATGGTAACTGGAAAGGCCGCCCCAGCGGGGGGCAGGCCCTCACGAACAGAGGGGCCCAGGTGTTGTGGGCGGGGCGCTAGGCCCCTCGGGATGAACCGCTGACGGGTACCCACCCAGGTCCTTGCCCCTCCCCTGCCAGCGGGAGACCCTCATGCCACCAGCGTCCACAGCAAGCCTTCACACACTCAGGTTTTGTTATTCCAGGACCAGAAAAACCAATTGGTTTAGAAGTCAAAACTAACGGAGATTTTAGTCTGAACCAAGTTGCTTTTCAAAAGATTTTTTTAACTTCTGGGAATAAGAATTAAGTACGATAGAGCAAATATTATGACATTACTCTAATGGTTAATTTGAAATGTACATATATCTACTAAGCATTTAAAACAGGTTCTATACTGAATGTGGTCTCAAGACAGCCTGCTTCCCATTCCATGCTGAAAAGCAAGGAGAGGCAACATGCCAGCAAGTCACCACGCTGCGAGCTTTGGGGGGTTCTCGGACGGGCGCAGCCCACAGCTGGGCCCTCCCCCAAGCTATGGGTGAAGCCCTCCAAATCCGTTCTGCTGGCACTCAGGGTCTGCAGTTTTGACCTTAGAGCGCATGCGCCCCGTCTCTAAGGCTGTGGAGGGGCCCTGGGCGGTGGCTTGTGCTTCCCTGTTTACTTAAGGGCTGGCAGAGAAGTCCCAGCAGACCTCCCACCACTCCCCCTTACCCCGGCCAGAGCGGGACGCAGCCCCTACAAACACAAGCAGAGGCGTGAGTGGGCGGAGGAGACTTGGCCCTGGGCCGGTCCAGCCTGCTTTTCTCTGGGTGATGTTGGAGGCAGAGACTGCCAGCCTGTCCCAGACAGCAGTGCCCCTCATCCACATCCCAACTCAAGGACTCTTTTGAAAGGAGAGTCCAGCCACCCACACGCTCAGCAGCTCCGAGCCTTCCCTACTTCACCAAGGGCACCGCGTCCTGCTCGCCTGCCTTCGCCCAGCTTGGACCCTCTGCCCGGAGCGCTCTTGGCTGCTTCCCTTCCTGCTCTGAGCTGCTGGTTAGTCGTCTGGTCCTTCAGGAAAGGCCCCCAGCCCTGCACTCACCCTCCCCGCTTACCTGAGTCCCCCTTTCCTCTGCAGCTCACAAGTCATGCTTCTGATAAGTTTCTCCATCCTTCTTCCCATCTCTGAAAACTTTATAACTAAAATTTTCTCCAAATCCTAATTCCCAAAACTTTAGTAATTTGTTTTAAAGTGCCACAAAAAATCAAAGAAATGATGAACACTAGTGAAACACAACTGATAGTTACTTAACCGTTCCTCAAATCTTAACAGGAGTTCCTGTGCACCGAAGGGGCAGAGAAACGAGAAGCAGGGCTGCTCCTTCTGCCTTTCAGTCTGTGAGTTTATGACTGAACAGAAGACAAGCTGGGAGCTCTGAGTGGGTCTCAGTTCTTTGTGTCCCGGCAACAACTGCGGGGCATGCACATCGCAGGCTGAGTGAGCTGCTAGCATTTCCTCTTTTCTGGGGCGAGGAGAACGGGAGAGCAGGAGGACAGAGCTCACTTCCCCCCATGAGCAGACAACCACAGCGACGCAAGAGGCAGTGCCCACTGAAAACAAACGAGCCTCGCTGGGAGAGGGACCCACATGGACTTGAGGAGGAGCGATCGGAGGGACACAGGAAAGGGGGGGTACAGGGGCTTGAGTGCCGTCCTGGGGACTGAGGGTGTGAACCACACACTGCGTGTCCCAGCCTTGGAGTCTGACACCAGGAAGACGAGTCCTTTGGCTGGTTTGGAAACCAGTGAGGCCATCAGCAGGGCTGCGAGAAACCTAGCCTCTACTTGTAACACGTGGGCACAGGCTCGCCTGCGGCTCAACTAAGGCAGAGGAAGCAGAACGCGACTGTCCGGGGTGTCCCAGGGCACGTGGTGGTAAAGAACCGCCTGCCAGTGCAAGAGATGCAGGTTCGATACCTGGCTCAAGATCCCCCACTCCAGGGTCCTTGCCTGGAGAATCCCACGGACAGAGGAGCCGGGCAGGCTGCAGCCCGTGGGGTCGCAAGTCCGTGGGACGCGACTGAGCATGCGCTGGCTGGTTTCCATGCCGGCCCAGCTGAGCACCTGCCCTGCTCCCCTTTAAGGGCAAGGATGCCACTGCTGGGAGGGGGGTGAGCACACACTCAGGGAGCAGACCCAGCCTGGACCTCATCCTCAGGGCTTCTGCTCCAGCCGTGGGACCCGACCCCACCCCACACGGGCAGTGATGGCCACTGTGGTGAGGAGAATCCAGCCCCTCCGTCTCCAGCCCACCTCCTACCAAGGCAGCACCCTGGGGCACCCCTTCAGGGTCACACACGGTAGCTAACTGTTTCATCTGATGTCACAGACACAGAACAGTAAAGCAAAATGAAAGGGCAGAGACCTGAGAAGACAACTAATGAAACATGATTCCCAGAACAAGAGTTCCAGGTATTAGTAGGAAGACTGCTGTCTGAACTAGGGAAAAGAATTGAACACAGACTTTTAACAAGGAGCTAGAAAATATGAAAAAATGATCAGAGCAGATATATACAACTGAAATGAAAAGCATACTGGAAGGAATGCCAACCAGCTACGTGATACAAAAAAACATGTAGGTGTCATGGAAGACAGAGTGAAAACTATCCAATCAGAACAGCAAAAAGAAACACATTTTAAGAAATGGAGACCAATTAAGACCCCTCTGGGACAACAGCAAGGATACTAACATTCACATACAGGGGTCTGAGAAGGGTCGAAAATGCATTCGATGAGATTATGACTGAAAACTTCCTGAACCTAAAGGAGGAAACAGCCAGGTACAGGAAGCAGAGACCCCCGAAAAAGACAAACCCAAAGACACCCACCCCAAGACACACCAAAATTAAAGTGGCAAAAGCTAAGAAGAATTCTAACAGGAACCCCCCTATGGCTATCAAAAAGGAAAAACCCACAGTCTAGGGTGCTTTACCCAGGAATGTTACCATTCAGAATTAAAGGAAGAGGTGAAGAACTTTTCAGACTAGCAAAAACTGAAACAGTTCATCAATACTACACTGACCCTAAGAGTTATAGGAATTTATAGATTAGGAAAACGCCCATGAGTAAGTGCAAATATATCGTAGTACTGTGGGTCCACCACCTAAGCTACCACGAAGGTCACATACATGAACCCCATGGTAGGTAACCACAAATAACCACAGGTCAAAGAGCCTCCAGAGACGACGGAGACGCAGCTGGAAAGCGAGCAACAGCGTGGCAGTAAGTACACGAAAGGGAAAGTGAAGTCCCTCAGTCGTGTCCGGCTCTTGGCGACCCCATGGACTGCAGCCCACCAGGCTTCTCCACCCGTGGACTCTTCCAGGCATGAGTACTGGAGTGGGTTGCCATTTCCTTCTCCAGAGGATCTTCCTGACCCAGGGATTGAACCTGGGTCTCCTGCATTGCCGGCAGATTTTTACCATCTGAGCCACCAGGGAATCTCCCAATACCCATCAGTAATCACTATAAATGCCAGTGGACTATCATGCTCCAATCAAAAGACATGAGCCAAACTGGAGAATCCCATGGATGGAGGAGCCTGGTGGGCTACAGTCCATGGGGTCGCCAAGAGTTGGACACGACTGAGCGACTTCACTTTCACTTCTCACTTTCATGCACTGGAGAAGGAAATGGCACCCCACTCCAGTGTTCTTGCCTGGAGAATCCCAGGGACGGGGGAGCCTGGTGGGCTGCCGTCTATGGGGTCGCAGAGTCGGACACGACTGAAGTGACTTAGCAGCAGTAGCAGCAGCAAGCCAAACTGATCAGTTTAAAAACAAGACACAACAATTATATATGCTACTTAAAGACTCCGCAACTGAAGACACAGACTGAAAGCAAAGGGGGTGGAAACAGAGACTTCATGTGAATAGAAACAGGAAAGCAGGGCAGCAACACTCATTATCAGACACGGCAGACTCTAAGCAAAGTCCAACAGAAGACAAAGAAGGGCCCATACGCGAAGAGCACAGCATGGTCACTCACATCCACACGCCCGATAAAGCCGCGCCTAGATACTAACAGGCCAAAGGGAGAGCTGACAACGGTCCAGTGACAGCAGGGGGCTTCAGCATCTCACACCAATGGGCGCACTGTGCTTAGAGGCTCAGTTGCATCCGACTCTGCGCGCCCATGGGCCGCAGCCCTCCAGGTGCCTGGGGTTTCCCAGGCAAGAATACTGGAGTGGGGTGTCATGCCCTCCTCCAGAGGATTCTTCCCAACTCAGGGATCGAATGCAGGTCTCCCGCACTGCAGGCAGATTCTTCACCATCTGAGCTACCAGGGAAGCAACTGTATCAACAGACTTATTATCCAGACATAAAGTCAGTAAGGAAGCAGCAGCCTTGAATGACACAAGCTGACGAGGCGGGCGCTCCAACCAGCCGGGTACACACTGTTTAAAACGCACATGGAATGTTCCCAGGATAGATCACACGTTAGATTATTAAATGAGCCTCAACAAATTTAAGAGGACAGAAATGATACCCAGTACCCTTTCTGACCACAACAGTATGGAACTAGAAATGAATTACAGAAAGAAAAAAACAGGAAAAACACAAACATGTAGAGTCTACACGCTACTAAGCATGCTACTGAAATAAGCGGCACAGAAAAGGAAGAGCAAATAGAAAACACCTCAAGAAGAAAACAACACACCCCCAAATCGACGGGCGCGGCAAAAGCAATTCCAGGAGGGAAGTTTACAGCAATCCAGGCACACCTCAAGGAACAACAGTCTCAAACAACCACCATCTAAACAACAGAAGAGACAAAGGCCACAGTCAGCAGATGGGGGGAAATATAAAGAGCGGAGAAGAGGCAAGACAGACGGGAACAACAGACCAGACTGCGAAAGACAAGACTGACAAGCCGTAGGTCAGGGTGGTCAAGAGAAACAGAGAGGACCCAAATAAAGCAAGATACGAAAGAGGAGAAATCGTGAAGTGAGACGCCAAACACTCCACAGACAATAGCACCGATACTTACAGGCAGACGGATGTGATGACCTAGAAGAAATGGATAAATTTCTAGAAACATACAATTTCCAAGACTGAATTGGAAGAAACAGACAATCTGAACAGACCTGTCACTAGCAGTGAAAACTAAATTAGTAATAAAACTTCCAGCAAACAAAAGTCTGGGACCAGAGAGCTTCATGAGGGAACTCTACCAAACATATAGACAGGTAATACCTATCCTTCTCAAACTATCCCAAAAGACCGAAGGGGAGGGAGCACTCTTCAGTTCTTTCTATGAGGCCACAATTACCTTGATACCAAAATCAGGCAGGCACTACCAAAAAAAAAAAAAAAAAAAAAAACCCAAACGATTACAGGTCAGTATCTATGATGAACATAGATGTGAAAATCCTCAAAAGAACATCAGCAAACAAAATTCAACAATAAAAAAAGATCATGGGGAATTCTCTGGTGGTCAAGTGATTAGAACCCTGCACTTTCACTGCTGAGGGTGAAGGTTCAATCCCTGTCAGGGAATTAAGATCCCACAAGCCATGAAGTACGGCAAAAAAAAAAAAGAAAAAGAAAAAAAAAATCCTACACCATGGTCAAGTTAGATTTATGTTTATTCCAGGGTCACAAGGATGCTTCAACATCTGCAAATCAATCGGTGTAATATACCATGTTAACAAATGGAAGGATAAAATTCACGTGACCATCTCAATAGATGCAAAAAAAAGCATCGGACAAAATTCAACATTCATTCACCATAAAAACTCTCATCAAAGTTGGTATCAGTTCAGTTCAGTCGCTCAGTCGTGTCTGACTCTTTGCAACCCCATGAATCGCAACACGCCAGGCCTCCCTGTTCATCACCATCTCCCGGAGTTCACTCAGACTCACGTCCATCGAGTCCGTGATGCCATCTAGCCATCTCATCCTCGGTCGTCCCCTTCTCCTCCTGCCCCCAATCCTTCCCAGCATCAGAGTCTTTTCCAATGAGTCAACTCTTCGCATGAGGTGGCCAAAGTACTGGAGTTTCAGCTTTAGCATCATTCCTTCCAAAGAAATCCCAGGGCTGATCTCCTTCAGAATGGACTGGTTGGATCTCCTTGCAGTCCAAGGGACTCTCAAGAGTCTTCTCCAACACCACAGTTCAAAAGAATCAATTCTTCGGCGCTCAGCCTTCTTCACAGTCCAACTCTCGCATTCATACACGACCACAGGAAAAACCATAGCCTTGACTAGACAGACCTTACTCGGCAAAGTAATGTTTCTGCTTTTGAATATGCTATCTAGGTTGGTCATAACTTTGCTTCCAAGGAGTAAAGCGTCTTTTAATTTCATGGCTGCAGTCACCATCTGCAGTGATTTTGGAGCCCAAAAACATAAAGTCTGACACTGTTTCCCCATCTATTTCCCAAGAAGTGATGGGACCGGATGCCATTATCTTCGTTTTCTGAAAGTTGAGCTTTAAGCCAACTTTTTCACTCTCCACTTTCACTTTCATCAAGAGGGTTTTTAGTTCCTCTTGACTTTCTGCCATAAGAGTGGTGTCATCTGCATATCTGAGGTTATTGATATTTCTCCCAGCAATCTGGAGTTCAGCTTGTGTTTCTTCCAGTCCAGCGTTTCTCATGATGTACTCTGCATATAAGTTAAATAAGCAGGGTGACAATAGACAGCCTTGACGTACTCCTTTTCCTATTTGGAACCAGTCTGTTGTTCCACGTCTAGTTCTAACTGTTGCTTCCTGACCTGCATACAGATTTCTCCAGAGGCAGGTCAGGTGGTCTGGTATTCCCATCTCTTTCAGAATTTTCCACAGTTTATTATGATCCACACAGTCAAAGGCTTTGGTGTAGTCAATAAAGCAGAAGTAGATGTTTTTCTGGAACTCTCTTGCTTTTTCCATGATCCAGTGGATGTTGGCAATTTGATCCCTGGTTCCTCTGCCTTTTCGAAAACCAGCTTGAACATCAGGGAGTTCACGGTTCACGTATTGCTGAAGCCTGTCTTGGAGAATTTTGAGCATTACTTTACTAGCATGTGAGATGAGTGCAATTGTGCAGTAGTTTGAGCATTCTTTGGCATTGCCTTTCTTTGGGATTGGAATGAAAACTGACCTTTTCCAGTCCTGTGGCCACTGCTGAGTTTTCCAAATGTGCTGGCATATTGCGTGCAGCACTTTAACAGCATCATCTTTCAGGATTTGAAACAGCTCAACTGGAATTCCATCACCTCCACTAGCTTTGTTTGTAGTGATGCTTTCTAAGGCCCACTTGACTTCACATTCCAGGATGTCTGGCTCTAGGTGAGTGATCACATCATCATGATTATCTGGGTCGTGAAGATCTTTTTTGTACAGTTCTTCCGTGTATTCTTGCCACCTCTTCTTAATATCTTCTGCTTCTGTTAGGTCCAGACCATTTCTGTCCTTTATCGAGCCCATCTTTGCATGAAATGTTCCCTTGGTATCTCTAATTTTCTTGAAGAGATCTCTAGTCTTTCCCATTCTGTTCTTTTCCTCTATTTCTTTGCATTGATCGCTGAAGAAGGCTTTCTTATCTCTTCTTGCTATTCTTTGGAACTTCGCATTCAGATGCTTATATCTTTCCTTTTCTCCTTTGCTTTTTGCCTCTCTTCATCAAGGGAACATAATAAAGGTCATTTATGACAAACCCACAGCTAACATCATACTCAACACTGAGAAGCTGAAAATACTTTTCTTCCAGTATCAGGAACACATATAAGGGTACCCATTCTCACCGTTTCTATCTATTTAACACAGTGTAGTGTTTTGTAGGAGCACTTTAGTAAGAAAGAAGTCCTAGCCACAGCAGACTAGGAGAATCAGTAAAAGGCATAAAACTTGGAAGGGAAGTAAAACCCACTATTTGCAGATGATACGATACCATATATATATAAAACTCTAAAAAAAATATAATAAAATAAAAACACCTCTAAAGTTTCCACCAGAAACTATTACAACTAATAAAATAACTTCAGTTAAGTTGCCAGGATACAAGATTAATATTCAGAAACCTGTTGCTTTCCTATACACGTTAAAATCATCTGAAAAAGAATAAAATACCTAGGAATAAACTTAACAAAAGAGGTGAAAGACCTATACTCTGAAAACTATAAAACACTGATAGAGGAAACTGAAGATGACGCAAAGAAATGGAAAGAGATCTCATGTACACGAGTTGGAAGACTTAAAACTGCTAAAATCTCCATACTACCCAAAGCAATCTACAGACTTAATGCAATCTCTATCAAAATACCCATGGTTTTTCACAGAACTAGAATAATTCTAAAACATGAACAGGCAAAGCAATCTTAAGAAAAAACAAAGCTGGAGAGAGGTATCATGCTCTCTGATTTCAGACTATACTAAACTACAAAACTACAGTAATGACTGTAAACATCATGCACTG
Source organism: Budorcas taxicolor (assembly GCF_023091745.1). Taxonomy (NCBI): domain Eukaryota; kingdom Metazoa; phylum Chordata; class Mammalia; order Artiodactyla; family Bovidae; genus Budorcas; species Budorcas taxicolor. The sequence goes on along the minus strand of NC_068911.1, from coordinate 3,751,287 downwards.
GCAGCAACACAGCCACACAGACACACAGACACACACACACACACAAAGACACAGACACACAGCAACACACACACACAGCAACACAGACCCCCCCCCCCCCACCCCAGAACAGAACAGAGAGCCTAGAAATAAAAGTGTGGTCAATTACCCTACGACAAGGGAGGCAAAATGCAGGAGGAAAAGACAGTCTCTTCAGTCTGTGGTGCTTGGTGAAGCTGGAGCTGCCTGTAAAGGAAGGAAACTGGAACATTTCCTCGCACCATATACAAAAACAAAATGGATTAAATAACCTAAATGTAAGATCAGAAACCATAAAGCTAGAAGAAAACAAACACTCTGTGACAGAAACAGTGGGAACGGTTTTTGGCCCTGTTTCCTAAGGCAAAGGAAGCAAAAGCAGAAACGAGCAAATGGGGCCCAATTATTACACTTAAAAGTTTCTGCACAGCAAAGGAAACCACCTTAATGGGAGAAAACATTTGCAAGTGATGTGACTAACAAGGGTTTAATATCCAAAGTAAACAATTCACACAACTCAATATGGAAAAAAACAGTTTAAAAAATGGGCATAAGACCTGAATAGACATTTTCCCTAAGACGACATACAGATGGCCAACAGGCAGATAGAAAGACGCTCAACTGAGAGAAACAAATCAAAGTCACAACGAGGTAACACCTCATACCTGTCAGAAATGCTATCAAATGAGAAGACCACAATAACAAATGCTGGTAAGTGGAGAAAAGAAAACCCTAGTTCACTGTTGGCGGGAATGGAAATTGGTGCAGTCACTGGAAAACTGGAGGTTCCTTAAAAAACTAAAAGTTGAACTCATTCCTGGGTGTATATCCAAAGAAAACAAAAACTCTAATTTGAAAGGGAACACGCACCCCAATGTTCACAGCAGCCCTGTTTACAACAGCCAAGACCCGGAAGCAGTCCAAGTGTCATCAGCAGATGACTGGATAAAGGAGACGTGGCGTGCACTCACACAACGGAGCATCACTGAGCCACAAAGCACGGAACTCTGCAAGTGCAGAGCATGGGAGAGGCCAGGCAGCACTGTGCACAGTGAGAGAAGTCGGAGGAGACAGAGTCTGATCGTCATTCATACGCAGAGCCCAAAGTGGGGTTAATGACCACAACAAAACAGACGCGCACAGCACATGCTGGTGGTTATCAGTGGAGACGGAACCGGGGAGGGGAAGGGGTTAAGAAGCACAAACCAGGCGTCAAACAAGGTACAGACATATTGTACAGCACAGGCAAGGTAGTCAATGTAACAACTTTAAATGGAATATAATCTATTAAAATACTGAAGCACTACATTGTACCCCTGAAACTGATGCCGTGAATCAACTGTACTTCGACTTTTTGAAAAAGCTATTTTCCCTTAATACAGCTTCTAAATTCAAAACAGGCTGAACTGGAATAGTGGAACTTGAGTATTGGAATATATGTCCAAGATTGCAGGAAACAGACGTTTTTGGACGCAGTGGGAGAAAACATCAGCCTAACAAATTTTCAAGGGTTATTTTGACTACAGCAAACTTCTGCCCATTCACAGCCTTTACGACCTAACCCGCATTCAAGATCTTGCTTCCCTAAGATCACAGGAGCCTCAACCAGCCCAATTTTTTCCAGCAACTGGTCTAGCTCTGAATCCAGGTAGTTGTTCTTTTAAACCACGGTTCTGGCCGCCTCTGCTTCTCCTCGAGTAGCACCGAGTCTTACACTGACGGACTGCGGGGTCTGGGTCCGAGGCTACCTCTCTTTTCCCCCGTGAGTGGCTAGTCGGTGAGAAGAGAGCTAGCGACCAGTCAGTGGGCGTCCAGAGGCAGCCCGGGGCCAGAGGGCCGAGCAGCACCCCCTCAACACGCCCAGCGCGCGCGCGAGAATCTGTCACTAAACCCTTCGCGGCTCCCCGAAGGCCTCGGAAGGCATCGGACTCGCGAACCTCGCACACAGAGCTCGCCACGGCTCAGTCCAGCAGGCTCCCCGGCGCCTCTGCGGCTTTCCCGGCCCTGCGCCGCCGAGCCTCCGGCCCACCCCCGCGGGGCCCCGACCGGCTAGCTTTCCGCTCCCCCCTCAGGGCGCCGCTCGGGCCCGCCGCCTCCCCCGGACCTCCGCACGCCGGGCCCGGCCTCCTCCGAGGCCCCGCGCTGAGACCCACCGCCACACGGCCGAGGCGCTCACCTGGCCTGGCGGAGCAGGCTCTCCGTCCCCGCCGCCAGCATCCCGCCGCCGCCGCCGCCGCCGCCGCCCTGAGGGCGGGCCGCGCGCTCCCGACGCGAGCGCCCCGCGGAGCAGTGCCCGCACCGACGCCGGCTTCCGGGCCGCGCAGCGTGCCGCGTCACGTGGGCTCGGCGCACGGCCCCCGACCAATAGGCTTCGACGCGGCGCCTCCGCCCGGGGGAGGGGGGCGGGACTCTGCGCTGGGGGCCCTGCACGGGCTTCCGGCGCTTTAAGCCGCGGGTCCCGGGATCGCTGGCGCCCGGAGCCCTGGTGTGGCTTCGGGCGCCGTTAGGAGCTTCAGCCCAGCGCCTCCGTTCCGGGTTCTGTCCCACAAACGCCGTCCGCTCCGTCGCCGGCAGGTCTTGTGTGCAGCGCAGCTAAAACTGCTGCACACACCCCGTCCGTGCGCTGGGTCCGTGTCCAGAAGTTTGCAAGGAACAGCGGCAACTCCTAGAAGTTGCTTTCTAAAATTCCCATTTCATTTTTGCATCTAATGTAGGCTGTACCTGCCTCTTAAGAAAAGAAAAACAACTTAATCCCCACCATAATCACAGGCTCTCAGTATCTCGTTTTACAGGTAAGGGCAACAGGCTCAGAGAGGGAAGGTCAAATTCTAGTTAATTCTGAAAGGTGTGCTGGCCACAGTATTTCCACCCTGCAGACCGCGCGGGTCCTCTGCGCAGTGACAGCGTGATAAATGCTGTCACAGTCGAACCAGGAGGAGTTCTCTGTGAGGGACGTGAGGAACGGGTGCCTCAGATGAGCCCCAAGGGTGTCAGGCCAAGGGGTGGGAGGGGAAGGCAGAAGAAAGGTTTGAAGGCAGCATGAAGGCCTGCTTCCCCGGGCTTACATACTGGCAGGAGAGGAGAGAATGGACTGGGTTGTTGGGGGGGTGGGGTGCGGTGTAGAAAGGGCTGATCCTGAGTGAATGTGTGTGCGTGTGCATGGGTGTGTAGAAGGGGCTGATCCAGAGGAGGGAGGGAGGGAGCCTGCCTGAGCTAGGTAAGGGCTACCGGTGGAGGAACAGGGAAAACCAAGGGCGCCAATAGCTTCCTGCTTTTAGGGTGGTGCTCTCCGCCATGTGGCAGGAGAGGATGAAGAGGATTGTGGAATCATTCATTCATGGAACAAGCCATGATGGTGGCCCTGGGTTGTGCTTGGCAGCGTTTTAGGTTCTGGGGGACAAGAGAGGCTAAGTCCCTGTCCTCACAGAATTTACAGCCAGAAACATGGCTATCAAATACACAACCATATGCAGCTCAGTGGTGACAAACGCTCTGCAGGGCTGATGAAGGGAGGAGAGGGGAGGGTAAGGTTGGGTGTCTTTGCATAGGGCAGGTCAGCGAGGCCTTGGAAGGGTGAGCGGTGAGGAAGACCCTGGATGGGGGAAAGGGGGACAGCTCAGCGCTCATCAGGAAGGGAACTTGGGAAGGGAGCCTGGTCACAGGCCGTCTTGCTGAAAGCCTGCCACGTACCGCACAGCAACTGGCTCACACCTCACACGAGGAGGGCTGTTACTGAAGGAGATGGCTGACGCTGAAGAACCGGCTCAGGGCCCAGGGTCATACCTGGAGGAAGAAGAGGGATCTGAACTGACGGCCGGACTCCTGGTCAGCTTGGAGCCACTCTGCCCACTGCCTGCTGAGGAGTGGCCGGTGAAGCGGGAGGACAGCCAGGGACAGATGGGGTCCCAGAGGCCACGGGACTCAGGGTCGAGTTCCAAGTGCCGTGGGGAGGCTGAGCGAGGTCAGCCTGACTCGGGGCACCTGGTGTCCATCTGCGGCTGGTATGGAGATGGAAGGCAAGTCACTTCATTAGAAAATTCGACAGAAAGAACTGCAGTGAGGTGTGGGAGACAAGGGAAGAAGTTGGAAGGGTTACAGTCCGGGACTTGGCTGAGGGATCTGGCAGGGCTGACGTTGACCGGGGAGGAGGCCCGCAGGCTGGGACCACCAGATGCCGTCAGTTGCTGTTCTCAGGATGCCTGCTGGAGCTGAAGAAAACTGCTGGGCGCAGGACACGTGCTCCTGCCTTCCAGCCCCACCCCCACCCCACACCCTGCAGCAGGCTGCCCGATGTCAGGGAGCTGGCACAGCGGGGATGGTCTGGCAGAGGCCCAGACCCGAAGCCATGAGACAGCACGGCAAGCTGGGTCTGCAGCTAGCAGACAGTAGCCTAACAACGACACATGGTTCTGGTGGGAGTCTACTGGTTTACTCCAGCCGCGCGCACAGCTCGAGTCCAAGGGTGACTGCACTGGGGCGGATGTGCACTCCTCAGTGGTCCACACCCAGGGTCACAGAGGAGCTTAGCTTTCACTGGGAACTGCGTCCTCTCTCCCCACACACATCCGACTGAATTACCAAGGGTGATATTTGACGGTTTCTTACGAAAACGTGTAAAATGCTATTTTAAGGTCTTCATCAAAAACAAACCTTTAAGACCTCAACAGTTTAAAAAGATGCTAATTAGCCAGCATAGCTCCCGAAGCTTACCACTCTTGCTCTTGCTTGCTATATGGCTGGACTCCCAACCTGTGCTTAACCTGTTACTGTGGCATTAAGGCTTCACCGATCCTCCCTCTGGAATGGTGGTGGAGTTCCAGAGGGAGGAAGAGAGGTGCTGGAAGCTCCTTTAGCACCGCAGGCCACTGCGAGATCTGAAGCAGGCACGTGAGTCACAAACACTGGGGAACCTTGACAGGACAGATCAGTGACGATCTTTCATCAGACCCTGGTCAGAGGCGGCCTGCAGTGCCGACGCCTGCGCGCCCCCTTCCGGTGATCTGTCAATACGGCAGCACAACGGGAAAGCACCTGCTTGGTGGAAAAGACCCTGATGCTGGGAAAGATGGAAGGAACAAGGAGAAGGGGGCAACAGAGGGTAAGATGGTTGATGGCATCACTCGATGGACATGAGTGTGAGCAAGCTCCAGGAGTTGGTGATGGACAGGGAAGCCTGGTGTGCTGCAGCCCATGGGGTCGCAAAGAGTTGGATACGACGGAGCGACCAACAACAGTGAAACACTCTTTCGACATTCTTTCAACAGTGACAGGGCAGGTGGCGAATCCCTGCAGCTGAGAGGGGAGCTGAGTGTCCAGGGCACCTGCCTACGTTTGTCCCTCAGCCGTCGCTCACAAGACCACGTGGAGCCCCATGTCATTTCTTTAATATATAATTTTATTTCTGGTTATAGAAACAAATGCTAAGAGGAAAGACAAAACTTCCCCGTCCACATACAACAATTTAATAGATAAAAGAACAGTCAAATGGAAAAAAAAAGGTAGAAATTTTAAACTTTGTTATAGCTTTAAAACATTAACGTCTGGTACAATTAGAAATCACATTCAGATCTCAAACATTTTTAAAAAAATGTATGGCTCCTTATTAAAAAAAAATACTGTATCCCATTTGAAATGAAAACACAGGCCGGCCTAGCTGAGGTGGGTCCTGCCTGCTTGCACCCCTCCCCCCACCCTGCCCAGGTGCTGGGGTGTATGTGTCCCTTCTGGGTGTCCCAGAGGCCAGAGCATGCGGATGGTGAACCACGGCCACGCGACGCGACTTCAGCCTCCCGCCCAACACACCACGGAGCCTAATTCCCACTCTACAGGATACCGCCACTCTTAAAGCACTGATGATTAAACGTATTGTGGAAAAAACTTTAGACAGCCACCATGAAAAAAAAAAAAGCACACAGACACGCCCCCTAACAACACCCGCCCCCGCTGAAGGGCCTTTACAGGCTAATTGTCAGTCAGATAAAAAAACACAATCCATGCTGGGTTTATCCCTTGCCCACGTGCACCAAGCTGCCGGGGATCTGGGTCTGAATATAAGCAAGAATCAAGGACCCACTTTCATCTCTCCTCCTCGTCCCTGTCCTAAAGCAGAAACGGAGCAGGGTCGGTCCCCCTTGACCGGGTACCCAGAAAGCCCAGCCTGGAAGGAAGCTGGGAGAGGCCAGACTTAAGAATGTTTGATTTTAAATCCTATTTTTACTTATTACAATTATTTTTTGGATAACAACTCAGAAATTTAGAGGCTAACGTCTTAAGAAGCCACAGGCGTAGTTCCGTAGCCTTTTGGCCAGTTAACTTCATGCACGAGAAATCCATTTCGGGTTCATGGACCTCATTCCAGCTCAGCCAATATGCTCAGAATTCAGGGACAGCTCATAGCATTCCATGGGGGTCATGGCAACAGCTTGAGAGGGGCCAGTCTTATCATTGCAGCTAAGAAAGTAAGTAAATAAGTAAGTGAAAGTTGCTCAGTTGTGTCTGACTTTGTTACCCCATGAACTATATAGTCCATGGACTTCTCCAGGCCAGAATACTGGAGTGGGTAGCCTTTCCCTTCTCCAGGGGATCTTCCCAACCCAGGGATCGAACCCAGGTCTCCTGCATTGCAGGTGGATTCTTTACCAGCTGAGCCACCAGCAACTAAGAAAAACCTTCACATGAGCAGCATGGAATCTTTAGTGAGTCGGACCAACACGATGGTAGCCCAGGGGGGGTCACAGTGCTGAACAGCTACATTCCTCTCAGGTCTGGACTCCCCTGCACTTCTTACTGTTTCTCATGTAGAGTGAACCACAAATAAATATTTGGATGAGTCCAATGAGCCACTGATTGCAGAAAAAGGATCTCAAACAAACAATAATGAACTAGAATTCTTCCAATTCTATTTTGACTCTTAACGGATCTGGGGCAAGAGAGAGTATAGCTTGGAGACCTCTTGTCTCCCTTGGAAGCAAAAGGGTGATGGAGGGTGTAATCTGAAGACCCCCTGGCTCGTCAGGGCTGGGGGTGGGGGTGAGGGGGTCCCATGCAGCCAGTGTTCAGCCCATCAACCAAAGTAGAGAAACCTGTCTGCTACAACTCCCCCACTCCCCCTCCCAAATTTGTCTTCTCAGGACCTTTACCCAGTTGCTTCCAGCATGACAAGCAGGTCCAAGGAATGAAGGAACTCCTCTGAGCAAGATTCTTCCCTGGAGAAAAAGAAAGATGCCTAGAAAGAAAGCACCTGCAGCCCCCTGTCTTTTTTAGAATACTGAGAAAGAGGAAAAGACGCTGAACACCCTGAGGCTTGCCTACTTGAAGCAATCTCCACCTCAGGGCCGCGTGAAGACAAAGCACAGAGTCCCTCCTGGTCAGCGCTGAGCCCGCAGGAAGCCTCCTGTCACTGGGCGGTGGGCAGGGTCACTGGGCGGTGGGCAGGGTCACTGGGCGGGGCCAGGCCTGCAGCTGGGGGCGGGGCCAGGGCAAGTGTTGCAGACAGTCAGACCTCTCCCGGGGACATTCACTCGGACGTGATGGGGACAGAGGGGGGTCTTGTCAAACCCAGAGACATGAACCCTTCCAGCCTCTCTCCTCTGCTGAGTCCCGTGCTCCCGGGCATGAGGACAGGAGGGGATGACCCCGCGGGCGGGGTCAGAGCTGAGCCAAGGCCGGAGCCCAGCGGACAGGCCTTCCGCAGGGACGCCCAGACAACCCGGTGGTGCGGGGGGTGGGGCACCGACGACTCGGCAAGTGACCATTCTTCTCAGCAGAAGAGCAAAACTACTTTCCCTAAACACACTCAGCCAACGGGCCCACTTTCTGTTTCCATTCAGAGCAGACGCTCGCGGTGTGTGTCAAACACAACACGCTGCAGGGCAGCGGTGACTCCGGGTGGGCCCCCTCGCGGTCGGACGAAGCCACCCCAGGGGCTGCGTGGTGACTGATGGCCCAGACCGGCCCTTGGCCCCAGGGGGGAGCAGCTTCTGGGGGTAAGAGACGAGGCAAGAGGCCGGCCCGGCGGGAAGGGCGGGTCCGCGCGATGGAGACGAGGCCTGGAGGAAGGGACGGGTGGGATGAGAGGCGTTCACGCGTGAGAGCAGCCTGAGGACTGCGAACAGAAGCCTCCCTCCTTCTGGGGCCCGTCCCCGCCTCGTAGCAGCACGTGTGAATAAGGCAAACGACGCGCGGTAGGTCACTTCGCTTCTGGGCAGCGGCACCCCCGAGGGCGGCCGCGAGCGGCGGGCCGCGAGGGCGTGGCCCCCCTGGCACCGCCCCCCCCCGCCCCGGGGCCTGCCTGGCAGCTGCGTCCACTCCTTCTTGCACTGAGGCCGTGGAGGGCGGCCGTGAGCTGGGCGGCGCCCGCGGCCGGTTCCAGGGGGCTCGGCAGCGCCCCATCTCAGACGACGCCGTCTCAGGGCAAAGCAGAACCTGGGGCTTGGGAAGGAGACAGCTCCTTCTCCGGCCTCAACCGCCCCTCAGTCTAAACCCAAAAGGACCGCGCGAAGGACCCTCTTCTCTAACACACGCTCACATTCGGTCTTTTCTTTGCCTCCAAAAAGGAAGAAACTGACCAAAGGAAAAATCCAAAAGTTTCTGTCTCCTCCTGAATTCCAAAGGGTCAGTGGAGAAGTTTCTGTCTAGAGACCTCGGGACGCGCGCCCCAGGAGCCAGGCGGCTCACCCTGACTGGTCCAGGCAGACCTTTCTTTAGGGGAAGTAAGCGCGCCAGCCGAACAAGACCTGTTGCGACCTAAACCAATCTCCCTCCAGGCCCAGCGGGGTCTGGATAAGCAGCCAGCAGCCTGGTGGCCCCACCAAGCCCACCCCCTCCCGCCTGAGAATCACCAATGAGCATTGATTAGCAGCTCAGAAGTCCACTTTTCACCTTCTCTATTTGGCTTAATTCTGAAGCAGAAAAAACAACCTCCCACAAACAGCAAACTGCGAACGTGAGCCAACCAGGCGGCAGAAAGAGCCTGAGGGCCCCTTGCAGCAGAGGGGGTCGGAGGTGACCATGTCCAGCCCGGGGGGCCCCCTAGTGCTACTCCGACCTCATAGGGGATCCCAGGGGGGTGGGGGGAAGGACAGATGGTCTGAACCCCGACCACAGGCTCTGCCCAACAGCGCCAGGTGACCCAGAGCTTCACATAGAGATGCAGGTGGCAGATGAGAGACACTCAGCGTCCACCCTGGGCCCGAGAGCAGGTGACACTGGCCGGAGGGGAGGCCGCTCAGCGGGGTAAGGCAGCGATTTTTGTGTTGCCCTGCTGTGCAGAGCGGCACCCTCCTGTATCTGGCGCTGGTAAAGGTCGAGTACAGCCGGACAGGTGGGCCTGGTATTCGGATGGAGGGAGTGGCTGTGACGACAGGCCCGAGCACACCCGCCCGGCCGACCCTCTGTGGAGTCCAGCCCCTGGGTGATCCGAGGCAGCCGTGGCCCCAGCATCAAGCCAGGTTACCTTTTTATTTCCCAGCCTTGGGTGGGTCAGTCCACGTGCCACACCCGGGCGTGTGGAAAACCACGGCTGCTGGCTCTCCTGGCTGCCCCTGCAGACGGGTGTGGCGGAGGCAGGTGTGGCCCCACGGCCTGGGGGGCTCCGAGGACACCAGGGATCTTTCTGGCTACAGCAGCATCTTTCCTGGACAGCTGCCCACTCCTGGCCTCTTGGTCTCAGGATAAGTGCTGGCGGGCGCCACAGGCCATCTGGGGAGATGACCAAAAGCCCAACCAGAGGCTCACCAGGAACCTGGAGTGGCTGGTCCCCTGGACCTGGTCCCATGGGGTCCCTTCTGCCCAGAAGGAGCTAAAAAGGCATGTGTGCGGCACGTGGCAGAGCGTCACTGAGGACACCCCATCCCATCTCCCTCCCAGTTCCAGCCATAGCCCCGCCTCCACTCCTTTCTCCCTGAACCACCGCCAGGGTACAACAGTGAGGGAGTCCATGGTAACACAGAGAAACCAAAATGCCTCGGAAGTCAGGAGAACACAGGGTCTGGCCAGACTGGTCGGGCCAGGCAGAGGGGCCGGGGCTGGGCGTGTCCTTTGGCCTGGCTGGCCTGGCGTCTGTCTCTGCGGGAGGCGAGCTGTGGTGTGGAGGATGGTCTGTGAGCAAGAAGGCATCTGAGCGAGACCCGCGCAGTCCCAGGGCTGAGCAGCGACGGAAGAGAAAGAGACGATGGCCCCCTAGCCTTGCCCAGGACCTGCGGAGCCAGCCTGGCGGTGCCTGGATGCCCGTCTCGACCCGTTCAGTCTCACGCTCCGCACTCACACCAGATGGGACTCCACAGAGAACGCCAGGGCGGCATGGGCGCAGAGCTGGGCGCCACTCCTCCTGTCTCTGACCTCACAGGGGCACCACGGCCACAACGTAGGGTGAGGGTTGGCGGCACGGACGCACCTGGCCTGCAGGCTGAGTGGACACCGGGCTGGAGGAAGGACACTCCTCGCCAGTCCCCGAGGGGCGCCCGGGGACAACCTTGGCGGTGCAAGTGGCCTGCACGCCCGGCCCTGCAGCTGCGATGGCGGTTTGGAAGCGGGGAGCCCATGTCCGTGGGGACCCCTGGGGCCCGGCTGACACCAGGCCAGGTCTAAGCCACCCTTCAGAGACGCGCTGAACGCTTCCTGAGAGTGCTCTCCCGAGACTTGAAGGACTGCAGGCGCCCTGCTCTGCCTGACGCTCCCGAGGGCCCCTGAGCTGGTGAGGGCTGTGGGCCCAGCCTGGGGCCTCCGGCGCCACGGGCCGCAGAGCCGGTTCTGGTCGGTTATGGCAGGCAGGCTGTCGAGCGGTAGAGACCCTGGCAGCTCGTGAGGAGGCTGGGCGGGCAGCCGCAGGGACCCCGGATGTCAGAGCCAGCGGGAAACGAGGCCACTCGGTGTGACCGTCCTCCTGCGGGGGCGGCCGCGTCCTTCCGCCCCCAGCAACCTGGTGTGGCCGGGACGAGGGCGGACGCTGCAGGTGGGCCTCTCATCCAAACAGCTCTCTGCCTTGAGTGCCAGTCCAGGAGGCCGTCGGTCTTCCTTGAAGTTAGCAGACGGAGCGGCAAGAGTTCACTCTGTGGGGACCGATGCAGGGAAGACCCAGACCTACCCAGCTGTTGAACTGTCTTCGGGTGGAAACCTCAGGAACGGGCGATCCCTTCTGTGTCTGTCTCAGGCCGTCAGTGAAGCCTCAGTTCCGCCTTTCAACAAAACCGGAAACACGTGGGGCCCAAAGCCAGACCAGACCCCTCCCCTCCGTCCAGCGAAAGCTGACACTTTTGGTGTCACTTTAGAAGCAGCAGCGATGGGGACCGACTGACAGCTGGCGGCTCTGCGTCTCTCTCGCCGGGGTCCCGTCTCTTACAGACAGGGCTGGCGCCCCCGGCCCGTGCTTCCATCCCGTCTCGGGGTGAAGGTGCTCTGGGAGCCTGGCTTCTGTGCGGGGCCGGGCCGCCTGGATACGTTTCCGGAGACACTGGGCTGCGACCTTCTCCCCACGCCCTTGGCGAAAGGCCTGGGGAGAAAAGGCGGTGCTGGCGGCGGGGGTGGGGGGAGAAGGAAACGAAGACAAAGAATTCCAGAATCGTACAATCAGCTGACTGAACGCGTTTATGTGTTTTTGTTTGAAACCAGAGCGGGGGCAGGAGGACGGGTGTCCGGGTGCTGATAGAGGTGTCCTGCCCGCCCACGTGGCCCTGCGCTCAGCCAGCGGGGAGCTTTCTCGTCTCAGTCCCAGAGGTGGCGGGGTCAGCCGCCCCGGTCCGGCCCCAGAGCTCCGTCTGGCGTGTGTCCCACTCCACCTCCACGCCGCGACGTCACTCCCCGGTCCCGGGGCCCTGTGGGCCGGCGGCTGCCATCACGCCGGCCTGTGCGGTCACAGTCCCCAAGGGCTCCTCCACTCGGGACCTCTTGACCTCGGGCTCCCCAGTGGGGGAGGCGGAGGCGGCGGTGGGGGGCGCTGTGCTGGTGGCCACCGCTGCTGCTGGCTCCTCGGGCCCTACCTCGCACACGCGTGTGACCACCACCGGTGTGGATGAGCTAGCCTGGGCCGCGAGGAGCTGCAGAGGGCTGGTGAGGGCTAGGGTGGAGAGAGAGAGAGTCACGTTGCAGAGCTGGTCGGACCAGCGCTGCCACACAAGGGAGAGGAGATGAGGGGCCCGCTCCCCAGCTTGCCTGGCACCTCCGGGTATAGCCAGGGGGCAGCTCTTGGGCACCAGCCCCTTCCGGCCCCCACCCCACGGGGCCTCCAACCCTGTCCCCCCTCTTTCGGTTGCTTTTGTGCGGGGATCCCCCTGTACACCTGGACAGCTTCCACATCACCCCGGCGATGTGCCTCGGAACGCCCCTGCCCCTGCCACAGCCGCTTTAACTGTGCGGTGCTGAGCGCATTCCCGTCCCCTCTGACTGTCCCCATAGGGTGCTCCCTCGGAGCTACCTTGGCCTCAAATCCCAGCCTGGACACAGAGCAAGTGCTCAGGAAACTGGCCAGATGAACTGGGGAGACACGCTCGCTGAACTGACCCCAGTCAGGCTGGCGCTCAGGGCCGAGTCGGGGAGAGGGGGCCACCCCAGGTGGGGCCTCACCGTAAGCGCTGCCAGCGAGGCTGCTTGTGGGGACGGCGTGCTTGCCGTTCTGAGTGACGGCCCGGACCGGGAGGTGGTGCTGCCCCAGGGTCACTGGCGTGGCAGGCTGCAGGATGGCGACCGTGTGTCCGGGGACCCCTGGGGCCATCTGGCTGGCCACCGTCTGGATCACCCGGCTGGCGGCGGGGATGGTGGCGAGTGCAATGGTGGGCTTCTCTTCCAAGCCTGCGGGGGCGGCGCGCGTCAGAGCCACGGTCACGGCCCTGAGGGGGTGCCCCCAGGGCGGGGCGGGGGGCCAAGGGCCTGAAGCCGGGACACTGGGCAAAGACCTGGGCTCTCAAAGGAAAACTCCCACTGATGGAATGTTTTGAAACAAGAGAAATACAAGCCATAGGGTTTTAGGGAAAATTTTAAATACTGCATACTTTAACCAAAGTAAGTTTAATCTGAGAAAGAATGCGTATCATCTGGAATGAAGTGATCTGCACCTGGAGCTATGACCTAGCTTTCCTCTCACCAAAACGCTCATGTCCTCGTTAGGACGGGATCAGAAGGGATGTCATTGCTGGGATGAGCCGCCCGCCATCCCTAAGACACTGCTTCATTCAGTGTTGGCTCCAGGGCCCCTGAAAGCACTGATGGTGTTCCCAACCATCACCGCATTAATCTTCTGGGACCCTGACACCCAACTCAGGACTGTGAGTCTTTCACTCTGAAGGACATCTAAGGAGCCCTCGCTGGGGGCTCCAGTCTGAGGCCCTACACCTAGTCCAGGGGTGCCCGGAGCCCCAGATGCTGCTTGCGGGGAGCGGCATTTCAGAAGATGATCAGCCCTGCTGCATAGGAACGAACCCCCGGAAAACGGGAGGGGACGAGGGGCGGCCCCTCAGAGACATCCTGCCCAAGATGGCCTGAGCCCCACGACCCAGGCTGATGGCTCCACCTTCTGGAGACCCATGAGAGCCAGACGCAGCCCCACCAAGGTGACCGTACGGTCAACTTACCTCTCGCTTCGTTGCCCAGGTCCAGCACAGCCGTGCCCGCCGCCTCGTGGGTACCCCCCGCTGCAGCCTGGCTGGCGAGAATGTATCCATTGGCGGAGCTGGCAGAGGTGGTGACCACCCTGAGCATGGTGACGGGGGGTGCCTGCTGTACCACGTGGATGGCGTGGCCTGAGGGCTGCTGGGCCGTCACTATGGAAGCTGGCATGTAGGCGACGGGCTTGGCCACCAGGCTGGGAGGCCGGGGTGGCACGGCCATAATCACCGGCTGGGCGCTGACTGGAGAGCCTGCAGAGGAGGGGCCGGGTCAGTGGGGGCCTGCACGTGCCCTGCCGGGGGGCTCATGACTCTGAGTCCCAGGACATCAGACAAGAGGGTGAGGCCGGTCTTACCGGGTGCACTTTGGGAATAGCGGTACTCGGGAACAGAAGCTAACTTGGGCCCAAAGTCAGGGTCGTGTGGAATGGGCGAGCCCTCCCGGGACAGGCACTCTGGAGTCTGCAGGCCACTGGAACGCGGGGACATCAGCCCGGGGTGGGTGGGTGAAGCTGGGGCGCTCCTAGGAGATGGGGAGACGGGACTGTGGCAGTGACCCTGCCCGAGTGCTGCCCGACCCTGCAGCCACAGCTGGCTGTCCGCCACATGAACCACCGCCCCGCGATCCTGGGCCCAGGGAAGGCCACGACCAGCGCATTCACCTCCAAGGGGCCAGGCCAGCTGCCCCCCTGCCCCGCCCTGGAAAGAGGCTTGTGCTTCTATGTTAAGAACAGCAGTCTTGCTGGGACGGGCACCAACCTCCCTTGGGACAAACTGACACCCAGAGAGCAAAGCTCATCGTGGGAATCTGGCCGACGCCCTCTCTCTGCCTCTCGGGCCCGAGCTGGTCTCTCCGAGAAAGGGTGAAGCGGTTTCACTGGCCGCGGCTGCGGGGGTGGCGGGGCAGGGGGGCTCACCTGGATGACAGCGGCCCAAAGGGGGTGCGGAAGCAGGAGACGCCCCGCTGCCTCCGTTTCCGGAACGCCTGCTCCACCAGCTTGGCCTCTGAAGCAGGGTCTATCCGCCAAAAGGATCCCTTCCCCGGCTCCTCCTGGGAGCGAGGGACCTTGATGAAGTAGCGGTTCAGCGAGAGGTTGTGGCGGATGGAGTTCTGTGGGCAGAGCAGGGGGTCACCGGTCACGGTGGGTGTGGCTCTGACCCAAGCAGGCCTGGCCACTTGAGCCAGGGGTCAGGGCCGGAGGGGCCCCAAGCACAGAGGTGTCACAGCGGTCGTGCCTGTGAAAATTCAGCACGGGCTCATGAGGAGCCCTTACAGAAAAGCCAGACGTTAAGGAGAAGCCCTCGTCCAGGGGACGCCAGGTTCAGAACGCGTGCTGAGCCAACTAGAACACTGAACAAAGGTCTTGTGAACCTAAACAAGAAAGGGTCTGTGGAGAGCAGGGAGGCGTGTCTGCAGGTCACACAGGAGCGCCCCGTGCACTGAGCCTGGGGACATCTTCCCGTCTGTGGGCTCCGGGAGGGTGGCGTGGACTCTGGGGGCAGGGTGGGGGCCACAGTATACAGCCCCGGGGATCGGGAAGGGGCACACCTGCCAGCCCTTGTCGGCCGTGCGGTAGTAAGGGTAATGCTTGGTGATGTGCGCGTAGATTCCGCTCAGAGTCAGCTGCCGGTCCTGCGCGGACGAGATGGCCTGCACGATGAGCTGAGCGTACGAGTACGGCGGCTTCGACTCGTCCTGGGGGCGCAGACGAGGGGGTGAGCCGGAGGGACGCGTTTGCAATCCAGCCACCCCCCTCCAGAGGGGACACAGGTTCTCAGGGTGTCTAAGAACATCACCCCCACCTCCTCCTGGGGGTTTAGACTGGGAGGAGCCAATTCTGCCTCATGGGGGAAAGTCAGGTTTGATTCTGAAATTTCTCACCTCCTCTGCAAACTGATTTAAGGACAGCTGTCTGATGGGAATGAACTAAGCTAAGCCGGGAGGCGAGGCGCCTGACGCCCTCCCCCGGAGACCGAAAGGAGGCTCTGGAGCCGACCCGGCCCCGTGGACGGGACAAGGGGGGCTCGGGGAGGAGGGCAGGGACACCTGCACCCGCTGGGCACCAGCCAGCGCGCCCAGGGCTGAGACCTTGGGGCTGTCCCCTCCGGACGTGTCGGCCTGCTGCTCAGAGGCGGCCCTCGCGGCGAACTCTGCGGCCAGCTGCAGGTCGGAGGTCACGTTCTGGACGGAGCGGTAGCTGGAGGAGCCGGCCCCTCGGGGGCTGGCTGGGCAGGAGTTGGGGACACTGCGGAGAGAAAGGACACGTCCTGAGGTCTGACTCCGGACCGAGGCGGCCGCTGTCGGGCCCTAGGGGACGTCCGCGCTGCACCGAGGGGGCGCGGTGCGCTCTTTCGGCCACACGGGGGCGCCCGAGGGGAGGCCGCACAGAGACACGTGCTCGGCCCGCTCCCCCACCCGGCGCCGCCGGCCCGGGCTGGCGCTCCTCTCGGTTGGAAACTGCGCACCTGTCCGGGGGCGGGAAGCGGCGGGGCTCCCCCTCCGCACCGCAGTGCTTTCGGCGCAAGCGGCCCGCCCCGCCCCGCCCAGGGCTCCAACCAACAGGCGTGGCCCGGTTCCTGCCGCTAACAATTTGGCTGCGGTTGTCAAGCCGTGTGGAAATTTTGGTTTTGAAAGTTAAAAGTATTCAGAGAAAACCGTCATAAACTCTAAAAGTGGGTCACAAATCCAGGTATGAGGTGCCCCGAGCTGGGGGCTGACCAGAGCTCGGAGGTCATCGTCTCCTTCCACGCGTGCCCAGCCCCGCTGCGTCCACCTCCCACCTGCAGGGGGGCCTCCCAGGCCCACTCCCCACAGCCCCCGAGGGCGTCTCCCTTCACTGTCCAAGGGACAAGACGCCCGCAACTCCCCCGTAAGTCAAGTTCATATGAAAGCCCTCCGTGCCAGTTTCCTGGACACATACGCACAGCCTCCTCTCTGGCTGGGCTGCTGTCTCCGGCTTCCCTGCCCGCCTCCTCCAAGGTGGGGAGCCGTCTGTGGCTCATAGGAGGGGCTCAAGAGATAGTTACTGATCTCAGGGAGGGATGAAGGAAAAAGCAAAACGCTGTGCCTGAGAAAAAGGGGGCAGTTGATGTTAATGACGAATTCCCCTACTGTCACCCCCTGTGGGGTCGGGAATCCCAGCAACCCAGGTGGGAATTTTCAGGAATCATTCCCCTCTCAATTTGACTCTGCAGATACAGGGACAGGTTAAGTCGTGCGAGTATAGACACTTTAACCAACAATAATAAACCAGCTGCTGAGAAGTCGGAAGCAGTAATAAAAGCAGCTCTTTCTGAATTTCATTTTGAACCAAACATACAAAACCCAAGCTTTTGAAGTAATGTGGGAGGGGAGGGAAAGTGTTTCACTGGTAACATGGTCACACACTCAGCATCAGGTTCCCAATGTGCCCATCGGGGAACCAAACACCGGAGCACGAGGGGATTCAACTCCGCCGGGGGTGGGGGAGGGCTTCCTGGAGGCTCTCTCCTGGAGATGCTGCAGGGCTTGCCACTGCAGAGGCGCCGGGGCACTGTCTCCAGTCCCAGAGGGGTTCAGCGCCGCTCTGGACAACACCTGGTCCACGCTCTGACCACAGGGGCAAGAAGCGTGCCCCAGAAACACACCAGCCCCCAGCAGACAGATCAGGTGATGTCCAGCTTGGTGGGCGTGCAGGGCTCCTCTGGGAAAACCTCGCTGGCATCTGACCTACGTGACCCACGTGGCATCCTGACCAGTGCAGACGGCAGACAGGACTCTGGACTTGGGCACTGGGGTCCACTGCCCGTCCCAAGTCCATACTTTGTAGAACATCTCAGAAGGTTTACATCTAACCCTCCAAAGGCAAAGCCCAGAGAAAAGGCTGTCACTCCTCACAGAACAGTTTCCAGTGGAAACTGAACAGGCAGCAAGCTCCCCAGCGGGAGGGGAGGCTGCTTTCCACAGCGGGGGAGGCTGGTGCTGACAGAGCCTCCCCAGGGAAGCTTCCTTGGGCAAAGAGCACCACTGATGCCCAGAGGGCCTGGGGGGCTTGGCCTGGAGAGCGTGTGTCCACGCGCGTGGCGGCCCCAGCCTCAATAAACCTCATTCAGCTGTCCCCGAGGGCTGGCCTGGACCCAGAGGGCTGTGCCTGGTACCCGGCCGCCCTGGGGTCACACGTCCGGGCTGGGGGGTGGGGTGGGGCAGAGCTGGAGGCAGGCGAGCAGGACACCTCTGGGCGGAGAATGTGCGATTCAGAGATGACTGGAGAGACTGACCGAGTTTCCTGGTCCAGGTCAAATCCCCCGACCATCAAAAAAGCAGGGAAGAGCCACAGAATAAACACACAGGGCATCCCTAGAGGGCCCCTGCTGTGACGCCAGGCTTGAGCAAAGAGCTGCCTGCTCTAGGGCCAACCAGTCCCAGGAGCCCAGGCTGAACAGTGTGAATGGCACACGGCCACTTGGGGGGGCAGTAACCGACCCTTGTGACATTGATCTCACTGTGCGGACAGGTGAGGAGGAAAAGCCAAGTCCTTTATCCCACAGGCAGGCAGTCCAATGATCTGAGACTGAGAAACCAGAGTGAGGAGGCGCCCAGGAGCATGAGGACCGGTGGGCGTGGCCAGCCTGCGGAAGCCTCTGCTTTCTTCAGTTCAGTCACTCAGTCCTGTCCGACTCTGCGACCCCACGAACTGCAGCACGCCAGGCTTCCCTGTCTATCACCAACTCCTGGAGCTTGTTCAAACTCATATCCATGAAGTCAGTGATGCCATCCAACCATCTCATCCTGTCGTCCCCTTCTCCTTCCGCCTTCAATCTTTCCCAGCATCAGGGTCTTTTCCAATGAGTCAGCTCTTCGCATCAGGTGGCCAAAGTATTGGAGTTGCAGCTTTAGCATCAGTCCTTCCAATGAATATTCAAGAATGATTTCCTTTAGGATTGACTGGCTGGATCTCCTTGCAGTCCAAGGGACTCTCAAGAGTCTTCTCCAACACCACAGTTCAAAAGCACCAATTCTTCGGCGCTCAGCCTTCTTCACAGTCCAACTCTCACATCCATACATGACCACTGGAAAAACCACAGCTTTGACTAGACGGACCTTTGTTGGTCAAGTAATGTCTCTGCTTTTTCATATGCTGTCTAGGTTGGTCATAATTTTCCTTCTAAGGAGCAAGAGTCTTTTAATTTCATGGCTGCAGTCACCATCTGCAGTGATTTTGGAGCCTGAGAAAATAAAAGTCTGTCACTGTTTCCCCATCTATTTGCCATGAAGTGATGGGACCAGATGCCATGATCTTTGTGTTTTGTATGTTGAGTTTTAAGCCAGCTTTTTCACTCTCCTCTTTCATCAAGAGGCTCTTCAGTTCCTCTTCACTTTCTGCCATAAGGATGGTGTCATCTGCATATCTAAGATTACTGATATTTCTCCCGACAATCTTGATTCCAGCTTGTGCTTCATCCAGCCCAGCATTTCACATACTGTACTCTGCATATAAATTAAGACAGCAAGGTGACAATACACAGCCTTGATGTACTTCTTTCCCGATTTGGAACCAGTCCATTGTTGCATGTCCAGTTCTAACTGTTGCTTCCTGACCTGCATACAGGTTTCCCAAGGGGCAGGTCAGGTGGTCTGGTATTCCCATCTCTTGAAGAATTTTCCAGTTTGTTGTGATCCACAGAGTCAAAGGCTTTGGAGTAGTCAGTAAGGCAGATGTTTTTCTGGAACTCTCTTGCTTTTTCTGTGAGCCAATGGATGATAGCAATTTGATCTCTGGTTCCTCTGCCTTTTCTAAATGCAGCTTGTACATCTGGAATTTCTCAGTTCACGTACTGTTGAGGCCTGGCTTGGAGAATTTTGAGCATTACTTTGCTAGCGTGTGAGATGAGCGCAATTGTGCGGTTTGAGCATTCTTTGGCATTGCTTTTCTTTGGGATTGGAATGAAAACTGACCTTTTCCAGTCACGTGACTGCTGCTGAGTTTTCCAAATTTGCTGGCATATTGAGTGCAGCACTTTCACAGCATCATCTTTTAGGATTTGAAATAGTTCAATTGGAATTCCATCGCCTCCACTAGCTTTCTTTGTAATGATGGTTCCTAAGGCCCACCTGACTTCACATTCCAGGATTTCTGGCTCTGGGTGAGTGAGCACACCATCGTGGTTATCTGGGTCATTGAGATCTTTTTAGTATAGTTTTGTGTGTTCTTGCCACCTCTTCTTAATATCTTCTGCTTCTGTTAGGTGCATAGGTCCTTTATTGTTTGCATGAAATGTTCCCTTGGTAGCTCTCATTTTCTTGAAAAGATCTCTAGTCTTTCCCATTCTATTATTTTCCTCTATTTCTTTGCATTGATCACTTAGGAAGGCTTTATCTCTCTTTGGAACTCTGCATTCAGATGGGTATATCTTTCCTTTTCTCCTTCGCCTTCCACTTCTCTTTTCTCATCTATTTGCAAGACTTCCTCAGACAACCATTTTGCCTTTTTGCCTTTCTTCTTCTTGGGGATGGTCTTGATCACCGCCTCCTGTACAATGTCACAAACCTCCGTCCATAGTTCTTCAGGCACTCCGTCTATCAGACCTAATCCCTTGAATCCATTTGTCACTTTCACTGTATAATCATAAGGGATTTGATTTAGGTCATACCTGAATGGCCTAGTGGTTTTCCCTACTTTCTTCAATTTAAGTCTGAACTTGGCAATAAGGAGTTCATGATCTGAGCCACAGTCAGCTCCTGGTCTTGTTTTTGCTGACTGTATAGAGCTTCTCCATCTCTGGCTGCAAAGAATATAATCAGTCTGATTTCGGTGTTGACCATCTGGTGATGTCCATGTGTAGAGTCTTCTCTTGTGTTGTTGGAAGAGGGTGTTTGCTACGACCAGTGGGTTCTCTTGGCACAACTCTGTTAGCCTTTGACCTGCTTCATTTTGTACTCCAAGGCCAGATTTGCCTGTTACTCCAGGCATCTCTTGACTTCCTACTTTGGCATTCCAGTCCCCTATGATGAAAGGGGTTATTTCCAGAAGGTCTTGTAGGTCTCTCTGTTTTTTTTTTTGGTGTTAGTTCTAGAAGGTCTTGTAGGTCTTCATAGAACCGTCAGCTTCAGCTTCTTCTGCATTAGTGGTTGGGTTTCTTTCTTAGGTGCACGTATTATTTTGATAAGAATAAAAAGCATGAACGCAATTAGTATGCCTCTTCCTGTGGGTGCCTGCTGAGCGTGCAGCCCAGACACCCAATGGTTTTGCTGGAAAGAACGACCTCCGAGGAGGAGCCTCGGTTTCCTCATCTGCAAAGAGCCGGATGCCAGGGGAGCACCGAGCCGGGTCCTGCGGGGTGAAGGGTGTACTGGGCGCCCTGCCCTCCTCGCAGGCCCAGCAGGAACAGCAGAGCCAGCTCTTTTTTAATCACTGTTCTTAAAATGCTGTGGCTCACAACCCTAATGAGAGTATTGTAAACAAAATAATCAAAGCTCAGGGTTTGATGGCCTCAGCATGAGCCGTTTATAGACGTTTCAGAAGTGACGGGCTTCCCTGATGGCTCAGCTGGTAAAGAATCTGCCTGCAATGCAGGAGGCCTGGGTTCAATCTCTGGGTTGGGAAGATCCCCTGGAGAAGGGCAAGGCTACCCACTTCAGTATTCTGGCCTGCAGAAGCTGATGGACTGTATGGTCCATGGGGTTGCAAAGAACTGGACACGACTAAGTGACTTTCATTCACTCACTCACTCAGAGAGGCGACTTCAAACCAGACTGGCTGCTGAGCTGTCCACAAGACTAAGAAACTAGCAATAGCTGCGTGGCTCTCGTGGGGGAACTGGTAAACCAAGGCCATGTCAAAACAGTCTACCTTGCAGCCACGAGTGATGCGGTGACAAGGAAAGCGGCTGAGACAGAGGGACAGGAGGAAAAACAGGCTGCAGGGCCCTCTGGGCTCCACAGCGCCCTTCCGGAGCGGGGTCACAAGTACTGACAGCCATCAGACAAGCTCTCTACTCATTCACATGTAGAGGCCCCTGTAGACGTCTCTCCAGGAGTGTCACTGAAGGGATTTCACTTTCTGAAACATCTCTATTTTGTGTAGTGCGCACACAGTATTTCTGTAATCTAGGGGGAAAACAAAGAACAGGCAAAGAGAATTCACGGAAGCCAGTTTCTCAGCACTCTCTTAACCAGGTCTGTGCCCCCGAAGAGAAACTCTGTGCTGTGAAACCTTGGCAAGTGACTGCAGAAGAGGGAGCTGGTGTCTGAAATGCATGTCGTCTCAGAAGATTGGAGAGCTGGCCTGAGCTCAGACCTCCCAGCATCTCTCTCTCCAAGCAGGCAGGGGGCAGATCTGGGAGGGGAGGGGGCCCCAGGCCTCCCTCTGCTCCTCCCCCTCGCTCTGCCTGCTTCCTGAACCACAGCTGTCATCTGGAAAGGAAGGGCCCTCAGCAGCAGGATGCCAGGCGGGCGTTGCCCTGAAGGCACACCCAGGAACACACAAGGCAGGATCTTCAGGGCCCCAGGGTCCCCCTGGAGACCGGACTACAGCACAAGCCTAGCCCACTTCCGTTCAACAATTTACAGCCAAAAGGCCCCCTGGCCCCAACTCCTGGATAGGCAGGAAGAGAACCATAAAGAACACGGAAGGCCACATCTTTCTGTGTCGATGAACCAACTTTTATATCCCCAGTTTCCAGATGAGAAAAGGGACCTTGTGGGTGCAGGTTTGTGTGTGTGGGGTGCGGTGAGGGCCACAGGTGCACAGGCAGCCTCCTCTCCCGGTCCTCGGGAGAACCGAGGAAAAGCAGAGTAAATCACTCTCAGGTAGGATCCAAAGTCTGCCAGAAACACAACAGCCGTCCTCACGCCCCATCTGAACTCAGAAGACACACAACCTTGCAGAGTGAGGACTGACTCTCCTGCCACAGTGAAGCCGGAATGGACTGCTAGGTCAGGGTGACAAGTGGTTTAGGAACGGAGGCCAGTGGCTTAATGTTTATTTCATACAGGGTTCCACTAACCTTGGACGAATTCCACAAAGCAGGTTACTTTTGGTTTTGTGATCTCTATATTAGAAAAATCAAGAAAGGCCTTTCTCAAGAAATAGCTTCTAAAGTCTTTGTTTAGACGTTCAGTCGTGTCTGACTCTTTGCGACCCCATGGACTGCAGCCCACCAAGCTCTTCTGTCCTTGGGATTCCCCAGGCAAGAATACTGGAGTGGGTTGCCATTTTCTCCCCCAGGGGATCTTCCCGACCCAGGGGTTGAACCCAGGTCTCCCCTATTGTAGGCGGATTCTTTACTGTCTGAGCCACCAGTCGACTGCTGTCTGTGCTGCCCCCTTTCTCGGGTTGAATTCCAGCAGTTTTCTTTAAACTGCAGCTCCAAGGATTAGTCTCTTTTCGTAACACTCAGAAAATGATTAACCAGTCGGTTCTTTCTCAAAGACACCAGTTCAGTGCAAAACGGGGAAAGAAAAAAAAAGTCAACAAAACGCTGCTTAAGATAGCAGAACTTGTTTCAAAGAGAGTTCATTCATTTTCTGGGTGGAGTACTTCAGGGCAGGAAAAAAACCGCACACACCCGCCCCCGCCCCCGCCCCCGCTCAGCCAGCAGGGAGGGGGGCGGGGCAGCGGGGCAGCCCCGACGGGTCCAGCCGCCCCCTAGTCCGGGAATGGACCCGCCCCAAACCCGCTCCGGAGAGGGCCGGCCCAGACCGAGCTCTCCGAGCCCCAGCTAGCCAATCGACCCGGCTGCGGGCGCAGACGCGGCAGACGAGGACGGTGGGGCCCGCGCCCTACGGGGACCCCCGCGGCCCGGGCCGCAGCCTACCTCCCCGGCGATCCGCGGGGACCTGGGGCGCAGGGAGGGGCTGGGAAAGAGGGGGCAGCTGTTTGTAAACACGCCGGCCCCGCCCTGCTCCTGCGCCGGGGCGGGAGCAGGGAGATCCGGGCAGCAAAACCTCAAGGGCCCCTGAGGTTTCCAGCGTGCAGCCGACTCCGCGGCGCGGACAAGCGGATGTCAACAGAAATCCTTCCCTGCGACACTTAGATACCAAGAGGGCGGGAGCCCGTCTCAAAGCTACCGCCTTCCCGCAGATGCTCCACCCCGTGCGCTCACCGGAGACCCCGTGCGGCCCGCCCCAGCCCCTCTCCAAGCCCCGCCCCTCCTCGCAGCCCCGCCCCCGCCCCGCAGCCCCCTCCGAGCCCCGCCCCCACCCCCGGGCCAGGCCCGGTTCCGCTCCGGGAACCCCTTCTACCCTAACCCTGGCCCCGATCCAGAGCCGCCGCCTCCCCCAGGCACACAGGCCTCCACACTCGCGAGGTCGCTACTCCAGCTCGACCTGCTGACCGTTGCTTTTATTCAAAATGTTACTGGGAATTATTTATATTTATTCTATGAAGCTCTCCGGGCACAGACCAAAACACTTTCTGCTCATAAAAGCCATCGATGTGGCTGGAATCTCAGCTGATTCACAGTCCCGTGCCAGTCTGAGCTGGTTTCGGCGGACGTGCAAGGGCCTTAGAGGGCCGACGCGCTTGGCCTGGCACAGGCCAGTGGGCTCCCGGCGGCGGCGCGGGGCACGTGCCTGGCCGGCATCCCCGCCCCTGCCCCGAGGTGCTGCGGGGTGAAGGTGTCAGGGCAGGGCTTCCTTACCAGCTCCCCGCGCTAGGCACGCCGCACAGTGCGCCTGTTTCCAGCGTACAACTCGGGGGCTTTTAGTGTCCGAAGTGGTGTGACCACCATCTCACTCCACAACATGGTCATCACCCCAGAAAGAAGAAACCAGGACACGGAGCCGTCACTCCCTTAAACCTCCGGAATCCCTGACAACTGCTCTCTACTGTCTTCCTCTAAGGCTGTGCCTATTCTGGACATTGCCTGTCAATGGAACCACCCAGCGCGTGCTCTCCTGCAGACCGGTTCCTTTCCTCTGCATCAGGTTTTCAGGGGTCACCAGGTGCCAGCACTTTGCTCCTTTTCATTCTCCACGCTGTGGCTGCAACACAGTTTCCCTCCACTCAGCGGCTGAGTTGTTTCCATTTTGGAGGTGGCTATGAATATCGCTGCCCTGAACGCCGCCAGAGGAGTTTTCACGGAGACCTCAGGACCCAGTGCGTTGCTGGGCAGTTGAGGTAAACCTTTAATGTTTTGGAGAACTGCCAGACTGTTTCCCAAAGTGGCTGCCTCGTTCTACGACACATAATTTTTTTATCGATGTATGAGTGCAAGAGCATTTTCACAGTATAGCTTCCTCGTGAACTCAAGAGGAGCCCTCATGCTTCAGGCTGTTCTCAGGGTAGATGTCAGAAAGGGCAGGGAGGTGATGTACATTTCGGGTTTCAGAACAGAGCTATTGCTGGAAACCTGAAAAGAGCTTAGGACAGAATCTCGCTTGTAAATCCCTAAGGACTAAATAAAACAGCGCAGGTGCAGCTGCTGAGCGGCAGGCCTGGCCACTCACTCACTGCTCCTCCTGTCATCCCGGGCCACTGTGGTGTTAGAGGGTGCACTTCATTGCCAGAGGAGACAAGGTCCAAGGAGGCTGCAGAGACCTGCTCCCCGGTCTCCCATCAACTGGAGATGTGGCCAGAACCAGAAATGGGGTCCCAGACCTGAGTTCGGGGCTGTGACATTTCAAAGGCATGCCTGAGCTCTCTCTGCAAGAGAAACACGCCTGCTCACCGGCCGGGGAGGGAACTGACTCCAGGCAGCTCGATGCAAATGACTCCCAGCTGGTCATGGACACCGGGCTGGAGAACACAGGGCACGTGTGAGGCCAGCGACCATGCCGAGATGAACCGACCTCAGCTTCCAAATGTAAACCTTTAAAGGTGCAAAACCAGGGCCCCGCCCGGGCTGGTTAGCCAGAGAGTGACTGTCACTGATGACA
Organism: Budorcas taxicolor; assembly: GCF_023091745.1. Classification (NCBI taxonomy): domain Eukaryota; kingdom Metazoa; phylum Chordata; class Mammalia; order Artiodactyla; family Bovidae; genus Budorcas; species Budorcas taxicolor. Next base: position 3,725,817 of record NC_068911.1, on the reverse strand, counting down.
CTCGCGGGGTGCCGAGCGCAAGCTCTGCTGGGGGAGCACGGGCAGAGCATGGCCCCCAGGGTCCCTGAGGCCGTTTCAGGGGGAACATGAGCTCAAAACTAGCTTCACGTCGACCCTGAGACACGGTCTGCCTCTCCATCTCCAGGGCCTATCTCGTGTTAAAATGTCCTTAACGAAGCAGTAAACTGCTTTAAAGTTTATTAAATCTTGATCCTCAAATCCATGTCTTCCAACATGTTTTTACAACAAAAGGGGAAGAAGGCACAGGGCCCGCCGTGTTCCTGGGGGGCAGCTCGCCCCACCCCTCCTCCGCCTCTCTGGTTGTGAGCGTCACCCTCAAGCCTCCCCCAGGGGTTCTCTTCGTATAGCGCGCCAAGGATGAGAACGTTTGAGGACCTGCCTTTCTTCGACACTAGATTAATTTCTAAAACTTTGGAAAGGATTTCTACCAAGTTTGGAAAAACCAAGTCCACCAAATCCTGGTATACAAATCCTCCTTTTCAATAGTTTCACTGTCTGTAAAAAATGGTACCTATGCCTGCTTTCAAAGGCCCTAATGTACAGAATTTCAAACTGGAAAAGTGACTAATTAGGTAGTGATTCACTTTGTAAGATCATTCTCCAGAGACTCGGTTCAAGTTGTCAGGTCCCCAGATGCACTTAAAATAGTTTCAAATTTTCCGCCCATGGCCCATTTTCCAGAAACAGACTCCACAGTGTATCAAACACAGAACACCCTCTTTGTATCACTTTCCTCTTCCTCAGCCGCGTTCTGGAGGCCGGCGCCCTGGGCTCGCTGGGCAGCGGCGGCGCGGGGCCAGCCGGGCCGCTCACCTGATGGTGCCGGTCGGGGAGGGGATGGGGCTGACCAGGCTCCGGAGGTCCGGCTCCGGGATGTGGATCTTCAGCGGGGAGATCTGCGGGTAGAGCGGCCGCAGCGGGGACGCGGGGGCCTCCTCCTGGTGGTACAGCGACGTGAACTGGATCTTTATCGCCGTGCTGGGGAAGCGGAAGGTGCACCTGCAAGGAGAGGGCAGCGGGCGTCAGGCCAGCGAGGGGAGCGGCGCCCGGCGCGCCGAGCGCAGGGACTGGCCTTGCCGTGCGCGCCCACGAGCCCAAACCGCGCCCCATGCGCGTCCTCGGCTCCCGGGACAAGGCCAGGCGGGCACGGACCCCCACCCGGCCCCCACCCGACCCGTGTCCCCGCCCACGTCAGCACCTCGCCGAGCGCTCCCGCCCCGGGGCAGCAGCAGCAACAGCCGCAGGTAGGGGCGGGGGTCTGGCCAGAAGCGCCCTGGACCCGAGGGAACCTCGTGTCCTCTACTGCAGGTGACCGCCCGCCCAGCCCATCACGGACCCGAGTCCCTCTCCGTGTGCGCACAGGAGCCCAGCGCTCTTCGCCCTCTGAGAAGCCCCAGCCTGAAAAGCAGGGCGTTGCCTGTCCAGCACACCCTCTTGATTTCTACACCGCCAAGTTCTCCACAAGCTGCTAACCATGGAGCAGACGCTGGGTCCACACCAAAAAGCGCCCGATATTTGGTCCTGTCAATCAATTCAGGGTCTAAGTAGCAAATCGGGGATGTAGCAAGCACCACTTCAGTTGGATTCCCTTTTCTCTCAGTAAAATAGGCTTTCAGAAGGGGGATTTAGGAACCAGCCAGAACAGGCTCTGGGACCCAGCAGGCGGGGACCCCAGCGCCCCCCAGCCAAGAGGGGCGCGTGCGAGCCTCCTGCTGGGAGGGCTCACCTCTCCCTACATGACTCAGCAGTGCAAGCATCTACGCTCAGAGCCACTGCCTGCATCTCACAGAGGACGTCAGGAGCTCCAACTGGCTCGACTGGCCGGTGCAGATCTTCCAGAGGCGCAGAGCAGAGAGGGGCTGTGTGTGGCCGTGAAGGCAGAGCCCCGCCCGCAGCAGGTGGGGAGGCAGTGCCGTGCGGGATTCACGGCTGCCAGGCTCCTATTTCCAAATCTAAAATCGGAACAAGGGGATCTTGATACTGTTCCAACAGACGCTGTCTTCCTGTTTGATTCTGTTCTGACTCAGCACCAGAAGGTCACGGGGGTCTGTAATGGCAACGTCATGCATGCTCTGCTTAAAGGGCCACCGGGCAGTATAGAAACAGCCTGCCGTTTCCACCTCATATGAAAGAAGCCTCCTGTCCCCTCTACTTGCCTCAGTCTCCCCACCACCCAGTGGAGATGTGCTCCGTCAGTATTTTGGCTAGAAAGTCGTATCACACATTTGCCTAAGATGCCTTCTGAGGCCCGGGGTCTCCTCAGACCCGGAGGCCGGCCCGCTTCTGTAACTCGCAGCCCACGTGCATCCCCATCGAGTCCAAGATGGGCCCAGCGTCCCCCAGCCTGGGAGCAGGAGGAGGACAGGTGAGCGCCACCTGTGAGCGAAGGGCCGAGATGAACAGCGGGGGAGTCTGTGCCCGCGGACACACACACCCCCCTCTGCCACCAGTGCCACGGAGGAAGGCAGTAACTGTGACAGACGGTTAGTTTCTATGGCCCTTAACTGCTGCAAATTAACGAAACAAGTTACGCGCTCCTCTCTGCCAGAGGAGGGCGGAGTTCTGACTTCCTGCGCTGTGAAGTCCTCGTGCTAACATGGGATCAGACCACAACCTTGAGGTCATCTTACAGCTACAGTTGTCAAGACAACTAGAGAGGGGATGTGGCTTCTGGCCTCAGGCAGAGGTCATAAGACGGTAGGGGAAATCTTAGAAACGGGGTTTGGGGTTCAGATGAGATGATGCACAAGATCCCTGAGGGACAAGCTCAGGAGGAGGAGCGGCGAGGTGCCGGGGGGCACTGTCAGGCCCCCTTCTCTCCGCTTCCCAGCCTGACTTCTGCTCTGCACCCACCTGCCCTAATGCCTCTGGGGCCCTGCGTGCTCAGGGCAGGAGCGATCCCCTCCTGGGAGCTTTCCAGTCCAAACCCAAGGTGCCGGATAGACGGTACACGAACACGGCTTGGGGCTTCAGTGAAACAAAATAGGCTATTGACAGGTCAGGGACGTGGGCACACTGTCAGCAGCAAAATCGACTGCCGTCGATAACTGATACTAGCAGGACCGTTTCTCACCGGAACAGCGATTTCCCAATTAGGCTTTAACCATAAACATTTTCACAGTATTTACTGCAACAGCTATTTCAGAAGCTTCTCGTGACTCACTCTTCCAAAAATTATCCCGAGGCTGCCAATCCGCTACTCAGGAGGAGGAGGAGGGGGGAAGAGGAGATACCGGGGCGCTCCTTGATTAAATAGATGCCTCCCAGGGTGCCCGCAGAGCTGGCCCATTCTGGTTTAGGGCTCTGGCTGGAGTTTTAATGAGTGCGTTCTGCAGTTAAGGCTATTCTCCTGAAGGTGCCCACATGCAGTCTGAACCCAGGTGCAATCTGCCTGTGCTGGTGGGGCCCTGGCTGAATGTGGGGGTGCGTGCTGAAACCACCATCCACCAGCCCAGGGATGGTTCCCAGCAAGCATCCACCCACCGCGCGGGGTGGTCCCTTGAGAGCTCGCCTCAGAATTCTTGCCCTAATTTGCAGAGATGACAGCAGTCTGGGGGCTGCTGGGGGTGGAGGAGGTGTACATTTGGGGGCGCCTCCCCCAGAAAAACAGGGACCAAGTACTGTGGTGGGGGGGGGTGGGGACTGAAGAAAAGGTGTTCTAGGAGCAGGAGAGGAGGAGGACCACTGGCATCACCCAGGCCACAAATCCCAGGGGGTGCTGAGAGGGTAGACAGAGACAGCTAGTCCCCTGGACACGCATCTCTCTTGCTTTAACAACAAACTCGGTTCAGCTGGATACATGGCTGCTGGACTAAGGACGATGTTTCTCTGCATCTTGTGCACCCATGAGACTGTGCTGGTCAGTGAGATGTGGATGGTTTGTGCCCTCAGGAGAAAGAGAGCGTCTTCTTCACTTCTCCCCTTCCTAATGGCCAGAATGTGGGTGTGATGGCAGGAGCTGGAGCGGCCACAGTGGGCCGTAAAATGGACACTGGGCAACAGAGCAGCAGGACAGAGCCTGGAGCTTCCATGTCGGGTCACATCATGGGGCTGCCAAGTGCAAAAGAAACCTGTCTCACCCGTCATTCCGACCTCTGTCACAAAAACCAAACCTACATCCTGACTGTAAACAGCTATCAAGGCTGTATATTGTCACCCTGCTTATTTACCTTATATGCAGGGGACATCATGAGAAATGCTGGACTGGATGAAGCATAAGTTGGCATCAACACTGCAGGGAGAAATATCAATAACCTCAGATGTGCAGAAGACACCACCCTTACGGCAGAAAGCACAGAGGAACTAAAGAGCCTCTTGATGAAAGTGAAAGAGGAGAGTGAAAAAGCTGGCTTAAAACTCAACATTCAAAATACAAAGATCATGGCATCTGGTCCCATCACTTCATGGCAAATAGATGGGGAAACAATGACAGACGTTTATTTTCTTGGGCTCCAAAATCACTGCAGATAGTGACTGCAGCCATGAAATTAAAAGACACTCGCTCCTTAGGAAAAAAGCTATGACCAACCTAGATAGCGTTTTAAAAAGCAGAGACATTACTGACAAAAGTCTGTCTAGTCAAAGCTATGGTTTTTCCAGTAGTCATGTATGGATGTGAGAGTTGGACCATAAAGAAAGCTGAACACTGAAGAATTGATGCTTTTGAACTGTGGTGTTGGGGAAGACTCTTGAGAATAACTTGGACTGCAAGGAAATCAAACCAGTCAATCTTAAAGGAAATCAGTCCTGAATATTCACTGGAAGGACTGATGCTGAAGCTGAAACTCCAATACTTTGGCTACCTGATGCGAAGAACTAACTCACTGGAAAAGACCCTGATGCTGGGAAAGATTGAAGGCAAGAGAAGAAGGGGATGCCAGAGGATGAGATGATTGGATGGCATCACCGACTCGACGGACATGAGTTTGAGCAGGCTCCAGGAGTTGGTGATGGACGAAGCCTGGCGTGCTGCAGCCCATGGGGTCGCCAAGAGTTGGACACGACTGAGCCACTGGACTGGATGAGCTCCCTGTGAGGGACAGCTGAGTGCACCAGGGTACACACTCTCGGAAGAATATCATTTAGCCGTTTAAAAGGACGCCTTCCAGAACTGCGTGTCTCTGGGAAAATCTCTTAAAGCATCCGATCCGTTCTCCTCGTCAGGAAAACTGGGGTATTCTCGGAGTGTACGCTGTTGAGTCTCGTGAGCATTAAATGAAATACTCCAGACAAAGCAGTTGGAAGTTCACATGGTGCCAAACAAGTAACGCACACGCTCAGTCACTTCAGTCACGTCTGGCTCTTTGCGACCCCCTGGACAGTAGCCCACCAGGCTCTTCAGATTCTCCAGGCAAGAACACTGGAGAGGGTTGCCATCCTCCTCCAGGGGATTCTCCTGACCCAGGGATTGAACCCACGGCTCCTGAGTCTCCAGCAGGATTCTTTACCACCGGTGCCAACTGGGAAGCCCTAAGAAGTAATAGTCGCTCGTTAAAACCGGCCCGTGGAGGACGCTTAAAAATGCTGATGACACTCAAAAAAAGGAAAACAGCAGAGACCCAGTGGTCCAGCGTCCTGGCAAAAGGCACAGGATTTGAAATCAGACAGACTTGGTTTGAGAACGGGCTGTTGGGATGAAGTGGGGGGACCTGGGGTATGTGGCTGAACCTAACACCTCTCCCTGGTAAACCAGGGACAAAGTGCCAAGCCTGGGTGCAGGAGGAGCCCCGGGGCGGGCGAGGCTGGCACCGCAAGTGGCTGATGACTCGGGCTCTGGTCCGTCACGGTGGACAAGGACTAGTAGGAGGGGTGAGAACAGCCCTGGCGAGAGGGTGGCCTTGCAGAGGCCTGGAGTCTTTCAAAACGTTTTCTGAATGTTGTAACTGTGTCCTTAAAGAAATGAAAGACTCGAGATGGAAAAAAGCCGTTACACATTCGATGACCAGTCTGTTCAAATTTTGTAAATAACCACAACCCAGGCGTGGGAAGATGGTTGGGCCTCTCCTTTCGGAAGGGAGGGCTGGGGCAGCTGACAGCCAGCAGCGCCTTTTGCCTACCCTCACCGGGGTGTTCCAGGCGCAGGCCAGTGGGTGGCTTGCCCAAGGTGGGCCCTGGGCCACAAGCAACCCCCATCTACAGAGGTCTGGAGCTGGACCCCCAGAGGCAGTAGAAGCTCTGAGTTCTGTAAGAATAACCAAAGAAAAACACGACAGTTCAGGAAATGGTTTTGAAAAACCTTTTATATATACAATCCCCAAATCAAAAGAGTCTGACAATCCTAATGGTCTTTAACTTAAAATATCTACTTCCTGTTAAAAACACAATACATTTTGCTAAAACATCTTAAAAACCAACACAGAGCTGGGCCTAGGAGGCTGGAGACAGCAGAGGCTGGATCTCCGCTCTGTGCTGGGCAGCGGTGTGGACCAGGGACAGTGAGCACGGGACAGCCAGCCAGCACGGCGAGCAGGCGGATCTGAGCAGGGTTGGGGAGGGCCCCCCTCCAGAGGCCAGGCTGCCCGTGGCCTGGACCTCGGGCTCAGAGCATCCCAGCAGAGCAGGGCCAGCAGCCGCTGGGAGGACCCCAGGCCATCTTCCCAGGGACATTCTTACCCCTCAGTGGGGAAGCGTCAGGTTTAAAACAAGCAAACGACAAGAAAATGACTCCTAAGCTGAGCTCCCAAGCTTTACAGTTTGGAACATCAGATAGGGCAGGAAGTCCAATGTATCAGAAAAAGCAACTACCTTCCGGATCTGCCTGGAAAACATCAAAGGTGATCCAGTCAGGTGAATGGGGGAGCTACAGAGGTCAGAATTACCACTCTGAAGGTCCTGGCTTCCTGAAGGTCATTGCCCAATGAATGGGTGCTGCAGCGGGGCAGTCAAGTATGGACCACAGGCTGGGCCTCTGGTGGGGGAGCCTGAGGTCGGGGACCCGCCGAGCCCACCGGTGCCGGGCTGCTGCCAGCTCAGGGCCCAACTGTGTCCCAGCGGATGCACAGTCTCCAGACTCCTGTCCCCAGGGCCAGCCCTGCACAGAGCCCACCTCGGGCACCCCTGCTCCTCCCTGCGGGGCTTCCCAGGCCTCAGGCTCCCTTGGAGGGGATCACCTCAGTGGCTGCCTGTCCCTCCATGCTGCACACACGCGTGGTGCACGCCATAGGAGCAGACCATGTATCACCAGGCAACGAGTGTGTGTGCACGCCGCAGAAGCTGTAACGCATGTGTACACGCCGCGGGAGCTGTAACGTGCGTGTGCACGCCGCAGGAGCGGACCACACGTCACGGGGAGATGTGTGTGTGCACGCCGCAGGAGCTGTAACGCATATGTGCACGCCGCAGGAGCTGTAACGCGTGTGTGCACGCCACAGGAGCTGTAACGCGGGTATGCACACTGCAGGAGCTGTAACGCGTGTGTGCATGCCGCAGGAGTGGACCGCGTGTCACCGGGAGACGCGTGTGTGCACGCCGCAGGAGCTGTAACGCGGGTATGCACGCTGCAGGAGCTGTAACGTGTGTGTGCATACCGCAGGAGCTGTAACGCGTGTGTGCACGCCGCAGGAGCTGTAACACGTGTGTGAATGCCGCAGGAGCAGACCGCGCCTCACGGGGTAACCAAGCCTACCAGGATGTAAAGGTCAGGCCTGAGGCCGAAGGACCCTGATCCCTTCTGCAGGGACGCGGCAGCCCGGAGGTCACGGCTGAAGCCCAGCATCCAAGCCCCAGCACAAGGGTCAGACTTCCCTGACCCTGGGTGAACCATGCCAGGAGACGGACCACACGCCTGCTCTGTGTGCGCAGAGTCGCAGGGCAGAGAGCCAGGGGACAGCCGGAGGCCCTCCCTGCCACAGGAGGTGGGGGGGCCCCGTGTCACCGCTTAGACCTGCACCCATGGTTTTTACGGAGAGAGGCTCAACTGAGAACAGGAGCGAGGATGGGCTGAGATACCCCACGTGCAGAGCCCAGCGGGCCGGGCCGCCCCCGGCTCCAGCGCCACTGCAGAGGGGGCTGGGGGACTGCCGGGCTCTGCGCAGAGACCGCCGCCCGCCCACTGCGACATGCGCCTGGTCTGCAGTCAGGAGCCAAGGTCACCCCTGTTACACACAGCTCCCCTCTCCCTCCCTCCCGAGGACAGGGTGTCTAAGCATAAAGACGAAGACCCAGGAAAGTGCCAAGTGCACAAAACAAGAACGAGCCTGCAATGAGTAACAGCCGCATCGACACTCGGACTCCACCCAGGGAGCGGCAGTAACCCCCGCCTTGTGGGGAGCAGGCCGCCCCCTCCCGAGGAAAGATGCTGATTTGACATCACGAGTTTGGGGCTGGCCAGGCCTTCTTCCCTGCTGGCTCAGCTGGTAAAGAGTCTGCCTGCCATGCAGGAGACCCCGGTTCAATTCCTGGGTCGGGAAGCTCCCCTGCAGAAGGGGCAGGCTACCCACTCCAGGATTCTTGTCTGGAGAATCCCTATGGCCAGGGGAGTCTGGCGGGCTGCGGCCCGTGGAGTCGCAAAGAGTCGGACATGACTGAGCGACTAGCACTCGCAGCTCAGGGAGGCCGCTGTCAGCTGCTGGGGCGGAACATGTGAGGCGGTCCGCAGCTCTGAGATCAGACCTCAGTCAGCGTGAGCTGCAAGAACACGGCACGAGCACGCAGTATAATACGATGCAGCGAAAGGTAGCGAAAAAGCAGCCTGGGCTATCACTTCACGTCCCTGGTAACCACAAGCTGGCAAGTTAAGTGTGTCCACTAACCAACATACTCCATTTCTCTGGACACTTAAGTTAAACACGTGTGTCTGGAGGACATTGTGGAGAGGGCCCTGTGCGATCACAGCTCCTCTAAGTCTGAGGGGCAGAAAGAAAAAGGCTCCATGACGTCGTGGCTGGAGGACAATCAGGAAAACAAAGCAGGAACCCACTCTGCGCGCTGACTCTCCGGGTGCTAGCAGCTCAGGAGGGCCACGTTCACTTCTGTTAGACTCGGCCGGAAAACGCCGTCAGGAGCTGCAGGCAAAAGAGCCTGGGGCGCGGCTAGAGAGGTGCGGGCACCCAGGCTGGCGGGGAAGGCCTGGAGCGGCCTCATCGTTCCCACGCAGACAGATCCAGGTGGACCTGTGGGGCCTCCTGCCCAGGGTGCACCACCACCCAAACCAAGACCTTCCTTTCGATACCGGCCTCAGAGAGAGCAGCGAAGCTCCGCAGGGAATCCCAAACACAAACCTCAGCCCCGCCTCCGAAGAGAGCACACAGCCTTTGCTGTTTAAAAAAAAAAGAAAGAAAGAAAGAAAAATGTTCCATTTGTCAGAACACAACAGGAACCCTGTCTGACTGCCTCTAGCCCAGCTCGGCTCGCCTTCCTAATTTGGAGAATCCGACAGGCACACACGGAAGCCGGACGGAGCCGCCCTGCACGGAGCCTGGGCGGCCTGAGAACTGCACTTGGCCGCCAGCCCATTTCCCCAAAGAACCGAAACCTGAGGAGGCACCCGGGGAGGTGTCAAGAGTCCACGGAGGTGGATGAACCCCTGCTGCACGTGGACGCGCTCGGGCCAGGTGGTGGGGGGTCACCTTGTCTACCCCCATGCCCTGACTCCCAGGACAGCCCCCCACCCTGGCTCTCACCTCTGCTCAGGCGGCAGGGAGAAAGACCCACCGACCTACCGCCTGGCCCCCTGGCCCCCTCCCCTCCTCCCACAGGCTCCAGCCAGAGGCGGGCAAGGCAGGGCGTCCCTGGAGGGGGACCCGGGGGTGGGGGCATTATTCCAGGGCAGCTCCCCCGCCCACAGGAGCGCTGGCTTTCATGGGGTGAGCTGATCCTGGGGCTGCCCCTGGGAAGGCGGGGGAACCGGGTTTCTCGCGGGGCAGGCGTGGTGTGAAGGGGTACTCCAGGGGGTACCCTGCCCCAAACCACTTCCCTCCCAGCGCTTTTCCCGGGGTGCCCACGTCCCCAGGGGTGACTGATGGACAGCGGCACAGGGGAAGAGAGTGGAGGCCGGCAGACAGCTCCCAAGGGCGGCTTCCTGCCCATTGTCCCTCCTCCCGCTCCTCGCCCGGAGTGGAAACGTGATGACGGGCTGCCAGCAACCACCCTGGGCAAGGAGGTTGCCCTGAAGTGGGAGCCCCACTCTGGCCAGGACAGGACGGTGGGACAGAGAGATAGCAGCCTCCACAGGCGTGAGGCCCGGAGCCCGGCCTGCCTGCGGGCCAAGCTCAACACGTGGCTGGCTATGTGATGCCCCTGTCCCTGATGCGTTTTGGATGAAACAAATCTAGTTGGCTTCAGAAAGGAAAATAAGCCAGAGCTCTCCACTGAGGGAAAAACAAACCACGGGCCGTGCACCAAGGCACAGCGGGCAGGGCGGCCGCGTGTCCAAAGCCTTCTGCCGCCCAGCGGGGCACAGGGTGGCCCGGCACCGACCGCACGCCGGGGTGGACGGAGAACCCAGCACAGCACGGGCCTCCACCAACGGAGAAGCAGGAAGTGCAGGGCTCGTCAGCTGCTCGACAATTAACGACAGCAGCCGGAACAGCGTCTGCTTGGAAGATGGACTCCCTGCCGTCTGCACTGCCCTACGGGGCCCTGCCCAGGGCCGAGGAGCTGGGGGTGAGGGCCCCCGGCGGGTGGGTGGGCGTGACGGCCAGCGTGGAGCCAGCTTCTCTGGGCTCCTGAGTCCGCTTCTCACAGCAAGAAGGTTCGGAGACGGGCCTCAACCGCCGTCAGGGAACAGGGGCATGAGCACAGGGGGCTGGGCGCAGGGCGTGAGCGGACGGTGAGGCCGGGGTCGGGCAGTGCTCACCAGCGAGTGCTCCGGCCCGACCTGCTGCTCTGTGGGAGCACCCCCGGGCCTGCGCCTGCTCTGTCCTAGACAGACCCCCAACCAGGAGGGGACCTGGCCTCAGGCCCAGGATTGCAAGGCTAACAGACAGGGCGCCGGGACCCGAGCCTCTCGTCCAGGTGGCACGGTCTGGGGTGCTCCGCCTGCCCCTCTGGGGGTGTGTAGGACAGAGACCCCAACAGACTCTGCACAGGGGCTTCTGGGCCCAAACCACAGGGAGAAAGGAGGGGGGACTGCAGAGCGGGGAGCTGGGGCCAGGGGCCTGTGGACAAGGATCGGGGACAGGCTGAGCAGGCCGCTCAAGTCTCCGTAACTTTCTTGTAAATCAGACCTCGGAGAGAGACCGGGAAACCACCTGTGATGGATAACGAGCAACAGTCCGCCCACAGCCAGCACCACGGTTCGCACATACACGTACACACACAGCTCTCATCCCCCCACCCCCCCACACCTCCAAACACACACACACACCTCTGACCCCCCAGCCCCACACACCTACACACACACACACACCTCTGACCCCCCACCCCCACACACCTCCATACACACACACACACCTCTGACCCCCCAGCCCCACACACCTCCACACACACACACACCTCTGACCCCCCACCCCCACACACCTACACACACACACACACACACACACACACACTCTGACCCCCCCACCCCCCCACACACCTCCACACACACACACACAGCTCTCATCCCCCCACCCCCCCACACCTCTGAACACACACACACACCTCTGACCCCCCACCCCCCACACACCTCCATACACACACACACACACCTCTGACCCCCCAGCCCCCCACACCTCCACACACACACACACACCTCTGACCCCCCACCCCCACACACCTCCACACACACACACACACCTCTGACTCCCCCACCCCCCCACACCTCCATACACACACACCCTCTGACCCCCCAGCCCCCCACACACCTCCACACACACACACAGCTCTGACCCCCCCACCCCCCCGACACACAGCTCTGACCCCCCCACCCCCCACCTCCAAACACACACACCTCTGACTCCCCCCACCCCCCCACACACCTCCATACACACACACACACCTCTGACCCCCCCACCCCCCCCACACACAGCTCTGACCCCCCCACCCCCCCACACACCTCCATACACACACACACACACCTCTGACCCCCCAGCCCCCCACACACCTCCACACACAGCTCTGACCCCCCCACCCCCCCCAAACACCTCCATACACACATACACACACACACTGAGGTGAGGGGTGAAGTGGGTCCCAGCAGGTGAGGCCGCGCAGTCCTGGCTCTGGCTCAGCCACGGACCCAGAGGAAACCAGTCCTGCAGCCTGTGCCTCCCAACCTAGCGCGGGGCCCATGTCCTCCCCGTGGAGTGTGGGGACACAGCATGGGGACGCCGAGGGCAGGGACACACGCTGTCCCCACTGAGGGGCCGGGGACTTGCCCCCGCCGAGGACAGGGGCACACGTTGTCCCCACCGACGGGCCGGGGGGGGACTTGTCCCCACCGAGGGGCCGGGGACTTGTCCCCACTGAGGACAGGGGTGCACAGGCCAGTGTGGAGAGCCAGCAGCGGGCGGGTCTGGGGCGGGAATGACACGTGAGTCCCTGGACTCCTTCTTAGCACCGAGGGGGCCACGTGGGCAGTGACGGGGGCGGTCCCCCTTCCCCAAAGGCGTGCTTATCAAACACTGGATTTAAGTAAGGTCCAAAGTCTTCAGAGCTCGTTTCCCCAAACGTTCAGATTTCTATTATGAGGAAAATCTCAAACAAAATGGGAAAAGGCATGAATAGATACCCACACAGGAGAACGCTGGTGTCAGAATTACCTTTCCAGGATTCTAAAGCACTGATCTGAAAATGAGCAATTACAAGAAGCAGAAAATCTCAGTAAGCAGAAGACCACCAAAGGGAATGTGAGAACTAAAAACGTGGTAACTGAAAACTCAATGAACAGACTCAGACAGAACGAAAAGAATGAGAAGGGGACCAGTGAGCCTGAAGCCAAGGACAATGAAATCACCCAGCTGGAGCCACAAAGGGAAAGGAGACTGAGATAAAGGACCGGCGTCTCAGGAGCCTGTGGGGCTGAAACAGAAGGTTGACGCCCAAGTCCCAGAACAGAAAGTGGGTGGGGTAAAAAAAAAAAAAAAAATAGCTGAGAAACCGCCAAACGAGGCAGCAAGGTAAACCTACAGGTTCAAGAAGATGAGTGATCCCCAGACAGGCGAAACTCAGAGAAATCGACGCCAACCTTCGGAAAACGGAAGACAGACAAAAGGTCCTAAAAGCTTGAGTGAAAAGCTGTTATCACCCACGGGAGGGAAAACCAGTGCAACCAGAGAGCGGACGCTTTGCTGCAGGGACCCACTGCCCATCGGGGGCCGCCGGGGGGCACACCTGGAAGATGGCTGAAGTGGTGCGGGTCTTTCTGCCCTGCTGGTGGGGCTGGAAGACCAGCGGGCAGTTCCTCAACTAGACACAGCCCGTGATGCGACCGATCCACCACACTCCTGGGCGCTCATCCCCGAGAGGGAAGATCAGGTCGGCTGGAAACCTGCCCGCGGCTGCTCACGGCAGCTTTATCTGCAGGAGCCACGATCAGCCACCGGGTCCCACAGCGGCGAAGAGGAATGAACCACCGCCCCACACGGCCCAGACGGATGCACGATGCTGTGCCTGCAGGGCTGACTCAGAGCACCCGTCCAGGGGCGCCCTGGACTCCTGGGGAGGGGGCAGGCTCCCTTCCTAGGAGAGAGGCAGAGGGGGCTTCGCATCCTGACTGTGCACATGGCCAATGCAGCTGGCCCACCGGGACGAGGGAGGTACACACCGACCACAGCTCTGCGGAGGGACCCTCGTCCTGCGGTCCTCACTCCTGGCCCCTTACTCACAGCTTCCAGACCGTAGGGTCTACGCTGAAGCCTGGCGACCCCACCCTGGGGCCGGCCGCTGCAAGCACTGCTTTCCCGACATCGCTCCACCTTCAGGGAACTGGCTGCTGGAATCTGCGAGCCGCCTCGGACTCCCAACTTGACCACATGCCCAGTGCAGCCACTCTGGCCAGACCCAGGTCCTAATCGGTCAGTTACAGCAAGAAACAAAGAACTCTGCTTCCTATTCCATAGCGCTGGAGCACTTCACACAGTCCTGGTTTGTTCTGAGCTTGGCTCTGCTCAAGACAAACACTGAAAAGCAGATGGCTTCTCACAGGTCAGGCTTCCAGCCTCTGCCTCCAGCCAGTGCAGGGCCAGCCGCAGGGCCGGCAGGGTGCACGGGGCTGGGACCCAGGCACACCGGGGGCCTGATGCTAGGGGCTTTGCTCCTAGAGACGCTCTGCCAGCAGATGGAGGCTGTTGGCCGTGACCCCTCCTGGAGAGGGAACACCCAGACCCAGCGCGGTCCCAGCCACGCTCCCACTGAGGGTTTTCTGCGCGCGATGAAGCCAAGAGACTCGCTGGCCAGCAGGGCGCCCATCCCTGTCCGGGGACTTCTGCTTCTCACTCTCGAGGTTTTGCTTCTGCGTGGCGCTTAGGAGGATGCGACGCCCAGTGCTCTGGGTCCACAGGCCCTACCACATGCGCCTGGGCAGAAGCGCAGGTGAGGCACACGTTCCCGGGGCTCTCTCCGTGGGAGGACGCTCCTCCCAGGTCTGCAGGACGGACACTGGGGGAGGGGACGAGGGGGCCGAGGCTGTGAACCGCCTCCTCAGACAGCACGCACGTCAGAACCTGTAAGATGCGCCCTAAAGGCAAGATGACCCCAAAGCAGCCCTCACACTAGAAGCGGACGGGAGACGATCGAGAGGGTGAGGGCGCCGTAAACCCAGAGATGGCGCTGATCCAGAGACAGCGCCCCGCTGCCCGGCCCCTAGGCGGCCGGGGTCCCCAGGAGCAGGGGGAGGCCGGGGGTCACAGGAGAAGGAGGGGGCCGGGGTCACCGGGAGTCGGAGTCACTAAGATCCCCATCAGCACCGAATGAGCCTTCAGAGGGCAGTGGCTCTCGGGACCTCCCTACTGGGAAGCTGACTTCCCGTGCTCCAGAGGGCAACAGGCCTCTCCCGGGAGCCCCAACTTAGCCCACATACTTCAGTACTGAACTGATTATGTAAAAAGACGCTTTTCACTACTTAGAGCTCACACAGTTAAACGTGAGGAATACTTGTGAACTTTCTCTGTGGACTGCTAAAAAATACAACCAGCAGATAAAAAGGACGGGAATAGAACTTTCTAAAGTTACGAATGTCCTTGAGTCAAACTCCCTGGGCCAGGCTGCCTGCCTGATTTCGTCTCTGGAGATGAAGTTCACTGGCTGCCGGAAGCCCGGGAAGAGGTCTGCCCCTCGGAGGTACTGACCGTCACCCCTTTTCTTACCGTGGGGTTACAGTGAGACCTTGCTTGTAGTTCTGCAGAAGTCACAGAGCTGTGAGCACAGTTTAAAAATAAATGTCATCTCTTGCCAACTGGAAATAAACAGAAGAGGGAGGCAATCCACACGGGCCCCTGGTATGCCATCCTCGTCGGTTCTGGTCCGACCTGTGTCCATGAGTCTCACCCTGGGTGTTTGAGCAGTGTTTAATCATAAATGGATTTGAACGCACGCAGAAGCGTACACAGAACTGAACGGCACCTGTCCAGGAGAGGGGCAGGTCAGCGCGGCGGGAGGACAGAAAGCCCAGGTGTGAAGGGAGCAGCCGGGCAGCAGGCGCACTTGAACCCAGCGCAGACAGGACCACCTTCCAGACGACGAGGAGGAGCCCACAGCCTACGGAGCGGCGGTCTGGTTGCCAGCGGTCAGCGCTCCTTCCCAAAGACGTGTGAGCGGAACAGGCGGGGCTCGTCCCTGACAGCAAACACTGGCCTGGCCTGCCCACGGCGGGTGGGGCTGTCTGCACACACGGGCCAGGTGGGCTGAGCCCCTGTGAAGGCCATCCCCTGCTGCAGAGGGCAGCCCTGTCCTCGGTCCGGATGCCTGTTCTTCACACTGAGCAGACCCGCCCACAGCACCCCTCACAGCTCCGCCGGAAGCAGCGCACTCGCCAGCGAGCACCAGCGCTGGGGGACCGAGAGGCACCGCGGGCTGCAGGAGCGCACGCCAGACGCTGACCGCCGCGCGCGGACCCGGTTCCCACCCTCCCGGCCTGTCTCACGTGGGAGGCGGCGAGGACGGGACAAGCACGAACGAGCCACCTCAGACATCCAGGAACCAGGCGCCTGGCTTCGGCCCTGCTGGAGAAGAGTTCCCGAGGCCCATCGCTGCCGGCCCCTTTCTGCACTCGGGGCCCCAGCTCCAGCCCTACCAGCCTGACCTCCCTCCTGAAGCCCTCAGGCTCCTGCCCGGATGCCCGGATGCCCCTCTCTTCACCGCGTCACCCGCGAGGCGCTGCGCCTCACTTCCACTGCGTTTGAGCCGCTGGCGTGTTTGTTACAACACCCTAGTCTCCCTGACTGATACAGCACACCAGTCAGCCCTGAGCAGCCTCCCCTCGGCTTTCAGCAGAGCTGCCCGGTGCAGAGGGGCGGGAACTCACTGCCTGCTCGGGATTTACAGTGGACTCACGTAAACCCCGGGATGCATCCCGGGGAAAGCCTGTTTCAGTAGAGACAGCAGCGGTGCTGACTGAGGGTCAGGAGACGTGGAGTCCGGTCCCAGCGTGGCCACCTGTACCCGAAGCAGCGGTCAGGCTCGAGGTGCCCCGCTCAGGGCTCTCGGGCCCTTCTAAGCTCGGGGACGCTCCAGCAGCTCCGTGGGGGAGGGCCGTGGCCACGCAGCAGCGGCGTCGGGCTCGTCCCAACGTGGACACACCCCGCCACCTCCAGGAGGAACGACATGGAGCAGGGCCACCGAGGGCACAGCCGTGAGACCACCTGCGACGACCAGGGGCAGACAACGACGCGGGGGACTCCAGACGGCACGCTGCTGTAGCTCCACGTGGAGGAGAGGGGAGGCTCTGGGTTGTTCCCATCAAAAGCAGCGTCAGTGGTGCAGACCATCCGGCTCAGGCCCCTCCCGCCCCTGGGCAGCCCCAAGGCCAAGACCAGGTGTCCTGAGGCAGGAGAAATACCGACCACCACACGTTTTCAGGGTGGGGGTCCCATGGCAGTCGGCACCGAATCCCGGCGCCCCGCCCCTGATCCAAACGCCAGTCAAAACCCCCTGGTAGGAAACGCGCCTTAGCCTAGAACCTTCGGGGAGGCAGCCATGACCTCACCCTCCTCCGCGGTTAGCCCTGGAGCCCGGGGCGGCTCTGACCTCCTGACTCCTCCTGGGACAAAACGAAGAACACAATAAAACGCCATAAAAAAACAAACAAAAAAAAACCCCTGCTGCTGAGTCAGCCTACCACCAGGCAGCTCACTATCTCCTGGGCCTGCTGGGCCCACCCCCTGCTGTCCTGGCATCACCCACAGGCGAGTGGCTGGCATCGCGGGGAGGCGGGCACTGCCCGGGTGCTCAGGATGACGCTGGGCCCGGCAATCTGAACTCTGAGGTGGAAAATTAGTTCCCTTTTCCCACCGCGGAATCCCGAAACTTTACACCCTGCACGACGTCTCGCAGGCCACCCAGGAGCCACCACGAAGCAACAGCTGTTGCGGGCGTGGCGGATGCGGCTGAGGCCTGTGTGGGTCCCGGGCCCCAGGCCCGGCCGAGCGGAGCCATCTGGGCCCACCGGG
This sequence comes from Budorcas taxicolor, assembly GCF_023091745.1. Taxonomy (NCBI): domain Eukaryota; kingdom Metazoa; phylum Chordata; class Mammalia; order Artiodactyla; family Bovidae; genus Budorcas; species Budorcas taxicolor. Next base: position 3,708,271 of record NC_068911.1, on the reverse strand, counting down.
CGCCCGCTCACAGGGGAGGCCCCGCACGGGCCCCGAGGACAGCAGTGCTGTTCTCTCCAGGGAGAGGGCCTGTGAGCTGGGCAACTTGGCGGACTCGACCTTGGGAGTAGAGAGCGCATCGGGCCCAGCACCGGGCCCCCCCGAGCACCAGCAGCGTGGAAGACGCAGCCTGGTGACATGGCCGCCCGCTGCCCGCCCGGAGCCTGCGGGTCGCCAGCCTCTGTCCTCAGAGCAGCACCTCACTGCCACCTTCACCCCCAAACCCCCTAGGACGGGGCAGCGGGGGTGGGGGTGGGGCCCCAGGGCCACCCCCAGCTGCTGGGCCTTCACCAGATGTCCAGGAGGAACCCTCTCCCAGTCACACAGAAGTAGAAGCTGACACCACTTGGAGCGCCCTGTCTCTATGACCCCACTTTGCTACACTTTCATGGCCTCTTTCCCGGCACGTGAAATTCCGGACGAACCCAGGAGGATCACTTTTGATAATCTGAGGTCACCTTAGATTTTAACCCTTCCAACCCTTTCCAAAGGAGTGCTCTTTCTCTGCTGACTGTGGGCCACTGATAAAGACAGGAGCTGGGGCCCAGGAGGGAGGCGGCGTCTGTTTGCAAAGCAGCGGGGCTGTTTAAAGACCCTGAGCCAGCCTGGAGAAAACGCACACCTGGAAGAGGCCTCGGGCCTGTCCCAGGGCTCACCCCTGACGCCCCAGGAGTGGAGGAGAGCCCACCTGCGTCCACGGGGTGGTCCAGCCCTCCCCTCGGCATGACAGAGGACGGGGAGGAGCCCCGTGTGCGGTGCTAGTGGGCTGAGTGCGTGCACGCGTGGAGCGGGAGGGCCGGAGGGACCGCTCCCGCCACGGCCCGCCAGCTCCCGGCGGGCTGCTCCAGCACCACTGGCCCCTGCCAGCCGGGGCCACGTCTCCGCTCGGGCGTTAGCACCGCGGAGGAGAAACGACCCGTCTGGGGAAACTGGGTCATACAACAGGCTAATGAGACTGAGAAACTCTGCCGGGAGAAGCCTGTGTTCAGCAGTGTGAGGATAAACTAACCCGGTTTAATTGTTATGTAAATTACAGCCTCAAACCCACCAGTTTATCCCGGATGGCCTATTGCAGAACCGTTTTCTCTGAAATAAAGACTGAGCCAGACGCCCATCAGGGGTCCGTACGCACCCTCCGGACAGGGCCAGCCCCGCTGGGTCTCCAGGGGCCCCGCCCTCTCCTCTGCTGTCTGGGCAGCACCTGCCGCCCCAGCAGGGCGGGCAGGCAGTCTTCTCTCCCTGCAGCTGGAGGCGGCCCCTCCGCCTGGGGGGCACCGCCCTGGTGCCAGCATCTGGGGCACGCAGCATCTCGGCCCCATGGGGACAAAGGCAGGGGACCCTCAGGTTTTATTTTTCACTTTCACAGGGAGAATGCAATGGAGTTCAGTGAAGGCATAAACCAGCTTGTATTTCTCATGACCTCTTGTGTTATTTATTCACTTTCATTAAAATTATCTGTAGACAGACCCTGCAAAAAGTGTTCAGGACAGCAGGTCCTGTCTGTGGTGGGCAATGCCCCAGCAGGGGAAGCAAGAATCAACCTTGACCTCGTGGTCAGACAGGACTTACAGCATTTACAGCCTGGGCAACGGCCCCTCCCCCAAAGGCTTCCAACACTCCACCCTGTGACGAGTCCCCGATCAGGCGCATCTCAGCCTCTTCCCTTCACGTTTCCCCATGCTGAAAACCACCTAGGAAGATGAGAAATGACACTGCATTTTGGTTACCAAGAGCCTTATCTGATCTGGTCGCTAGGAACTGGGGCCCCCGGGGACGGGGGGGATGGGGGTCCCGCCCCCGCCCTGCCCCTGACTTGGCCCAGCCTCAGGGGATCAGTCCTGAGGCCAGACTCTGTGGGGACCCTCCCTTCTGTTTAAAGACCAACGCTGGGCTCAGGGCCCTAACCTACTCAGCCACACAGATATTAACATAAAAAAGGTGCTTTAGAGCCCCTGGCTAGACGGATTCCAATTCCCCAGCAGCAGTGAAATTGCAAATATGCAGTTTCAGCAGAGTCCCCGCTCTAGTGTTTTGTTTTGTTTTTTTCAAAAAGGAAAGAAGGCGCAAGGCGAAGGCTCTGCAGCCGCAGCGGCCACCTCCGCGGGGCAGCTGTCCGGGGCTCTTCTCCCCACATTTCTGCGTCTTCCGAAGTTTGTATGAGCGCAGGTTGTGTGTGTAACACCAAAAGGTTTGAAATAATAAAGGCTGCATAGATGTGTGATGTCAAGCTAATGTGTACTTTTTTTGGCTTTCTTTCAAAAACGGACTTTTCCAGAAAAGAAATGACATTGAAGAATTTTGACTTGTAAGAAAATCAGATAATGCAGGCTGAGAAAGCAAACTCTCCAATAAGCTTGAGAATTCAAGACTTTCAACTTCTCTGCCCTGGTGAGGATTAACTACTGAGTTCATTAGTCATGGAGCCCTCTGGAAAAAAGCCTCTGGATAAAGAAAGTTCTCCAAAGAGAGAGACCCTCATTCCGGCCTTAACAATTTTTACGCATTTTAAAATAGTTACCATGTTAGAAACACATCAAACTTCCTTGGCTGCTTAAATGGCAGCTGAAAAAAAAAAAATGAAATTACACTTCTGAAAATGATAAAAGGTGAAGGCTGAGAAACTGATGACCACAAGGAGCTGTGGGGCTTCCCTGATAGCTCAGCTGGTAAAGAATTCGCTTGCAAGGCAGGAGACCCTGGTTGGATTCCTGGGTCGGGAAGATCCCCTGGAGAAGGGAAAGACTACCCACTCCAGTATTCTTGGGGTTCCCTGGTGGCTCAGCTGGTAAAGAATCTGCCTGCAATGCAGGAGACCTGGGTTCAATCCCTGGATTGGGAAGATCCCCTGGAGAAGGGAAAGGCTGCCCACTCCAGTATTCTGGCCTGGAGAATTCCACAGATTGTATAGTCCATGGGGTTGCAAAGAGTCGGACACGACTGAGTGACTCTCACTTCACTTCACAAGGAGCTGTAACAGACAGACTGGTGGTTCTGCCCAGAAAAGGGAGACACACCTGTGGGTTCTGAGTCCCCAGGGCGCTGGCTCAGTCCCTACAGGTCAGAGCCCCGTCGGGAGGGAGAAACCCGTGGTTGCCCTTTGGTAGCTCGGTCATGTCCCCACAGACTGAGGTCCACCAGGCTCCTAGAAACTTAAAGAACCGACTGCCCCCAAATATGGGCCGAGAGTCTTACGGGACCCCTGTACTTGAGGACGGTGCCCGGGGGCACAGGGCAGCTCTGAAGACGCCCGCGGGAAGGGGCACGGGGGACAGGGCCTGCCGGCCCAGCCTGCCGCTGGGCGGGCGGGGCGGCCACCTGTCTGGCCAGGACTATTCCAAGTGTGGTTCCGAGTCCCGAGGCCCTCCCCACCCTGCTCTCCTCTGGGGTGCACTAGGGTCAGCGGGCCGGCGGGGGAAAGGCCCAGATATACCCCCACAAACCGCCGCAGGAACACTTCCACGCACAGACCTCACCCTCAAGACCTTCCAGGTTGGTGGGGCAGCAACACACACACGTGTCACACGGGAAATGCACGGGTATGAACTCCAGCAAGACCCGGGGGACACAGAGCACGCAGTGCTGGCCCGCCCGGCCCCGTGGCAGTGCCACTGGGTGACTGCGGGCGCGCCAGGCAGGGGGCCAGCGGGAGTGGTGGGTGTGTGGTCAGCACTCGAGAGAAGCGGGCAGGGGCTGCGGAGCTGGCCGTCAGTGGGGATGAGTCCCACTTTGGGAAGATGAGAGAATGCAGATGGAGGGGGTGCGGGCTGCAGACAGCGTGGATGTGCTGACATCCCAAGTTGACTGATGCTCAGAGGTGCTCAGGGTGGCCAGCCCAGGGTCAACTGGATGCATCACCCTTGGAGAGCGTGGCAGAAGGCTCAGCAGCTGATGTGGGAGACAAGCGGCTGGATCCGCCGGAAATTTGAAGGTCTCAGGCCTGAGAGGCCACTGGGGTGTGGGCAGGGGACGCAGGGTGACCTTGCAGGTTCCATCCACATCCAGCACGGAGAGGCCCCCTGGGGCCCCCCGGATCCAGCCGTGAGCTCAGGGATGGCGGCTGAGGGTGAGCACGGGGCTCCCAGATGGGACGAGGGGTGGGCAGGGATGCCGGGGTGAGGCCTGGGAGCGCGCGGGTGCAGGGGTCTGAGCGCTGGAGCAGCTGGGACAGGGGGAGGAAGGCGAGACCAGAGGCTGTGGGGCCGGGAAGGGCAGCGGTCAGGCCTCGGGGCTCTGAAGACACGGTCGGCCGTGCGTCTGACTGTCTCGCCCATAAAGCACTCCTCTTGCAGCTGAGGAAACACACTGATGCTAAGACCCCACTCACGTAAATCGTCCCCCCCGGGCCCTGCCACAGACACACACACAACTGCATGAGCGTCACTTGGAGACAGCTCTGGGTCAGGAAGGTATAACAAAGGACTAGAATCAAACTCCTAAGGGTCTCGGGAACTCAGAGGATCCCAAAGTCACTTGTGACCTGTCGTTTCTTTTGAAAAAAAAAAAAAAAAAAAAAAAAACAGAAAATGACAGGACGTGACTGAGGACACCTTACACTGTCCTCTGCACTTTCCTGTATTTCTTAAAATGCCTTCAATAACGTACGAGTTACTTCATCAGTTCTGGGCTTCCACCTCCAAGGCACAGCTCTTCCTTTGCAAAGCACCCTGCACCCCCATTTGTGCTGGACAAACACCACAGTGATGGTTGGGCACATAGGAGGCTGGTGTGAGATTAGAGCCCCCACCCGCCCACCTCTTGGGGTCCTGCCCGGGGTAAGCCAGTTGCTGCCCCTGCCGGGGGGGCCCGGCCAAGCCGACTCCCACCACTGAGAGTGAATTAACACACTGTTATAGCAGGGGTAAATGCGGCTGGATTAGAAATTACTGTTTTATTCCAGTATCGAATCTCAGAGATTACTAATCACAAGAAGAACACCAGTAACTATTTGGTGGAGGAGCCCGACAGCACAAAATCCTTCTAGTGGCCACACGACCCAGTCGACAAGGCCCACGTGTGTGCAACACCCAGAAAGGGCACGCAGCCCAGGCCAGCATTCCAGCCAGAGACGCTTCCCCAGAACCCGATCAGGACGTCGTCAAATTGGACAGACCGCCTGAAAATCGAGTCCCTCCGACTCAGTGACTCCTGTTTTCTCTTAAGAGTGTCAAGGTCACTGGAGATGGGCCCTGGGTGCAGCCTCCAGCCTGGACCCAGCCCAGCTGGTAATGAGCCCAAGAAGGGGGCTGCTGGAAAACAGGTTCTGTGACACTGCCCGGACTCAGGGCCAGACCTGGCGATGGACACACTCTCACTCTGGGGAAATACACACTACAGAGTGAACGGAAAGGGCCCCCTTTCCCTACCTGTGAGCTCTGACCTTTAGAGAACAATCAGGGAGAAAAGTCCCTATCACATTACCCATCCCCGAGAGAAGTCTATAAACGGCAGGGATTAAATGTGACAAGGGGCGTGGGGCTCCTAGTGAAGAGGACCAGCAGATGCCGGCTGTGATGCTGGCAGTCGTGCAGTCTGGACCCCGCAGCCCCGGGAGGTCGGCACGGGGGTGTGGCCGAGTGCCAGAAAAGCTTGACCAACAGGAGCCTGGGGAAGGGGCCTGGGCCCAAGCCCACCCAAGGGCCCCGCACAACTCCCCGCAGGCCAGCTGCAGACTGAGCTCATGAGGGGGTTGGGACGAGCGGACGTGACACTGGATGGCGCCCGCCTGGGTCCTAGCCTGGCCACTCAAAGGGTTTTCTGACCACTGGTCAGAACCAGCGGTTTTGGACTTCCTGTGAGTGAGATGTCGGAACAGACCCCGTGCAGCCACCCGAGGCCACACAAAATCAGGCACCCAGATCTGCTCCACAGACGAGGAGTGTCCTGGGGCCACGAGTGTGAGCGCCACCCTCAAGGAACCTCCCGATCCCCGAGAGGGACACAAGGGCCAGAGGGACGAGGGTCAGCGTCCACTCAGCACGTGACTGGCCCGGGAAGTCCGGCCGGCTCAGCGCACGGGCCCCTCACAGGCACACAGACCAGAGCAACCCGGTCCAAGCAGGTGTCCACTCCAACTCTGGACAGGTACTCACCTGCTCAGCAAGGAGGGAAAAGTCTGCAAGGACAGAAACCCAAACACGAGCCTCAGGGAGCTGGACTCGCAGGGGATCTCTCCATTACAAACGCACCATAAACCCAGGGCTACAAAGGCCAGGGAGAGGGTTTTCACTGTTAATTTCCTGCAAAGCTGCAAATTTGCCTTCGTCTTTAACCCCCACAGGAGTCGTGTCTCGGATCCCCTGACTTTCTTCCTCTGACTTCAAGTACTGAGGCAACGAAGGGAAACATAGAAGCTGTCCGTCTGGACTTAACTTCGGTCCAAGGCGGCAGACACTGAACGGGGCCCTCCTCTGCAGAAGGACCACTCGCCCCGCATGCGACCTGACCCCACAGCCTGGATCAGGCCTTCCCACCCCCACACCTTGAGGTACATGGCAGAAGCAAGACGCATGCCTCAGAAGCCAGCAGAGTAAACTGCGGTGGCAGCCGTGCCCTGGAGCCTGGGCATCCACAGACCCGCCACCTCCCCAAGGCTGCCCGGGGACAGCCCCACACCTGGGCAGGACAGATCTGAGAGCTGGACCACAAAGAAGGCTAAGCACCAGAGAACTGATGCTTTTGAGCTGTGGTGCTGGAGAAGACTCTTGAGAGTCCCTTGGACTGCAAGGAGATCCAACCAGTCCATCCTAAAGGAAATCAGTCCTGAATATTCATTGGAAGGACTGATGTTGAAGCTGAAACTTAAGAACTGACTCATTGGAAAAGACCCTGATGCTGGGGAGGATTGAAGGTGGGAGGAGAAGGGGATGACAGAGGATGAGATGGTTGGATAGAATCACCAACTCAATGGACATGAGTTTTGAGCAAGCTCTGGGAGATAGTGAAGGACAGGAAGCCTGGTGTGCTGCAGTCCATGGGGTCAGAGGGAGTTGGACACGACTTATTGACTGATTGACAACAAAAACTGAAAAGCAAAATAAACGTTAAAATTCAGGGGCTTTCCTGGCAGTTCAGTGGTTGGGGCCCCTGAGTCCACTACAGGGGCCCTGGTTTCCACTCCTGGTTGGGAAACTAAGATCTCACATGCCACACGATACAGCCAAAAAAAAGGGAAAGAAATCGGCCCTCTGGTTACACCAGCCACATTTCAAGTGTCAACAGCCATGCAGGACCCGGGCAGTCCTGCTGGGCACTTCTTTTGCTGGAGGGTGCTCCAGACACTGGGGAGATCCCTGCCTGGCCACATGGGGAGGGGCCTGGAAACTGCTCACAGCGCCACGCCAGGGAGACTGAACTGCTGAGAAAGCCCGACGGTCGGCTGAGCCACCCTGCGGGCCGGGCGCTGCAGCCAGCAGGCGTCCCTGGTCCACACGGGGTCCAACCCAGCCGGGCCCTCTGAGCGAAGGTGTTTTCCTCCGGCCTCGATGAGTCACTGTTCCCAGTGTGGGGCATGTAACTGCCAAGCAGACCAGACGTTTACGTCCCCGCAGTGGGGGGTGGGGGGTGGGGGGGTTGGGGGGGAGGGCACAAACTTCAGCGGGCTGTCGTCCTCTTCACGTGGGCCCTGGGCGCCAGCCGGTCTGCTGCCGGCTGCTCCGTCATCAGAAGCATCGGGCTTCATTCTGACACCCTTTCTACGTGGGCTCTGAGTTTACAGGCTACCTTTCACTGAGGAACGCTCCAGCGAGGCTTCCTGGTAACACATGGGAGGCTCCTTAACCTCCTGTGCAAACTGCATCCAAACCAGACGGGGGCGGGAGCGAGGTTTCTGGGCAGGCTTTCCAGGACCCACGCCCGGCTCCCTGCAGCCACCCCCTAACCCAGCACTACGGGTCCCTAGCTGATGGCATGCTCGCCTCATCAGGTCAGCACCTAGACTGGCCCCTCACCTAGAGCATCTGTGACTCAGAGAAAGGTGACGATGTGTGTGTGTTGCGGGGGGGGGGGGGGGGGGGGGGTGCAGTCCCAGCGCATCTGACCTCACAGCCGCTCATCCAGAAGCACAGCAAGACCCTCAGGCTTTTCTGACACAAACCACGACAGGCAAAGTCTTTCCAGGATGGGACAGAAAACGGGCCTGATGCTGTGTGTGATGCCGAGCGAGTAGCTCGGAGGGAAGACACAGACAGACGGACAAAAAGACATCCACTTAGAGGAGATGGGAGCGGGAGGAAGGGAGGGAAGGTTTATGATCACCAAAAGGGGCCCAGTCTTGTTTTATAAGTGTGCTTAGAAAGGGTTCACGAAAAATCCCAAACAAGGAATGATGCCATGAAGCCCCGTGTTGTCCCTGACGTCCTAGAGGGCTGAGTCACTCCATGACTGCTGGCCTCACTCTCCCATTTCCGGGTGGGTCCACGGCCACAGCAGGAGGGAAAGGGGGGGAGCCCCCCAGGGACCCCACAGCACCCCTCCGGGGGTGGGGAAGGAGCAGAAGTCACTGGTGGGCTGGACAGCTCCGTCTGAACTAATCAAGAATGGACTGCACATGAGAGAACACTAAAATTTACGCCAGATCATACCACAGGATGCTAAGAGAGACTGACAACGAAACTGACTCATTTCTACAAACTGTGCTCGCACTCAACTTTTGCAGCAAAATTAAACTCCATCAGAAAGACTGATCCTTTCAAAGATTTCTGTTTTCAAAGATGTGAGTTACTGGGTTTGAGTGGATCAAAAGTAACTAACAATAGAACAAAAATAAAACATTTGTATAATAAGATATGTTGATATCTTTCAATTTCAAGATATAGTTCAATCGGTATTTTCCTCAATGACCAAAGCATGAGGCTACAAAATTACCCATGGGTAAAAGGATTTTCTTCAAAACACAAGAGAGGGCAATGGGTTTTAATGTTTTACCCCAAAGTCCAGGGATGAGGCTGCAGATGGCATTCTGCAGTCAACCTTTAAGAAACTACCACTGTCCAGCCCTGGAGAGGCCTGGGAGAACACCCACAACTGGCCCAAAGACTATAAAACTCTCCTCCCTTTCCCAGGAAACAGCTGAAACAACGTATCACAACGTGCTAAGCAGAGGCCGGCCAGGGAGAGTCAACAGTCTTGCGTCAATCAGGGCAGACTTTACCCAGAAATGAACACCCATCCTACTTTCTTTTGTTTGGGGAGACGGAGCTATTTTCTCATAGAAAGTTATTTTTAAAACAGGCCTCTTATTGCTATTTTTAAATAGATTAATAAATATATAAACCTTATTTTCTCAGGGCAATTTCCAATCTGGCAAGTGTAACAGACACACCCCATGTAAACAAGAGCTCTCTGGGCTCCCCGGTAATCAAGCAGTTAAACCCGTCCCTGGTGACTAAGGATGAGAGTTCCTTCCTAACGGAGTCACCGCAAACAAATGCCTACACCTGAGCTGGCTCTTAGGGCCTCAGGAACCGACGCCGAGCCTTCAGAGCTAACCCAAGCGAGCCCCTCACGGGCTCACCCTGCAGCCAGGCAGAGCCCGCTAGGCCCCAGGGTGCAGCCTCGGGCCGGTGGCCACTGAGCCAGCGAGAGGCTGGGTGCACTCGGCCACGGTACAGAGCCTCCCTCTCCGGGCCCATGAAACATGTGCACACAGGCAGACTACATTTCTCTTTCTTTTTAGATCTACCAGCAACATTTTTTACCAGAAAACTAGAAACTCGTGAGAAGCCACAGAAGCCACGGGAGCGAACTACAAAATCGCGTAACAAGTCACAAATGCAAGGGCCTATTTTCCAGGAAATCAAAGTAAAAGCATTTTATATAACCCTCTCATTTTAATATGAAATGCTTTAAATGCAGGGTAATTACGGAAATGAGGCATTGCTGTAATTCGAGTTGTCATTAACTTAGCAAGTTTATCCCCTGACATTCACAAGATGCAGAAACAGCGCATAGTAAATTACTGTATCTACACATCAAATGCTCCCTTTTCATGCCAGCACATAATTGTGAACAGAGCCGTGTCTTTTTCAAAAGTACTACGAACACCACTAAAACTCTACTCAGTACTCTTTCAGCACCTACCAATTCCATTCCCTCATCAACGATGAAGACTTTCATAAGTATATTATAAATTCAACACATACTGCATAACAAAAACCATCCTTACCACAGATTGATTTTTTTAAGCACTATAGAAACTTTTTTACACAGGTGATGAGTCCAAAACAGCCAATGTGAATTCAATACTGGAACACAGATTCAATGCACAAACCCTCACTTTGCTATTACTACACGCCTACAAACCTTTTTAAAGTAAGTTTTTAACAAGACTCATTCTTTGAACTGGCATATGTGATAACACAATAACTGCCAACCGATGGCTCAACAGGTAAGGAGTCCACCTGCACGCAGAAGATGCAGGAGACGTGGGCTTGACCCCTGGGTCAGGAAGGTCCCCTGCAGGAGGGCACGGCAACCCGCCCCAGTATTCCCGCCTGGAGAATCCGATGGACAGAGGAGCCGGGTGGGCACGGTCCATGGGGTCACAAAGAATCGGACATGACTGATGTGGCTGAGCACACAGCAAGAAACACACAACAAAGCTTTCATTTAGAGAAAATGCCACATTTCCGTATTTTGACTGTACCATCCAGATCCAACTAGCCGGACTCCAAAGCTCCGTTTCTTCCACGGCACGCCCCCCCCAACCTCCTCTGAGTTTCATTCCACGTGGGCACTGTGCCCAGAGCTTCCAGACACACGCCGCCTGGCCTGCTCCATCACCAGATGAGAGCGCGCCTCCTTCAGGAGGCCTCTCGGCTGCATCTCTTCCTCTCTGGTCCCCCGGACCCCCGCCCCCAGCCCCTGGGGGTCAGGCCTGATGACCATGTCCACGGGGCTCTGTGGGCCCCTGGCTCCACACTAGGCCGCACGCGGCCCTGCTCCCTGCCCACCGCTCTCCTCTCCGCGCAGAAACACAGCCAGCACCAAGTCTCACCTCTTCACCCCTGGGACCTGACGCCCTCCCTGCCCCAACGGTGCCCCCAGCTCTGCACGCAGGCCTGCTCCTGACCCACCGCCCAGGATGGAGGGACCGCGTCTGGGGCTCCCAGTGGGCTGGGGGTGGGGGTGGGGGACAAGGAGGAGGGTAGGGAGGACAGGAGCCAGCTGCTCTCCCTGGGGATGCTGGGCTCTGAGGCCTTCCACCCACACCTGCAGTCCTCACCAAGTCTAGGGCATTTTCCCGTTAATTTCAACATAACTTCAACCTGGTGACTACCGTAAGATGGTTAGTAACGAATTCAACATTCTTCCGGTGACCAGCTGGGCCAGCAACAAGCAAGTATGTCCTGCAGGCGTTCACAGTGTGCAAGCTCAGTCGTGTCCAACTCTTTGCGACCCCATGGACAGCAGCCCGCCAGGCTCCTCTCTTCACAGGATTTTCCAGGCGAAGGTACTGGAGTGGGTTGCCGTTTCCTTCTCCAGGGGACCTTTCCGACCCCGGGATCGAACCTGCGTGTCTTGTGTCTCCTGCACTGGCAGGTGGGTTCCTTACCACAGGCGCCAGCAGGGAAGCCTGTATGTTTTCATAGCGCCTGAACAATTATTTATGTAGTTAAATACTTTGGTGGTTACAATTAATTTTTATCACGGATGCCTACAGAGGCCATGATCCGTAACATCTCTGTTCATGACACGCCTTTCGGAGGGCAGACTGCGTCAGCACGGCCAGGGACACGTGCTGGCGGCCACCATCAACGACGGGAGGGCTGGGGACAACAGGCTGAGGGACGTGGGCAGCGCCCATCAGAATCCCGCCTCAGGGACAGGCACGTGCCTGCTTCCTGCCCGGCCTCTGCCCTCAGGGCAGGCTTGGCCAAAAAAAAAAGAAAAAAGCACCAGATCTGAGTCTGACCAAAGCTCCAGGTCTGACAACAGATTCACAGAACGCCGGGGGGGAGGCACAGTGGACACCACGGGAATGCAATCTGGGAAGACAGACCGTGGGAAAGGGTACGGGACAAATGACCCTGTTTCTTCATCAAGAACAAAAAAAGGGAGAGGGGGGAGAGGGGGAATGGGACGGAGCCTGCAGTTTGAAAGAGATGTGAGAGACAGGCCAGCCAATCACAGCGTCTGGACCTGATTTGGTTCCTGATTCGAATGAACTCGCTGTGAGAAAAGAAAAGAAAAAAACAATTCACGCGGCGGGAAGGGAAATCCAAACATTCATTGGAAGTTTGATGATAGTAAGAGATTGTTATTAATTTTTTACGTGTGATAATGACACTGTGGTTGGGTTTTTTGAAAAAGGAACCTTTATCTTTTGTTGAAATGTTTACAGACGGAGTGCTGGGACAGTTGCGACTTGTGGGGGGGGCGAGTGGGAGGGAGACGGGTGGGGATGCAGATAAGATGAGCTTGGCCACAGCACGGCAGCCGTGGGAACTGGGCGACGGGCACGGGCAACCATTGTCTCAGGCTATGCTCATCACAGGAAACTCGGGACACACAGAAAAGTAAGAAGAATCCCATCAGTGTCACCGCCCGAGGAAGCCACCACAAACACAGTCTTGCTTTTACAGTAAAAACTCACATCCGCATGTTTAGGTACTTATTTTATGACACTTTTGGGAAAGACGGTTGGAAAGGGGAGACGAGAGAGCAAGCCCGAGGCCATGCGGGGTCCCCCTCCTTTAGTTCACAGGTTCCATCCAATTCAAAATTCAGATCTGCTGGCCTGACGACCTCCAGCCACACACAGGAACCACGTCCGCCCGCAGGGCCCAGGAGAGGCCCGCTGGCCGCCCGCCTCAGAAACCCAGAGCCTCGGGGACCCTCTTCCCCTCCGCGGGGAGCTGCAGACTCAGTCACGGATTCCTTATCGACAAACACGCCTGTAAACACCGCGCTTTTTACACACCGACTGCTGGTGTGCCTGTCTCCACGTAAAGCTGACGGGTGCCAGGCCCAGGCCTGGGGCCCCCGGAGGTCTGCAGAGGGGGGGCCGCGGCAGGACTGACTGCATCGCCCCCTGTTCACACGGTCACCCAGCGGGGTCAGCCGCCAGGGGTGTCACACGCAGTTGTGTTTTTTCTTTTTTCCTGCCAGTAATTTCAAAAGTGTTTCATTTTAGTTTTGGAAAGACCTACTCGTAGTCACAAAGGTGGGTACATTCTGGGTTTCCTCTCCACCTCGTGTGTCCCTGAGTCGGAGGGAGAGAAGGGATGGCCCGGGGAGCTGTGTGGGGTGGCATATGTGTGCGGGGGCGGGGCGGCAGCGTGTGTGCAGGGGTGCGTGTGTTTGTGTGCAGGGGTGCGTGTGTGTGCAGGGGGGTGCGTGTGTGTGCAGGGGGGGGGCATGTGTGTGCAGGGGTGCGTGTGTGTGCAGGGTGGCACACGGGGGCGCCCAGCGGGATGACCCACACAAAGAAGAGCCCCAGGTCTCGGGCAGCTCCCACCACAAGCTGCAGGCGACGCGGTCCCACTCAGGTAAGCACTCCCTAAAAGTGCAACAGAGAAACATCGTGGCTCCGAGCGCTCAGGGCAACACGGGCCACTGAGGCCTGAGAGGAAGCGGCCTTCGCTGCCGCCGTTCTTTGAAAGTCAGCAGCAAACTTCCCATCCCCAGGAGACACCCAGTGCGCACCCAGCTTCCCTCCCCTGAGCTCAGTAACGCTGCCTGATCGCTTCTCCACGTGCTGAGCCAAAGCCCCGGCCCCGACTCGAAACAGCAGCTTTCTACAGCCCCTCCATCCTATGGATGTGACCACCTAGGCTGAGCTTCTGCAAATAAAAACAACGTCAAACCAGGCAGGCTGCCAACACGTCTGTCCACAGGCCTGGATGGTCTCAGAAACAACTGCCCTCTCCCAGGAACGCAGACTCAAACGTCTGCGCCCGAGGTCTCTCCGCCAGCACACCCGTCCTGTTCTGTGGATTCTCCATCACCCCGGCGCAGTGAATCTGAGCACAGCCTGACGAGCGCCGTGGGCAGGGCCCCGGCCGGAGAGGGCCGGCCGTGCCGGCTGCTGGCTCCAGGGGCCAGGGAGGCAGCGTGATCACCAGTCACGTTTCACAAACAATGGGCCCTGGACTCGCCGATTCAGCATGTGAACCGAGGACTCCTCCGGCTGAAATTTCTTCCCCTTGACTTAGAGAAAATACTAGCGCATTCACAAATTGGTGAGCCTCGCCTCGCCAGGGCTGCACCCACTCAGCGGCTGGGCAGGGAGCTCTGAAAACAAGACTGCTGGGCGGACGTCCTTCCAGAACCTGACTTTATACAAAGAAGCCTAGCAGACTGGGCCTCCAAGGGCCACAGGGCAGGGAGGGGAGAGGCGCTGTTAACCTGTCACTTTCTCACCAGGGGAGGGGCTGGCCCCAGCAGCAGTTAATGGCCTGGATGGGGAGTGTGTAGGTTGTGGAAAAGACACAACAGAGAGACAGCAACCACTGGATAAGACAACTCTGTTATTCATCAAGTCCTGGCTTTACAGAAACACATACCTTTCATGTTTGGAAAACAAAGTTTGTCTACGCCTTTACCTCCTACCCCTCACACTCCCCAGGCCCTAAACACCAGTAAGTCCTTGCTGATGTTGAAAAATTACTCAGTACAATACTTAACAACCAAACATGCTGAGATCTTAGAAAGGGGAGAAGGTTACAGAAACAGGCTTTGGGCCCTGGGACTCACCCCACCAAAAAATCCTGCGGACCCAGGGTGCTTATAAAAGCGAGAGTAATTAGTCAGAGACAACTCTGGAACACAGGCACGCTGCAGGAACAGAACAGTGGTGAGGACCGAGGAGCAAGTGCTACAGAGAAAAAGAAAGTGCCCCACGCGGCATGGCTACCTGCGCGGGGTTTCTCCTGACCCGCAGATGGGAGAAACCAAGCACCTCCCGGGTAGGGCGGCCAGGCAGGCTGGGAACCGGAAGGGCCAGGGAACACGAGGGTGTTGCTGAAGTCCCACGGGGCATTGGCCGCCTGTCCCCCAAGCGTGGCGGGTCCCCTTCTCCTTGCCCTGCCTCCTCGCTGGGACGTGCCCTCCTGCCCAGGAACCCCAACTGTGCCCTGGATGCCCCGAGTCATGGGGACCCCTGACCTGCGTCCTCAGATACACCAAGGAGAGGATACTTCCGGTCCCCACCCTAGCCCACTCTCCTGTTGTCCCCTCCGGGCCCCAAGTTCAGACCCGGCCCCTACTGAAGGGGCCTGACCTTCCGGGGTTCCCCCACCCCGGGGACCCCGCAGACCGCCTGGCCGCAACCCTTCCAGCCAGTCCGTTTGAGGGCAACCGCGGTCCAGACAAGGGGCGGGGATAGTGGGTCCCTGGTGTCCAGGTCGTGGGGGAGGGCAAGGGCGACCCTCCACGCCCTCGGCGCCGGCAGGGCAGGGATCAAGAGTGATCCCGTGTCCAGATCGGGAGGAGACGGGGCAACACCACGCTCTGCTGGGAGGAAGGGCAAGCGCGACCCTGAAGCCCGGCCCGGGATGGAGGGTGGGGGCCGCCCCCGGCCCAAGGCAGGCAGGGGTCAGAAGGTGACTCCCGTCCAACGCCGGGCAGGGATGGGGCGCGGGGGGCGGGGACCCCAAGCCCAGGGGCAAGGGCGACCGTCAGGGGTCGGAGGGCCGTCCCCGGGGAGGGGGCCGCGGCACTCACTGCTTGGGCAGCTGCAGGGCTGGCGCGCCGCGCCGCTGAAAGGCCCCGTCCACGAAGACGCCGTTCTTGCCGAGGCAGCGCAGGTAGAAGTGCGGCTCCTGGAAGCTGAGCTGCAGGTGGCGCCGCGAGATGAAGCTGGACAGGCCCATGCTCAGGTCCACCGAGCCCTGCGACGAGTTGCGGCCGATGGTGACGCTGGGCTGCCGCATGAGGAACTCGAACTCGCGGCCCTCCAGGCGCGCCAGCGCGGGCCCGGGGCTCCGGCGCACCGAGGCGGCGGCCGCGGCCACCAGGGCCTCGCCCGCCGCGCCCCCCGCGGCCCCCGCGATCGCGCCCGGCGGCGGCGGCGGCGGCGGCGGGGGCTGGGCGGGCGGCGGCGGCGGCGGCGGCGCGGCGGGCGGGAAGGCGGCGGCGCACAGCCCCGGGCTGCAGGGCGCCGAGCGCAGCGCCAGCAGGGCGCGGGCGCCGCCGTCCTCGCCGACCTCGGCCATGTTCGCGCAGCTCCGGGCGGCCTCCGGCGGCGGCGCGGCGCGCGGGGCGGGGCTCCGGGCGCGGCGGCCGCGGGATCCCGGCCCGGAGCGCTCGGAGCGGAGCCGGCGGGCGCGGCGCGCGCGGGGCCGCCAGGGGGACGTGTCGGCGCGCAGCGCCTAGGCCGCCGCGCCCGCCCCGGGGTGGCGCCCTGGCCGCCGCCGCCGCCGCCGCGCCCGGCCGTGGGGAGCCGCCTCCTCCGGCCCCGCGACGCGGGAGGGGAACCCCCCCGCCCCCCCCCCACACACACCCCGAAGAAGCCGCACTGGAAAGTTTCGATCCTGGGTCACTCGCTGCAGAAAGGGATCACTGACGTCAGCGGCCTCCTGGGCTCTAGAGGCTCCAACTGACACCCCAAAGTGCGATCCCACTTAAGCACCAAGAGTGAGGGGTCTCGCGCTGAAACTGCAGTTTGCTTCAAGGTGCTGGCGACCCCTGATGCTCTGTGTTCCAATTTGGAGTCATCCATTCACTCAACAAGTAGCTACAGGAGTGACCGAGGACGCAGGCCAGGCGCCTAGGTCCTGACATCCGTTACAGTGTAATGGGGGGCCGGTGGGGTGGGGCAGGGAGACAGACGCCTGCAGCGGGGTCTTCTGTGAAAAGACAGATCTGGCTACTTCAGGCATCCTTCAGAAGTGCTTCATGCCCGTTCCTGAATCAGCCAGGGCCCTCTAAAAAAAGGTGGCAGTGTTTGCACACTGTCGTCATTTAATAATTACTGAGGCGGGGGAGAAAACAGACCCTTCCTGGTAGAGCTTACACTGCCGTGGCAGATGCAGACAGAAGTCAAGTAACATTCTAACAAATACAAAATCACAGCTGTCAGGCCTTGTTGCAAGGTGACATGTGTAGGAAGATGGGCCCAGCCCCCTCCCCTCCTTCCTCCCCAGGATGGGATGCCTGTCCGCTTACCCACTGTCCAGTCTGGGGCTGCAGGAGGTTTTAACCCAACCGTCATGTGATTGAAAACACAGGAACAAACCGAATTAGTGCTTGCGATTAGGGGCAAGAAAGACGTTTTTACAAGAAGCTGCAACAAGAGATGGTACTTGTCCGTGGAATCAGGACAAGGTCCTGGGATCCGGGACCCTTCCCTGAACCGTGATATCCTGAAATCCAAGGCTGCTGGGGGGTGGGGTGAGAGCTGGGGATGGCATTCCAGCCAAGGAACAGCGTGATCTAAGCAAGGGGGTGCTTTCTAGGGACTGACAGGTAGCTGGGAAAGGGAAGAGCCCAGATCAGCTGAACCTGACCAGTCAGGTAACTTGGGTCTGATCCCAGAGCAGTGGGAACCCCTGAGAGGGGTGAGCAGAAGGGCAACGCGAGGACCACAAATTCGAAATAGGATCACTGGCTGTTGTGTGAAGCCTGAGTTGCAGAGGGGCCAGCCTGACTGTGGGAGGCCGGTTAGGAAACTAGGAGGCCAGGCGAGAGGCTGCATCGGGGTGGCGGAGAGACACCAAGGGCGTCGAGCGGCGTTTATCTCAGACAGACGTTTACAGGCACGCTGGCGGTGGGAATGGAAACCGGTGCGGCCCCTCTGGGAGACAGTGGGGCGGAAAGCACATGCTCGTCTGATTCAGCAGTTCCCCTGTTGGGTCTGTGCCCACAAGAACCGAAAGCAGGGTCCTGAGGTGGCATTTATGCTCTCCCCTTCACAGCAGCGGTATTCGGAGTGCCCTAAGAAGAAGCCAGAGGCCCGCCGACCTGTCCAATGGGACATTATTCAGCCTTAAAAACAAAGGGAAGCTCTGAGGCACGTGACCGCACGGGTGCACCCTGGGGACGAAGACACTAAGGGAAATATCACGGTCACAAAGAGACAGACGCTGCCCAAGTCCACCGCGGCGAGGTCCCTGGCAGAGTCAGGTTCCTAGAGACAGGCGGGGGACGGGGAATGAATGGGGAGTTAGTGTTCAGTGGGGACAGAGCTTCAGTTCTGCAAGATAAAAAAGCTCTGGAGGTGATGGCTGCACAATGCTGTGAATGGACTCTACTGAACTATGCACCTAAAATAGTTAAGGGACTTCCCTGGTGGCCCAGCGGCTAATTCGGGGTTGGGGTGGGGTGGGTGGCGCTGGGTTTGACCTCTGGTCAGGGAACTCGATCTCATGGGCCACCACAAAGATCCTTCTTGCCGCGACTAAGACCTGGCACAGCCAAATAAAATATTTTAAAAACTAGTTAAGATGGTAAATTTTACGTATTTTACCACTTTACAAGAAAAAGTTCTATATACAACCTCCCAAATTCTTTCCTCTGGCTCATCTGGGGCGACTTCCCACTTCTTAAGGACAAGTCTGTGATATACGAGGGACGCGTGTTTTCAGGCCCCTCAGGCCCAATAATATTAAATGTGAAGATTTCCGTGCAGACGGACAGACCTAGACAATTCTTTTCCTGAAGAGCAGCAACATGTCCGTGATAATGGCGGGAGCGTACAGGGCTGACTCATGATGGTCTTGCAGTCCCAGACTCCCATTTAACCTGCAATTCTTTTCTCCTTAAATGGGGAGCCTCCAGATACACTGACAGCTTTGACATAGAGAGGGGTCAGAACAGGGGCAATAAAAAGGCATTAAAGATCCAGAATTGGAGAAAGTGAACTCTTCTCACACTCCCTCTGGGTCTACGGGGCCTGCGAAAGTTGCTTCACGACGCCTTCACACGAAAAAGGAAAAAGAAAAGGCTTGCAAGGGAGAACGTGGACAGCCACTGAGCCCGACACCCAGGCTCAGTGCAAACCGTGGGTGCAAGGCCCTGGGCCTGGTCACAGGAACGAAACAGGACACAATTAACGCCGAGACACTAAACCATTGACAAGAAACATACACCATATTGGGGGTGACGATGAAGGCCCAGTTAAAAAGAGGCAACGGGGTATCTGCAGAAACAATCCATTAAAATGAAAACCATGGACTTCCCTGCTGGTCCAATGGTTAAGAATCCTCCTATCAACCCAGGGGGGCATGAGTTCAGTCCCTGATCTGGGAAGATTCCACGTGCTGTGAGCCTGCGAGCCTCCGCAGCAAGAACCCCGTGAACCGCACCTAGAGAGTGGCCCCCGCTTGCTGCAACTAGAGAAAGCCTGCACACAACACCGAAGACTCAGTGCAGCCAAAGACAGTAAATAAAAAATAAATCTCTTTCACTAAAGATACAAGTGTGACAAACAAGCCCAGGAAAGGATGCTCAGCACCATTCATTGTTAGGGAGCAGATTAAAACCACACTGGTCTTAATCTCATCCGTTTTAAGTTCATCTATTACATATTAAAATTGATGAGAACTTCTAGAATTCTTCCACGGGGCTTGGAGAATTCACGATTGTACTGCCACTGTGGAAAAGTCTGGCACTTTCTTAGTTTGACTGATTTACCAAATGGCCTGCAATCCCATGACTAGATATTTATCCAAGTGAAATGAAAACTTGGGTGGGCACAAGAACTTGTTCATGATGGTCTACAGTGGCTTTATTCCTGACAACCCAAACCTCAACAACCCAACAACCCAAATGCACCCCACTTGGGGAAGGGGTAACAAACTTGATGGGACACGATGGATGCAGCGCTAGGCAAGGAGCAGGGTTTGCGTAACAGGACAAATCGGAGGACCCCGAGGGCAGCGCGTATGCTTTCACCTGGGGGACGTTCTGGAAAGAAAAGCAAAACTGTAGAGACAGAAAGAGATGAGCAGTTCCAGGGGCTGGAGGTCTGGGGAGAGGCTGACCACAGAATGACATGTGGGAATCTCGGCGGGGGGAGCGGTGCTGATCGTGGTGGCGATTATGTGACTCCACGCGTTTGCCAAAAGCAGAACGGTGCACAGAAATAGAGAGTGAATTTCACTCTATATGTACATCAACCTTAATTAAAAAATGGAAATATCGGGACTTCCCTGGTGGCCCAGTGGTCAAGAATCTGCTTTACACTGCGGGGGACTCGAGTTTGATCCTTGGTCGGGGTACAAAGATGCCACAAGCCACAGAGCAACTAAGTCAGCGTCCTGCAACTAGAAAGCTGGAAGGCCGCAGCAGAGGATTCCGAGGGACGCGGCGAAGGTCTTGCGTGCTGCAACCGAGAGCCGGCATAGCCAAATAATAGTGAAAAAATGTTTCCAGGGACCACCCTGGTGCTCTAGAGAGTAACAGTCGCTCTGTTGTGTCCGACTCTTTGCGACCCCATGGACCATACAGTCCATGGACTTCTCCAGGCCAGAATACTGGAGTGGGGCCTTTCCCTTCTCCAGGGGATCTTCCCAACCCAGGGATCCAACCCAGGTCTCCCGCACTGCAGGTGGATTCTTTACCAGCTGAACCACAAGGGAAGCCCAAAAATACTGGAGTGGGCAGCCTGTCCCTTCTCCGGCGGATCTTCCTGACCCGATAATGGAACAGGGGCCTCCTGCATTGCAGGCAGATTTTTCACCAGCTGAGCTTCTCTAGTGGTAAAAAATCTTGCCTTCAATGCAGGGGGCATGGGTTCAATCCCTAGCCAGGGAACGAAGATCCCATATGCTACGGAGCAGCTAAACCTGCTCACCACAACTAGAGAGTCCTCACGTTCCAAGGTAAGATCCTGAGTAACTCAACTAAGGCCTGATGCAGTCAAATTAAAAAATACATACACACATACACACACACACATCTAAAGAGGCTGTATCATTATAGACCCAAAACAAGGGTCTGTTAAGGGCAATGCTGTCCAATTCAGAAGCCACCACTCACATCTGACCATCTACATTTATCTTCTAATGAAGATGAAATGGAATGAAACCCTTCGCTGTGATAGGCGGCGAGAGCGTGGCTAATGGCATCTGTGTGATCCGTGCAGACGCACAAAGTGAGTCCTGGACTGTGCTGCTCTGGGGGTGGGGCTGCCGCTGGCCTGCCTCTGCCCCCTCCTCCCTCCGTCCTCCGGAGTCAGGCAATCACAGCAACGTGCTGCGCGCACAGAGCAGCTGGACAAGGGGACCCCACCCCTGCCCCCACCCCAGGGAGCACCGATGGGCTCACCCTCTTGCTAAAGGGACTCAATGACTGCTGTTCCAGGGTGGCTAAGGGCAAGGCAGCGGCAGGGAGGCCCCATCAGAAGACAGGGTCCCCCCCAGTCCTGGCTGGGCCTCCAGGCGGGCGAGTGGAGCTTAGACGCCTTGGAGTCTGATAGCGTCCAGTGCACACTCGCAGCCTCTGGGGCCTGAGGCTCCCTGCGGCATCTGCCAAGTGGCCGGGGAAGCCAGACCACGCTCTGCGCTCTCCGCGCCCCTTCCTCTTCCTGTCTGCTCAATGCCACTTCCTTCTCGGACCCTCCTCGCATCCCCCGTGCTGCTTCCTGTCTGTTCACCGAGTCCCTGGGTGGTGGTGAACGTCCCACGGTGATGCACCTCTGACCACCACTGAGAGGGACTGCAGCTTTGTATCACGCCAAAGGACAGAGGCAGCCGGAACAATCCTCCACGAACCATTTCCTCACCTGCTTGAGGCCCCCAAACCAGAGAGAGGGCCTCTGTGTCCTCAGCTCGCTTACAGCAGCCGGGCTTGATTTTCTTTTACAGTCTCCTCTGGCCACCCTATAGTTTAGAACCTGTCCATCCACGTTTTTGGAACGCCAATTCAGGAAAAGATAGGTCTGACTTCGATCCTAGAGGAAAGCTGTCCAAACAGAGCCGGGATGAAAACTCCTCTCGACAGAGCGCATGGGTGTTGGCACTCGGGGGAAAAAAAACCTTATCCATTGCTGTGTAATATCGAACGGCTCCAAAATGTAGCGGCTAAAACCACCAACGTGTACCATCTCACCGTGTCCATGGGGCAGGAATTTAGGGGTGACTGGCGAGGTGCTTTCGGCTTAGGGTCCCTCCTGAGACGTATGGGGCTGTGCTTTCTGGAAGCTCACTGGAGCCTGGAGGATTTGCCACGTTGAGACAAAGTGGCGTGGGACCTCGCTGGTGGTCCAGTGGCTAAGACTCTGAGCTCCCAATGCACGGGCCCCAGCTCCATTCCTGGTCAGGGGACTAGATCCCACGTGTCACAAGTAAAGACCCCACATGCTGCTGCAACCAAGCCTCGGTGTAGCCAAATGAAATAGAGTGAAAGTGAACATCGTGCAGTCCTGTCCGACTCTGTGTGACCGCATGGACTAAACAGTCCATGGAATTCTCCACACCAGAATACTGGCGTGCATAGCCATTCCCTTCTCCAGGGGATCTTCCCAACCCAGGGATCAAACCCAGCTCTCCTGCACTGCAGGTGGATTTTTTACCAGCTGAACCACAAGGGAAGGGCCCCCAAAAAACAGATAAATAAAGAAAAAAAATTTTAATTTAATTTTTAAGAAAAATTTCTCAATTTTAATTAAAATTAAAATTAAGTTTAACTTTTAACTTCTTAATTTTTATATCTTTTTATAAAAATAGATATATATTAAAAAAATAAGACAAAGCAGCGTGACGGTGCCAGGGGAAGGAGGAGCCAGCCCCATTATTAGCCAGCTCTGTGCCCTTAAATAAGTTATTTGGCCTCTGGACCTCAGTTTCCTCTGCTGTGAAGTGGGCTGAGGGCTGTTGGGGGGACACAGAGTCACTCCTGGGACCTCAAGAAATGCAGAGTGTTTTGTAAGAGCAGACTTGGAAGTCGGGAAAGCGAGGCTCTTAGCCTAAGGGCCAGCTCTGCAGAAGCCCCCAGAACCTGCTCAGCTGGCAGGCCTTGCAGAGAACAGGAAGAACACAATTCCTGTTCTCCTGGGAACGAAGGAAGCTCGGGGTCGTTACTGTGAAAACCCGGCAGAGCTTCGGGTGGTAAAACTCCTGGCCGTGTCGGGGCCCCCAGGACAGGCCCCCAGGAGCGTGTGGCCTGCCCGCCCGGCCCTGGGCCGCCACCTTTCCTGTTCTCTGGCCTCTGCTCTACTGCACCGTGACTCTGCACCTTCATCCATCTGTCCCTCCAACCTGGGGTGGCAGTTTGCCTGTGACCTCACTTCTCTGATGTGTCTAGGAAGAGTTTTCATCCTTCGGCTTGGGCTCGGGCTTGCTGAGCGTTTTTCTTCCGTGGTTGGAGTAATGCGTTACGTTGTTGTTGCTGTTGTTCATTTGTTCAGCCAAGTCTGATTCTTTGCGACCCCATGGACTGCAGCCCACAAGGCCTGCCGATCATCACCAACTCCTGGAGCTTGCTCAAACTCATCTCCACTGATTCGCTGATGCCATCCAACCATCTCATCCTCTGTCCGCCCCTTCTCCTCCTGCCTTCAGTCTTTCCCAGCATCAGGGTCTGTTTCAATGAGTCAGTTCTTCGCATTGAGTGGCCAAAGTATTGGAGCTTCAGCTTCAGCATCAGTCCTTCCAATGAATATTCAGGACTGATTTCCTTTAGGATTGGCCAAGGGACTCTCAAGAGTCTTATCCGGCACCACAATTTGAAAGCATAAATTCTTTGAAGAAGGCACTGGCAAACCACTCCAGTACTCTTGCCCGGAAAATCCCATGGATGGAGGAGCCTGGTAGGCTGCAGTCCACGGGGTCGCACAGAGTCGGACACGACTGAAGCGACTTAGCGGCAGTAGCAGCAAGCGTTCTTCATGGTTCAACTCTCACATCCACGCGTGGCTGCTGGAGAAACAGTAGCTTTGACTATTCACTCCTATGTGTCATAGACCATCGTAAGCTCCATGCATGCAAGACTGGACACGGGGGTCATTCCAAGTGGTAATCGAGCAGCTCTGTCTCTTCCTCTCTGCGAGGGCTTTCATGCTGTCTCCACCAGGAACGGCTCAATTCACTCAAGAGCTCAGGGTCTGCTCTTCTGGAGAGACGCCCGCTGGGCCCTGCGAGCCCCCTCTGTGCTTGCTGGACAGGACACATCAGATCTTTAAAGCTGCCGCCCTCCGAGCGCCCAGTCGGCGGTATCATCCTGGTGGAATGTCCCCATCTCAGACAGAACCTGCCCGGGACTGCTGAGCCGCTGGGGCTGAGCCCTCGGTGGAGCCTCTGGTACCATCCTGAGGACAGAGCCGGCCGTTTTAAGGATGCTCGACCCAGAACATATGCAGAAACCTCCAATGGATGACATAGAACCCCTTTATAATTTATAGCTTTTGAGCACCGAAAACACGACCCAGCCAAAGCGGGACATGCTGTCTGTGTACAACACTAACCTAATTTCAAAGGCCTAGGCTTTTTTTTTTTTTTTTTTTTAAGCAAAGTGTTAGTATTTTGCATCTCTATATTAGGGCTTCTCTTGTGGCTCGGTGGTAAAGAATCTGCCAGCCAAGCAGGAGCCACAGGTTCCATCCCGGGGTCGGGAAGATCCCCTGGAGGAGGAAATGGCAACCCACTCCAGTATTCTTGCCCGGGAAATCTCATGGACAGAGGAGCCTGGTGGGAGGCTACAGTCCATGGGGTCACAAAGAGTCAGACTTTGTGACTGAGCACACACAACAAAACTATACTGATTATAGGAAAAAAAAAAAAAGAAAGAACCAAAATGGTATTATTAGTACTTCATATATTTATATTGGCTATAGTTTGAGATGGCAACATGTTGGATACATTGGGCTGAATAAAATGCACTACCCAAATTAATTTCACTTATTTCTTTTTACCATTTTAATGCAATTACTTGGAAGTTAAACATTTTAATTTTTAAAATTCACATTTGTGACTTATATGATATTCCTATGGGATGGGGCTGTTAGAGACCAATGTAACCTTTTTTGTCCCAATAGATGTTTCTGTCTTAATTATGACAATGCTCTGGGTTTGTGGCTCAGCTGGTAAAGAATCCACCTGTAACGAGGGAGACCTGGGTTCAATCCCTGGGTTGGGAAGATCCCCTGGTTGGGAAGAGAAGGGAAAGGCTACCCACTCTAGTATTCTGGCCTGGAGAATTCCATGGACTGTTTAGTCCATGTAATCACAAAGAGTCGGACATGACTGAGCGACTTTCACTTCACTTCACTTCTGGGTTTGTGTGTTAGTGGAGTACGGGCGTGTTGCTATCAACCTGGTGTCTCTGTATCAAGTACATTCCCTCCTCTTTGTTTATCAGACCACCGTATGGGAGTTTTCAGGTTCAAAGGGTCAGCTGAGGGGTATGGAGAGGTTCCAAAGGGCACACCAATGATCTGGTGAGCTTGCTGTTTCCTTCTCTGGGCCCTTTGGTTTTCAGTTTGGAAACCGACTCTGGCCAACTTCAACAAAAAGGCATGTACGTCCTCGCTAGGGTGATCACAGAACTGCAGAGAGCTGAGATCAGGGTTTCAGAAAGGGCTGGAGGCATAGGGGCCCTGGAGAGTTAGCTGCAAAAACCCCAAGGCTGGTCTCCCAGGATTGCCCGCACTGGGATTAACTGGCTCCAAACTTTCCCGGTTCTTGCGTCATTCTGAAGGAGGCTGGAATCCCCAGGAGAAAGCTGCTGAAGGGCTTAGCACAGGGTCTGTGCCCAGGCCTGGGCCCAAGGCAGGCAGGCGCCAGGCGGGGCCCAGCATGGAAGGCAGGCACGCAGCCCACCCTGCAGGGCTGGCCCGTCCAGGGAGCGGGTCTGGTTCCTGTTAGTGCAGGGGGCGGGGCCGCCGGGCAGACAAACAATAGCTGGTCCACCTCCTCATTCCAAGTGGATGTCGTCAGGGACTTGGCCCACTCGGCCTGCTCTCAAGGACTCTTAAGCCCCTCTTTTAAAACTTTCACTTATTGGAATGTTGAATGCACAGATGAAAGAGGACAGAATAATAAAACAAACCTCCACGTACCCCAAACCCAGCTTCAACCCGGGTCTGTGGATACTCAGCCTCGTCTCATCCACAAGCTGCCCAAATCCTCTACTGTTCTGAAGCCAGTCTTAGGCATCATATCATTTCCTATAATTCAGTGTGTATCCCCAGAAGATAAGAGTTGGCTTCAAAAACATCACTACAGGACTTTCCTGGTGGTCCAGTGGCTAAGACTCCACGCTGCCAACACAGGGCACCCTGGTCGGGGAGCCAGAGGCCACGTGCGGTAACTAAGCGCTCGAACACCGCAACTAACGGACGCTGCGTGCAGCAATGGAGGGCGAAGACCTTGAGGGCCACAGCTAAGACCCAGCGTAGCCAATAAATCAATGAAAACAAAGTGAGCAGCAACACAAATGTAGACAAAAAATTAAGAAATTACCACAACACTGTCACCCCAAAGAGAGGCCTAATCCTAGCTTAACAGCATACGACTCCCGGCCAGCGTTCTCTCCTTTTTTTCACTTTCATTTTTCCCTATGGAAGGATAATTTACTTCAACTAAGGAGTAATTTATTGTTGTTGCTGTTTTAGTTGCTAAGTCGAGTCAGTCTCTTTTGAGAACCCATGGACTGTAGCCCACCAGGCTCCTCTGTCCATGGGACTGATTTTCCAGGCAAGAACACTGCAGTGGGTTGCCACTTCCTCCTCCAGGGGATATTCCCGACACAGTGATCGAACCCGAGTCTCTCCCGTCTCCTGCATTTTACCACTACTGAGCCACCTGGGAAGCCCACTGAATGAATATTCCCCTGTGGAAAATAATCAGTCCAGTACGTGACAGACACACGGGTTGTCTCCAGGTTGGGTTTTATGAATGCTTCTGTTATAAACATTCATGCACAACTTGTTGGCAGGCGCTTTCATTTCTCTCCGAGGGATGGAACTGCTGGGTTACACGCTGAATGTATATTTAGAGAAATTAACAGACCGTTTTCCCAAGTGACTGCCGAGCTGGACGTTCCCAGCGACGAGTGAGGATTCTCTTAATCTCTTTTAGTCCACGTTGCCCCTCCGCCTCCTTTTCTCCCGCTTGCAATTTATTTTTAAAATCTGGGTCATTTGCTCATTAAAGTTTCCCAGAGTCTGTTTCCCACTTTTACTGACTGTATCTCATGGAGTCTACATTCATCTGAACTAAAAAAGAAAAAAAAAAAAAAAGTGGGGAAACTGGAAAACAGGGAAATAGTGATGGAAAAAAAAAAAAAAAAACAAGATTAAGCCACAGATACAGTCAGTACACAAAGTACAAACCTTAAAGTCTAAGACCGTTGGGAAAGATAAATGCTTGTTTTAATTCTGAGCTTCCGAACAGCCCCAGCAAAGAAGGAAACAGGTTCGGTTACAAGAGTCACTGTTCAGAAGATAAAAACGAACTGATTCCTCCCAGGAAACTGGCCTTTTCCTGACAGAGACCACAGAGGATTTCCACATCATCCCCTCTTCCTTACTAGGGATGTGGTAGGAATTCCTGGGGTGGCACCCCCGCTGGTGACCTGGACAGTACATGACAACCTTTTTGGGGGGAATGTCAGTGATTAAAAAAAAAAGAAAGAAAAGGCAGTGGGCGGAAGGAAAATTGGAGATCCTGTGTGCCACAACTACAGCCTGGCTCAGCCAGATAAATTTAAAAAAAAAACAAAAAACATAAATATTCTTTTTAAAGGTGGTAAGTAAGGTTGTTTGGGAGCTGATGAGATAATATGGAAAGTCAGACTTTCAATTCTAGGTCAAAAAAGACAACTTTCAACAACATTCAGGTCCTCATCTGAGTGTTTATCATCCAGCTTCAACGTTGTGTAGCTGGGAAGAGAAAGAAATGCTGTAATAAAGAGAATTTCTAACCAAGTGCTTAGAACATCAGTTACCCTTTCAGGTCTGTGCCAAAACTCCCCCCAAAAACCAGAAAAATGCAAACAGAACAGAAACAACAAGAAACCCCACTCTCAAGTCAGCCCCCGCTTTTCTTTTTAAATTGGCGCAGAGTTGACTTGCAGTGGGCTTCCCTTGTTGGGGCTTCCCTGAGAGCTCAGCTGGTAAAGAACCTGCCGGCAATGCGGGAGACCTGGGTCCGACCCCTGGGTCGGGAAGACCCCCTGGAGGAGGGAAAGGCTGCCCGCTCCAGGACTCTGGGACAGTGTGTTGGTCTCAGGCATGGGACACAGGGATTCACTGTTGCTCCTTACCAGACTATCATACTCATTGAATGTAGCTGATCCTGGCTGTTTACCTGTTTTATAGACAGTGCTGTGAATCTGCTAATCCCGAGGTCCTCATCTATCCCTTGCCTGTCTCTGGGAGTCTGTTTGGAAGTCAAGTTGGTGAGCAGCCTTTTCGTGCAGCTCATGGGCACCTTCTTCCGTGCCCACACTCTTGCCCTTGAGTGACAAGTGGGCTGGTGTCTGGGAAGCGCGGGGCCAAGGGCCGGTGGATGAGCCAGTGGTGCCTTCCTGAGGAGGGCAACTTCCTGCGCCTGGACCCCCCTCTCCCCGCAGGCCACATTCCCAGCTGACCTCGGAGGCCCCGAGGAGCCCTCCCCAGCCTAGGAGAGGGCTGGCTCTGACCCTGGCGTGTTGCAAACCTGGCTTAAATGCCCATCCTTCAGATCCTGTTTCCTTCCAAGGGTCATCTGTACATCAGGGTCCCCCTCAGCACCTTTCTCCCCCTGCCCACACCACGGCACACGGCATGCCTTGGATGGCTCTGTGGTGTCAAAGGGCACTGGACAGGGGCGACTTCTTAATGTCCATTCACTCATTCGGCTGATCGGCCCTTCGTTCCGTCGTGTGGGGTCTTCACTGCAGCATGCAGGCATGTCTCTAATTGCAGCTGGCGGGTTTAGTTTCCCCAGGGTAGGTGGGGTCCTAGTTTCCTGACCAGGGGTTGAACTCACGTCCCCTGCATTGGCGGGAGGAATCCTTACCACAGAGCTGGCAAGGAAGCCCCCAATTCCTGCTCTGAAGCCGGAGAAAAGGAAAAATGGAGCTTCCCACATCTAGAGGGAAGTCTGTATCGGAGAGAAGGAAAGGGAATTTGAGAAGCCCTGGCTTTGAGCCCGGCTCTCGGTCGTGGGCAAGGAGCACGGCTGCACTGAACACGCTGGGCCCATGGGCAGCAGAGGAGACCAGCCTCCCGCTTGGCAGGGACCGTGGGGACTCGCCGCCTTCGACGGCGGCGTGGGGCGAACACACGGGGATCAGGCAGGGCACACAGCCCCAGCCGCCCGAGTCCTAACCATCGCCCCGCCCCTGCTGGGCTGAACCGACTCACACATCAGGGGGAAGATCAAGTGGGCTAAGAGTCTTGCGAAGTTTCAGTTAATCAAAAGATTAAATCTTCAAGACACGATATTGCCTCCCTCTTTTTACGTTTATTGTTGTCATAAAGAATAAGCATTGGGCTGTTGAAATTCAAGTGAGTCAGCATAGTGACTGACTGGCTTTGAAAATCCTCTCTGGCAAGGGTTTTCCTACCAAGCTAAGAGCAAGAAATGCAGGTGTGTGTTGGTGGGTGCCCAGCCGTTCGGCCGGGTCTGACTCTTTGGGGCCCCGTGACCCACCGGGCTCCTCCGGATTTCCCAGGTGAGAAAATTGGAGTGAGCTACCATTCCCTTCTCCAGGCGTGTGGGCTTTCTTCCCTGGTGGCTGATCTGGTGAAGAATCTGCCTGCAATGTGGGAGACCTGGGGTCGATCCCTGGGTTGGGAAGATCCCCTGGAGAAGGGAACGGATACCCACTCCAGAATCCTGGCCTGGAGAATTCCATGGACTGTGTAGTCCATGGGGTCGCGAAGAGTCAGACACGACTTAGCGACTTTCACTTTTCTTTCTCTAGGGGATCTTGCCGACCCAGGGATTGAACCCCCATCTCCTGCACTGGCAGGCGGATTCTTTACCACTGAGCCATCAGAGAAGCCCAGTAAATGCAGGTATTGAAGGATACATAGAATAAACGAGCATGAATTATAATTAATGCCCGAGAGAGGACCAAGTAAATACAAGATTAGGAGAAAGACAAGACCAAGATCCGAAACCCCTCTCGGAAGGAAGAACTGAAAACCCTGAGCTCTGTTCAGATGGTAACTGTGGATGCAGAAAGGAAGACAGAACTTATGTAAAACTGCCATGTGTGACGTGGTGGGAAGAGGTGCTGCCAGCCCCTTGGACGTAGGGTTGACGTAGCTGGAAGGACAGGCATGATCCTCCCTTCTAAGCTGCCAGAAAGGAAGCGGAAAAGGCGTCGTGTCCTAAGGGAGACCACGGCCAGAGCACCTGGCTTCAGGCTGCCCAGCCCTGTCTCAGGCAGTGCCTCGGGGCGTGGTGCTCAGCCTGGAGTTAAAAGGACAGAACCGCCTCCCTTAGTCCATTCTGGCCTTCTCCCCAAGGAACATAACTCTGCTTTTTCCTAGATGGTAATGACGAGCCCTGCTAAACCTACATTTCCCATCCTTTCTTGGAGCCAAGTGCAGCTGTAAGACGTAACTAGGGTTAGCATGTTAGGTGAAGTCACAGGATGACCAGCTCACTACCGACGCTGTCTCAGTCTCAGCCCTGAACACCCTGTGTCCCGGGTGACTGACTTCTCAGCCCTGCACGAACTGGACGCGGCTGGCCAGCCCCGCAGACTGCTCAGAGAAAGGGGAGATGCAGCTCCCGTCCGCCTGCAGCCCCTCACTGCACAGCACGCAGCCTCCATCCTGGAGGGGATGATGAGTCGACACGCGCGAAGACAAAAGCCGCTGAGTTACGGTAACGGGAAGAACTTGATGGGAAGGACCGTGACCCGGGCACAAAGCGGTTTCCTCGGTGTAACCTGAAAGGGTCCAGAGGGAGCCCTGGCTCTCGGAGGTCGTGACTGAACGAGATGGATCATTTGGTGGTGGTGCTGGGGGCAAGGAGGCTGGCTGTGCCGGGGGTCCCCCGGGGCCGTGGGAGCTGTCTCTGTGGGCTTCAGAAGAGTGGCAGGCAAGAAGCCGCTGCTGCCCGAATGAACCGAGGAGGCGGCGGCAGGGAGCCGCTGCTGCAACAGTGCTTGGGACTAAGGACCAGGTGTAGACCCCAAGCGGGGGTGCAGACGGGCCCCTTCCTCCCGTCCGCTCCCAGCCCTGGTCTAGCGCCGCCTACTGGATGATCCTGCCAGGGAGGCAGCGGGCTGGACAGAAGCGCGGAATGCAGGTGCCAGGCCCAGGCCCACAAAGCTGGGTCCGGGCTGATGACTGAATAACTGGCACCCTTCCCCTGGTCACATCAC
The DNA here is from genome assembly GCF_023091745.1 of Budorcas taxicolor. NCBI lineage: Eukaryota > Metazoa > Chordata > Mammalia > Artiodactyla > Bovidae > Budorcas > Budorcas taxicolor. The sequence goes on along the minus strand of NC_068911.1, from coordinate 3,677,026 downwards.
TTTCTCTTTCCCCCGGAGGAAACCATGGCACCGACTTTGAGGTCGTTTCCTTGCTTTTCCATAGTTTTATCACATACCCATGCAACCCCGAATAACAGGACTTGATTGTTTTTTTACGTTTCAACATTTTGTGGTTTGAACAGTACTGCATGTGGGTGGCCCCGTGGTAAAGAACCTGCCTGCCAATGCAGGAGACTTAAGAGACACAGGTTTGACCCCTGTGTTGGGAAGATTCTCTGGAGGAGGAAATGGCAACCCACTCCAGTATTCTCACCTGGGAAATGTCGTGGAGAGAGGAGCCCGGGGGCTACAGTCTGTAGGGGTCACAAAGAGTCGGGCTCGAGTGAACGACTCTCAGTCACTGCACACCTTGTTCACGCAGCTGCCGGTGGACGGTCTTAGCGACGACTCTAAGGCCAGCTAATACACGTGCGTCCTGAGGCGCCGAGCGCACATTTCTCCAGGCGGTTCTCAAAGTGTGGTCCCCGTGGCAGCAGTGTTAGCGTTTCCTGGGGGGGAACCTGCTAGGGATGCAGGCTCTGGGGTCCCATCCCACACCCACTGACTCAGGTTCTGGAGGTGGGGCCCTGACTCCCTCCGGGGATTCTGATGTCTGCGGAAGTCCGAGAGCCGCTTCTCAAGGCTGCATGCACCTCAAGAAGCAGGTCTGTGAGTCACCGCAGGTGCGAAGGTCAAGTTTCCTAGATGCTGGCACCGCTTTCCCATCGCTGGACCCATCCGCTGGCGCCTGGTCTGTCTTGGAGCTCCGTGGCTCAGCCGGTGCCGCCACTCGCTCCCATCAGACTTTAAGGTCTTTGCCAGGCAAAGACTGGAAGGTAGAAAGATGCCTCAGAATTTTAAGGGGCACTCAGACACCCTCCAGTGAGGGGACGACTTTCCACGCGTCTCTGCTCCTCTGGGTCTGACCTTCCTGTGATGTGCGGGTTCAGTCTTTTGCCCGTTTTCTTTTTCTATTGGGTTGTCTGTTTTTCCTTATCAGTGTGAAGTTCTTTAAATATTTTGAAAACTGGTTTTTCTTGGTTATATTTGGTCCAGGTATCTTCCACTGCTCTGAGACTGTCCTTCTCACCTCCATTTTCTCTTTGCAATCCTCCTTTGATGAACAACTTCTTCATTTTAATTTATCGCTGTTTTTATTTATGATAAATGCTTTTAATGAGATAACTCATTAGTGATGAGCACATTTTTGCAGAAAGTAACACGTGTGGCTGGTTAATTTTATTTTGGCTGGCTCCAAATAATTCTGTTATTTCACTAACACTTTGGGGGTTATCACATTCAGTAGTGACACCTGGCACACCTGCAAAGTCCTCTAATTTTACTGAAATGTTGTCTTCAATCCACTCTGCTGTAGAAGCAGCGGCTCATTCTCCAGCACCGCGAGCTTCATTTCCACTTTTCATATCAGAATCAATCACTAAGGCTTCTGTCTTTCTGTTGATCTAATATTCACATCTGAATCAGAGCCATATTCAGAAGAACTATCATCTTGGTATATATTTTGCTTGGACAATCAGGAAAACAGTATCTGCATAGATTTCACCGAAAAATTCTCCCTCGCTCAAAATGTTGCCATGTGCCATTTTTGAAAAGTTTACATTTATAATATATGCAAAGTTGGGACAAAAACCTAAGGAAGCAAAATGTGAATGATAGCGATAATTGTAAGCTGTATTCTGAACCCTTGATCAATTTTAAGCTCTAACAACTTCGCAGGGTGGTGATGTGTGTGTGTGTGTGTGTGTGTGTGTGTGTGTGTGTGTGTGTGTTAGTCGCTCAGTTGTGTCCAGCTCTTGGCGACCCCATGGACTGTAGCCCACCAGGCTCCTCTGTCCCTGCGAGTCCTCAGGCAAGAATACTGGAGTGGGCTGCCCTTTCCTCCTCCAGGGGCTCTTCCCGACCCAGGGATTGAAACCACGTCTCCTGCCTTGGCAGGCGGATTCCTTGCCGCCGAGTCACCAGGGAAGCCGGATGTTAATTGTGACACTCTCTAAAAATGTATTGATATGTCTCTGTTCAATAACTTGTTATGAAATCATTCCCTGTCTCGAAGTCATGAAGACGGTCTCTCAAATGTCTTTTTCAAACTCTGTAGCTTGGCCTTTTACATTTAATTCTTAAGTCTGTCTAGAGCTGACTTGTGTGTGTAACGTGAGGCAGGGGTTCCATTTCTTTTCTTCCCACGTGAATACCTAACTTTCTTAGCGCCACTGGTTGAAAATTATGTCTCTGTACTGCCGCCAATGTCGTTGGTTACATGCTCCAGTCCATCCTAAAGGAAATCCACCGGAACACTCGCTGGAGGGAAGGACTGAGACTGAAGCCGAAGCTCCAATACTTTGGGTACCTGATGCGAAGAGCTGACTCACTGGAAAAGACCCTGAAGCTGGGAAAGACTGAGGGCGGGAGGAGAGGGGATGACAGAGAACGAGATGGTAGGATGGCATCGACTATCACTGGACAAGAACCTGAGCAAACTCTGGGAGATGGTGGAGGACAGAGGAGCCCGGCGTGCTGCGGTCCATGGGGTCGCAAAGAGTTGGACACGACTTAGCGACTGAACCACATCAATGCACGTGGGTCTGTGTCTGCTCTGTCGTTTCACTGGTGTATCTGCGGGAACTGGGGTGGGCACCTCAGTGTCCGAGATGCCAGCCCACTTCCTCTGTGGCCGCCCAGCGTGGAAGGCTCCTCCTTCTCGGAGGAGCCCGACGCTCTCGAGTTGGGCAGATCCTTTGCCGGGATCTCGCTGCAGTCAGAGGAGGCAACGGGGGGCGTCTGTAAGCGTGCTTTTACCTCACGAGTTTCTCCGCATCTTTCGGGCCCTCTCCCCAGGCAGCGTCCCCGCCTGCTGACCCTCCACCCTTCCTCCACGGCCCCTCCAGGGCCACCACCGCCGGCCACCCGTGACCAGAAGTGGCCCCTTCCCCCTCAGACGCTCCTGCAGTGGGATCTGCGTGGGCTTGTTAGGGCCGCCGTCACGAAGTACCACCAAAGCAGCAACTTCAACAGAAATCTATTCCTGTGCACCCTGGGGTCTGCGATCAAGGAGTCAGCAGGGCCGCGCTCCCCTGAAGGCTCCGGGGAGGGTCTGTCTGTCCCCCGCACCCCCCGCCTCGCTCCCTGCCTGGTAGGTCCTTCCTTGGCTCATGGCAGCGCACCTCCTCTTCCCACGGCACTCTCCGTGTGTGTCTGACTCCAACTTCCCCTTTATAAGGACACTGATCACATTGGACTTGAGTCCCAGCCGACTCTGCCCCGATACGGGGCTTCCCTGGTAGCTCTGATGGTAAAGATTCTGCCTGCAATGCGGAGACCTAGGTTCGATCCCTGGGTCGGGAAGATCCTCTGGAAAAGGAAATGGCAACCCGCTCCAGGATTCTGGCCTGGAGAATTTCAAGGACAGAGGAGCCTGGCAGGCTACAACCCACGGAGTTGCAAAGAGTCGGACGTGACTAAGCGACTAATATTCTCACATCTACGCTGACTCGATTTCCAAAGAGGGTCCCACTTCTAGTTACAAGGGGTAGGGTTTCAGCTGGTGGACTTCTCAGGGACACAACTCAGTTTATAACAACATACGCGTAACTGCTCATCTGAAACGGGGCACTCGGGACAGTGAAGCAGGGCGCTCGTGGTCTCTGCCCCAGGATCGCAGGCGGGACGGTGAGTGCTGGGGACGGTCTGGAGGCCTGGGCTACCCCATGAGCGGGAAGCAGGGGGGTCCCCATCAGGCAAACCTTCAGTGTCAGGGCTGGCTCAGACGGGAGGCTCTGACTGCAAATAACAGAAAACACGGCTCCAGCATGCAGGAGGGCTCCAACCTTACCGACGAGAACTCAGGAGAAAGGGCAGCCCTGGGGTGACTGAGGGACTCTGATGCCACCAGGGCTCAGGTTCTCCCAGCGCTGGCCTCCTTCATCCTTGACGGATCGACTCTCCTGATTTCGAGGTGGCTGTAGGTCTACGTGAGGCCCCCGGGCGCCCCATCTTCCCAAAACAGGGTGTGGAGACTGTTTTTGCTTCCCGCATCTCTTTCCTAGGAGCACTCGTTTCTCAGGACCTCTCTACCCCAGCCCACCCCGCCTCGTGTCTCACTGGCCAAAAAGACAGCACGCGCTTCTGTCTAAACGACTTCCCGGTGAGGGCTCTGTGACCACTGCACTCTTCTTGGCCCAGCTGTGAGTCTCGCTCAGGAGCCGGGCCCTGGCTCTCCTGAAGTTGATAGAAAGATGGTTTCAGGACAAAAACCTGGGTTCTCTTGGAAGGAAATAGAGAATACTGGGGAGGGGGCTGCTAGGTAGGCACCGTGAACACATTTGCTGCAGCAGGAGAGGGGACAGCGTCCTGGAGACCAGCAGCAGCTCAGAGAGAGATTTTTCACAGCTGGGCGTGGGAGTGAAAACCAGGAACCACGGGTCTTTAAGCCATAGTTCTTTCTAGTACATTTATTAAATGTAACGTTTTGAGGAGTTGGCAGGGTAGCCACGTCTCCTAAGGTGGAAAGTGTGATAATTGAGGTCAGATAGTTTCCTTTATTGCCCTAGTTTGAAATCATTTCACACTGATTTGCTCCGCAATGCCGCATTGCCACAGAGTACAGACGAGGAAAAGGCAATCAGTAACAATGATTGTTACCAAGCAACCAGCAGCCACAGCAAGAATTAAATAAAAGGACCATAAATGGACCACGAAAGTCAATCATCAGAAAAAGGCCCCATATGGGAGAAAAAGACTAGGAAAGAGTTACCCGGTTTCTGTTAAATTTCACTGAAGAAACTACACGCCACGGTGCAACTACGCAACGTCTGTTCACTCGATGTAGAAAATTAGGAAAATACATATCAAAAGAAAACTAATCACACGCATGACTTCACCGCCGATGACTTTTAGGAGCTGGGTACATTTTCTGCAGAACACGCACAAGCCAGATCTCCTCTCTTGCTTTATCCACTTCACCTTACGGGGTGTTTCCCTGTGTTATTAGAGATCCTTAGTGGACGTCACTTTAAGTAACTGCACAGCACAGACGCTGATCAATTACTCTCTGCAAAACAGTATAAACTGGCGCTCTGGAAGGACGGCCACAGCAGGGGAAGGGGGCAAGCTGAGAACCTAAGCGCCAGCCTTTCCTCACTGTCAGTTCTCTATTCAGCTCAAAGGTGTGGCTTCCTGCCAATCTCCAGTTTGGGAAAAATAAAAACCTGTGCTGGGAATGGGGTGGGAGGAAGGTCTCTGGATTTTGGGGGTGGGCCCCTGTGCATTGCTTTGTGCTGCAAACCATAAAGCGAAACACAAAACTATGGAATCATTAGAAGCATTTGTTTTTTTTGTTTGTTTGATAGGCCATCAAAGACCTTAGTGCTTCCTGGAATCACAGTGATTCGGCTTCAGCTGTAGCCTACATTTTCCCAGCTTCTCTGGTGTGACGGCTCCTTTGTAACCTCTAGAGCTATCATTATAATCATCTCTCCTAGGACAGTGCTATTATTTTTAATTAAAAAAATAAAAACAACAACAACCCTCACCATAGCGAAGCTCCAGAAATACTTTTTAACTGCCACACTGGCAATTTCCCCTGCAATGTGATTATGGCACGTGCCAGGCCGGACCACCTGCACACCTGACAGGGCATGAATTCCAGTCGTTTAGCTCGGTTACGCCCTGCGGAGAGGGTGGGATTCGCCGAGCGTAAGTCAGGGGGCAGGATTTGACTCTCGGGTTTCTCTTGGTGAGAAGAGCATCTGCTCTCTTGGGTGGAAGCCCCGCATGGATGCTATCACGTGAGACTCTGTCCCCCCGTCTCCTGGGCAGCAGCACATGAACCCTCCTGTTCCCACTGCCCCGAAGTGGGTTCTCTTAAATGATTCAAGCGGCCAAGTTCAGGGAAGGAGCGTGGACTCAGGAGCATGGCGGCCCTGGGCTTCGCTCCTGCATCTGTGCTAAGTGGTCTCTTCCCGCGATGGGAGCTGGGCCCCGCTTGGCCCGGGGCAGCTTTGCGTTCTCAGCTGTAAAACAGGGAAATGACACCTGCTCGACAGGACCCAGGGCTTAGCACAGGCTCAGGACGGAAGGAGGCAGGCCTGTGCTCAGAGCCCAAGGTCGTGTTCAAGGTGGGGCCTAACACAGAGCGAGGCTGCAGCCCAGGTAGGCCAGAATCTGTGCCGGGAATCACGCCCCTGCTGTGCGTGGTGAGGCCAAGGCGGAGGTCCTTTCCACCAGCTGCTGTCTCCTTCACTCATCTGGTTTTCCAGGCTATCGCTCTGCACTGCTTTTGGACGGACTTCTGCCCTGATATCTAAATAGACGACATGCCGATGCCCTCTGAGCCAGCTTTTTTTTTTTCTTTTGAATTAAATTTTAATGAAGAAGAATGTGCCTGTGCTGAGAGGCATAAACATCCAGGACTGCTGCCCCTCCTGCCTGAAAAAGCGCCCCAGTGTGTGGATGAAAAGGCCATCTCTCTCTGTAACAGGACAGTCCGGACACGGGATCAGAGACAACAGGCCTGGTTCTGGGGGGAGCGAGGGCCTGCTGGTGTCTGGGCTGGGCCGAGCCCTGTTTACAGAGAGAAGCCCAACTTCTGCTCACAGAGGAGTGAGGCAGGCGCATTGTTCCTTACGCTTCGGGTTCTTTCTCACTGCTGGTTCAGGCAGCTGGCAGCAGCAGGGGAAGCAGACAAAGGGGCTGAGATTCAGGTGACGTCGGAGAAAGAAGATGGGCTCTGTTTCTCTCTCCCACCCTCCGAGTGCGTGTCTACTTAAAAAAAAAACACGCCATTTGATTGGGTTGTGTTGGTTTTTTAAACGAATCAAGGTGGTGGGGGCGGGGGGGGCGCGTGTGCGCGCAGGCCAGGACCCCTTGCTGGCTCCCCTGCTGCAGCCTTCTGGGCTCACCAGGGCGATGGGTCTTGGTCGGGACCCCTCTCCGGGGCACTCCTGTTCCCATCGGTGAGTCTGGGAGGCCCAGGCAGGCAACTTGCGTCACACTGGTGAGAGGGGCCGGGGGACTTGGCTTAGCGCTCCCTCTCGTTCTCTAGAAAGTCCCTTTGGCTTAGAAAAGAGGTTTTGTTTGCCTCCTTTTCTGGCCTCGGAGGCACGAAAGGGAGAGATAAATTGGGACCTACCCCAAGGTTCCAACAGACCACCGCGCAGGCTCCAGGGCCCGGGCCTTTGATCGCGGGGCTGCGGCTGGGCGTGCAGCATCCAGGCTTCGCCAAGCGCTGGGGCCGCAGACCCGGTTTCTCCTGGGAAAGTCACTTCTGTGCGGCCCCATGGACTGTAGCCCCCAGGCTCCTCTGTCCGTGGATTCTCCAGGCAAGTACACTGGAGTGGGTTTGCCGTGCCCTCCCCCAGGGAATCTTCCTGACCCAGGGATCGAACCCAGGTCTCCTGCATTGCAGGCAGATTTGTTACCAATTGACCCACCAGGGAAGCCCTTCGGCTGTGAAACCCAGCAGGAAACAGGAGGCAGGGTCAGAGAGGGGCCGACTCCAGGAGGCGGCCTGATGACTCCGCCTCCAGGCCTGCGGATCGGGATGTGATGCCTGGCCAGGCTCAGCCAGGCTGTGGGCAGGCTGAGCGGGGCCTCCTGTGACCACACGAGTGAGGTGGGCTTGCGACGTGCGAGGAAGGGGACCAGTCGCAGTGGGGGGAGGGGGCCATTAAATAGGAAGGAGAGCAACCTGGCCCACCCAGGCCTGGAAACCACTGCCCATCCGGAGCCCACCGGGCTGGGAGCTTCCTGGGGCTGAGTTTGTTCCCGGGGTGAACGGGGTGGGGTGGAGGGTGGTAGAAGAAGGCTGTCCTGGGAGGTGTCCCTGCCCTGGGCCCTTTCCCTTCATTTGTCTGATGACTGCCAAGCCCGCATCAGCACAGGAGCACCCTTGGGAACTCAGGCAGGGTGCCTGGCCCTGTGTCTGCAGGTGGGAAGCGACGACATGGTCAACTGTGGCCCTAGGGTTCCACGGCAGTGTTTTCCAGCAAGTTCTCCGAGGCGCTAGAGCAGGGGTTGACGGTGGGAGTGTCTTACGTCAGCTCAGCTGCTCTAACAAAAACACCATGCACTGGGTGGCTTAGACAACAGCCATTTATCTGACGGTGTGGAGGTGAGGATGCCCACGGCCAAGGTGTCAGTTTATCGGCTGTCTGGTGAGAACCTGCCCCCGGCTCAGTCGACGGCTGCTTTCTCTCCTCCTCCTCACGTGGGCGGGGGTGGGAGGAGGGTGAGAAATATTGCTGTTGCGTCTCTTCCTATAAGGGTGCCAACCCCATCCGTGAGGACCCTCATGACCTGGCTGATTAGTGTTTCAGCAAAAGAATCTGGGGGTGGGGGGCAGGGCGGGGGGCACACACGTTCAGTCCAACAGCAGGGAGTAAGGCTCCCTGGGCGTGAGTCCTGGCTTGTTCCTTATCAGCTACATGGTTTCATGCAAGTGACGTGGCCTTTCTCTACTTCAGCCTCCTCATCTGTAAACTGGGGGTTTGTGATGGCTGAATTGTGTCCCCTCTGAATTCATATGTGGATGCTCTAACCCCCAGCTCCTCACAGCATGACCTCTGCAGACGAGGCCTCTGCAGAGGTAAGGCAAAGCGAAGTCACCAGGGTAGCCCTGTGAGACTGGTGCCCTTGGCAGAGGAGGTCAGAACGCAGACACGCATAGAGGGACAAGCACGTGAGGACAGGAAGACGCTCACCTCTCTTAGCCAAGCAGAGGCCTTGGAGGAAACAAGCAGCAAGCTCAGATTTGCCGGAGGCACAAGTGGTGGAGAATCTGCCTGCCCACGCAAGGGATGCAAGAGAAGAGGGTTTGATCCCGGGGTCGGGAAGACCCCCTGGAGAAGGAAATGGGGAAACCTGCTCCAGTGCTCCTGCCCAGAAAATTCCATGCACAGAGCCTGGTGGCCTACAGTTCCCGGGGTCCCAAAGAGAGGGATGCAACCGAGCATGCACACGCCACACCAAACTGTGGGAACACGTCTGTTGCCTAAAAGCTGCCCGTCTGCGAAAGGGCGCTGCACACGCATTGTATTAGTAGTTTATAATAGATGTTCGTGTGTAAATGCGCACTCTTCGCCCGCCAGCTGTTACACAGGTGCCATCGGCCTGACCTTTAGGGTAAGTACTTCCCGATTTCCTTTGTAAGAAATCACTTTTAGCTCTTCTCTTACCAAGGTGGGATCCATCTTCCTTAGGACCTCGGGCAGTGTCCTGGCACATACTCTGATATTTTAAAAACACAGAAGTGGGCAAACTTCTGAGAAACAATTGTACAAACAACCAGCAGTGGCAATTATGAGTCTTTAGGATGAAATGGGAGAAGAGGGGGAAAGTCTTTTTAATCTTGGTAAGGCGCAGCTCAAATTTTTTACACTTAACAGAATAAACTCAAAAGAACAAAAAATAAAAGGCAGCAGCCATAACAGTAACTACCATAGGCTCAGGGCCAAGTGTCAGAAGCCCCGACACGTGCAACTGTTTGTGACCCCGTGGACTGTAGCCCACCAGGGTCCTCTGTCCATGGAATTCTCCAGGAAAGAATCCTGGAGTGGGTTGCCATTCTCTTCTCCTGGGAATCTTCCTGACCCAGGGCTCCTGCATTGCAGGCAGACTTTTCACCATCTGAGCCACCAGGGAAGCCCTCAGTGCTGACTCTGAGCCGAACTGGTTTGCATGTTGTTGTTTAGCCGCTCAGTGGTGCTCAACTCTTTGTGACCCCGTGGACTGCAGCCCGCCAGGCTCCTCTGTCCATGGGATTCTCCAGGCAAAGAATCCTGGAGTGGGTTACCATTTCCTTCTCCAGGGGATCTTCCTTACCCAGGGATCGAACCTGCGTCTCCTGTATTGGCAGGCCGATTCTTTACCACAGAGCCACCAAGGGAAGCCCGAGCTTTTTACGCACCATCCCATAAATAAAACTTACAAAAAGTAGGCGAAGTGACAAAAAAATCTGAATCAGCATTTCCTGAATAATGATTAACCCGCCCTCCGTTTACTGATTTGACCGAGCATTTACACCGCACCTGCAGGCACCGGGCCCTGGGGAACCTAAACTGACGCCGGGCAGCGTCCAGCCGGCGCACACTCCCCCCCAGCCTTATCACAACCCAGCGGCCCGAGGTCTCCTCTCAGGCCAGGGCGGGGCCCCGAGCCCCCGCCAGCCCCCCACGTGCGCGTCCCGGCGGACGCACCGCCGGCCTCACGACAACGTAACGGGCGTGGCCCGACCACAGCGCACACCGGAAGGCGCGCCGTGACGCATTGTGCGCAGGCGCGACTGCAGCGCGGCGCCCCACCCCCGCCCGCCGCTAGGGGGCGCCGGGGCCGCCCGCGCTGTGGGGGAGGGGCGGCCGCGGCGCCAGGCAGGACCACGTGCGCACCACGTGGCGCCCCCCTCCCCCCGGGCCGTCCCAGACCCCGGTAGGGCAGCTGGGCCGGCCACGCCGCACTGCCAGCGGCCCGAGAAGGCGAACGGATGGGTCTCCTAGCCGGCGCTCCCGCCGACCTCTGACCTCTGACCCCACCACCTTTAGGGTTCACCCCTCGCCGGTGGCCAGCGCCGTGTGTTTATAAACAGAACTCCGGGCTTGACCGAAAGCCCGGATCGCGGACTCAAACCCTGGCGGGGACCTGGGCTTTCCGTGCCGGGCACCTTCCGCGCATGCGCTCCGCGCGCCGCCGCGAGGCTCCTCCCGCGCCCGCGCGCTGCTGGGCGGGGCGGGCGGGGCGCGCGGCCGGGAAGGGGCGGGGCGCGCTGCTGGGCGGGGCGGGCGGGGCGCGCGGCCGGGAAGGGGCGGGGCGCGCTGCTGGGCGGGGCGGGCGGGGCGCGCTGCTGGGCGGGGCGGGCGGGGCGCGCTGCTGGGCGGGGCGGGCGGGGCGCGCTGCTGGGCGGGGCGGGCGGGGCGCGCTGCTGGGCGGGGCGGGCGGGGCGCGCGGCCGGGAAGGATGGATGGGCTGGGCTCCGGGGCCCCGCCCCGCCCGGTCCTGCCCCGCCGCTCCGGGCCTTGTGACTCGGGCCGGCCCCTCGCCTGTACGGCGGGACGCGGGCGGGTGAACTGCTGGCCTTCCCTGGCTGTGTCCTCGGCCCGCACTGGCCGTCCCCACCCCGGGGCAGGGTTCACCTGGCCCTGAAGAGAGCCTTGGACGCGCCCGTCCGCCCGAGCTGGTGAACGGTGTGTGGTGTGCGCACGCAGTGGAATTGCTGTTCCACCTGAAGAAGCAGCAGAGCAGAATGGGTGCCGAGTGTGTTAGCCGCGGCATGTGCTGTCTAACATGGGTGGGCCGGGGAGAGTAATCCAGACCCACAATGACACGGGCTTTATGATTCCACGTCCGCCAGGTCTCTAGAACAGGCAGATTCACGCACACCGCGGCGGCGGAGGGGAGCAGTGTGAACGTCCTGATACCACCGAACTGTACCCTTAAGGGGCTTCCCTGGTGGCCTCACCGACTCAACGGACGTGAGTTTGAGTAAACTCCGGGAGCTGGGGATGGACAGGGAGGCCTGGCCTGCTGCAGTCCATGGGGTCGCAGAGTCGGACACGACTGAGCGACTGAACTGAACTGGTCAAGAATCCGCCCGCCATGCAGGAGACACAGGAGAGTCCGGTTTGATCCCGGCTGGGGAGAATCCCCTGGAGGAGGAAATGGCCACCCACTCCAGTATTCCTGCCTGGAGAATCCCATGGACAGAGGGGCCTGGAGGGCTACCGCCTATGGGGTTAGAAAGAGTCGGACACGCCTGAGCATGCACACGCAGAATGTATACTTAACAGTTAAGGCAAGTAAATTGTATGTTACATGTATTTTACCATCTCCTCCCCTCCCGCACCCCCCCCACCCCCCAGTGAGATCACAGTTCAGTTCAGTTCAGTCGCTCAGTCGTGTCCGACTCTTTGCGACCCCATGAATCGCAGCACACCAGGCCTCCCTGTCCATCACCATCTCCCGGAGTTCACCCAGACTCACGTCCATCGAGTACGTGATGCCATCCAGCCATCTCATCCTGGGTCGTCCCCTTCTCTTCCTGTCCCCAATCTCTCCCAGCATCAGTCTTTTCCAATGAGTCAGCTCTTCTCATGAGGTGTCCAAAGTACTGGAGCTTCAGCTTTAGCATCATTCCTTCGAAAGAAATCCCAGGGTTGATCTCCTTCAGAATGGACTGGTTGGATCTCCTTGCAGTCCAAGGGACCCTCAAGAGTCTTCTCCAACACCACAGTTCAAACGCATCAATTCTTCGGCGCTCAGCCTTCTTCACATTGTGCCTAATTTTCTCGATGTGAAAATATCCTACGTCTTAAAAGGCCTGTGTCATCTCAAACCCCTGGAGCCCCAACCAGGTGTCTTTCTGACCCGGAACGTGCCACCGTCGTCACTTCTTGCTGTTCTTGGACAGAAACGTGTGTCCCTCTCCTCTCCTCGTGGCTGTGTCCTCTTGTATATTCATTTATTTAATTGACACGGATCCATGCCTAAGTTGTGCTAGACTTTCTGCAAGGAGCAGGGGGATACATGGGAGATCAAAGTCGGGGCGGGGAGGGCTTTCCTCTCGAGGACTGTGTCTGGCAGAGGACAGTCAACAGACACAGAAAACTAGCAGATGCTGCCTAAGTGTTTAAGAAGCCTCTGTGGATGTGACAGCAGCTCCTGATCTGAGATCTAATCTGGATCAGGTGACCTGAGGAGCCCTCTGAGGGCTGGCTGTTTGAACAGAGACCTTACAAGATAAGGAGACCCCTGGAAGATGGGGGAAGGGAGGGGAATTTCCAGGGAGAGAGAGAGAGAGGATGGCTCATGGAAAACACCCGAGGCCAGAACCACTGCAGTGTGTTTGAGGAACAGAAAAAAGACGCGGTGGTAGGAGCTGGTGAGCAAGAGAGTCTTCAGAAGTGAGGGTAGAGAGAGAGGTGCTCCCATCACTAAAACCAGGGGACAGATGACCCTTGAGCTTACTAGTGTAAGACAGCCGTCTTGTCTGACTCACAATCTGATGGCTCAGCCCGGCAGTTCTCTCTTGGGGGTGGTGGGAGCGGGTCTCGGTGGTGACCAGGAGGAGATGGTGGGGAGGTGTGGGCAGCTGATGGCTGGATGGGGCTGGATGTCCAGGTTGGCAGGTGATGCTGGCTGTCAGCTGGAGGCTCAGATGGGGCTGCCCATCTGTGGCTTCCTCCACGTGGTGGTCTCAGGAAAAGTGGACTTCTTGCAAAAAGCAAGGTGCCCAAAGGAGCCAGGTGGAAAGGGCCTATTTTAAGACATATCCTTGGAAGTCACAGTCCTATGTGGTTGGTCGGAGCAACTGGAAACCTGCCCAGCTTCAAGGAGAGGTGATGGAGACCGACCTCCTGGCCGGAGGAGCGTCAAAGGTTTTTGGAGTCATGTTTTAAAAATCACTACACAGAGGTACTTCCTTGATGGTCCAGTGGCTAAGGCTTTGTGCTTCTAATGCAGGAGGCCTGGGTTTGTCCTTGTCCTGGGAACTAGATCCTGCATGCTACAACTAAGGCCTGGCACAGCCAAATAAATAAATACTTTAAAAATATTTAATTATATATTAAAAAATCACTACACACAAGTGATCTTAGCTCTTTTTAGGGATTGAGAAAATGATGCTTCCAGGCAAAGTGACTTGCCCAGGGTTAGATGGTGGAGCTGGGCTGGGACTGAGTGATCCAGGCCCCTCCATCTGTCCTACCGCCCTTGGCTCCAGCCACAGGGAAGGGGCTTCAGGATCAGAGCCTCCTGACCCATCTGTGGCTGAGGCGTCTTCTCTGGAGGCCTCCGGAGCGCTGCCCTGCTCAAGCAGCGCTGCCCTGCTCAAGCAGCACACAGCCCTCGCAGGCCTTATCACGCGGATTGCGGTTCACTGGCTGTCTCGTCCACTCCCGGGAGTCTAGTGTCTCACTCACAGCTGCCTTTGCAGCCTCCAGCTGGGGCTCAGCCTGCAGGAAGCGTTCATGAAGCCCCCAAGAGGAACCTATGAGTTTAATGCAAGTGTACCCAGCCTTCCTAACTGCTGCTTGCAACAGCCATGTAGTCATCCATGTGGTCCTCCCAGCAACTCTTGGACCCATTTTAAAGATGAGCAAATAGAGGCTCCAGAAGGGAGAACCAGGGCTCAAGCTGCAGGTGGGATCATTTTTTTCCACTGATGACAGCCCTCGCCCCCATCACCCAAACTTGTCACGAGTTAAAGAGGCAGTAAGTGTGAGGTTTCAGTCAACTGTGGAGGCCCCCAGGGACAGTCGTGAGGCGTCCTTATTAAAATACGAGTGTCTGGGGACTTCCCTGGTGGTCCAGGGGCTAAGCCTCTGCGGTCCCAATGCAGGGCGCCTGGGTTCGATCCCTGGACAGGGAACTAGATCCCTGATGCTGCAACTAAAGATCCTGTATGCTGCAACTAAGACCCGGTGTGGTCAAATACATAAATATTAAAAAAAAAACCAAAAATCAAAATGTGTTTACATCACACCTCATCTCAGAAAGAACACACGCTTTGGCAGCCTCGCCTTCCTCAGTGGCACTGATGGTTGATTTTAAAACAAGACGCCGGGGAGGCTAGCTGCAGGGGATCCACCAGTCTCACGACCCGCCAGCAGGGTGGGGAGGCCCAGCTGTGCCCAGCAGGCCCCAGGATCCAACAGGAAGACTCGGTGTCCCTGCCGCGCGTGACTTGTCCCCCTGCCAGCAGAGCGGAGGAACTGGCGGCATCCCAGATACCACTCGCCCTGAGTAGTGCCACGAAGGTCTTGCGAGACACGGGCCAGCATGCTAATTCCAGGGCCCCAGGCGCGGAGGCAGTCTGCTGCTGCAGGAGCCACAGGCCGTGCGTGCTGCCTGTGACGCTAGTTCACAGGAACGGCAGACAGCTTCTCTGAAGCCTCTGTTTTTAAAGACTCCACTGTCCCTCGTCACCAAACTGTAATTTGCTCGGAATTTTTAAACTATTTTTGGCCCAGTTTCCTCTGGCAGTGTTTCACTCCATCAAATCTGGAGACAATCCAGGAACTATTCCAATATCAAGATATACTAGTGTATCTATCTCTGGAATGTCCTGCATTCTTCATCTCTTCCTGGTTTTAGAAATAAAAAGTCTACACACACACACACTTAATAATCCAGGTTCCTGTACTTTGTAGAAGCAGTCTGATCTTGCAGTAATAAACAGAGTTCGGTAACAACGCCTGAGAGCGTATTACAGAGTGTAGGGTTGGAATCCTAACATTTAATGAAGTTGGAGACCAGGTGTAAGGCAATAACACTCAGTCATACTGAGTGAAGGAAGTCAGACAGAGGAGAAATAACGTAGGACATCCCTTGTAAGTAGAATCTAAAAAGAAATGTTACAAATGAACTTACTTACAAAACAGAAAGAGACTCACAGATTTAGAAAATGAACTTACGGCTGCAGCGGGGAAGGATAGTTAGGGAGTTTGGGAAGGTCATGTACACACTGCTAGATTTAAAGTGGGTAACCAACAAGGACCTCCTGTATAGCGCAGGGAACTCTGCTCAATGTTGTACACCAGCCTAGACGGGAGGGGGATTTGGGAAAGAACAGATATATGCATATATATGGCTGAGACCCTTCGCTGTTCACCTGAAACTACCACAATATTGTTAACTGGCTATACCCCAATTAAGAAAAAAGCAACGATACTCAAAATGTTAAGTCTGTGGACCACTCCTGGTCTGTCCAGTGTTTCCTGGTCCATGGCAAGAAAGCACAGAAATCGGAAATAAGTCTTTAGAAACCTCTTTAGCAATTTGACCTTCTAATGGCATCCAGGAGTGGTTTCTGTAGGCTTGTCATCTGTTAAAATTGTATAAAACTCAGTGGGAAGAAGACTCAAGTCTGGTCCTTCAGCGCACGAAAAACTCACTGAAGATTTTTTGTATGTGACGTCAGCTCTAGCTTACATCCTGTTTTAGGGAACTACCAGTTTCCTTAGGGCCATTGGGAAACCACCATGACCTGGGTAGGGGGCCTCCCTGGAGTTCCAGTGGCTCAGACTCTGCGCTCCCAGTGCAGGGGGCCTGGGTTCAATCCCTGGTTGGGGAACTACATCTGACCTGCTGCAGCTAAGTGTTTGCATGCTGCAAGACCCAACGCAGCCAAATCAATCAATCAATCAATCAATCAATCAATACTGAAAATAGAAGGGTGGGTATACAGCAAAAAAAAAAAAAAAAAAAAAAATCAATAGCAGCTCTATATAGCGATAACACCTCCTTAGAAAACAGAAGATCCGCACGCTTACGGCTGACTCATGCTGATGTAGGCACAAACCAGCACAGCCCTGTAGAGCAATGATCCTCCAATTAAGATAAATAAATGAAAGAAACAGAAGATCCCTTTTACAATAAAAGATGAAATTTCCCAGGAGTAACCTAAAAAATGTGCAAAGTCTTTAGGACAGATTATTCTCCCTTTAAGAACTGGAAGACGGGAGTTTTCTTGATGAAACTGAGGTGTTTTAGCTGATGAAGAAGGGCCCTGACCACTTTGCAATAGACTGGAAGAAGAGGGTCCAAGAACTTGGCTTTTTGAAGACACAGGAAAACGTGTCTGCCTCTAGGAATCTGCCTAGTCCAGATATATCATGTAATAGGGCTCCTGCACTGCTGTTCTTTCCTGCCTGGCCTCTTTAGCTTCAGTTCAGTTCAGTTCAGTCACTCAGTCATGTCCGACTCTTTGCGACCCCATGAATTGTAGCACGCCAGGCCTCCCTGTCCATCACCAACTCCCGGAGT
Source organism: Budorcas taxicolor (assembly GCF_023091745.1). Taxonomy (NCBI): domain Eukaryota; kingdom Metazoa; phylum Chordata; class Mammalia; order Artiodactyla; family Bovidae; genus Budorcas; species Budorcas taxicolor. Next base: position 3,660,256 of record NC_068911.1, on the reverse strand, counting down.
TCACTCAGACTCACGTCCATCGAGTCGGTGATGCTATCCAGCCATCTCATCCTCTGTCGTCCCCTTCTCCTCCTGCCCCCAATCCCTCCCGGCATCAGACTCTTTTCCAATGAGTCAACTCTTCGCATGAGGTGGCCAAAGTACTGGAGTTTCAGCTTTAGCATCATTCCTTCCAAAGAAATCCCAGGGCCGATCTCCTTCAGAATGGACTGGTTGGACCTCCTTACAGTCCAAGGGACTCTCAAGAGTCTTCTCCAACACCACAGTTCAAAAGCATCAATTCTTCAGCGCTCAGCCTTCTTCACAGTCCAACTCTCACATCCATACATGACCACAGGAAAAACCATAGCCTTGACTAGACGGACCTTAGTTGGCAAAGTAATGTCTCTGCTTTTGAATGTGCTGTCTAGGTTGGTCATAACTTTCCTTCCAAGGAGTGAGCGTCTTAATGTCTGCAAGGTCTTCCATGGTGCGGCATGCATCACGCCACTCCCTCCTTTCTATGGGTGATTAATATTCCATTTTGTGGCCAGACCACATATTGTTTATCCGTTCATCTGTTGGTAGACACTTGGGTTGTGTCTACTTTTGGGCTGTTGTCAGTAACGCGGCAATGAGCTTGCATGAGCAAACGTCTGATTCCCCGTTTTCAATTCTTTAGGGTAAATAGCTAAGAGTGGAATAGCTGTCATACGGCAGCTCCATTTTAAGTCTTGGAGGAACTGACAGGCTGTGGGCACCACGTCACTCTACATTCCACTGGCAACGTGTGAGGTTCCCAGTTTCTGCCCGTGCCCACCGGCACCTTTTACTGCCCACTGATACAATGATATCCGCCCTAGTAGGTGGGAGGTGGCATCTCACTCTGGTTTCCTCCTGCGTTTCCCTACTGCTTACTGATGCCGAGCATTTTTTCTGTGCTTGTTGGCTATTTCTGTATCTTCCCCGGAGAAAAAATTTCCTATGGATATTAAGAAAACTATTAGCAAAATTTAATAAAATATTGATAAACTATTCTAATAGAAAGAAAAGCAGTTGGACTTTGTTTTCTGTTAGAATCACCTGGGGAGTTGAAAAAAAAAAAATCCCTGATATGCAGATTGTAGCCAACAGATTATATCAGGGTCATTTTTTAAAAGCTCGGCGGATGGTTTCAATATGCAGCTGGTCTTAAGGACCAGGGTTCTTGAGCGGAGCATCTCAGACTTTACTGTGTTTGTGAATCCCCTGTGGATCTGGTTTAAATACAGATTCTGATCTAGAAAGTCTGGGGTGGGGCCCGAGGCTCTCTATTTTTAACAGACTCCTAGGTGCTGCTGCTGCTGCCCAGATGGGGACAGCATCGTGAGCAGCAACACCCTGCCAGAGATGCTGATGTTAGAGCCCTTGGACCACAGCTGGAGTGTCAAGATGGACTGCTGTGTCAGGCCAGCAGTGCCAGCATTGGACGTCTGCTAGAAACCCAGACCCGCAGGCCCCACCCCAGCCCACCGCCATGGAATCTGTACTTTGCATGTGCCTGGGTGCTTGCGAGGCACGTGGCCCTGGGATAAGCGCTGGTCCAGGGCACCTCCTGCCTTGGCCCCAGCTCTCCCCCACTTGTGGAGTCGGGGACAGGCCGTGGGCGTCACCGCTGCACAGCAGCGACGAGCAAGGCCTTCTCCAGGGCTCTGACCGTCCTCGGATCAAATGCTCTGATTATGAGGGTGATTGTGCGGTTCCGGCCAAGCTGGCCGCACCTCTGATCGTCTCGGAGTGCCCTGGTGCCCTGGAGATGGCAGTGCAGGACGGGAATTGAACAGAACCAAGCTGAGAAAACCCGCAGCGGCTCCTCCCCGACTTTTTGCCGATCAGCCTGTCTGTTACTGCCAGGACTGACCTGGGGCCCTCTGGCTTCCAAGATAAATGGGGGGTGTGAGCCAGGCCAGCACCCCTCCCTGAGCAATCCTCTAACAGGACGGCTTGGAGAGACACTGGTGGGAGGGTCACGTATATTGGCTGGAACCGGAGAGCGTTCATTCAATTACTGGACCAGCCTTTATTGATTGATTGTGATGTGACAGGCAGCTGGCTAAGTGCTGGGGACACAGCTCCAGGGCGAGGAAAACAGTCGGTGATACAGCGTCGCCCAAATGCAGGGAGACCATGAGCAAGCACTGCTGAGGGGAGCCGCCTGCGCTCGCGTGGGCAGAGCTGGAGTTCTGACCTCGCCCGGGTGGAGGGACCTCAGGGGTAACCAGGGGTAGAAAGCTCTGAGGAGGGGGACGGGCAGGCAGCAAGCAAGGAGGCTGTGAAACAGAAGGCGGAGCTCTGCCTGTCGCGCGAGCAACAGACTCTGAGGACTTTCCCCTTCTCCCTGGTGACAGTCTTGGCCAATCCGAGCTGGAGTTACGGGCCACTGTGTCACTCGGGAAGTGCCGTGAGCTCTTCTGTTGGGATGACCCCAAACTCCCGGGCAGCACCTGCCTTCGAGACAATAGCGCGCGCTCCCCAAGGGTGTGTCTCAAGCAAGACGGGTCCCGGCTCATCCCCAGAAGCAGCAGCTGGGCTCTCGTCTGCAAAGAGCCCCTGGTCTTACTGCAAAGACTGGAAGCCAAGGAGAAGAAAAAGAACCGAGCGTCGTGGTTTACAGAACGGCTAACGAGGGCCCGGAGGGTGGGGGGGCTGCTGGGGGTGGTTCAGAGGAAAGAGGGTGCTGAGAATGGGGTGGCCTCGTGGGGTGGGCCAGGTGGGAACACAGCACAGACAAGGGGACTGGAGGGGCGGGGCGGCTGACCCTGGAGGGGGGCTGGCGTGCTCTGTCTCAAGGGCACACACCTGGACAGGTGCGGCTTGGAAGGGAACCCAGGTATGACTGATGGCAGGGACCCCATGCCGCCCAGAACCCAATTGCTCAGTGGCAATCACGTCGGGTTTGCCAAGATGGCGGGCTTCCAGGTGGTTGCTCCAAAGGGCTCTCGTAGACGGGAAGGGGCTTGGTGTTGGAAAGGGCGGTAGGGGCTGCCACGACACCCTTTCCTCCAGGACTCTGGCTTTCCTGCTCATGGAAGGTGTCCTCCAGGGGCTGCTCAAACATACCCGCTGATGGGGCTCCCCACCCCAAAGGGCCTCCAGTTCTTTTTTCCAGAGATGTTTGCTTGCTTAAGTCTTTGATCCTGAGCCAGCATCTATTTCTCGGTTTTTCTTTTTTTAAAAAAATGATGAACAGGATGGAGCCGAGAGGAGACGCGTGATATCTCAAGACCTTCCTTCTGCTTGCTATTGACCCATTGGCCACAAGTCTGCTTCTGGTCCATGAGCCTTCTCTGACTCTGTGTCTCTCAAGACCCCTCAGCCCATGGTGTCGAAATCTGCCCAGAGTCGCAGCCAGAGCACCTCTGTCAAAGGTTTGGCTGAAATCCAGGGACATAACATCTTCAGTCTCATCCTCCCAGGAAGCAGAATGCCCTTTCTCCAGTATGAATGGTCTCTGTGGATCCAAGCACTTTCCCAGGGACCAGCTATCCCTGCCTTCTTCTCCCAGAGCCTACGAGAAGGTAGAAATTTTTTGAATTGTATTTATTTGGTTTTGGCTGTGCTGGGCCTTCTGGCTTTTTCTCTAGTTGCGGAGACTGGGGACTACTCTCTGTCATGGTGTGCAGGCTTCTCATCGCCGTGACTTCTCTTATCACACAGCTCGGGCTCAAGGGCACACAGACTCAGTAGTTCCTCCGTGGCACGTGGGGTCCTCCAGTGTCAGGGACTGAACCCGTGCCCCCTGCACTGGCAGGTGGATTCTTTCCCACCGAGCCACCAGAGAAGCCCAGAGTGTAGGATTTTTGCTCAGCCACCCAGTTGTGCAGCTTCCAGAACCTGCGCTTGCCTGCTCTTTTGCCAAGCGGGCCATCTGTGCGCCTCTGCTCTCTGGGCGCCTCCCGAGTCCTCGGGGCTCTGAGGGTGCGGACTATGCCTGCCACGGCCACCGCCTCGTTTCCTAGAGCCCAGCAGAGAGGAGGTGCTGGGTCACGGCGCTGTCTGTGCCAGGCTGACTGGCTGGTGCCGAGCCTCGTTCCTCAGTTCTGTCCTGTCTGTGAGCGTCCCGATCTCCCAGATCCCCACCTGTCTGCTGCTGTCGAGATACATACATATACGCATACATATGTGAAACAATTCTGTGGATGAGTTGATGGTTTTAAAAACTATTTATTTATTCATTTGGCTGCATCGAGTCTTAGCGTGGCGCTTGGCTCTTTAGTTGAGGGGCGCAGGCTCTAGCTGTGGCGGGCTAGCTTGGTTGCGAGCTTGGCAAATGGGACCTTAGTTCCCCGGCCAGGGACTGAACCCGAGTCCCCTGAACTGCAAGGTGGATTCTTAACCATTGGACCACCAGGAATGTCCCTGTTACTATTGAAAAAAAAAAAAAAGCATATTCTCTCTTACAACCAGACAAATAACATGCCAAGCAGCACACAGGGTCCTAAAAACAGCCAAACAAAAATAATTCATAATTCAGTACTCAGAGGTTATGACGGCCAACAGTTTCTTCTTGACTCTGCCTGTGATCAGATTTCCACCTGCTGGTAGACTATTTCCATCAGGAAACATCTCAAGTCCTACCTGACCCCAATCAACCTCGGCTTTTTCCCCACTCACACTGCTCCTGAGTTCCCCAGGTCGGTACAGAGCGCCCCCATGCACCACGTGGCCCAGGAGAGAAAGCCTGTGTTATCTGCCTTTTGACCCTCAACATCCAGTTATTCACTGAGACTTGCCCAGTCTAGCTGCCTGGAATGTGGTTTTGCATCATTACCTAGTTTCCCCGGTCTCCAGAGCAGTGCCTTATCGCTGCTCATCTGAATGATTGCAACATTCTTATGGGTCTCCTAACTTTTAATCTCTCCCACCGGAGCAATCTAATCTCTACATGGCTGCTGAGACAAGACCCAGATTATCTTTCTGCTCAAAACCCTTCAGTGACACCCCATTTTCCATAGAAAACTTCAGTATGCCATTCAGAGCTCCACATCCTTCGGTACAAATCTCTATCTTCATCCCCATTTACCTCCTCCAGGAAGCCTCCTCTGATCTGGAGGCTCAAAAGGAAAGCAGCCCCTTTGGCTGCTGCCCCACGGTGCTCTGGTTGGGCACCGTTGGCAGGTCCTAGCAGCCATCATGTGGCTCACCCCCTGTATGCCTTGCTTTCCTTCTAGGTCTGCATTTATCTCCGTGTGACCGAGAGAATCACAGTGCTGTTCAGGTTGGCTTCAACACAGGATTCTTCTGGGCACAGAAACTCTTACTTTTTTAAAGGGAAAATTAATTTAAAATTTATCTACTTAGAGACTTCCCTGGTGGTCCAGCTGCTAAGACTCTGCACTCCCAACGCAGGGGGCCCAGGCCCCACCCCTGGTCAGGGAACTAGATCCCACACGCCCCAGCTGAGGCCTGGCACAGCCAAACAAAGAAGTAGAAATATTTTAAAGATGTGTATACTTAACATTTAAAATCTATGTTTCCCAGCTGTCCGTTTTCTCTGATCTCACTGGAGGTACTGCCAATCCCTTCCCCACTGGATGCAGTTTGGTGGAGGGAGGGTGGGGTGGGGCACACAACCAGGAGGCTGCCATCCTCAAGCCCATGGGTGTCTGGACCCTCATGAGACCCGACCAGATGCGTCTTCCTCTGTAAACGCAATCTGGGGCGAAAGAAGAAAGAGGCCAGAAACGAGTGGAGTTCTCCCCCACCCTCCCCTGCTCCTCCTGAGGGGCCTTCCATCTTAGGGTCCGGCCCCCACCCCTGGTGGGTTCGGTCACACTCAGGTATTTCTGCAAATTGCGAGATGGAGAGCTCAGGGCCTCCCATTTCCTGTCTGACAGCACGTGAAGCCTCGTTCAGGTTCACCCCGTGGCACTTCCAGTTTCTGCTGGAGGCCGGCTTCATCACTTGCCTAAACATCCTGGACCTCTGAGCTGGCAAGGTTCACCCGCTGGCGGTCTGGGCACAAGCAACTGCCTACGGTTTACAGTTCAGCCTGGTGGAGAGATCTTTCGTGGTGGGGAAATGTGGGCACATGCACCCATTAATTCTTGTTTTATTTGAGACACTGAAAGGGTAAATTTCTCTCTGGAAATATCTTAAGAGTAAGCAAGCAAAATCTCCAAAGTGGGACTTTTTGAAGGCAGATTTATAGACACGTGTGTTCTCTCTTGTCCTCCCAACCTATAGCTTTGCTTCCAGGAAAGGGTGTGGTCTGTTTTCAGAGACCAGTGGCCGTTTAACGCGCTGCTCCCTCGAGAAGGAGAGTCACCATGCGATGGTGATGCAGTCATCCGCAGCTTTCTGGATACGGTTCTTGCTTCTTAACTCTTGAGCTGCTTTGGCCCTTGCTCATTTCCAAGGGTGGTTCTTCAGATTCCTCGCGGTCCAGCGAGCACTGGATCAGGTACAGGTGGGTCTGCAGGCAGCGGCAAAGAGTGAAACTGAAAGTGTCAGTCGCTCAGTTGTGTCCGACTCTGTGACTCCACTCTGTAGCCCGCCAGGCTCCTTTGTCACGGGATTTCCCAGGCGAGAAGACTGGAGTGGGTTGCCATTTCCTTCTCCAGGGGATCTTCCTGACCCAGGGATCCAACCCGGGTCTCCTGCTTTGGCAGATTCTTTACTGTCTGCACCACCAGTGGCTTACATGTTGGCAACAGACAGCCCATGTTTGGTCTGTGGCTCCACATCACCAAAGTGCCAGACCCTTCCTCTTTGCTCCAGCCTTCCTCAGCATGTGGCTTCCGTCCTCAAGGTCACCTACGGTCACAACTGGTGCTGCGGCACAAGCATCACAGTGATATTCCACATAGCAGAAGCAAGGAAGGATCTTTCCCAGGACTCCCACCCAGCTAATTGCCGTTTATATCTTATATTCCATAACACGACCATCCCCGGTTTTAAGGGAAACTAAGAAGTACAGTTTACCTGGACACATTCCTACCCTGCAAACCAGGCTTCTGCTAGGAAGGAAGAGGTAGAGAATGGCTGCTGGGTGGGCAAGTCTTGCTTTCTGTCTCATTTCCAACACCCTTCCTCCCCTCCTTTTGTCTAGATCAGTTTGAGTTACTTTCTGTGGCTTTCAACCAAAGAAGGCCCATACTATATTTTTCTTATAAAAACAATGCATTCAGATTTATTGTGGGAAAAAGGGAAAATACAGGTAAAGAAGAAAATCAAAATCATTTGTAATCCCACTCTGTGTGTGTGTGTGTGTGTGTGCGTGTGTGTTAGCCGCTCAGTTGTGTCCGACTCTTTGTGACCCCATGGACTGGAGCCCGCCAGGCTCCTCTGTCCATGGGATTCTCCAGGCAAGCATACTGGAATGTGTTGCCAGGCCCTCCTCCAGGGGATCTTCCCGATGCAGGGATCGAATCCCACTGCTCAAGAGAGAAATATTAATAATTGCTGTTGTTCAGCCGCTAGGTAGTGTCCAACTCTTGGCAACCCCATGGACTGCAGCACACTGGACCCCCCTGTCCTCCACTATCTCCCAGAGTTTGCTCAGATTCATGACCATTGACTCAGTGATGCTATCTAACCATCTCATCTAAACATCTCTGCCATCCCCTTCTCTTGCCTTCAGTGTTTCCCAGCATCAGGGTCTTTTCTCATGAGTTGCCTCTTCTCATCAAGTGGTCAAAGTATGGGTGTTTCAGCTTCAACATCAGTACTTCCAATGAATATTCAGGGTTGATTTTCTATAGGATTGACTGGTTTGATCTCCTTGCAGTCCAAGGGACTCTCAAGAGTTTTTTCCAACACCACAATTCGAAATCATCAATTCTTTGGCACTCAGCCTTCTTTACGGTCCAGCACTCACATCCATATAAGAAAGAAGAAAGAAAGATAGTGCTAAGTCGTGTCCAACTCTTACGATCCCATGGACAGTAGCCTGCCAGGCTCCTCTGTCCATGGGGAATACTGAAGTGGGTTGCCATTTCCTTCTCCAAGGGAACTTCCCGAGCCAGGAATTGAACCCAGGTCTCCTGCACTGTGGGCAGTGGCTTTATGGACTGAGCTACATACATCTGTACATGACTACTGGAAAAACCGTAGCTTTGACTATATGGACCTTTACTGGCAAAGCAATGTTTCTGCTTTTGCATATGCTGTTTTTGTCATAACTTCTCCTCCAAGGAGCAAGTGTCTCTCAATTTCATGGCTTCGGTCGCTATAAATTCACCCTTGTAAAGTGCACGATTTGGCAGTTTTTATTACTTTTGCAAAGTTGTGCAACTGACGCCTCTGTTTGGTTCCAGAGCATTTTCATCACCTCCAGAACAAACTCCAGATCCGTTCGGGGAGTCACCCTGCATTCTGCCCCTTCCCCCAAACTCTACAAGCAGTTTTATGCGTCTATGGATTTGCCTGTTCTGGGTGTTTCATTTCACATAAATGGAGTTGTGCGCTGCGTGGCCTTTCAAGTCTGGCTTCTCCCACTTGGCATCACGCCTGCAGCTTTTACCCGCAACAGTGCGTGTGCCAGTATTTCATTGCCTCCCTTGGCTGGACCATGTCTTATCATGTACATACACCACATTTAGTTCATACATCGTTAGGAGTGGAACTGTGTCCTCCAAGAAAAGAAATCAAGTCCTAGCCTCTACTTCCTAGAAATGTGACCTTATTTGGAAAGAGTCGCTGCCAAAGAATTAGTTAAAATAAGGCCATCCTGGAGTGAGCCCTTAACCCACGATGACCCATGTCCTTATACATGGAAGGAAGGCCATGTGACGACACGGGCGGAGGGTGGTGGGAGGCAGCTACGAGCCAAGAGACGCCAAGGGCTGCCAGCAAAACCAGAAGCCCCAAGAGGCAGGCAAGGGTTCCCCCACAGGTTTCAGCCCTGTCGATACCTGGATTTCAGACTTCTAGCCTCCAGGGCTGCGAGACAGTGCGTTCCGATCGTTTTAAGTCACTTGCTTTGCCGTAATTTGTTTCAGTAACCCTAAGAAATCAAAACACCCATCCCTCTTGCAATGGTTATTTGGATGGTTTCCACCGTACGGCTGTTATGAATCACGCTGCTATGAACGTTCGCAGGCAGCTTTTCGTGTGGACACGTGTTTTCAATTCTCCGGGCTTTACACCTCGGAGTAGAATTGCTGAGTCATACGGTAACTTAGGTTTAACTTTCTGTGTGCGCGGCAAAAGGCACACAACATAAAAAAATCTCTCAGTCGAATCGTTTTAAAGCGCACACCTTGGTGGCATGAAGTAATTCACAACATTGCTGCAACCGTCGCCACTATGGGGTTCCAGAACTTGGTCATCGCCCGCCCCGACCTGAAACCCCAGCCCATGATGTACTCACTTCACCTCCCCCCTTCCCCTGGCCCGCCCAGCCCCTGGAAGCCAGGCATCTCCTTTCTGTCCCCATGGATTTGCTACTGTGGGTATTTCACAGACATTCGATCACACCATGTACGTCCTTTGGGATCTGGCTTCTCTCATTTAGCATTACGTTCTCCAGTTCAACTACATTCTAGCATGTATCAGCACTCGATTCCTTTTATGGAGGAATAACATCGACTGTGACAAACAAGCTCATCTATGAGACAGCCTCACAGACGTACAGAAGGATGCTGGCTGCCAAGGGGGAGAGCGGGAGAGGGAGGGAGGGACTGGGAGGCTGGGCTGAGCAGATGCAAACTCGTGTACACAGGAGGGATAAGCAACACGGACCTACTGTAGAGCGCCAGGAACTCGCGTCAACATCCTGCGACAAACCGTAATGGAAATGAATATGTATCTATAACTGAATCCCCTTGCTGTGCAGCAGAAATGAACATGACATTATAAATCAACTACACCGTGATCAAATAAACTTAAAACAATCTATTGTGTGGACATATCACATCTGGTTTGCCCACTCACCAACTGACGGACATGGGTTGCTCCCACGCTCTATGGACATTACTACACACGATTTTGAGTTCCTGTTTCCAGTTCTTTGGGGTGTATACCCAGGAGCGGAACTGCTGGGTTGTGTGGTCATTCTATGTAAAGGCGTCTGCAGCCTTAGAAGAGGGGTTCCCAGGTGGCACAGTGGTAAAAGAATCTGCCTGCCCATGCAGGAGATGCGGGTTCAGTCCCTGGGTCAGGAAGATCCCCTGGAGGAGGAAATGGCAGCCCACTCCAGAGTTCTTTCCTGGAGAAGCCCATGGACAGAGGAGCCTGGCGGGCTACAGGCTCCTCATCAGTCCCTGGCGCTGCAAAGAACTGGGCACTTCTGAGCATGCATGCAACCTTAGAAGACGGTCCTCACCAGAGTTCACGCTGGCACCCCGATCTGGAACCTCCAGCCTCTAGAACCGGGAGAAATACATTCTTGATGTTTACAAGGCACCCCGCCCACGGTGCTTTGTTAAAGCGGCCTGAATGGACTAGGACAGCTTTGCCTGTCTTTGAACTTGATCTGAGTGGGCTCTGGCTGCACAGGCGCTAACTCTGCTCAGTGCGGTGGACGTGCGGGCCACACGTGTTGCAGGAGGGGGCTTTGTTCACTCTCACTGCCGTGTTGTACACGCCACGTGCTACTTCCCCATCCTCCATTGGCAGACATTTGTTTCCAGCGTTTGCCTGTTATGAGCAGAGCCGCAGTGACGCGCTTGAACGTGTCTCCGAGGGGTCCACGCCCTTCCTCTGCTTGGGAATGAGGGAGCTGGCTGGGGCACAGGAGCCGTGTGTGACTAGCTCCCAAACGGATCTCCCAAGCGGCTTGGAAGAGAGCTTACTTTTGCCCCGTCTGGTATTGCACTGAGACCTTTCTTGGTGTGTCTTGGACGGTCAATGCCGTGAAGCGCCTTTCCGTATGCCTGTGTGTGTGTGATCCGTCGCTAAGTCCGACTCTTTGCGACCCCATGGACTGTAGCCCGCCAGGCTCCTCTGTCCATGGGATTCTCCAGGCAAGAGTACTGGAGTGGGTGGCCATTTCCTTCTTCAGGGGAATCTTCCCAACCCAGGGACAAGAGTACTGGACTGGGTGGCCATTTCCTTCTTCAGGGGAATCTTCCCGACCCAGGGACCGAACCCGCGTCTCCTGTTTCTCCTGCACTGGCAGGCGGGCTCTTGCCCGCTGAGCCCCCGGGAAGCCCTCCGCATGCCTGCTGCCCGGTGAATATCCTCTTTGAGCAACACTGGCTGTAAGGCAGAGAGGCTGGTGTCCTCGGGTCTGTGACCCAGATGGGGACGTCTGAACGGGAGGCCAGCCACCTATCCGGGGGACAGCGGCCGGGAAGCTCCAGGTCCCGGGTCTGTTCGGATGACACACAGAGCTCTCGGCCTCTGGCCTGTAGAGGAGCCTTGGTTCTGGGCGAGGACACCTTCCTCTTCCCCCTCAGCCTGGAGGAAGGGCGCCCGGACTCAGGTGGGCGGCTGACAGATTCACGCTGGGCAACGCAGGGGTTAAGAGGGCTCTTCGGGGCTGGGCTTGGTCTGCGGTGGCGCGCCCGCTGATGTGAGCCGCTGCTGGTATTTTTGTGGGAAAGCACGGCTGAGTTGCATGCCAGGGACTCGTCTCTGTTCCCAGTGAAAACAGTATGACTTGAGTACGGGCAGATCCTGGAAGTGATGACGAGCTTGTTGCGAGAGACTCGCTCTGTTTGCAGAAACCAGACCCACAGGCGTTTGTGGGCGAGGCAGGAGGCCTGCGCGCTGGAGCTCAGGTTTCCACTTCTCCCAGTGGTTGGAATCCATTCTCCTCTCCATTTTAGTTCTGGGTCCCCAGAAACAAACCCTGAGATCAGAGTGTGTGTGCAGGGTGTTCCCGTGGGTCGTCGTTCCGGGCAAGTCTGAAAGGGAGACCCGGAAGCCAAGGCGGGGCAGGACTTCTGCGCTGGATTTGGCAATTTGGTTTTTAAAATGTCAACCCACTCCAGTACTCTTGCCTTGAAAACCCCATGGACGGAGGAGCCTGGTAGGCTATAGTCCATGAGGTCGCAAAGAGTCAGACATGACTGAGCGACTTCACTCACTTTTAGTTTTTAAAAAACAGTTACTATGAAGATATTGACATATTCTTTTCCCTTTTTTTGACCAGATGGCATGTGGGATCTTAGTTTCCTGACCAGGGAGTGAACCTGCGTCCCTTGGACTGGAAGTACAGTGTCTTAACCACTGAACCAGCGGGGAAGTCCCAGCATTGGCAATTTGAAAGCATCACTGGCCTCTTGTTTTCCAGAGGAAACCCAAACGCTGCAAGCAACCAACATCAGTTCAGTTCAGTTCAGTTACTCAGTCGAGTCCGACTCTTTGCGACCCCATGGACTGCAGCACACCAGGCTTCCCTGTCCATCACCAATTCCCAGAGCTTACTCAAACTCATGTCCATCAAGTCGGTGATGCCATCCAAGCATCTCATCTTCTGTCTCCCCCTTCTCCTCCTGCCCTCAATCTTTTCCAGCATCAGGGTCTTTTCCAGTGAGTCGACTCATCACATCAAGTGGCCAAAATACTGGAGCTTAAACTTCAGTATCAATCCTTCCAATGAATATTCAGGGTTGATTTCCTTTAGGTTGGACTGGTTGGATCTCCTTGCAGTCCAAGGGACTCTCAAGAGTCTTCTCCAACACCACAGTTCAAAAGCACTAATTCTTCGGTGCTCAGCTTTCTTTATGGTCCAACTCTCACATCCCTACATGACTACTGGAAAAACCACAGCTTTGACTAGATGGACCTTTGTTGGCAAGTAACGTCTCTGCTTTTTAATATGCTGTCTCGGTTGGTCGTAACTTTTCTTCCAAGGAGTAAGTGTCTTTTAATTTCATGGCTGCAGTCACCATCTGCAGTGATTTTGGAGCCAAAAAAATAAAGTGTCACTTTTTCCATTGTTTCCTCATCTACTTGCCATGATCTTAGTTTTCTGAATGTTGAGTTTTAAGCCAACTTTTTCACTCTTCTCTTTCACTTTCATCAGAAAGCTCTAAATTTAGTTCTTCGCTTTCTATACCCTTGAACAATTCATCACCGCCTTGGGGCCTGATGAAGGTGATTTGTGATTCCAGTGGGACAGGCAGCCTCCCATCCCTACTCTGAACTGCAGACGCCTGGGGAAAGCGGGGAGGTCAGAGTCTGGACCCAAGTTCCCCGAGTTCCCCCACATTCCCATGGTTCTTTCCGCCAAGGGATGCTTGGCTCTGGAACGCCTGCACTAGGGCCGCTCAGCCTGCCCATGCAGATGGCAGGGGGTCTTCATCCTCCAGGTGAGCCCGCAGCCAAGTGCTGATGGGTGTGGGGCTCTGAAAGCCCAGCTCCCTTGCCTGTCTGGACAAACCTCAAGGTGTAACCCGTGTTCCAGGGGCCTGGGACTCCGCCTCAAAGTCCTGCCCTCCCTTGGTGGTTCTGTCTCCCTCGTGGATCTCCCGGGAGCCATATAAATGACCAGCACACAAACCCTCATCTCAGGGAAGCAAGGACTCCTGGTTCCCGAACCCTGTCCTGTGCATCAACCCGTCGCTGACACGACCCGTCCAAGAATGCTGGCTTTCCCTAGCGATAGTGTGACGCCTGTGACCCTGGGCAGCTCTGGAGTGAACGTGCCACCTGGAGGTGCCGATGCAGGAACTCGGAGGTTTCCTCTGCCTCTCCTCCTGGAAGCCCTTCCCTGCCCAACGCACACCTGGGGGTCTCTGCTGTGACACTCATATGTTGGACTCGTGTATACAGAAAGCATCCAGTGAATGAGTCGATTTCCCAAAAAGACCCCATCCATATCATCTCTCTAATGGAGGAAGCGAAGAGAAGCTAAAGAGCCTCTTGATGAGGGTGAAAGAGGGGAGTGAAAAAGCTGGCTTAAAATTCAACATTCACAAAAATGAAGCTCACGGCATCCAGTCCCATCACTTCATGGCAAATAAAGGGGAAACAAAGGAAACACTGACAGACTTTATTTTCTTGGGCTTCAAAATCACTGCAGGTGGTGACTGAAGGCATGAAATTAAAAGATGCTTGCTCCTTGGAAGAAAAGCTATGACAAACCTAGACAGTATACTTAAAAAACAGACATCACTTTGCCAACAAAGGTCTGCATAGTCAAAGCTGTGGTTTTTCCAGTAGTCATGTATGGATGTGAGAGTTGGACCACAAAGAAGGCTGAGTGTTGAAGAATTGATGCTTTTGAACTGTGGTGCTGGAGAAGACTCTTGAGAGTCCCTTGGACTGCAAGGAGATCCAGCCAGCCCATCCTAAAGGAGATCAGATCTGGATATTCAATGGAGGGACTGGTGATGAAGCTGAAGCTCCAATACTTTGGCCACCTGATGCAAAGAGCCAACTCATTGGAAAAGACCCTGATGCTGGGAAAGATCAGGAGAAGGGGATGACAGAGGACAGAGGATGAGATGGTTGGATGATATCACCGACTCAACGGACGTGAGTTTGAGCAAAGTCTGGGAGACAGTGAAGGGCAGGGAAGCCTGTTGTGCTGCAGTCTGTGGGGTCGCAAAGAGTCAGACATGACTTAGCGGTCAAACATCAACAACCACGCCATCACCTGCAGGGCAAGCACCAGAACCTCACCAGACCCCGGGACAGTCCCTGTGTGCCCCTTGGTCACCGCCAGGCACCCCTGAGCCACCCCAGCTCCTGACACCACAGCTGATCCCTGCCTGCTGTTCGCCTTTGATATGAATGGAATCACCCAGGACACCCTTCTGCGGCTGCCTCCACGTACCTAACGTCACTTTGAGGAGATTTTTCTGCATCCTGGCTCATTTGCATTGCTGTCTGGTATCCACCCTGCAGATACACACTTTATTCATTTTTTTCCATTTCTAGTAGGCATTGGACCTCTTTCTAGTTTTGCCCGTGGATGTTCTAAACGTTTCCAGGTGCACGTATGCTGGTGTGTGGCTGGGCACACGCCTAGTGGAATTGCTGGGTCATGGGTATTTGTGTGTCCAGTTTGGGTAGGTGCTGCTAACAAGTTTCCAGCGTGGGAGTGTATCAATTCACCCTCCTCCTGCCCTTCCCCGCCCCCCGCCAGGTAGTGGAGTTTCTGTTTTCCCACAACCTCACTAATGCTTGGTAACTGGAACTTCCACTTTGCAACCCAGCCAGAATGGATGGGGTCTTCCATTGCAGGTTCCTCCCCGCTCAGGGCCGCTGCTGGTCCTTACACCTGCTCTGGGTGAATCTGAAGGAGGAAGACACTTCACATCCATCTGTTGAGACCGTGTGATGGGCAGACTTTGTCAGACTGTGAAATGGTACTGCCCTCTGCTGGACAGCCGCTGAAATTCGCAGGACAAGTCTAGCTGCCCTGGGACAGAAGAGGCCACCTCTCAGGTGGGCACCCTCGGGCAGTGCACGCCCGGACAAGCTCCCTGGTGACCCTGGCCGCTCTCCACTTCCGTTCACACACGCTGGAGTCGGGGGTGAGGGTGGCTGGAGGAGGCTCCATGAAGCCTCTCCAGGTGATGGCTCAGGAGCTGAATCTGGTCTGCAGTTATATTTTCTCTGACTTACAGTGTCCAAAAAAAAAAAAAAAAAGAGCCAATATTTTAAAATTTGGGGGAATTTATGCAAAAATATGAAAAATCAGAGAAACTAGAAAAATTGGGACATCACTCTCAAATTATGACATAGAGGCTGCACGGGTCTCGAGCCTTAGCCTTGGTTTCCACCGTGCCCCACTGTCCCCGGCGCCAAAGCCTCTGTCAGTGGCAGCAGCAAGACCAAAACAGCGAACCAGCGGTGTCAGGCCCCACCACCTCCAAGCACTTCCCTTATTCATGGCAACTGCCTGGCTGCTGGGGGTTTGTGATCACTCATTTTGACATTGATAAGGAAATTAAAAAACCATCCTAAGGGACATCCCTGGTGGTCTGGTGGTTAAGACTGCGCTTCCAGTGCAGGGAGCTGGGGGGCACAGGTTCCATCTCTGGTTGGGAAACTAAGATCCTGCATGTTCTGTGGTGTGGTCAAAAAATTAAAAAACAAAAGCTAACTATCCCAAGCTGATCATTATAATGTGAGATAAAATAACCCTCATCTTCTGTTTGCTGGAGTAAAAAAAAAAATCCCTCCTGACAGGGTTTCAGTGGGACTGGAGGGGCATAAGACCGGGGTTTATTGGCAGCTCTGCCCAAAGAGGCTGACACTTTATGACCTGGTCGCCAAGAAATGAAGCATCAGGAGGCGGGGGCAGAATGAGCAGGTGAGGGGTCAGCAGAGAGCATCTAGCACTTTCTCAGCAAAGCTCTGGCATCCCAGGAATCGGGGCTGGGGGCAGCAGCCTAGCAAGTTAGGGGGCTGAGACTGAAAATTTCACATCTTTATGTTACACAGTTGAACCGACTAGTTTATCTATTTATATATTATCAGTATGTAGCTAGCAATCTTTTTTAATCTAGTGGCTAAATCAACTACTATTTTTTGGCCTGGTGGTGCAACTTGCCATTGGTGTTTTAATTTACTTTCTGTGTTCATCATCTTGAATGAATGAATGACAACTGATCCTTTTTTTGTTTTTATTTTTGGTGGCATGTGGGATCTTAGTTTCCCCCATCAGCGATCAAACGTGTGCCCCCTGTATTGCAATCGTGGCGTCTCAACCACTGAACCACCAGGGAAGTCCCTAAATCAGCGACCTCTGAAGTAGCTGTCTGTCATTTCTGTTCCATGTGAGAGATCATAAAACAAGCCATGTTTAGTGGGCACTTACTATGTGCCGGGTCCCATCACCTCGTTTGGCCTTCTCAGGGACGTCTCTGCCCCAGTGTGGACACTCCCATCAGCTCCATCCCGGACACTTCCTTTGTAGACTGGCAAACTGAAGTCCAGAGAGGTTTCAACAATTCGCCCTAAGACCACCCTGGATGGGCCGGGCTGGGTTTGAACCCAGATCCTCTGCTCAGATACCATCTGACTCAGAAGCAGAACCTCTTCCCTGCTGGCGCCAGATAAAAATCTAGGTTGGAAACCAGAGCTCTGTGATCATCACAGAAGTGATAGAGTGCTCTCTCTGCCTGTGGGACATCTTTCTCAGAAGTGTGGGTCTTTTTGATCTTTGATGGTGTGAGCTTTGGGGCCCCATGGGCTAGAAGCCACTGGGGTGCTACCCCACCTTCCTCTTACAGGGGGGTCCCCAGTCGGGGAGGGGCTTACTGAGACTCTGGACAGGGTCACTCGGCTCGGGAGCTCGGTTCCTGACACACGCATTTCTCTACTCCCCGCTCCAGCATCTCATGTTGAGTCTAAGGGTTTCCCAATCCAGCACACTCTTCTCTCTCTCTCCTCAATTAAAAAAGATCTTATTTATTTGTCTGTTTTCACTTCTGGCTGTGCGGAGTCTTTGCTGCCGCGTGGGCTTTGCTCTCGCTGTGGCGAGCTCTGCTGCGGTATGCGGGCTTCTCATCCTGGTGGCCTCTCGTTGCAGACCATGGACTCTAGGGCGAGCAGGCTTTAGCAGCTGTGGCACACGGGCCTAACTGCCCCGAGTTAGGGATCGGCCCCGCATCCCCTGCACTGGCAGGTGGATTCTTCTCCACTGTACCAGCAGGGAAGTCCCCAGCACACTGCTCTTTAGACAGAGGGATGTGATTGATATCCTCGCCAGCAGGATGCGGTCTACCCCTCCTGTGGAGAGGCCTTCGTCACACCGAGATGCCAGTGGCCCTTCCCCCCGCCACCCCCCACTCACGTGGCTTTTCCACGTGGCTCGCCTGCCCCGGGGCCCCTCAGCTCCCGTTTGATTCCAGCCTCGGGAGGCAGCCCCCACCTGCACACTGGCTCCACCAGGCTCACTCCCGTCCCCCTGCCCTGGCTCAGCGGGGGAAGGTGGGGTACACAGAGCTGCTCTCCGCCCTGGCAGGGGTGTGGGAAGGGTCCCAGGAGGGCTGTGTGTCCCACGCTGGGCAGATGCAGAGCGTCCTAAGGACAGAGAACAGAAGGGCAGGAGGCGGCGGCGGGCGGGCAGGTGCTCTGGTTTTTGGAGAGTCGGATAAGGGCCCAAGGCCCCTCCTGGCCCCTCTGACCCTTCAGGGGCTCGGGCTTCCGGGCTGAGCCCCCTGACATTTTGCTGCCGCACTCTTTATTTGCATGGGAGCCTTCCATTTAAGACAGCTGCGGCGAGATCAAACAGAAGCTTTTCCAAGGCCACACGAAAAGGTGATTATTTGCATCGTGTGTGAGTTGCCATCCATGACAATGAGAAACTCCCCTCTGAGAAGAGGAAGGATGAGACTCAAGCCCTTGGGAGGGAAGGGGCCGCTGAGTGTGCAGAATCCTTCCGGGGGGCCGAGGTCAAAACATGTTGGATGTGTTTGTTTACTTGTTTTGTCATTAGCAACAACACCACCACTTGTTGATTACGTAGCTTGTCTTATGTGTGGACCCAACCCTCGGGGCCCAGCGTGTAGGCAGAGATGGACACTCACATAGGGCACAGATACCGGAAGAGCTGACCCTGCTGGGGAGGCAGGTGTTAGAATGTTCTGGAAACCAGGTAACATTTGTATGAGGTCTTAAAGGATGTAGGAGATTTTCCCAATTAGACGAGGGAGAGATTGGCATTTGTGATGGAGGGACAGCACGTGCCAAGGCCCTGAGGCTGGAAAGTGAGGGGCTTGGGGAGCAGAAAGGCCCCCTGGGGGCGAAGGGGGCTGAAATCGGCTGTGAAGAGCCTCGGATGCATGGCAGAGAGCCCCGTCCTGCTCTTTCCCTCATATTTCCGTAGAAAGGAGGGCTACTGAAACTTCCCTGGAGCCCAGCGGTTAAGAATCCACCTTCCAACACAGGGGACATGGGTTCAATCCCTGGTCGGAGAACTAAGATGCCACACGCTGCAGAGCAACCAAGCCCGAGCACCACAATGGGCAAGAAGGCGGGCGCTGCAACAGAGGTCCTGCGTGCCGTGACCGAGACCCAACACAGCCATAAAGCGGAGGGAGGGCTGTTTGTCTCTAGGAGGGAAAACATCTCACAGGGTGTCATTCTCTGTGCCCCCTCACAGGAGGAGGACTGTCTTCTGATGCGTAGGCAGAGCTGAAAGTGAGAGATGTACTGCTCTGGACGTGAAGATAGATTATTTGGGGTTGGCTCCTGCCAACCTAGGTCGCACAGTGGTAAAAAAATTCCGCCTGCCAACACAGAAGACGCAGGACACATGGGTTCGATCCTTGGGTTGGGGAGATCCCCTGGAGGAGGAACTAGCAACCCACTCCAGTATTCTCGGCTGGAGAGTCCCACGGACAGAGGAGGCTGGCGGGCTGCAGCCCGTGGGGTCGCAGAGAGTCAGACACGACTGTGTGACGGAGCATGCCGACCCCACCGTGTTTTCACTCTCAGTCGCACAGAACGCGCGATTTCTTTTTCAGTGGTTGCCTTCCGTCTCCCACAACACTCTGAAAGTGTCAAGAGTGATCTTGCACATGGCGTAATTTTATCTGCCTGCTGCATATTCTAGAGGCTTCAGGAGAGCAAGTATATGCTGTGGATTGTGGTGAAGAGGTACGGCTTTTCATGTAAGGATTCGAGAGGGGCCTGGACCTGACAAAACGGGGCGGGGAGTGGAGGGGGTGGCTCTTTAACTCGGGATGGTTCCCTCCTGCCCCAGAGTCCATACAAGCGCAGGGCACAGGGAGCAGGCGGAGTGGGTGCCGATTCCCTCCTGGGTCCTCCTGGCACCTTTTGGGGACATCACCTCAGGCGCTGCCTCCGGTTCAAAGCAAACCAGGGAATTTCTCTCCTAAACAAAACAGAAGGAATCTCTCTCCTAAAATGGAGAAGTAGAGTCTTTTAAAAATGTTTTTACTTTTCTGTTTTTTTTTTTTTTTAAATTTGGTTGCACCAGGTCTCAGTTTTGGCACACAGCATCTCTTAGTTGCAGCATGTGGGATCCAGTTCCCTGACCATGGATGGAACCCGGGCCCGTGCATTGGGAACGCAGAGACTTAGCCACTGGACCGCCAGGGACATCCCTAAAGTAGAGTCTTAAGTGTTTAAAATCTGAGTGAGGCTGCCAGGCGAGGCGCACGGGTGATGCTCACACTGAAGACTCTTGGGAGCCCCTTGGACAGCAAGGAGTCAATCCTAAAGGGAATTAACTCTGAATGTCACCCTGCTTATTTAACTTACATGCACAGTCCATCATGAGAAATGTCAGACTGGATGAAGCACACGCTGGAATCAAGATTGCCAGGAGAAATGTCAGTAACCTCAGATATGCAGATGACACCACCCTTTATGGCAGGAAGTGAAGAAGAACTAAAAGAGAGCCTCTTGATGAAAGTGAAAGAGAGTGAAAAAGTTGGCTTAAAGCTCAACATTCAGAAAACTAAGATCGTGGCATCTGGTCCCATCACTTCATGGCAAATAGATGAGGAATCAATGGAAATGGTGAGAGACTAATTTTGGGGGACTCCAAAATCACTACAGATGGTGACTGCAGCCATGAAATTAAAAGACGCTTGCTCCTTGGAAGGAAAGTTATGACCAACCTAGACAGCATACTGAAAAGCAGAGATATTACTTTGCCAATAAAGGTCCGTCTAGTCAAAGCTATGGTTTTTCCTGTGGTCATGTATGGATGTGAGAGTTGGACTGTGAAGAAGGCTGAGCGCTGAAGAACTGATGCTTTTGAACTGTGGTGTTGGAGAAGACTCTTGAGAGTCCCTTGGACTGCAAGGAGATCCAACCAGTCCATCCTAAAGGAAATCAGTCCTGAATATTCATTGGAAGGACTGATGCTGAAGCTGAAACTCCAATACTCTGGCCACCTGATTCGAAGAACCGACTCCTTGGAAAAGCCTGGATGCTGAGAAAAAGTGAACACAGGAGGAAAAGGGGACGACAGAGGATGAGATGGCTGGATGGCATCACCGACTCGATGGACATGAGTTTGAGCAAGCTCCAGGAGTTGGTGACGGACAGGGAGGCCTGGCGTGCTGCAGTCCACAGGCTTGCAAAGAGCCGGACACGACTTAGTGACGGAACAACAGCAAAGTGAGTGAGTAAATAAGCCTAGACTTCCAAACCTGCCCAGGCTCAAGGGGCAGGACAGGGCCCCCATTACTCCTGGGCAGGAACGGCAAGTTGATGTTTTAAGAGCGATTGGGATGGGAGATGTGCGGACACTTTTGGAGGACACAACCCGTTCAAGACTGGAGGGAGGCGGTGACCCTCGCGAGTCCAGACTCGGAAGGGCCCGCTGCCGGTCCCAGCAAGGCCCCGGGTCTGTGATTATGCCAAGGAAAGGCAGGAGCAGGAGTGTGGTCTGTGGTCCAAACCCCAGCTCATCAGCTTATTCTTGGAGCGACACAGGACTTGCATCCATAGCAACCGGCAGGTGCGAAAAACTGAACACAGACGGGAGCGCACAGGTAGGGCGCTCAGGCTGCCTGTTAGCGCCCCCAGGTGGTGGGGCCTGCTGCACAGCCCCCGAGCTGTGTGGGGCGAGCCGATGCGCACCACCTTGCAAAAAAGGGGAGCGCACAGGTAGGGCGCTCAGGCTGCTTGTTAGCGCCCCTAGGTGGTGGGGCCTGCTGCACAGCCCTTGAGCTGTGTGTGTGGTCTGACCCGGTGCGCACCACCTTGCAATAAAGGCTGACCCTGTTTGGTGCCGACTTGCGTGTTGGAATGACATGGAAGGTTGGCCGAAAAGCTCATTCGTGTTTTTCTGTACGATGTTACAGAAACTCAAACAAAGTTTTTGGCCAACCCAGTATTTCCAGAAAGGAGGAACATTTAGGGCAGTTCAACAACCCAGAAGACTTGTGCTTGTTGAGAGAAAGGCTTGGATCCAGCGAGCTATTGAGGGGGTGGCGGCTGGGGGAACAACGCCTGAAGGTGGGACTTAGCATCAGACCAGCCCCTGGGCGGGGGTGGGCGGACTGTGCGCTCACAAACGCACCGTCAGGGGCGTACGGAGGCAGCCTCTGAGTTTGGGGAAATCCCCGTCTCTGGGGCAGCACGTGTGCTCTAACATTTCCATTTTTGGTCACGTTCCACCCCAACCCCCAGTGGATCTCTTGTGTTCAGTGGGTGGGTGGGGGTGGTGGTGGTGAGGGGGACGTGATTTTGTGCTGCACCCTGTAAAGAGGGCTTCCCTCGGGGCTCAGGTGGTAAAGAAGCTGCCCGCAGTGCAGGAGACCTGGGTTTGATCCCTGGGTCAGGAAGATCCCCTGGAGAAGGGAATGGCAACCTACTCCAGTATTCTTGCCTGGAGAATTCCATGGACAGAGGAGGCTGATGGGTACAGTTCATGAGGCTGCAGAGTTGCACACGACTCAGCACGGAAGCATGCAGTAAAGAGAGATGCCCTGTGCTGGCCCCACCCAGAGGCTGCACGGGTTGACTCTAGGTTCTCCCAGGCCTGCAGGGGGCAGAGGACGTGGGGCGACTGGACCCCTCCTTTCTTGGCCTTCGAAGCTCAGCCAAGGTTTGGCTAACACTCAACACCATGTTCCTGACCAGCGCCCCACACAACGTTCTGTGCCTGTATTTTCCCATCTGCAAAATCTCTTTCCCTCCCCTAACTACCTCCCAGGGATATAAAATGCCTGCAGAGTACTTTTATGTTCGTCAGACAAAAAGAAAAAAAAAAAGCACTACCAAAATAGAAAAGACTATTAAGACTGTAAGACTGTAAAAATGGTGGTCAGGGAATTGGGAATTATGGCATGATAGGACAGCACACAGCAGTGAATGTTTTAGAAATAAAACACATATACGATAAAAGAATTATCAGAGTGGACTAATTATAGAACGGAGCTTATTAAGGAACGTGAGGAGAATCTATGCTGAGGGGAAAATGAGGAGAAATTGGTGAGCAGAGAACGTGGAAAACGGGCTGGGAGGGGAATATTTATGCTCATTTTCTGCATGAGCAGCATCTGCGATGTGACGGCTGCAAGGCGCAGGAGTCATTTGAGGAGGGAAAAGTGCTCATCTCGGAACACGGACGATTTATCTCTTTTTTTCTTCTGGCTGCACCAACAGGCGGCACGCGGGA
The DNA here is from genome assembly GCF_023091745.1 of Budorcas taxicolor. Classification (NCBI taxonomy): domain Eukaryota; kingdom Metazoa; phylum Chordata; class Mammalia; order Artiodactyla; family Bovidae; genus Budorcas; species Budorcas taxicolor. Next base: position 3,637,287 of record NC_068911.1, on the reverse strand, counting down.
TTGTGGTTTCCCAACCGGGGATCGAATCTGTGCCTCCTACCGTGCAAGCATGGGGTCCTGACTGCTGAACCGCGAGGTAGGCCCCCGAATGATTGAGTATACACTTCTTCAAACCGAAGGCGGTGCCACTGAGCTGTGACCGACGTGGACAGAAGTCCGTCCTTCCTTGGTGTGCGGTCCTGTGAATTTGGACTGATAGATGGAGTCATGGAACCTTGCCCATAACGCAGATCTAGAACATTCCGCCACTTCCGGAAGCCCGGCCTCCACGCCCTCCTCTGCACCCACGGTCCTCTTGGGTGTCGGCACTGGCACCCTCCCCGGGGAATGCTCTGCTCGTGGCCCGGACTAACTTCTGATGACCAAGTTCAGGGGACACGTGGGAGACGTTCCAAATGTTTAGTCAGCGGCAAGCGGTGCGGAAGGAGGGGTGATGGAGGCACAGGTGTGGGTGGGGGTCCGGGGAAATGGCAGAGCGCAGACCTGAGGGTCTCAGTCATCTCAGGGTGGAGGGCCAGCTCGTTTCCTCAGAGGGAGGGGCCTGGGGCGTTGGATGAGGGTCTTGAGGGGCGCGGTGAGAACCAGGAAGGGTCAGGAGGAAGAGGAGGGAGGTTGGAACCTGTCTACCGGCTCCCTTTACTGCCTTTGAGACACTGGCATCACAGAGATGGGGAAGGGGATGTGGTCAGGGGCCTGCAGGGGCGGGTGAAGGCGGTGGTGGGGGCCAGGGCTGAGAGCCTCGAGGGCTGGGCTAGCTGTCCCCACGCAACCCCTGGCCGCCAGGGGCCTCGCAAGCGCAGCGGAAACGGGACTCGGCTCTTCAGCCGGGCCCGACAGCCCTTGTCGGCTGTTCCAGCTCTCCTTGAGCAAACAGTCCGCCAACAGCTCCCTCTGCACCTGTCCTGTGGCCCCTGGGGGCGCGCAGATGTGGCGCCCGGCTCTGACAAGGACGCATCTGGGGTTTTCTGCCTCCAGATCCGAGGGTCATCCTCCACTCCGGGACGGCTCAGGCGACGGGGCTGAGTGGCGAAGCCAGCCTCTTGCCTTCATCTTCTGATGAATAGAGACTCCTGCCCATCCGTCATTTTCTGAACCGTCAGGGGGGCTCCCACACCTGGAAGATCTGTTTTTCCTCCACGGTGTTGGAAGGGGGAAAAAAATCGCCCTGGCATCTGGTGTTGGCTCGCAGACTGCCAGGAGAATAAACCATAGGTACAGGGTGAATGATGGTCCAAGGATGGAGGCTGGGAACTCAGACGACCAAGCGTCCCAGGGTGATCTGTGGAGTCCTGGCGGGGGGCCTGGTGAGAGATGAGGGTTGCTGCCGTGACGTAAAGCTTGAGAGCGGCTGGCTTCATGGGGGACACCAGGCAGCTTACGGGGGGAAGTCCTGAGTGGGACCAGAGTCAGAATTCGATGCCGCCCGGCAGAGGCAACGCCTTGCACTCGAGTGACACAGCGCTGACCCTGGGGGCGCCGTGAGTATTCGGGAGACGGTGGGAGGCGCTGAGCCGTCCGGGCAGACGGAGAAGGGTGGCGCTGGAGGACGCAGTGCAGCGTCAGGATTTGACCGGATTTGACCCGCGGGGCCCGTCTCAGCGGCGACGAGGGTGCAGCGTGACGTCGCCCTGGAGGAAACGGCTGCCTCCTCTGGGGGCCCTACCTTGGCCGGCTGCTATGGTGACCAGTGATCTCGAGGAGCGCTTTCGTATGCAAACTCACATAGACGGTCACGGGCGAGGAGGAGCGGCTTTTGTCCATTTAAACCAGAAGCTCAGGGTTTTACTTCTTGTTGTGCTGGCGGCTCTGGGCCAGGACCCCGCCTCCCCTGGGGGCTGGCACATGCACTCTGCCCGTGGGGGTGCGTGAATGAAGGTGTTGAGGAAAAGGGCGTTTCTCCAGAGAAGCCGTGTCGGGCCAAGGGCGGTGTGCGTCCTCGGTGGGGGCCGCGGGGACCTGCTGGAGCTCGGCTTCGAGTCCTGAGGGTCCCATCTGCGGAGGTGGCCCCTGGGCCGCTGGAACAGCCGCCTTCCCACCCGCCCCCCCGCCCCCTCCCCCTGGCCGGCTTCTCCTGGGAGAAAGTCCTTCATGTGTCCTCCCGGCTCGCGCCCTTGGCCACAGAAGGCTGGCCTTTCCCAGCGCCCAGCCTGGGCCTTGCGTCTCCACGTACAGGCCCTGCCTTGGCAATCTCAGCTCCACTCAGATCGGACGTCTGTCCGGCCGGGGTTCTGTCTAGTGCTGCTCCCGAGACCACCGGGGCCTGCGCCCCCCTGCCCACGGCCTTCACCCTGTCCCCCACCTGGCCTCTCTCCTGGGTCACCGCCGCTCCCCGCACCTCCCCACCGGGCACCGTCCCTCTCCAGGCAGGTCTCTGTGATGTGGTCAGGGTGGGCTGCCATCCCGCTCCGCAGAGACAGCACCCCAGGCATCTGGGCGGCCAGGCGGCTCAGGAACCCAAGGTCCAGGTAGAGCCGCCCCTCTGAGCCTCATTCGAGCCGGGGCAGATCCAACGGCGCCAAACCAACAAGCCCAACAGAGCGACTCCCTGCAAGTCAGACTTGGCGACGACTTAGCTCTCCCAGCCTGCAGATGCCTGCCAGCATACAGCGGCTTTAACTACTTCCCACGGCCCGATGACTTAAGCTAGGAAGTGCTTTCTGTTCAGTTTAAAGCTGATTACTTCATTTATCTATAATTCAAAATATTAAACACATTTAGTAGCTGTCACAGGTTCAAGAATCCTGTACTATTTGTCCAAGCTAAGAAATACAGTATCACACAGGAGGATGGTCAACTTCACCTTCTAATTACAAACAGCTTGTGCTCAATGTAAGAAAAAAAAAAAATCAAAACCAAACAAAAAACGACCCACAGAAAACACACAGATTAAATATCTGGCTTTATGCTTTCTGCTACCCTGAGACAACCACTACTATTATTATGTTGATATTGACATTGTGGTTTAAAAATATGTACACACCCACACACACACACATCAATTCTATGGACTTACAGGTTGCCCATGATTTAGAGATAATTATATCAATATATATTCGTGTAAAACTGCAAAATCTGCACCTGGACAAAATCAGTGGCATATCATGAGCATACTTGGGTGTCTCCTTTTTTCTCTTTGTGATATATTATGAACCTTTCTACATAATAAATTTTCTTCCTCAACATCAATTTTTTCAGCAAATCTATTATGTGACGTGTCTAATTTTCCTTTTAAAGGCAGATTTTCTCCTTTCATCCTTTCTATCCCCGGGTGCATTCCTAATGCCTATCTCACCTGATTCTCACAGCAGCTGGTAAGGAAGTCTCACCATTGTTTTGTAGGAGAGCCAGTCCAGCGGCCACTGGCCACGGGTGGCTCATGAGAAGCAGTGAGCATGTCTGAGCAGCCTCGGGGGAAACTGGGACAAGCCCACAGGGGCTGGAGCTGGCCATGGCCGAGGTGAGGATTCTGGACTGCGTCTCAAGAACAATGGAAGCCGTGGACCGTTTTAAGTCGGGGAGCTGGAACGGTGGAGTGGGAAAGGCGGCCAGGAGGCTGCCGCGTCGGGTCAGGAGGGAGAGAAACAGAACGCCCGGGCCGGAATGTGGCCCCCGACTCGCCAATACAGACGCCAAAGCCCAGAGCATTTACGTTATCTCTGATGCCCGGAACTGTGTGTAAAGGCCGTGGCTCATATCTCTAACGTCTGGGGACATTCTGACTTCTGCTTGGATGTTGCGTGGCTGGATTTGACATTTCCCAGGGTGAAAGTTCATGAGACATGAAAAGTTAAATGCAGACGATTGAATAATAGTCACATATTTCCTCTTGGGCTGTTAATAATAAATGAATTATTTTAAAAAATTAAAGACCTTGCCGAGGTCACACCCCTCGGAAGTGGCTGAGCTAGGCTGTGGACCCCGGGCCCTGCCCCCGGAGGCTTCTCCGCAGCTTGTCCTCTTGACCATGACATTTGCTAAATTAATCACACAGTCTGTCGCCACCGCCAGAAGCCTGCGTGTGCTCCAATTAGCGAGGGTAGATTCAATGCCGAGCTCATCCAGCTGGCGCGGGGCTGATGCTGAAACGTGCAGGTGGACCGTGTTCGGAGGGACTGACCAAGGCCTCCTTTTCTCTCTTTTCTCTCTGGGTGAAGCCCACAGTACACAGAGTGAACTCTTCTGACGCGTATGATCCACGGCGTCTGGAACATCCACAGTGCTGTGCAGCCCTCCCCGGCGATTCCCACGGCGTCTGGAACATCCGCAGCGCTGTGCAGCCATCTCCGGCGATTTCAAGCCGTCGCTGGCGTTTTCTCCTGCCTGATGTCTCCTTCGACCTTGCCTGTAGTGCCTCAAGGAAAGACTGCAAAGCAGAAGCGCAGAGAGAGAGAAAGAGCCAGGCTGTGGGGTGGAGGTTTCCGTCCCCGCACAATTGTGTGCTGAAACCCTAATCCCCGAGGCGATGGTACTGGGAGGGGAGGCCTTTGTGGGAAGGGGTCAAGGGTGGAGTCCTCACGGGTGAGGTTAGTGTTCCTTCTTTCTCTTTTTATTCATTCGTTTGGCTGCACTGGGTCTTCGTTACATCACGGCGGGGGTGGGGGAGGGGGTTTTCCGTTGTGGTGCAGAGACTCTCGAGTTATGGTGTGCAGGCTTATTTGCTCCGAGGTCAGTGGGATCTTAGTTTTCTGACTAAGGACTGAACCCACGCCCCTACATTGTAAGGCAGATTCCTGACCACTGGACCACCAGGGAAACCCACTGGGATTAGTGTTCTTCTAAAAGGGACCCCACAGAGCTGCCCTGGCCCCTTCCACTACGTAGGGACTCAGCAAGGAGGCCCCAGCTATGAACTAGGAGGTGGTCCTCACCATGATGCAACCGAGCTGGCCTTGCCCTTGGACTTCTGGCCTCTAGAACTGGGAGAAATAAACGCCACCCAGGCTGAGGGATCTTGTTATCACAGCCTGAACAGACTAAGATAAGTCATCTCATGGCTTTAGGTTTCAAAAGCTTGGGCCTCAAAGGCCGAGAAAGTTCTCTCATATGCAGATAGAGATGGGGGGAACAAGATGAAAAGGATTAAAAAAAAAAAAAAGCATTCCACGTGTAAGACCAGAAAGGCTTCCCTGGTTCCCTGGCTGGGGAGAGTCAGAACATGGCCAGCACGGCCAGCTTCTGGGGCAGAATCTCCACCACTGGTTTTTATTACTTTTCCTTCAATCTCTGACTCATCAGAACCCTTGACACTGGAGTCACCCCATGACGAGGAATTCCGCTTGATCTCGTGGCCAAGAGGGCCAGCCGGAGTGGGGTGAGCCCCAACTCCTGACTGGTGGCCCGCGGGGTCCGCGGGGCTGCAAGGTCTCAGCCTAGACCAGCGAAGCCTGTGGCAAGCCCGTGGCTGTGAGCATCTGAGGCCAACACCCTGCAAGAAGATAAAGGTGGTGACCCAGGAGGACTAGTGCAGGGGGACGAAGTGGAGTGGCACGCACCCACACACCCACACCCACACTCACACACACACTCACACACCTACCCACCCACACACACACCCACACCCCCGCACCCCCCCACACCCCCCCACACACCCACACACCCGCCCACCCACACACACACACCCCCGCACACACACACACACTCACACACACACCCACACACACCCACACACCTACCCACCCACCCACACACCCACACACCCACACCCACACTCACACACACACACTCACACACCTACCCACCCACACACACACCCACACCCGCGCACCCCCCCACCCCCCCCACACACCCACACACCCGCCCACCCACACACACACACCCCCGCACACACACACACACACACTCACACACACACCCACACACACCCACACCCACCCACCCACACACACACACACACACCCGCCCACCCACACACACTCATACATACCCACACACACCCCCGCACACCCACACCCACACTCACACACACACACACACCTACCGACCCACACACACACCCACACCCACACTCACACACACACACCCACACACCTACCCACCCACACACACACCCACACCCGCGCACCCCCCCCACAACCCCCCCACACACCCACACACCCGCCCACCCACACACACACACCCCCGCACACACACACACACCCACACACACCCACACCCACCCACCCACACACACACCCGCGCACACACACACACACTCACACACACACCCACACACACCCACACACCCCCCCACCACCCCACACACACCCACACACCCACACACCCACACCCGCACACCCCCCCACCCCCCTCACACTCATACATACCCACACACACTCACACACCCTCCCACCCACCAACCCACACACACACACACTCCCGCACACACACACACACACACTCACACACACACCCACACACACCCACACACCCACCCCCGCACACCCCCCCACCCCCCCACACACTCATATATACCCACACACACTCACACACCCTCCCACCCACCCACCCCCCCCCACACACACACCCCCGCACACACACATACACACTCATACCCACACCCACACACACCCACACACCCACACACCCACACCCGCACACCCCCCCACCCCCCACACACTCATACATACCCACACACACTCACACACCCTCCCACCCACCCACCCACACACACACACACACCCCCCCGCACACACACACACTCACACACACACCCACACACACCCACACCCACACCCACACCCGCACACCCCCCCACCCCCCCACACACCCACACACCCACACCCCCACACACCCACACACACTCATACATACCCCCCCCCACACACACACACTCACACACACACTCACACACCCTCCCACCCACACACACACCCACACCTGCACACCCCCCCACACCCCCCACACACCCACACACCCGCCCACCCACACACACACACACCCGCACACACACACACACTCACACACACACCCACACACACCCACACACACCCACACACCCACCCACCCACACCCGCACACCCCCACCCCCCCACACACACCCACACACCCACACACCCACACCCGCACACCCCCCCACCCCCCCACACACTCATACATACCCACACACACACACCCTCCCACCCGCCCACCCACACACACACACCCCCGCACACACACACTCTCACACACACACCCACAAACACCCACACACCCACCCACCCACCCACATACCCACACCCGCACACCCCCCCACCCCCCACACACACCCTCCCACCCACCCACCCACACACACACACCCCCGCACACACACACACACACTCACACCCACACACACCCACACACCCACACACCCACACCCGCACACCCCCCCACCCCCCCACACACTCATACATACCCACACACACTCACACACCCTCCCACCCACCCACCCACACACACACACCCGCACACACACACACTCACACACACACTCACACACACCCACACACACACCCACACCCGCACACCCCCCCAGCCCCCCACACACACCCACACACCCACACACCCACACACCCACACACACTCATACATACCCACACACACACACACTCACACACACACTCACACACCCTCCCACCCACACACACACCCATACCCGCACACCCCCCCACACCCCCCCACACACCCACACACCCGCCCACCCACACACACACACCCCCGCACACACACACACACTCACACACACACCCACACACACCCACACACACCCACACACCCACCCACCCACACCCGCACACCCCCCCACCCCCCCACACACACCCACACACCCACACACCCACACCCGCACACCCCCCCACCCCCCCACACACTCATACATACCCACACACACACACCCTCCCACCCACCCACCCACACACACACACACACACCCCCGCACACACACACACCCCCGCACACACACACACACACTCACACCCCCACACACCCACACACACTCATACATACCCACACACACACACACTCACACACACACACACCCTCCCACCCACACACACACCCACACCCGCACACCCCCCCACCCCCCCACACACTCATACATACCCACACACACACACCCTCCCACCCACCCACCCACACACACACACACACACCCCCGCACACACACACACCCCCGCACACACACACACACACTCACACCCCCACACACCCACACACACTCATACATACCCACACACACACACACTCACACACACACACACCCTCCCACCCACACACACACCCACACCCGCACACCCCCCCAAACCCCCCCACACACCCACACACCCGCCCACCCACACACACACACACACTCACACACACACCCACACACACCCACACACCCACACACACACACACACACCCACACTCGCACCCCCCCCCACCCCCCACTCACACCCACACACCCACACCCCTGCACACCCCCCACACACTCATACATACCCACACACACTCACACACCCTCCCACCCACCGACCCACACACACACACCCCCACACACCCACACACACTCATACATACCCACACACACACACCCACACACACACTCACACACCCTCCCACCCACCCACCCACACACCCACACACACCCCCACACTCACACACACTCACACACACACACCCCCACACCCACACACACACACACACCACCCACCCACTCACCCACCCACACACACCCCCACACACCCCACACACACACCCCCACACCCCCCCACACTTTCACACACACACCCACACTCACACACCCACCCCCCCACACACACCCACTCACACACCCCACACACACTCACACACACACTCACACACCTACCCACCCACACACACACCCACACCCACACACCCCATCACACACCCCCCCACACACTCACACACACCCACACACCCACCCACCCACACACAGCCCCGCGCACACACACACACTCACACACCCACCCACACTCACACCCACACACACACCCACACACACTCACACACACACCCACCCATACACACTCACACACCCACCCACCCACACACACACCCACACCCGCATACCCCCCACAAACCCCCCACACACACTCACACACCCACACCCACACCCACACACACTCACACACCCACCCACCCACCCACACCCCCCACCCCCACACAGCCCCCCCACTCACACACTCACCCACCCACACCCACACCCACACACCCATCCCCACACACTCACCCACCCACACCCACAAACACACACACACACCCACCCACCCCCCCACACCCCCCCACTCACACACTCACCCCCCACACCCACACCCACACACCCATCCCCACACACTCACCCACCCACACCCACAAACACACACACACACCCACCCACACACACACCCACACACACCCACCCACCCCCCCACGACCCCCCCCACTCACACACACACACACACACCCACACTCACACACACACACCCACCCCCACAGACCCACCCATCCACACCCACACACACACACCCACTCACCCCCCCCCCCACACACACACCCACTCACCCACACACACACACCCACACACGTCGTCATCATCTCTTCTGGCTGGCCTCCACCTCCCACTCCTGCCGCAGTCTGACCTCTGAGGCACCCCGCTTCTGTGCACTCAGTGGCAACCCTAAAGGACATCCTCCTATAATGAGTCCAAACGCCCGTGGGCCACCCTGTCGAGTGAGCTACCGCACGCCAGGGCCCCGGCCTGGTCAGTGAGGGCGGTGCCATCTTTGTTTTCCGACCAACGATTTGAGCACCTTATTGCTTTCTGCCCTTGTGTTTCACAGTCACACTCTCATAAATCCTGTACTGCTAACCCTAGTGCTAAGAAGAGCGTGGAGATGAGAGAAAGCACTGGGTGTGTGGAGAGTGGCAAGCTGTTCCACAGGTGGGCTCAACGGGGGATGAAAGAACACGCGCAACGGCTGGACTGTAACACTGAGGCGGTTTCGACGGGGCTGCCCCCTTCAATTCTGCAGTCACGCTCACGATTACGGTTTATTATAGCAAGAGGATAATCAGCAAAGGTAAAAGAATTGCAGGACAGAGTCCAGGTGAGGCCGTGAGCAGGCTTCCCGTGGTCTTTTCCCAGCGGGACGGTTCTTAGTTCTCCCGATAACGATGTGTGATGACGCACATGACGTGGTCTCAGCCCGGGGAGGCCGCCCAGGCCTGGCCCTCCAGGTGTGTTGCTGGGGGTCAGTCGCCTAAGGATGCACTGTCCGTGTGGCTGACCTTAGTTGTTCAGTCTGTAGCCCCTCTAGAGGTCAAACAGGTACAGTACCGCCCAAGACCCCTTTCACGATCCACACTGTCGGCATTAACAATCTGGTGTGGCCCACGGCCCCCATGGAACTCTTATCAGGCCGGAAATACCCTGACCTTCAAGGTTATCTCCCTGGAGCTGGTCGAGATCAGCCCTTTCCGTGGAAAGTGGAGGATACGGACATCTCGGTCCTGCTGGGTTGTCACTCAAGATCCAGCACACGGAAACCCGGACAGCTCCATGTAAAAGAATGAAACTAGAACATTCTCTAACACCACACACAGAAACAAACGCAAAATGGATTGAGGACCTAAGCGTGAGACCGGATACTATAAAACTCTTGTTAGAGGGAAGCACAGGCAGAACACTCTGACATAAATCACAGCAGTATCTTTTTTGGATTCACCTCCTAGAGGAATGAAAGTAAAAACAAAACACAAATGGGACCTAATTAAACTTAAAAGCTTTTGCACAGCAATGGAAACCATAAACAAAATGAAACACAAGCCACAGAACGGGCGAAAATATCTGCAAACTTTATAATCAACGGGGGATCGATTTCCAAAATATACAGGCGGCTCATGCAGCTCTACGTCAAAAAAACAAACAACCCAATCGGAAAATGGGCATAAGATCTAAATAGACATTTCTCCAAAGAAGACACACAGATAAGCCAAAAGGCACACGAAAAGACGGTCGACGTCGCTAATTATTAGAGAAATGCAAACTAAGGCCACAGTGAGGTCTCACCCCACACTGGTCAGAGTGGCCACCGTCTAAACGTCTAGAAACAGCAAATGCTGGAGGGGGCGTGGAGCAAAGGGGACCCTCCAGCACTGAGGGTGGGAATGCAAATTGGTACAGCCACTATGGAGAACACTCTGGAAGTCCCTTAAAAACTAAAAATAGAGCTACCATGTGACCCAGCCATCACTCCTGGGCATATATTTGGGAAAAAACTATAATTCAAAAGGGTACACGCAACTCCAGTGTTCACAGCAGCACTGTTCCCAATAGCCAGAACAGGGGGGACGCCTAAATGCCCATCGACAGGAGACTGGACAAAGAAGATGCTTTATACACACACACAGGCAATGAAAGTTACTCAGCCACAAAGAATGATGAAATGATGCCATTTGCAGCGACAGCGATGGACCTGGAGGCTATCACACTAAGTGAAGTGAGCCAGACAGAGAAAGACATTTACGACCTCACTCATGTGGAATCTAAGTTTGAAAATGATACAAGTGAACTTAAGCACAGACTCACAAATTTCAAAAACAAACTTATTATCACCAAAGGGGAAGTGCTGGTGGGAGGGATAAATTAGGAGCTTGGGATTAACACACACACACTAATATATAGAAAATAAAGAACCAACAGGGACTTACTGGGTAGCACAGGGAACTCTAATCAATGTTCCGTGGTGACCGTATGTGGAGTAGATGTATGTATCGCTGAATCACTTTGCCACACACCAGAAACTAACACAGCATTGTCAATCAACTATATTCCAATACAATTACCAAAAAAGCACAGTCCCTGATTCCAATTTTGGATTTAAGATGTCCTTTCGAAAGAAGGCATGGGGGATTTAGATCAACAGAGGGGAAACTATTTTTGCTCAGTGTCTTTTGTTTTTTTAACCTCCTCGCCAATTGTGGAGTTTGCTTCCTTCAGTTTTAAGTGAAGACTTTTCAATAGAAGTGTAAATAATCATTGCTTCCTCTCTATTCCTCTAACTCTGAACGGATATCAGGGGGTGATTTTGTGGCGAGGCCTCAGCTGACTGCAGAGGCGGCTGCTCCCTTCTGGAGCTGCTAGAGGTTCGGTGAGCACGGGGGCGAGGTGACCACCCTCAGCAGACATGGTGACTGTTCCCTAAAAGGCAGTGGGAGGAGGTTTTACCTCCCTTCACCTTTTCATCTTGGCTCAGTGGACAAAGCTAGGAGAACTGGATACATTTACACAGAATGGAGAAAACAGATATTTCTTTATCCACACCCAGTGATGCAGATAAGCTTGCTCTCTCTCAAAAACAGACCTGACGTACAGCTTATTTCTGTGATGGAAATACTCTCATCACCGTCAATTTCAAGTTACTGATGGTTTGGTGACCAGCTCACAGAATTCCTGAGCATGTAGCAAGTGGTTCTAGAGCAAGAGATGACACATTCATAACATCCCACAGTACCTCTATCTCCACATTTACACCTGTCTGCCTGTCTGTCTATCTATTTAGTCACGCACGCAGCTGTGCCCAACTCTTCTGCAACCCCATGGAGCAGCCCACCAGGCTACTCTGCCCATGGGATTTCCCAGGCAAGAATACTGGAATGGTCATCTCTCTGTCTTTTATTTGTCATCCATCTTTATCTGTCATTCATTCACCTATCCCTATCTCCATTCTATCTACCTATTAGCCATCACCCATCTGCATCTGCTGGTCTATCTTCATCATCTGTGGATCTGTCTAGAAAGACAGAAGTGTCTCAGAAACCCCAGGTACTCCAGTTCCCAGATGTTTGAGTCTTTCCAACCTAGACATGTGAACAGAACCTTTGGGATGACCCCAGCTCCAGCTGGAAACATTAAATTACTGAACAATCAGTGTGGCAAGTGTCGCCAAAGCTGCATTCATGAAATGCCACCAGGAGCTCAGAGGAGGAAGTCACGAGGGGCTTCCTGGAGAAGGGGCACATCACGTGTGAGGAAAGGACCCACCTGGTCACGCTGTCTGCCTGAGTGCTTGGTGCGTGAGATTTGCCAGTGAACAGGGATGGAGTTAATCTCATGTCATAAAGAGATTGTGCCCTGATGTGTTGAAGGACTTTTTGAAATATCAAGAAACATAAAGAAAAATGTAACAAGTACAATGTCCTATTTGTCAGAATACAGAATGTAAACCATTAAAATGTTGTCATTTTTATTTCAGATCACTATTTTTTAATATTTAAAGGAGCTAGAATAATGTAATAAGATGAAGTACCCTTTACATCCATCCCCAGCTTCAAGCTCCTCTCTCTCTCCCCAGGAGCAGTATTATCATAAATTTCAGATGTATTTGTCTACTCTATTTAAAATGATTTTTCATCAGGTTTCAATGAATATATAGCTCTGTATCATATCACTGGGTAGCATTTTCTGCATTTAAAACTTCTACAGAAGTTCTCTGCTATGCATCACATAACAGCCTAAAGCTTGATTTTTTCCTTCCACATTATGCTTTCCAAGATACAGCCATCCTATACATGTATTAGCGTATTAGTTTTAAGAAATCTGTAGTGCATTCTCCCGCTCCGTGACTGTTTCATGATTTATTTATACGTTTTCCGACTGATGGACATTAACGTTGCTTCCACTTTCTGGCTCCTCCCAACAACGGTGCAAGAAGCTCTGCTTACACATCTCCAGGTAGAAAACCGCACACATTTTTGGATTGCGGACTACAAGCATCCCACCAAGTAATACCGCCTTGCCCTCCACAGCGGCTGAACCAGCTTCCACGTCCACCAGCACTTAACGCGTCTTCATTTTAAACCCTCGGTATCGTCTGGCTTAGTGCTCTGCTCATGAGACGTGTGAAGCGGCATCTCGTTGCCGGAGCGGGTTTGGGTTACTCAGGAGAGCTGATCACACGCATCTCTTCCCGACTTTGGGTTCGGTGACGTCACGACGTTAGCTTGAAGTGAGCCAGGACGGGAGTATTTACACCATAGAAAGTGGTGAACGTGACGACTCAGGATTGCCCCTGCTCCCCCTGGAGAGCAGGCCTTAAACGCTGACAGACACGTCACTGCTTACATGAGCCTATGGTCCACCTGGCTCCTCCAGCTTCATCTCACAGACCCCCCACGTCACCAGGTGGATGCGATTCTTACCGTTTGTGGCTGTGAGTCTTATAGGGGATGGTCAAGGAAACTGCTGCTACCAGGGAATTAACACCGTCTTAGCTGCTCCAGGATGAAGCAGGCACCAGGCGAGAGGTTTTCCTGGAAGCAAAAAAAAAAAAAAAAAAAAAAGTGCATGTCAACGGTTTCTTGATTGAGAGGGCATGCAAATACATATTTAAATACAGGAATACATTCTATTTGTATGGTTTTTGGGCAAAATGTCTATTCAACTCTTTTATTTATCTTCAGTTGGGTTATAGCAGGTCCTTATACAGTCTAGATACAAGTTACTAGATGTTTGATTTGCAAATCTCTCCTCTTAGTCTGTGGCTTGCCTTTTTTTCTTCTTAATGGTGTCTTTCAAAGTGCAAAAGTTTTTAATTTTGATGAAGCCTAACTTACCACCTTTTTGTTTTAAAAAAGGATTGTGATTTTGCTGTTACATCCAAAGTCAGACACACACTGAGGAGTGTTTTTCTTTGGCAGTTTCTAGGATCTCACTCTTACATTTAAGTCTCTGATCCATTTTGCGTTAAAGTTTGCATACAGTGTGAGGCAAGGATTAACATTTTTTCCCCATATGGATGTTCAGTTGTTCTGGCACCAATCATTGAAAAGGCAGTCTCTCCCTCCGGCACCTTTGCAGTGAAATAATGGACTGTGCACATGGGAGCCTATTTCTGAATTCATGTCTTCTTTCTGTCTATATGCGTATCTTTTCAATGGGCTTTTAAATATTCCTGGAGATCAGTTCCATCGCTCAGTTGTGTCCGACTCTTCGTGACCCCATGGACTGCAGCACGCCAGGCTTTCCTGTCCATTACCAACTCCCGGAGCTTGCTCAAACTCACGTCCATTGAGGCGGTGATGCCATCCAACCATCTCATCCTCTGTCGTCCCCTTCTCCTCCCGCCTTCAATCTTTTCCCAGGAAAGATTTTCCAATGAGTCTTTTCCAATGAGTCAGCTCTTCGCATCAGATGGCCAAAGTGGAGATATCACTTAAAAAAAAAAAATGTATTTCTGTGGCTGCTCACTACAGCGCCTCCTCTTCTTGGGGATCTGGTCCGAGCCTGTCTAAGGGTCGGGTCAGGCGAGGTGCACAGCAGTGCCCAGGGAGGCCCTCTGAACGCCTCTCAGTTATTCCCCCCCTGCCCCTACCCGTTTCCCAGGCCTCGTGTATACACAGGAACTTCTGTTTAAGAATGCGTTCCTGCCCCCCTGGACAGTTTACTAGCAATCTTAGGCCTGGGCCCGGCCAGGAACCCATTCATCATCTTTCCGTGGAGCCCTCCTGAGCCCCTGATGGCCCCGAAGGATGCCCCCAAATTGCAGGGACACCAGCCTAAGACCCTCTGCTCTGCTTATGATGGAGGAAGGAGATTCTCCACCAAGTCGCAAGGTGTGTGTGTTTACATCCACCGTAATCCCATTAAAAGTTATTTTCTGTTGTGTTGGCGGCATGTGGGATCTTAGTTCACCGGCCAGGGATCGAGCCTGCGCCCCTGCAGTGGAAGTGCAGAGCTCCCACCGATCTGTGCCCGTTGTGATAGAGTTCCCACCAGCGGGCCTGCAGGGAAGTCCCTATAATCCCATTTTAATGACATTCCATCTCCAAATGGTTGAGTCTTCACTCTCAGCCCTCAGTGGCTCAGTTACCCTCATGCCTTCCGGCACCCTGTCCCACACAGCCCACGTCTACTGGGGAGACACGTGTAGACAGGCAAACACACGGCCAACACATTATGGAAGAGGGCGGCTGTAGAGATCCAGGCTCGATGAAGAGGGGGCCCAGAGAGACACCTGCAACCCTCGGAGCAGGCGGTGGGTAGTGGGATGGGGGAGGACTCAGGCAGCTGATGTCATTGTTCAGTTGATAACTCGTGTCTGACTCGTTGCCACCCCACGGACTGCAGCACGCCAGGCTTCCCTGTCCTCCACCACCTCCCAGAGTTTGCTCAAACTCACGTCCAGTGAGTCGATGATGCCATCCAACCATCTCATGGCATTTGAGTGGGTTCGGTCAAAAGACGTGATACAGCAGGGAAAGAACCCCAGGGAGGGGAAACAGAATTGGCAGACCTCCCCAGGTGTAGACCGGCAGAGTATCACCAGTGGGTTAGGAATTCGGGTCAAATTGCAAAGCCCAAAGTGGGAGCAGAGGGAGGCTGAGGCCAGAGGGCTTGCATCCACTCTGTGACTTCGCCCCACTTAAAAACTTTAACAGTTGGGGTAAAACACATCTTAACCAATTCTAAGCGTAGGGTCAGTGGAGTTAAGCCCGTTCATGGTCCTGTGCAGCCGGCACCAGCTTTCTTCTCTAGAAGACTCTATCCTGGAACAGAATCACACGGATTTGTCTTCTCGTGATTGACAGTTCACTTAGCAGAGTGTCCTCAAGGTTCGTCCATGCTGAAGCAGGTGTCAGTGTCACCGAGCCGGATTTGTTTTGCCCACTCACAGCAGGTCAAACCACTGAGACACCCAGGTCCGCAGCATAGAGCGGGGTTATTGGCAAGGCAGCCAAGCGAGGAGATGGAAAACAAATGTCAAGCCTCCCTTCCCCATGGCAAGGGGCTGGGGGGTTTACGGGATGTGGAATAAAGAAGCAGGGCGGTTCAGAGGCGTGGGGAGAGATGGTGGCAAACGGCGAGGCCATGGTCCTCGGCCAGCCGGTGGCGTCTTCCTTACAAATCTGGCCAGATGTGTTCTCTGTCACTGCTCAGAGTCCTGACCCCACCCCTGCTGAGCCCCCCTGCCCTGTATGAACACACTCCATCCGCCTCCTGCAACCTCGGACAAGGACCGTGTGTCAGACAGACGGACGATAAAAGGATGCAGACGAAAAGTCAGGGAGAACGAACTTAATCCTGAACCTTTCCGCTGAGATCTGGGTCCTCCTGTCTCCTTTCTGTGTCTCCTCTTTCTCTGAGTGCGCCCGTGTGAGGGCTTACCTCCCTTTCATCGGGTCAGAGGGCGGCGGGTGTTCTCGACGAGCTCCTGGGCCGTTACAGGGATCAGATGAGATTAGGGATGAGCAAGCACTAGAGTCTGAAGTGCTCTACAAATGTGGAGGATTATTATTAATCTCCCATTGATTTCTTAATACAGGAAAAAAAAAAAAAAAAAAACCCCAACCTTCTCCCGCGGGGTTTCCATGGCAAAGAGATGACTGTGCCTCTCACGTTTCCAGCCCCACCTCCCCTTCTCTGCTGGATCCAAAGTTCTGGCCTGGAAATCTAACTGCCCTGTGATTTATCACTGATTAGACCTCACCATGAATCAGAGGTTTCACGCCTGTTCAGAATCAGGGGCACACATTAGTTTTACTTGGTTCATTGTAGGTTTAAAAGACTTTTTTTTTTAATATGATTTTTTTTGATTGTGGATCATTTAAAAAAAATCTTTATTGAGTTTATTAGAATACTCCTTCTGTTTCTTTTTTTTTCGCCCAGAGGCATCCAGGGATCGAATCTGCACGTCCTGCATTGGAGGGCAAAGTCTTCATCACTGGAGTGCCAGGGAAGTCTCGAAAAATTTTCTTTATTTTGTTGGCAATGTACAGAAACAGGAAAAATAAGACTTCAGGTTTCTGATTTTGGGGAAAAAGTCAAGACTTGGCTGACTTTCCTGGTGGCTCGGTGTAAAGAATCTGCTTGCCAGTGTAGGAGACCTGGGTTTGATCCCTGGGTCAGGAAGACCCCCTGGAGAAAGAAATGGGAACCCACTCAGTATTCTTGCCTGGAGAAGCCCATGGACAGAGGAGCCTGGTGGACTATAGTCCGTGGGGTCACAGAGTCCAACACGACTGAGCGACTAACACATCCTCTTGTTTTGCCACCTACAAAAGTGCTCCTGTAGGAGCTCCGGGATCCAGGCATGAGGCTGTAAAAGCTCAGTGCAGTCCTAGATGGAGGAGAGGATTTTGAGAGGGAAAGCTCGTACCTGGCAATGGAGCTGCTGACCGTGGTTCCAGCTAGGGGGCCAGAAGCAACTCTGTACCCCTGAGAACTCAGCCTCAGCCCCATATGGCTTGTTCCTGGCATGGCACCATACGCCAAGGGAGCTGGAGCCAGGCCCAGAGTCAGGCCCGCCCACGGCTCAGGTGTCAGGCGTATAGACCGGGTCCTGGCTCTGGGCCCTGTAGCGGCCGGTGAACTGGCTCCAGCCCCTGTTGGCTGTGGTCTGGGAACCCCTGGAGGTAAGTCCTCCAAAGTCAGTCAGGCTGTAGATTCTGAAAGTGCCCTCCAACTAGGCTCCAGAAAAAGAAAAAAAAAACCCACTAAAATTCAAGTGGAACCACCAAAGATCCCTAACAGCTGAAACAATCTTGAGAAAAAAGAACAAAGCTGGAGGCAGCGCAGTTGGGGTTTTTTTTTTTTTTGACCACACCTTGAGACTTTCAGGATCTTAATTCCCTAAGCAGGGGCTGGACCCAGAACTCCAGCAGCTAAAGTGCATTGTCCTAACTACTAGACTGCCACGAAATTCCGAGCATCAATCACACGTACTGATTTAAAACTTTGCAGTAAGTCTACAGCAGTCACACAGTAGGGTACTGGCATCGAAACTGGGCTCCCCAGCTAGCGAAGCGGTAAAGAATCCTCCTGTCAGTACAGGAGACGCAAGAGACATGGGCTCAATCCTCGGGCTGGGAAGACCCCCTGAGTGAGGAAACGGCAACTTGCTCCAGTACTCTTGCCTGAAAAATCTCATGGACAGAGCAGCCTGGCGGGCTAGGGTCCAAAGGGTCGAGAAGGGCTGGACAGGACCGAGCGACGAAGCATGAACGCCCATGCAGGAGACACGCGGTCTAGCCCTGGTCTGGGAAGCACCCAGACGCTGAGGGGCGACGAAGCCCGGGAGCCACAACTACGGAGCCTGCGCTCCAGAGCCCGGGGGTAGCCGCAATTACGGAAGCCCGAGCGCCCAGAGCCGGTGCCCGGCAACAAAGGAAGCCGCTGCAGCGAGAAGCCCGCGCGGCGCAACTAGAGAGGAGCCCCCACCCTCTGCAACTAGAGCAGAGAGCACGCCGCAAAGACGACCCAGCACAGGCAAACAAGTAAAAATTACATAAAATGTATGCACGGCGATATGTCAATTATATGTCAATAACTCTGGAAAATATTTTTTAAATCTTGAATACAGTAGGGGCTATCTATACCCATGGTGATGAGTAAAACATTGATTCCAGACAAAAATCAAAACACATCTTTAAAAATTTTTTGTTGTTTTAGTAACTTTCCTCTGCCTCCCAGTAAAAATTTGGCTAGCTGACGAATTTTGGGTTCATTCTTACAGGACAGGCATTCCCAGGTCAGTTTAGAAGCAAAAAACAATCTCAAATCAACATGTCTGACTTGAGATATCAAAACTCCAAGCCTGTTTTAGCACCGAGTCTCCCTTCCGGGTTGGACTGTGCTGGGCTGGAAGCCTACATTTAATAATTATAAAACTATGTCAATTTCCTGTTTCTTCTTGCGTCAGTTTTGGTGAGGTGTCGTGATTTTCTACCTATTTGTTAATGTCACCTAAATTCTCAAGTGTATAACTTTGCTCCCATTAGCAAATTCGCTCTTATTTTTACTGTCTAAATATCTGTAGAAACATTATCTTATTCACCCTTCAGTTCAGTTCAGTTCAGTTCAGTCGCTCAGTCGTGTCCGACTCTTTGCAACCCCATGAATCGCAGCATGCCAGGCCTCCCTGTCCATCACCATCTCCCGGAGTTCACTCACACTCACGTCCATCGAGCCGGTGATGCCATCCAGCCATCTCATCCTCTGTCGTCCCCTTCTCCTCCTGCCCCCAATCCCTCCCAGCATCAGACTCTTTTCCAATGAGTCAACTCTTCACATGAGGTGGCCAAAGTACTGGAGTTTCAGCTTCAGCATCATTCCTTCCAAAGAACACCCAGGGCTGATCTCCTTCAGAATGGACTGGTTGGATCTCCTTGCAGTCCCAGGGACTCTCAAGAGTCTTCTCCAACACCACAGTTCAAAAGCATCAATTCTTTGGTGCTCAGCCTTCTTCACAGTCCAACTCTCACATCCATACATGACCACTGGAAAAACCATAGCCTTGACTAGAAGGACCTTTGTTGGCAAAGTAATGTCTTTGCTTTTCAATATGCTATCTAGGTTGGTCATAGCTTTTCTTCCAAGGAGTAAGTGTCTTTTAATTTCATGGCTGCAATCACCATCTGCAGTGATTTTGGAGCCCCCCAAAATAAAGTCTGACCCTGTTTCCACTGTGTCCCCATCTATTTTCCATGAAGTGATGGGACTAGATGCCATGACCTTTGTTTTCTGAATGTTGAGCTTTAAGCCAACTTTTTCACTCTCCTCTTTCACTTTCATCAAGAGGGTCCTCTTCACTTTCTGCCATAAGGGTGGTGTCATCTGCATATCTGAGGTTATTGATATTTCTCCCGGCAGTCTTGATTCCAGCTTGTGTTTCTTCCAGCCCAGCGTTTCTCATGATGTACTCTGCATGTAAGTTAAATAAGCAGGGTGACAATATACAGCCTTGACGTACTCCTTTTCCTATTTGGAACCTGTCTGTTGGTCCATGTCACCCTTAATTTTTATTTATTCATTCTCTTTTTCTTGCCAGAGAACCACTGATCTTACCCTACTGATTTTATCTTTTCAAAGATAGGGCTTTTTCATCCTCCCTGTTGTATATTTTTTAAAAATTAATTTCTTTCCTTTAATATTGCCTTCTTGTCTTATTTTGCAGCTTACTTTTTTTAAGTTCTTGAGATGGTGGGTAATTTTTGGTCTCACTGAATTTTGGTCTTCCTTTTTAATTTGGGACTAACGAGCAGATTTTAAAGTTATGTTATGGATTAGCTTATTGTTAAAATTATGTTATGAATTAACTTAAAGTAAAATTTCTATCTTACTCCACATATAGCTTAAAATGCATAGTAATGACCTGTCTTCTTAACGTTAACTAGAAGCCATCTTTTTGTTATCTCTTTAATTGCCAACTTTCTGTGTTATTTGTCTCAGGTCATTTGTTTTAAATACACGTAGCCGGCTACTTACTATCTGATACGTTCTAAACAGATTTTCTTCTTAATAGGAGAACTTAACAGGTTTTTACTTGTTGCTATTACCAATAGGTTTTAATATTAATACATTCTCCCCATCTTATTTTATGTTTTATTTCCTGTCTTTTGAAGATTGACCATATCACGTTCTATTATTTTTCCTCCAGTGGTTTGAAATTAAGAAGTTATACATATAATTCTACTTTTCCAATAACTGGTTTTAAATTTAAAACATGTCCAGAGTTAATCAGATTCTTCATTTTCTCTTCAGCAAGATGAGACCTTTCACAGAATTCTACCCCTCGTATTTCCTACCAGCCTCCTCTCCTCTTCTTGCTGACACACCTTTCCCAAGTGGGATTCTTTTGGTATGTTTTCAGCTTAAAGTTTTCAATGACACATTTAAGACTGTTATGCCTCCTGAATTGTCAGACATAATTTTTCATCCCCTCCGTTCTCAGTTGTCTACCTGTGGAGCTCCTGAGATGACTGCTGGAGTGACTTTATTTTTTCTCATATAGTTACTTGCGTCTTGTGCTGCCTTCTTAAACTCATTATTCTTGTTTTAGTGGAGCAGATCCTTAACAAATTTGTTCAGAGGAGATTCATGGATGGTCAATGCTCTCAGCTCTCGTGTGTCTGAAGTGTCTTGGTTTTGAGCTCACGCAGAGGTCCTGCTTTTGGACTGTGTCTGAAACGCTGGGTTCAGGGCTGTTTTATCCTCAGACTACGCAGGCTGCTGCCCCTTTGTCTTGTCGCCTCCACTGTTGCCCAGGAGCGGGCAGAGCCTGATTTCACTCCCGCTCCTTGGTAGGCTGTCTGCTTTCTCCTCTTCTCCTGCCTGCTTTGTAAGCTTTCAGGACTTTCTCTCCACTCCATGGTTTTGCTTCTCTGTTTCATGCATTCTGATCAACTTACGGCAAACTATTCAACCCCAATACTTGTGTCTTTTAACTCTGGATAATTTTATAACCTCAGATATGCAGATGACACCACCCTTACGGCAGAAAGTGAAGAGGAACTAAAAAGCCTCTTGATGAAAGTGAAAGAGGAGAGTTAAAAAGTTGGCTTAAAGCTCAACATTCAGAAAACAAAGATCATGGCATCTGGTCCCATCACTTCATGGGAAATAGATGGGGACACAGTGGAAACAGGGTCAGACTTTATTTTTTGGGGGGCTCCAAAATCACTGCAGATGGTGACTGCAGCCATGAAATTAAAAGACACTTACTCCTTGGAAGAAAAGCTATGACCAACCTAGATAGCATATTGAAAAGCAGAGACATTACTTTGTCAACAAAGGTCCGTCTAGTCAAGGCTATGGTTTTTCCAGTGGTCATGTATGGATGTGAGAGTTGGACTGTGAAGAAGGCTGAGCACCAAAGAATTGATGCTTTTGAACTGTGGTGTTGGAGAAGACTCTTGAGAGTCCCTGGGACTGCAAGGAGATCCAACCAGTCCATTCTAAAGGAGATGAGCCCTGGGTGTTCTTTGGAAGGACTGATGCTGAAGCTGAAGCTCCAGTACTTTGGCCACCTCATGTGAAGAGTTGACTCATTGGAAAAGAGTCTGATGCTGGGAGGGATTGGGGGCAGGAGGAGAAGGGGACGACAGAGGATGAGATGGCTGGATGGCATCACCGGCTCGATGGATGTGAGTTTGTGTGAACTCTCAGAGTTGGTGATGGACAGGGAGGCCTGGCATGCTGCGATTCATGGGGTCAAAAAGAGTTGGACACTGAACTGAACTGAACTGAATTTTATTATTAATTTTTTTCCTCTCCTCCTTTCTTTCATTCTCTACTTATGAAATTCATGTTAGATGCCTTTAAAATGGTTCACTTATTCAGGAAATAATCCATTTTTAGCTTTTTTTCCTTTTTTTTTGGCTTCGCAGGGCATGTGGGATCTTAGTTCCCTGACCAGGGATTGAACCTGAGTCCCCCCGCAGTTTCACCACTGGACCTCCAGGGAAGTCAGGAAATAATCTGTTTTTAGTTCTATCAATCTCCTACTCATTTGTTGAGTTTAAAATTTTCAGTATCATATTCAAAATTTCTGACTGTGAATTATTAAAATAAAAAATCAGGCACCCCATTTTTGCCATATTATCACTGTACACTACTTTTCTGGAGCAACAAAATACTTTGTGAAAAAACAAAAACCCCGTCAGTGTTACCCAGTATTTTAAATGACTTGAGAATTATGCATTCACAGTTGACCTTGACCTTGGTCACGTGCAGAAAGAACTGCAGGAAGCAGCGCATCTGGCAGTCATACCGTTGAAGACAGAATTAGCCCCGTCAAGGGCGAAGTTATCCATCTTGAGATTCTTTGTAAACCAGAGCAACACGGACTCACTGCAGTCCCAAAAGAGGAACAAGCAAGCTGAATAGACGCTGAAACGCTTTAGGAACTCTGCCACCGCGACTGTGACTTGTCATACAGCCTGATCTGTAACCCTAAATTTAGACTGTTCCTTGTTACAAAACCGGGACACTCCATTTCTGTTCAAAAAGGAATGAGGCAGAAGTCAATTCAGCTGCTTTTAATTCATGAAACAGATTTACATTCAGCTAAGGAAATAAAGATGTCAATTACAGCATTATTTATAATAGCACAAATTGGAAACAGCCCAAATGGTCAAAAAGAAGGAAAAAAGAAAATAAATCATAATCAACGTATATTATGTAGATGTTAAAAACAAAAGCTGTGAAGATTCAGTGACAAAATAGCAAATATGTTATATAAGGTTAAATGAAAAACAGGACAAAAACTTTGTAGGCCTACGTCTCTTAGAAATAAGCATATGTAAAATATACTTGAATATAGGAAAATGTAAAAGAAACGTTATTTGTGGTAATGAACTGCGATGCTTTTTTTCCATTGTACTTTTATTTTTTATTGTTATTTATTGTTATTTTCTTTTCCATTATGGTTTATTACACTTCTTTGCGCTATACAGTAGGACCTTGTTTGTGCGATGCTTTTTAATGGGGGAATTTTTCTCTTTTTTCTTCTGATCTTGGTTTTATTTAAAGTTTTTCTTTACTGGGGTGTAACTGCTTTACAGTGTTGGGCTAGTCTCTCTTGTGCACAGTCAGCCCCCCTCTTGGACCTCCCCTCCCATGCTCCCCAGCTCCTAATCCCAACCCCTCTGCGTCATCGCAGAGCACCGAGTTGAGCTCCCTGTGCGTTGGAAGTTTCGTAACTTGTTCAGTCGCTCAGTTGTGTCGGACTCTTTGCAGTCCTGTGGACTGCAGCGCGCCAGGCTTCCCTTCCTTCACTGTCTCTCGGAGTTTGCTCAGACTCATGTCCACCGAGTGGATGAGGCCGTCCAACCATGTCGCCTTCTGTGGCCCCCTTCTCCTCCTGCCCTCAGTCTTTGCCAGCATCAGGGTCTTGTCCAGTGAGTCAGCTCTCCGCATCAGGTGGCCAAAATATTGTAACTTGAGATCACTTTTAAAATACTAAGTTACTTAGGCAAACATTTGGCAGAGAGAGAGGGACTGTGAGGGAGAAGTCAGCGGGTGGAGCCAGGCGCCGTGGGCCCTCATCCCAGCTGTCCTGTGGGCTCGGAACATCCTTCAACAACGTCCCCAGCTTTCCTGTTGCTTTTGGGCTACTGCTTTTGCTGGCTTTTCTCCCTCCATAGATCATGTTCTGGGGGCTTTCCAATCTTCAAAAAATCTTCTAGTTGGAGAGGAGAGGACAGGGAGGTTGGGGTTAGTAGATACGAACTATCATATAGAGAATGGGTGAAAAATAAGGTCTTGCTGTATAGCACAGGGAAATAGATTCGATATCCTATGATAAACCATAAAGGAGAGACTTCCCCGGAGGTCCAGTGGTTGAGAATCTGCCTTGCAATGCAGGCGGCAGGGGTTCGATCCCTGGCTGGGAACTAAGATCCCACATCCCATGGAGCAGCTGAGCCCACGCGCGCCAGAGCCTGCACAGTAGAGAGTCTGTGTGCCACAACGCAAGACCCATGTGACGCAAAGAATACCCTGGGTGCTGCCACTGGGACCTCAGGCAGCCAAATAAAGACACAAAAAGATGTTTCAAAAAAACCACCATAGAATATAAAAAAGAATGTATATGCACACATAACGGACTCATCTTTCTGTATAGTAGGAATCAACCGAACAGTCACATCAACTCTACTTCACTAAAATAAAAGAACCTCTTCTACAGTCCGTCTAGTACTATTGTGTATTTACTCTCATTAAAACTACATTTTCTGCTGTTTTTATGGGAGTTTGGGAGTCAGGAAAGTGATGCTTAGCCCAGCAGTTTGTTATGTCTCTGTTGTTTATTTTTTGTTAACTAATCAGTAATTCTAAAGACATGCTTATTCACAATCTTTGTTCTCCTAATGTTACTTCTCCCTTAAATCTTTGTTTTTTTAACCAGTTAAGTCTCATCTGATTGCTTCTAAAAACTTAATCCATGAGGTTGGCGTGGAATATCATAGGTTAGTTTTAACTAACATGTATTTTAAGATTTATTTCAGTCTTCTAACAATTTCTTGCCTCTTAGAGTTAAATAAACTCCGTATTACTCACGGTATTGATTACAGATCTAGCATCCTGCTCTTCGCTCTACTGAGCCAGGCTGGGAGGAAATGCTTAGCGCTGATTACATAGTTTTGCCTGGAGAAGGGAATGGCAGCCCACTCCAGGATCCTTGCCTGGGAAATCCCATGGACAGAGGAGCCTGGTGGGCTGCAGTCCATGGGGTCACAAAGAGTCGGACACCACTGAGCGACTCACAGTAGCACTTCACATAATGTCGCACTGAAGGTTGCAACTCCTGGGCTCAGCTTTCAGCTGAGGCTCCAGCCTATGGACCAACTGAACCTGTTTTATTTCACTTGATACATATTTCATGACACCCCATCGCCTGTGTTCATTCATAAAACAGTGCCTGTGGGTACTGGTTGACTAAACTACGAGTTATTAATACAGCAGTCCAATATGGCAGGTCCTCCCCCGCCTTGTAATATGTGGTTACCAGAAAATTTAAAATTACACCTGCTACTTATGTTTATAGCTTGGATTCTATTTCTCTTGGACTGTGATGGAATAGAGAGCCCAGGAATAGAGCCATACATATATGATTAATTTGTGCCAAAGATGCCAAAGCAAGTCAGCAAGGGGGAATATTCTCTTCAACAAACAGTGCTAGACGGGCCTACAGACATGGACGACAAACATATGGTCCTGAAGGGGAAGGAAGGGGATGGACAAATTAGGAGGTTGGGATTAACATACAGACACTACTGCGTACGAGATTGCTGCTGTTTAGTTGCTAAGCTGTGCCTGACTCTTCCGCGGCCCATGGACTGTAGCTCGCCAGGAACGCCATAGCATACATGATGATGTACGAAAAAGGAACACAGACCTGGGACCTCACTGGTGGCGCAGTGCATCAGTCCCTGGTCTGGGAAGATAAACCGTGTCTTGGAGCAACCACCCGGGTGCCACAGCTCCTGAAACCCACACGCCCCAGAGTCTGTGCTCTGCAACTAGAGAGGCTGCCACCATGAGAATCCCAGCACTGTAGCGAAGAGTAGCCCTGGTCGCCACAACTAGACAAAGCCTGCACGCAGACCCAGTCTGCAACGGAGGCCCAGTGCAGCCAGAGGAACACAGACCTAAGAAGAACGCGGAGGGAGAGAATGTCTGTGATCGAGGGCAGGCAGGAATTATTTTTTGAGATGTGCATTAGAAATTTAATTTCCAATCAGAGAAATAGCAAGAACAGTGAGACTTCATGGAAAATGGGGAGGTTTAGATACAGAAATGTCATCAAACAGATAAGGAGGCAAATCATATATTGAGAGGCAGCAGTGTGCCAGGTGCTATTTTTTTTTTTTTTTGGCCACACTGTACAGCTGATGGAATCTGTAGTTCCCCGACCAGGGATCGAACCTGGGCCTTCAGCAATGAGTGCAGAGTCCTAACCACTGGGCAACCAGGGAATTCCCAAGTAATGCACCAGGTCCTTGCTGGCTGCACTCTCCATCGGTGACGTCATCCCAGCCATCATTCCCAGCAGCCCTGGGAAGGGTCACCTCTGCTTCACCGAGCAGACAGACAAGAAAACGGAAGCTCCCAGCATCAGGTGACCTGCCTGCAGGGACCTCCCTGGTGGTCCAGTGGCTAAGACTCCCTGTCTCAGAGGGGACTGAGGGCCCAGAGGGCTGTCTGAACACACTGGAAGGACTTCAAACTTTGATTTCCCTGTTGGATGTGGTGGTGGTTTAGTCACTACTAAGCTGTGTCTGACTCTTTGTGACTCTTTGTGACCCCATGGACTGCAGCCCACCGGGCTCCTCTGTCCATGGGATTCTCCAGGCATGAATCCATTCCCTCCTCCAGGAGATCTTCCCCATCCAGGAACCGAATCCGTATCTTCTTCACTGTGGGCAGAGGCTTCACCGCTGAGCCTGTGGATACAGGTACCTAAACGCCCATCTTACCTGGCCCTGTGGAGGGGGGGAAATGCCAGGCATGGCGGGTGGAGAGGTAAACATACCATGGGGTTTATTTTGTGGGTCACTTCAGGGGCTGTTTTTGGATGAGATGAACTTTGAAGTTGGTGAACTCTGAGTTAGCAGCTTGCCCTCCACACTCTGGGAGCTGCATGCGGGGAGCAAGAGGGCGGGACGCCCTGCAGTGTGCTGCCACTGCTGACCAGTCAGGGTTATCCCGGGGGCCCATTCCCTGGGCAGCCTCTCTAGATACTGGGCGCAGAACAGGCATGAGCATCTTGCCTAATTGGAGCCGCTGGGCTCCGCAGGGAGGCAGCCTTCAGCAGGAGGTCCCCTTTGGGGTTTGGGGCTTGTGGTTTTGATGCAGTTACTAGATAATATGGCTTGTGAAAAGCTGCTATTAGCTTGCTACCGAGCTCTTGCTGAAACCGAATGCCTGGCCCACAGAAGCCTGGGGGAGTGCCTGCCTGATCTTCCCATGTGAGGGGAGTGGGTGAACTGAACTTCGTGAGCAGTGGCAAGGGCCCAAAACCGCACGGTGCAGTGGGCCTGGGGTCTTGGAGACTGCAGTCAGCCTGGCCCCAGAGCAGCTCAGCTTTACAGGGGAAAGTGGCCATGCAGGTGTTATGGGGGGCTTCCCTGGTGGTCCAGGGGCTAAGACTCCACTCTCCCAAATCCAGGGTTCGATTGTTGGTCAGGGAACTAGATCCCACAGGCCACAACTAAGACTCAGCTCAGCCAAACAAATAATTTTTTTTTTTTTTTTAAAGCAGGAGTTACTGGCTCTTAAGGGTCCTTCCATCAGCAATGTTCCCCTAAGCTCCGGGGCCCCGCTGAGCTAACACTGACACTGTTGGCCCAGGCTTTCCAGCCTGCAGGGCTGAGACTAGACACGCCCTGATGGGGCGGGGGACTGCGGGCCCTCAGGCCAGGGCAGGCCAAGGACATCCCTCTGTGGGGTCGTGAAGGGTGGGGACAGGTCACGGTGCTGACCGGATGGTCTGGCCCTGGCTACGCGTCAGCACGTGGCCGTGACCAAGGCCGTGACCGAGGAAGGTGGCAAGGCCGTGGGCACTGGACGCCTGCTCTGTGTTCGAGGGACCCCGGGGAAGCACATGGCCGATGGGGCCTGAGACCTGTTGGTTTTTCACAAAGTCATCCCGGGCACGGTTTATACACGAAGGGGTTGCGGGGTGGGTCTAGAGAGTCAGAACTCTTCAGACGGGGGTACGAGAATTTAAAATGTTTACAGGGACTTCCCTGGTGGTCCAGGGGTTAAGACTCTGCCCTTCTGCTGCAGGGGGTGAGAGCTCAACCCCTGGTCTGGGAGCTAAGCTTCCACAAGCCCGGTGGCCAGAAGACCGAAACACAGAACAGACACAATATTGTAATAAATTCAATAAAGACCTTAAAAACGGTTCACGTCGGACTTTCCTGGTGGTACAGTGGATAAGAATCTGCCCGGCCAGGTCAGGGGTTCGATCCCTGGTCCAGGAAGCTCCCACATGCCGTGGAGCAACTGAGCCCGTCAGCCACAATTACTGAGGCTGTGTGCTACAACTCCTGAAGCCTGAATGCTCTAGATCCTGCACGCCGAAACAAGAGAAGCTTCCGCAACGAGAAGCCGGGGCACCGCCACCCAGAGCAGGCCTGAGGGCCACAGCTAGGGAAGGCCTGTGTGCAACAGTAAAGACCTAGCACGGCCAAAAGATAAAGAAATAAAATAATTTTTAAAAATGGGCACATCAAAAAAATCTTAAAAACAAAAAATGCTCACAGATGCTGATCGTCTGCCTTCTAAAGCAGGATACAAGTGACAAGAGTCCTCATTTCCCCCTGCTTTATAACACAGGGCCGTAAAATATATTTTACTAAAACACAGAGCCTCTGGCTCTGTTCGATCACACCGTGTCTATTCTGGAAGCACCCGAGGTGCTGCTTCCCTCTGGGGAACACGGAGGAGTGAACACCTCGCCGGAGGCAAGACAGACCCACGTCCCTGCAGCTGCAGCTGGGAGTGGAGGAGCCGCTGGGCCAGCACGTGGGATGGTGGGTGGGGAGCCGGGGGTGCGACCTTGAGACAGGATGATGGAAAAAGCCTCTCTAACACGGCAACGTTTGAGCTGAGATCAGCGTGAAGTGATTCAGATCAGAGGGTCAGTAAATGGGGACTAAGGGAACTGACACTGTATGTGAAACACTCCCACTGCCTGGCACTGCTCAGCCAGACCACCCAACTGGCCCCGGCCACTACCGCTGACAGGGGACCATGCCCAAGGACTGACCCCCGACCCCTTCAGTGTGGGTCGAAGATGTTTTCTTCAAATCGAAGATGTTTTCCAGACCAGGGAACGAAAGGGCTAGTCTTGACCCACTGTGCACACACCTCTGGACTCGTTCTACGCACAGCAGCCGTTGTCAGGCTTGTGATCGGCACGACCGCTGGGTCCCCTGTCCAGAATCTAAACCCTGGGTTTCTGCTCAGCGCTTTCCTGCTGGGACACGCGCCCCTCTGCCTGGACCAGTAGACTCGGCTCTGCACGTTTTGTCTAAGCTCGGAGAGTCTCAGCTTAATTCTTGGATGGCGTCGATTCTGTTCCACCGGTCAATCCTACAGGAAATCGACCCTGTATACTCCCTGGGAGGACTGATGCTGAAGCTCCAATGCTTTGGCCACCTGATTCGAAGAGCTGACTCACTGGGACAGACCCCGATGCTGGGAAAGATTGAAGGGAGGAAAAGGGGACGGCAGAGGATGAGACGGCTGGATGGCACCATCGACTCAATGGGCATGGGTTTGAGCAAGCTCTGGGAGGTAGTGGAGGGCACGGCATGCTGTAGGTCACCGGGTCACAGACGGCTGGACACCACTGAGCGACTGAACAACAACATTCCCATCTAAATAACCAAGAATATAGAGAGTCTAAGATGTCACAAGGCCAGAAGTAACTTTTACTCATCCGTGAAGGCGTGCACGTGTGAGGATAAGTTTAATCCTGGCTTGTCTGTCGTCTGTGGACTGTGGCTGATCCCCTGACGATGCGGCACCCTGACGCCTTTGGTGCCCTTACCCTGAGGTTGTGCCAGGAACAACGGCCGCAGGTGGACACTCACTCCCAGACTCTCACACAGCGGAGGGGCCGGAGAAAAATCACCTTGAAGTTCAGGAAGCGAGACTGAGCTCATTCCCTGCAGCAGGTGAGCTGCTGGAGGGTCTCCTGCCCTTTCTGCTGTCTTGTCACAAAGGCCAGCAGGCTGCTCTGGACACTCAGCCAACGGACACGCGTGAACAGAGGACCTGAGCCGTCGCTCAGCAGCTGCTGTTCAGGATGCTGGCAATCACGCTTAACGGAGTTAATGCTGCGATTCAATAAAGACGTAACAAGAACATAAAGAACACTGTCTGATGGCTCGTGTTTCTCCCAAGTGGAGTCCATAGTGGATACTACACAATACTGCCATTAATATTGATGTGTTATATACAATATAACATAAGTCAGAGGGTGATTTGGTGGTTTGATCTCAGTCCTGGATCTCAATCCTTAAAGAGGTACAGCTTTCAATCACATGAGGCAGAAATTCAATTTGACAAATTCAAATGGCTAAAATAGCTAAGGATTGGGGCTTCCCTGGTTGTCTGGCAGTTACAAATCCACCTGCCAACGCAGGAGTCACCGGTCCGACCCCTGGGTCGGGAAGATCCCCTGGAGGAGGAAATGGAAACCCACTCCAGTATTCTTGTCTGGAAAATCCCAAGGACAGAGGAGCCTCGTGGGCTGCACTCCATGGGCTGCAAAGAGTTGGCCACAACTTAGGGACTAAACAACAACAAAAGATATTTTTTAAAAAACCCAGGACAAAAAAACCCAAAAAGACTTCAACAGAAAGCAGATGTACCGGTCCAGGCATTGGGAAGGTCGAGGAAGCGTCCTGGCCTTCGTGACTCAAATGACATCGCTGGGACTCCTTGTTTCCGGCCCCACTCACCACCGAGAGGAGGCTGGCTCCCCCACCTTCTCACTCCTGTGCCCCCGTTCTTCCCCGACAGGCCCCGGAGTGCTGCAGCGCCTCCGGACCTCATGGCACAGATTCCCCCGGCAGCCTCGGAAGGAGCCCACCCCGCCCACACCTCGATCTCGGGCCGCTTGGGCCACCTCGATCTCAGGGAGACAACGCATCTCTGCTCTTTCAGCCACACGGCCATCACTTTGTGATGACATGCCCAGCTCACCAGCGCTCCCCGCCCCTCAGTGACCGCCCACCCCTGCTGATGCTGTTCCCTCCCCCCAGCTCATCCAGCACCCACGGCCCCGGAAATGTCCCCGGGGGGGAGAGGGTCCCATCCCCAGGGTTTCTGATCCGGCAGGTCTGGGGAGGGGCCTGAGAACCTCCGGTGATGCTCAGGCCGGGGGTCTGAGGACCCTGCCCTGAACCGCCCTATTTTCCAGCCTCCCTCAGAGACTCTAGCTTCTTATTCACTGCTTTGTATTATTTCTTAAGACTGTCCTCTTTCCCTCTCACCTGGCCATGTTTAAGCCCCGAAGGAATTCTGTGTGCTCCTCCTTCGGGACACCGATTGCCAGCTGGTGTCCAGACTTGGGAGGAAAAGGCAGAAAGCCTCCTTGATGTTGTGGGTGCCCAGTCGTGCCCGACTCTGTGGACTATAGCCCGCCAGGCTCCTCTGTCCATGGGATTCTCCAGGCAAGAACACTGGAGAGGGTCGCCACTTCCTCCTCCAGGGGATCCTCCTGAGCCCGGGGGTCGAATCCATGTTTCTCATGTCTCCCGCGCTGGCAGGCGGGTTCTTTACCACTGAGCCACCACTGGTTGGCCACTAAGGCTGCAGAAGTTCCCTTCCACGCACTCTGTTTCAACTTTCCTAAAACTGTTTGTGTTCGTGTACATCCCAATGTAGTCAGTCCCCAAGAACCCAGCCTGGCTGATGGCTTGAGAGGATGACACTGTACACTCTGTCCCTGGAGATTTACAGCAAGGAGTTGTTAGTGGGGTGCTGCTGCTGCCGCTCAGCAACTCGAGAGAAATGGAAATACCCCTTGGCTAGCGCCATCAGAGCCCCTCGGACGGGCCCACTGTACCAATGGCTGTGTATGGTCTTACATGGAGAGGAGGTGGACTCGAGTCTCCCCTCAGCCCCCAAGGATGCTCTCTGTACGCGCTGGGAAGTCTCTCTGTGTCCTGACGGCTAAGAGACAAGACACGCCGGTCCCAACCGGAGGAGTGCCCTTTCCCCGCAAAGACTTCCAAGAGAGTAAGAGCTCGGTCAGCCGAATCACTGGTCCTGGCTCCTACAATGCACCCTTGCTGTGGTCTTCCCTGCCCCGTGGGTGCTGGGCACTGGCTTTGGCCCAAGGGATGACCCAGGCAGGGGGGTGGAAGAGTGCCTGCAAGCTTGGGCGTGGACTCTTGACCTTCTATCATTGACAAAAGACAGGCTTCCCCTGAATATCTTCTGTCTCTTTAACCTGGAACCAAAGTGAACCCAGAAGGCATGGGCTAGAGTCTGAATCCCAGAGGGGGAAGGCAGGGAGGGGCCAGCCAGGCTTGCGGCTGATGAGCCTCTCCAGATGAGCCCAGCCTAGATGGACAAACACGTGCATTTTCTAGGTCCCTGAGATTTTCCTGGGTGTTCCTTACACAGCAATAGCTGACTGATACAGACAGTGGAAACAATGTGAGGAAGTTGGGGATGCAAAGTAGACCTTTCTCCAAGGTGCCCGCCAGGCCCTGCTCCCATCACAGAGATCGCAGGCCCACACTTGGCTTTTCCAAACACCTAACTCACTTTTGCCTCCCTCATCACAACTTGCAGGACAATAATGCTGCCAAGTAAACCTCCCCTGGGGGCTCAGATGGTGAAGCATCCGCCTATAATGTGGGAGACCCGGGTTCAAGCCCTGGGTTGGGAAGATCTCCTGGAGAAGGCAATGGCACCCCACTCCAGTACTCTTGCCTGGGAAATCCCATGGACAGAGGAGCCTGAAGGGCTTCAGCCCATGGGGTTGCACAGAATCAGACACGACTGAGCGACTTCGCTTTCACTTTTCACTTTCAATGCCATCAAGTAGTTTTAGAAACTCCCATGAGCTGGGAGATGGGGTCTTAATCCACACTTTGGCAAGATTTCAGAACTGAAGGGGAGTTGTGGGGACGGTTCACTTATGATAAAATGGAATGACTTGGAGATTTTAGTTTTCACTTATGAAAGTTTGAGTGCCAAAGGCTCAGCTGTGCAATTTGGTTCTTAGCTATTTTCAGCACTTGACATCTAAATGCCCAGTCAGTCAGCAGTCATAATGGAGTTCTTATTACCTGCAGAGCTGTGTGGAGCTGCGGAAAGAAGGGAAGAAAAGCACTCTTTGGGAATTTATAACTTAGGGTAAACATGAGCCACAAAATAGATCAATTATTCATTGAAATGTTGAGAGAAAACTTATCAACACACCCTTTAGTAACTTTATTTTCGTAAG
Source organism: Budorcas taxicolor (assembly GCF_023091745.1). NCBI lineage: Eukaryota > Metazoa > Chordata > Mammalia > Artiodactyla > Bovidae > Budorcas > Budorcas taxicolor. The sequence goes on along the minus strand of NC_068911.1, from coordinate 3,603,118 downwards.
TTACTATAATCATTTGTGTTTATTTTGAATAACTTATAAAATATATAAAAAAAGAAAAAATAGATTGCAAGTAATCCTAACATTCAACAACCATTCACAACATTTTGATGAATAACCTTTCAGGCATGCTTTTCAAGGTGCGTGTATTTTCATACACATATTTCTTTTTCAAACAAACATAACATCATCCTGCTTGTTTTCATGGCTATCTTTCCGTGTCAGCGAGTTCTGAACTGCAGCCTGATTTTGTGCCTGTGAAGGTCTTGCTCTGCATGCTTACGCCATGATCTGTTCCATCAGTTTCTATCAATAGTCATTTAGGTCATTCTCTGATTTTCTCCAATGTAAAGAGAAATGCAGTTAATATTACCCTATATTCATCTATGTCCGATGGTCCCTTTATGACCTCAAGACAAGTTCCTATGTGTGGAACTTTCAGGTCAAAGGTATGCTCTTTGGATAAAGCACTCCGCTGGGCTCAGGTAAACTGACTTTCAAAGTGTCCATTTTAAACGTCTTCTCCAAAAGTTTAATGATGTTGGTAAGACGATCATGTCACCATTGAAACATGTTAAAGGCGATCCTTTTCAAGTTTGTAAGTTGGTTTTAAAGGCTGGATGCCCTGTGGCTCAATCAAAAACTCTGAATTTTGGTCCTTTCACCTCAGTGTTCCTCAGAGGGGATCAGTGGAAATAAAATACACACAAGAAACTGAGACGGAAGTCGCTAGTGTGTCTCTCCCCAGACTTGGCTCCAACGTGCTGTGTCTGCGTGTACCTTCCTCACCACCCGACCCCCCACCCCCAGCTCACCGGCCCCACGACAATGACTGCTTCCAACAAACCAGTGCCCGTCTCCCGTCACCAGATGCCCCCTAGTGACACGGAAATCCCACGCCCGGAAACCAGCAGCTTCTCTCCACAGGTGGGGCCCGCACGTCTGCTCCCCCAGGCCTCTCCGTTCCCTGCTGATGCCGCCGGCTGCTCCACTTCCTTCCCCTGCTTCTGTGGCTCTACTGGGGGGAAAGGGAACGGCGACCCGCTCCAGCATCCTTGCCTGGAGAGTCCCATGGACAGAGGAACCTGGCCGGCCACAGTCCACGGGGTCACAAAGAGGTGGACACAACCGAAGCGACTTAGCACATGTAATCCTTACACGCAACTCCAAAACTCAAAGTTTTGCAGACTGGAAGTTTTTAGGATTCTTTTAGCTGCAAAACTTGACCTGATCTGACGAGAGGCTATTTATAATCATTATTTTCCCCGCTTACTCTGAATATTCATATACTTTCCTGCAGAAATATTAATGGGTTTGATTACAGGCTGCTGCCTCGGGTCCTCCTGGGTTTTTAATGTGGTAGGAAGCCCAAGGGGTGCATTCTCCGGGAAGCTGCGAAGCTCTCAATCAGAAAGCCCATTCTGCCCCAGTGGCGTTGGACGAGGCGTGCTGGCCTCTCATGGCGATGGGCCACAACGCAGTCGTAGTTCAGTGTATAAGCACAGTGCTCGACTCCGGGTGGGGGAAGAGGTGAGGGGCTTGAGGACTCAGGTGGGCAGCACTCAGTGAGCATCCGGACACGAAGCGGAGGCACTCGGGGCAGTTTGGGGAGAGAGGAGAGAACGGTGGGGGAGTCCCACTAAGAGCAAATCTCTAGTTTTACCGAAAGGGACTCCTGAGGCCCCTTCTGCTGCAAGCCACACTCATTCACCTCGAGGCAAACGCTCCTAAGTCTGCTGGTTTCCTGCCCCGGCCTCCTCTCCTCCTCCTCTTTCCCCACGGAGGCGCCCTGTCCCAGATGACACGTGGTCTCCAGCTGGGGAAATGCCCTGTACGCACTTCAGACCTGGGTTTCGGGAGGACACGCAAGGATGGAGGGCTCACTGCCCCTCGGGTCTGGGGTCACCAGCTCAGGGGTGGGCACTAGGCGGTGCTGATCAGGGGGTGCACGTCCAGTTGTTAGGACCTGTTGACCGAAACTGCCCACTTCGGGCAGGCGTGATGACAACCGCTTGCATGAGCTGTCACACGACAGGAGGTCCTGATAAGGAGCGTCGTGTTGCTGCCGAACACTGAAGGGGAGAATTTGGGAGGGGCCCAAAAGAATGGATGAGATGCCAGCCTACAATATGTCTCGTAAAATTAACTGGGAGAATCTGGGAGGGGCCGAACGGAGGGACGAGACACTGACCTCCCAGAATCCTTCAGTCTGGAATCCATCTTGCCTGAGGGATGGTCACACCACCAGCAAGGACCCTGGGTCAGAGCAACTGTGGGCCGAGCAGGAAGACCGGCCAGAGACAAGCTGGACAGGAGCCTCACGTACCTGCTTGCTCTCCGCCTGGGCGCCCCTTCCCAATAAAGGCTCTTGGTTCGTCAGCGCGTGTGTCTTCCAGGACAGTTCATTGCCGAGGGTTAGACAAGAGCCCACTCTCGGGACCTGGAAGGGGCCCTTCCTTCCTGCAATGCTCAGTCTGAGCTTGAGCTGCAAGGGAGGCTGGGAGAGTGAGTGTCTGGCACTTGGTCTTGTGAGCTGTCCCTACGCCCTCCCCACACCAAGCAGGTGTGGGCTCCTTGAATGGAAAACAGAAGCAGAAAACCAATGAGATCATGGAGAATTTCTAAACGATCTATCGTTGGGTCTTGGTTTTTTTCCTTCTCTCGGATGCCAATCTTTGCTCCCCCGCCCCGATCCTCTCTTCTCACTTGAGATCAAATTAAGCTTTCAAAAACTAGTCATTTTTAATGGGCTGATTGAGTGACTTCATTGACTTGAAAGAACTTTCTGCCCACTGCCTTTAATTGCTTTTTTCCCTTTCAATCAGAGGTGCTTATACTCAGTTCTGGATCCGCTCCAAATTAAGTGAATATATGTTGTTGCCTCCACACTCCCTCTAATTTCTTCAAAGCAAACGGACTATTCACATCCCTGCTGAAAAGTAACGACCCATTCGCAGAGGGAGCACTGCCGTGGCGGGTGATTGCTTTCCTGGGGAGAGGTGAATTTTCCCCAGTAGGAGATGCCTTCAGAATTCGTATAAAAAAGAGCCAAACAAAAAGGGAAAGGTAGGGAAAAAAGATAAGGGAAACAGTTGGTCTCCAGGATGACAAATTAAGGAGAATTGTGACTGTAATTGAATTGCTTTTCCGGGCTTTGGATTTGATTCATTAAGACATGGGGAGAGACTGAACACCTTTTTTGCAGAAGCTTTTAGGACAGACCTCTGAGGCTTAGGGACGAGGACAATAGAGGGGAGAGGGCCAGCTCAAAGACACAGAGGCGGCCATGAAAAAAGGCATGATTGGGTCTATATCTGGGGTCTAGAGAGGATATGAGGTCTCTGGACCCAGCCCAGTTTTCCTATATTCTGTAGGAACAGCTTCCCGTGGCTACAAACCTTTTGGAAATTCAGTTTCTGGGGTACCCCGAGAAGCAAAGATACAAGTTGCAATCATGAAATGGAATCTAGTTAGAATGAATTGCCCAGGCATGAAGGTGAATTAGCTACAGAGACGCTGACAGGCGGGGAAGGCTGGATTTGGTGATTGCCATCTGCTCACTTATCAGGGTGATAATTATCTGAAATGACCTTTCAGCCCATCTCTGGATTAGTACAGAAGAGTGAATGTATTTCCCAATCCATGAACTATGTGTGTGTGTGTTTAATGTTTGTGTCTTTGTTCAGTTCGAATGAAAGGGTTTCAGAACAAATTGAGGTGAGCGTGCTTAGGAAACAAACTCCAACGGCTTTCCCCAGATGTGAGGGCTCTGATAAGTGGGGGTGCAGGAGAAAAAAACCTGAGAAGGCAATGCAGAAGGAATGAAGGAGGGGAAGAAGGAAGGAGGGAGAGGAAGGAGGGAGGGAAGAAAGAAAAAGAGAAAAAGAAAGAGAGAGAAAGAAGGAAGAGGAGGGCATGTCCCTGCTCCGTTTCAGTCTATCTCTACGTGAGATCTTGGTGCCCGCTGCAAACATCACCCCTCCGGGTTGGCCTGGGTATTTCCTCTCTTCTTGGCTGTAGACTTCACCGGAGGACCAATCCCGAATGTGAGCATTTTGCTCGGTTTCTTTCCCTCCAATGTTTTCAAGTCCCTCCTTCAGAGGCCGCGTCTCCAGCTGTGACCCCAGCCCCTGCCCTAGGTCCCCAGCCGTCCGCTGGGCATTTCTCCTCAGGGACCCTGGCTTGATCTCAAAATCAACAGGTCCCAATAATGGCAAATGGCCCCCGCCAGCCCACTTCCTGTCCAAGCGTTTCCATCAATGGAATCACTATTCAGAGCCTGGAAACCCGCCTTTTCCTGTCTGCTGACTTCTGAATCGAATCATGCAGGAAGGTAACGTTTGCCTTCAAAAGCTGTCATGAGTTCTTCCTTCTCTTAAAAACAAAAAACAAAAAACCCACCTTTTAACGGCGGTTTAACACATACACGCAGTGAAATGTACTAACGTCGAGCATACACCGTATATGTGTGTGTCTGTGCGCGCGTGTAACCATCACCCCACCAAAAAAGCTTAGCACATTCCCACGTTCCTAGGACCCTAACCCTGGGGCCTCCACCTAGTCCATCTCTGACCTGCAGAGTGACCGCCAGCCTCACGTCTGTCGTCAGAGGCGGGTTTTACCTGTCCTACGTTGCTCATGCCTGGGACCACACACTGGGTCCTTTGTTGTGTCTGGTGGCTTTCAGTCAGGGAAATCATGTTTCATCCAAGCTATTATTTTTCACGATCTTTTTTTTTTTTTTATTAAAAACTGAAATATAGTCTTTCCCACTGAGCCACCTGGGAAGAATGATAGCTTTAGTAGACACTAAACGATTAGCCAAGGGGGCTTCACCCGTTACACTCCCACCAGCAGCGTATCACGGTTCCAGTTACCTCCTGTGCTTGCCAGCATATGCACGGCATCATCAGTCTTTTTAAATTCTCTTTTCCTTAGAAAAATAACAAACCTTAGCCATTCTGCTGGGCCTGTAAGGGTGTTTCGTTGCGACCGTAACCTGCCTTTCCTGCTGAAAATGCTTTTGTCCACTGACGGAGTAGTTGGTGTTTTCTTTTGTGAACTGTTCGAATCTGTGGCCCATCTTCTAATTGGATTGCTTATCTTTCTCTCCTCACTTATATGTACACATGGCTCCTCTGTCAGACACATGCCACGGGACTGCCTCACCCATGTCTGTGTATTGCCTGTTCCCATCCTTAATGGCGCTTCCGATAGAGCGAAGGTTTCAGTTTTAATGAAGTCTGCTGTCTGAGAACTCTTTCTTGGGAAGCCCCTTTGGCGCTGTCTTTAAGGAATCTCCTGTGCCAGCGTCCTCACAATCGCGTGCCGTGTTGTTTTTCCAGTCCTGTGTAGATCTGTGACCTATGACCTACCTCAAGTGAAGTATTTTTGGAGTATGACGGTGAGGCAGTTGTCAGAATTCCCCGCTGCTCTGCAGTGGTGTCCTTGTCAGGGATGAAGTGCCCACCGAGGTGCAGCTCTGAGACTGCACCGTCTGCTCACCTGCAGCGGTCCGCCTCTCCCCAACGAGTCGGCAGCGCGCTGTAAACTCACGGCTGTAGCTTTAGGGTACGTCTGTATTTAGACCTCAGTTGACCCAGATGACCTCGTTTTTCACAGTTTGTGTGAAGCGCTCTCTCTAGTTTGGCAAGGCCGACTTCTCTTTCTTTCTCTTTGCCTCGTGAGTTTTGCTTTCAGAACTCAAAACAGAGGGCTTCCCTGGTGGTCCACTGGTTGAGAACCTGCCTGCCAATGCAGGGAACTCAGGGTCGACCCCTGGTCTGAGAAGATCCCACATGGCACGGAGCAACTAAACCCGGTGCCACACCTACCAAGCCTGTGCTCGGAGCCCGGCAGCCACAGCTGCGGAGCCCACGTGCGCAACTGCCGAAGTCCCCGCACCCCAGGGCCCGTTCTGCAAGAGGAAGCCCCCGCGGTGAGAAGCCCACAGTGCAGCCAGAGTAGCCCCCACTCGCTGAAACTGGAGAAAGGCCACGCGGCAGTGAGCACCCAGCACGGCCAAAAACAATCAAACAGGTAATCGGACAAGGCAGAAGACCCCACGAACACCCACAGGTGACACTACCAAGCCTCGACCTCTGCGTCTGGGGCGGGGTGAGGGAGCAAGGCTGAAGCCCGGCCACCTGGTCCCCCTCCCTGCTCACCTCCACGCATCCACTCGGTCATGCATTTACTCCGTGTCTATCTGTTGAGCATCCACTCTGTGCCAGGCCCTGTGCCACAGGCTGGGGAAACAGTGGCGAGCCAAGCGGCAGACGTGGTCCCCTTAGAGCTTCCCGTCTAGAGAAAGAGACAGCTGAGAATGCACACCATGCGTGAGCTGTGTGATTATATCGTAAACGGGGGGGCAGAATCTGGTGAAACACACCAACAAAAGGAAAATGCCTCATAGAGGTGCGCAGGGCATATCACAGGATGAGAAGGCGCCGCTCTGTAAAGAACAGACTGTCCTGAGCAGGAGAAAGAGCAGGTTCAAAGGTCCTGAGGCCGCAGTTCACTGCTGCCCAGCATTCTAAAAACTGAAGACAAGTAAATACGGTTGCAGTGAAATTAAAAAAAAAAATTTTCGATCCCCTCTTCAGTTATGTTTTCTTCTACATAATCTATTCCTTTTTAAAGATTTGTTTGATGTGGACCATCTTTAAAGTCTTTATTGAATTTGTTACAGTATTGCTATGTCTTATGTTTTGGTTTTCTGGCTAAAAGGCATGTGGGGTCTTAGTTCCCTCTGCAGGGACATTTCTTAAGTGATGGATTCATCTGGAACTGGTTTCCCCTTTGGTTGTTAAGTTCCCTGAGCATCAGGGTTGGGCCTGGTAATTTTTTGGAATTCCTCAAATAATTTGCCATAGCCGGGAGAGCATGGGGGGCACTGGGGATGTGTTCGTGGAGGGGAACTGTCAACACCTTGTCAGAAACTTGAGGCCGTGACTTGGAAGGCTGCCAAGTCCACCTTTGGCTTTTCCCATGGGCAAATGATTTTTCTTAAGTGTCGGAAAGAGAAAGAAATCAAATTAATAACCCCGCAGGAGCCTGCCCCAGGCCTTATGGCTTGTATTTAAAGATTTAACGTCACTCGTTTATCGCAACTTCATTAATTTATGAGCTTGTGGCGCTCTTAGTTACCTAAGACCCTCTAGGAACACTGCAGGACATGAACAAACAAGTAAATGATCACAATGATAATGTCGTCTGAACCGACAATAAAGCACTGGCTGTCGCAGGCTATTTGCTGGACTGACTGCAAACCACTGCTTCCTTGTTAATGAGCTCAATCACGGAAAACTTCAGAGGTGTCAGAACTAAAGCAGCACGTGGAGGAGCATTTCGTGTAGTGAATGACATCATGTTGAGGCTTCCCTCGTGGCTCAGTAGGGGTGAAGAACCCTCCTGTCAATGCAGGAGATGAGGGTTCGATCGCTGGGTTGGGAAGATCCCCTGGAGGAGGAAATGGCAGCCCACTCGTGTTCTTGCCTGGAGAATCACATGGCAGAAGAGCCTGGTGGGCTGCAGCCCACGGGGTCGCAGGGGCAGACACGACTGAAGCGACTGAGCACGCACTCAGCAATGGCACGTGTGCCCTGGCAGCGAGATGGTGGACGAATGCACTGGGCACACGGTCGCGAGAGGGCCTGATGCGGCGGCAGAGGCAGGCTGCAGAGGCGGACACGTGTCTCCCGCTCGCCGCTCCTGGCTGGTGACTCGCGGCCGTCACTGAGTACCCCCAGGCTCTGCATCCATAAAGCTATCATTTCAGTTGCTTCCCTTCCTGGGGCTGCTGTGGCCTTGAAATGGTTTAACGGGGCCTGTTGGCTAAATCTGATCTCTACCCAAGCAGCCTGTGAGCTAAAAATGATTTTTACATTTTTAAGTGGTTGGAACCCCTCCACCAAAAAAAAAAAAAAACCAAAATAAAGCAAACAGAATAATAATATTTCGTGGCACGTGCACTTCCTGGGTGGCGCACTGGGTAAGCAGCCACCTGCCAAGGCAGGAGACACGGGCTGGATCCCTTATCTGGGAAGATCCCACATGCCGCGGAGTAACGAAGCCCGTATACCACAACTGCTGACGCTGGCCTGCCCTGGAACCCGTGCTCCACAAGAGAAGCCGCCGCAATGAGCAGCCTGTACCTCACGACTAGAGAGCAGCTCCTGCTCGGTGCAGCTAGAGAATAGGCCAAGCAGCAATGAAGACTCGGGACAGTCAGAAACAAATACATAAAATTATAAAGAAATTTTCTGTGGCATGTGAAATTCAAATTTCGACGTCTGTACACGTATTGCTGGCTGACGTGTCATCTCTGGCTGATTTCAGACTACACAGAAAAGATGGGTATTTGGACAGAGACCACGTGGCTGGCAAAGCCTAAACTACTTTTTACTAAACCCAGAGGCTCTGCTATTTGAAGCTCCTAGCCAGCGTCTTGCTGACACTTAAGCTGGATTTCTGCTGACAAATTTCGTTCATGCCATTCAAACCTATAACCAGTGTTAATGGACAAGTCACCTTGTGAGTATGTAATTATCATTGACCTGATAAAGGGTAAGAATCACATTAGGGAATAAAAGATAAACTTTACAAAAATATATGTATGTTCTCTACGTATGGATTTAAATAGAAATTTAAATGTGAATTCCAAAATTTTATGTGTTCAATAAATCGAGTTCAGTAGGGTGTCTATTTTTCAACGGTGGCTCACTAAATGTGTACCTTGTTAATACAGTCGTATTTCCCCCTAAATAAACCACAATGAAACATTCCACTGCATCAGGCCCGCCTGTCTAACTCGTCCTAATAGCTTTCTTTTGCGGCATCATTTAGCAGTTACCTGTTGCAGCTGCTGGAACCTGATCTAGAAGTTCCCTTCCAGGTTCACTAGATTTCAATGTTATAAGGTGGAGACAGTGGTCATTTCTGGTATTTTTTTGCCACAACTTTCTATTTGTGGGTTTTTCTTGATTTGTGGCAATGCTACCTAACCATAAAGGACCATCAAAGGTGGGTATCCCTGGGTGCATTTCTGTGACGCTCTGAACGGAAGCAGCCTTGCCGTAAGGCAGGGCTGGCAAGTTTCTCCTCCTTTTCCTAAAACATCGGTGTTGGGTAACTCATGGTCTCCTGCCAGAAGCCTAAAATTCTATGATCCCAGGCTTTCCAAAAATAGCTTCAAGGCCATTGCCTTTCAGCAATCTTGAGGATGTGGGGTTCATTTTAAAGAAATAGCGGTTGTGCCACTCCGGACATTTATGTCCTACGAAGGGTTATTTTCTTAACGTATATGCTCTCTGGAGTTTTGGTACAGATAAGGAAGTCTTTCTTGCGTCTCAAAAGATTTCTGATCAGCCAAACATGGTTATAAGATGCTTGTGGTTACACAGTTGGAGATGCTGGAATTTCTACTACAGAAGAATCACTGTCCTTTTTCCCATACGACTTGCAACTCAGAGGGAAAGAAAGGCTCTGGATGAGCTTTATCTTCAAGAATAAACTATGGAGTTGTCCCAGGACAGAAGCCTGGCTGTCTCCGACAAATCAAAGAGCACAGAGAGCGCTCAACAGTTTGTCGATAAAGAAGCACCCTGGGACTTCCCTGCTGGTCCAGGGGCTAAGACTCTGAGTTCCCGAAGCAGGGGCTGGGGTCCAATCCCTAGTCAGGGAACTAGGTCCTGCATGCCACAGCTAAGACCTGCACGCATGCTCAGTCACGTCTGATTCTGCGACCTCGAGGGCTACAGCCCGCCAGGCTCCTCTGTGCATGGGATTCTCCAGGCGAGTCCCGGAGTGGGCTGCCATTTCCTCCTCCATAAGGCCTGGCAGAGCCAACAAGTAAGTAAGTAAACGAGGATCACTGGCTTCCGTGTACAACGACTTGTTCAGCCTGGTAAGGCAGGGCTGTGCTGAATTTCTGGGATCTGGGACTTTGTTACCAGACCCAGTTGGTTTTGCTCCAGTGCTCAGCAGGTCAAAATTCTGAGACAGTGCGTTTGCGGCAAAGAGTGGGATTATGCACAAGGAAGCCAAGTGAAGGGGTGAACAGGTCCTAGACCAGGCTCCCTGAGGCCCAGGGGGTGGAGTATTTATGGGATGGAGAATAAAGAAGCAGGTGGTCAGAGGTGTGGGGTGCATGGGGAAAGTAATGGGAAAACGTGTGGTTACGGTTGTTCTATGCAAGTGCAACTGAGCCATTCAGACCTCAGCACCTCACTCCGATGACAAATTTCACTTCACAAATTGGAATCTTTCAAAGGATGATGCTTGAACCACCCCCGAAGAACGCTCACCTTTTTAACTTCCGAGCTCTTAGCTCCTGTTTAATCCCTTACGAGTCACAGAAACAGGAATGAAAACCAGGAGTTCAGTGGTCAGTGCACCTTTGTGCTGGGAATATCAGACCCTCGCAGCTGTTTTCCCCAATTAGAACGTTTTCTGGACAGTCTGCTTGAGAACCAGGTCGTAACCTGTTCAGCTTTCTCCATCTGAGAAAGCCCACTGATTCCATGTCTGTGTTTCAGTGCTTTTTTTAAAAAAAAAGTACCTGTTGTATCAATTCAACTTCTGATTCAACTTTGGAAAGAGTGAGTTTATCCAGAGAAAAGTGTGTGTTAGTTGCTCAGTTGTGTCCAACTCTTTGTGACCCTGTGGAGTGTAGCCTGCCAGGCTCCTCTGTCCATGGAACTCTCCAGGCAAGAAGACAAGAGGGGGTAGCCATCCCCTTCTCCAGGGAATCTTCCTGACCCAGGGATGGAACCTGGGTCTCCTGCACTGCAGGCAGATTCTTCACCGTCTGAGCCACCGGGGAAGCCCTGTTATCCAAAGATGATGCAATACAATGACGTTAGTTTCCTATGTGTGTTTGTGGTTCACGCAATTTATCACCTTCAAGAACCAACCAATAGATTGGAGAGACGGAAATAACTTGGCCCTCGAGTTTTTGAAAATGTATAAATCCACTGGAAACAAAAAGTACAAAAGTGACGCACAGGAATTTTCAGTTTTTTAAAATTGGAGACGGACGGAACCATCTGGAGGGGCTGGTCTCTAGCTGGCTTTGTGAGAAAGGTCCCCTTTTGATCAAGCACTGCTGACATTTGCTTTGTTGGGGGAAGAGATGTTTACTTTGCTGGAGAAGAGCAACAAAACAAAATAAAACTCTGTCCTAGATGAGAAATGATCGCAGGGAACAATTTAGAGAATGGGGTCTGTGAACTCTACAGCTGACTGGGGTGTCAACAAGGGCTATGCGGCCACCCCGCTCTCTCTTCAAGGACCTGGTGGCCTCCGGGAAGGTGGTCTTCATGAGTCCAGCCCTCCTCCACCAGCGCTCAGACACAACTGCCAGTACCCTTGCCAAGTCACTCCTAGGCCTCGGTATTTAAGACTGAGTGTTATTTTGTAAATGAGCTCATTCGTGCCACTTTTTTTTTTTTAAGGCTCTACATATAAGCAGTATCGTACGGTATTTGTCTTTCTTGGATTTACTTCCTTTAGCACGATCATCTCTAGGTCCATCCATGTTGCCACAGATGCCATTACTTCATTTTTTTTATGACTGAGAAATATTCCATCGTGTATAGATACTACATCCCTCTTCATCGATTCATCTGTTGATGGACATCTGGGTTGCTTCCACACCTTGTCAACTGTAAACACTGGGATGCATGTATCTTTTTGAATCATGTATAGTATGGGAAACTATACTCATTATTTTGTAAAAACCTATAAAGGAAAAGAATTTGAAAAGGAATATATATTCAGTTATCTGTATATATATTCAGTTTTATATAGATAACAATATATATTACTTTTCAAATTTTTATATGTGTGTGTATATGTATATATATATATATATATATATATATGCGCTTTCCTGGTGGCTCAATGGTAAAGAATCCATATCCAATTAAGGGAGACACAAGTTCAATCCCTAGGTTGGAAAGATCTTCTGGAGAAGGAAATGGCAACCCACTCTAGTATTCTTGCCTGGGAAATCCTGTGGACAGAGAAACCTGGTTTACTGTAAACCGGTTTACAGTCCATGGGGTCACAAAGAGTTGGACAGGACTTATTGACTAATTAACAGCTACACACACACACACATTATCTATCCCATGGCCAGAGGAGCCTGGCAGGCTGCAGTCCGTGGGGTTGCAAGAGTCGGACACCATACATACGTGTAACGGAAGCACTCTGCCGTACACCCGAAGCTAACCCAACATTGTAAAGCAACCTAATACTTCCAATTAAAAATAAGTTTAAAAGCACTGAGAGGAGAAAAAAGGAAAAAAGGCTTTGTTCTAACTGGTCTTCAGGAAATAATTACAGGGCCCGATTATGAACATGCCTGGTGGCTCAGACGGTGAAGAATCCACTTGCAATGTGGGAGACCTGGGTTCTATCCTCGAGTTGGGAGGACCCCCTCAAGGCGGGCATGGCAAGCCACTTCAGGGTTCTTGCCTGGAGAATCCCCCATGGACGGAGGAGCCTGGTGGGCTATAGCCCGTGGGGCCACAGAGTCGGCACGGCTGAGCGCACTAAGCAGGCTGAACGCGTGTGCAGGATAACCCATCTTCAAGGGCTTTGTGCCCTCCTAGGGGAGGCAACAGAGAAGGCAATGGCACCCCACTCCAGTACTCTTGCCTGGAAAATCCCATGGGTGGAGGAGCCTGGTGGGCTGCAGTCCATGGGGTCGCTGAGGGTCGGACACGACTGAGTGACTTCACTTTGACTTTTCACTTTCATGCACTGGAGAAGGAAATGGCAACCCACTCCAGTGTTCTTGCCTGGAGAATCCCAGGGACGGGGGAGCCTGGTGGGCTGCTGTCTATGGGGTCGCACAGAGTCAGACACGACTGAAGTGACTTAGCAGCAGCAGCAGCAGGGGAGGCAAGGCAGGACCTCAGACGGGCATTGCACAAGGTGGCTTGGGACACGCATTAGCAGAAAGCTGTAAGAGCTACAGGAGTTTGGGAAGGCAGCGCCAACATCTCCCTACGTGCAGTGTCTGTGTGGATGGAGACTCTTCCTGGGAGATTACACAAGGGCGCAGCTGAGCAGTGTGAAGGCATCTCGTTAGGAGACAACCTTGAGGGCAGAGGGACAGGACCGACTGATGAGCCCTCACTGTGGCGTCTGAGCGATGGGAGGATGGCGCTGTAGTAACCGAGACAGGAGCCCAGCGAGAGCTGGGTGTGGGGCGGGCCGGGAGTCCCGTTTTTCAGCCCCATGAAGGCGGGGAAGCCTGCTAGGCAGTGGGCAGTGGGGAGGAAGCAGGGTTCTGAGCCCGAGGGCTGGGAAAGGATGGGGCTGGGGATCTGTGCACATCTGGGGCCGTGGGCTTCGGCCTGGAAGAGGTGATCACCAGGGGACAGGGTCCTAGAGACTGGAGGGCGGGAAGAGGAGGACGCAGCTAAGGGATGAGGGAGCAGGGGGTTTCAGCCGGAGACGTGGAGGGAAGCCCAGAGGGTTTGGCACCCTGAATCCAAATGGAGGAAGTGGCTGCATGAGAAGGGGGTCACTGGCTGTACCAAGTGTTGCTACTGGAACACTGGTAAAGACCCTGACGCTGGAAAGACTGAGGGCAGGAGAAGCAGGCGGTAGGGGATGAGATGCTTGGATGGCATCACCAGCTCAATGGACGTGAGTTTGAGCAGGCTCCGGGAGATGGTGAAGGACAGGGAGGCCTGGTGTGCTGCAGTCCACGGGGTCGCAAAGAGCTGGGCAACTGAAACAAAGAGGATGAAGGCCGAACACTGGCGTGTTGGATTCAACAGCGTTGAGTTCTTGCTGAAAGCGACAACGAGCAGCTGAGACGGAAAGGTCTGTAAACTCTGATTGCCGTCTGCCGGAGAGATGTCAGGAGGAGGGGAGGGCCGTGCTTCTAGAAGCAGCATCAGGACCAACGGGCGATGGTTTCACAAGAAAGAGCATGAGTTACCTGGGTCGCCGTGTCGGCTCCTCATCCACAGGGACCTGCCCTCCACGGGACCTGGTCCCAGGAACGTGGATCTGCACGTTTGAGGGTGTCCACCGCACGAGCAGGGCTGCGTGAGACGACTCACGGGGTCACTCGCCGCTCTAAGGCTCCATCACTCACTCGGCCGTGGGCTCCCCGACAGTCGACCGCGTTCACATAATCCGAGCGAGTGAACGCGCCTCGTCCCAGGGATAGCATCAAGGCAGACGGATGCTCCTGCAGAGGACCGCGCTTCTTCTCGTGAGGTCTTTTTCTTCTCACAACGGTATTTACATTCCCGGCTCCTCTTTTTACAACACTGAATACCAGCCAAGTCCCCAGAGAAGTCCCAGCATTCTTCGTAGGATCAATAAGCAAAATTCAAAGAAAATCGTCTTAAAGAAACCTGCACGGGAAGCGGGGCCTCCCTGTGGAGAGGAAACACATGTTCTTAAATGAATAATGATCGTAAAACTCATTCCTAAATCGAGCTGTGCTGGGTGTCAAGAGTATAAAAGGCCTAGAAAACTTTGTTTAAATGAAAGGAACCTTCAGAGGAGTGGGTGAGCACGGTCTCGGGGAGGGGAGCAAAGCCACGTTGTCGCTTTCAATTAGAAGGCAACTGGAGTTTTGAGAAAAGCGTTCGGTGCTCGGTGCCGTTTCTCACCAGTGTTATTTTATATTTTGGCCGGAATGATTCACCTTTCTGGCATCACTCTTCACACGCTTTCATTTGCTTCAAGGTGTGTGTGCGTGTGCGTGCGTGCTAAGTCCATTCAGTCCTGTCTGACTCTTTGCAACCTTATGGCCTGTAGTCCACGAGGCTCCTGTGTCTGCAGAGATTCTCCAGGCAAGAATACTGGCGGGGGTTGCCACGCCCGCCTCCAGGGGCGCTTCCTGATGGAGGGATCAAAGCCGAGTCTCTTGCGCTGGCAGGCGGGTTCTCTACCACTCCCACCACCTGGGACGCCCTCAAGGCGTGTACCACGGTTTAAAATGATCCTTTTACTTAACAGCAGTAGGTGTCTTGTCTCTGTTTCTTGAAGACTGAAATCTCCCGCCTTGTACATGGATTAATGATTAATAGACACTCAATACAAGTTTGTTTACCAACCCTGACTTTCTGTGGCTAGGGCTATGACACCAACCTACTTCACCAGTATTTGGGAGTTGTTATCTCTGGGATGAACCCTAGTTTAAATAGATGTTCAGGACTTCCCTGGTGGTCAAATGGTTGAGAAGCTGCCTGCCAATGCAGGGGACATGGGTTCCATCCCTGGTCTGGGAAGATCCTACTTGCCGAGGGGCCACTGAGCCCATGTGCTACAGCTACAGAGCCCAGGTGCCCTGGAGCCCAGGTGCCCAGGTGCTCCCAACCAGAGGAGCCTCAGCAACCACAGAAACTAGCCTGTGAAGCACAGCTAGAGAGCAGCCCTTCCTCATGGCAACTAGGAAGAGGCTGTGCACAGCAATGAAGAGCCGGCGCCGCCCCAATAAACAAACAAACAGAAATCCACACACAAAAATAGATGCTCTCAGACAGCGACCATCTCCAGCTCCCTTCCTTTTTACTTTCCGCTTTGGAAAACGGAAAATGGCCAGATGTTTGCTTGCCCAGTTTTCTTTTTTTGCCACAAAGGGATTGTCATTTATCATAGTCCCAAGGGAACACGCTGAAACACTTCAACAAAAGCTTTCTGTCGGTGCTAATAGAAGGGAATCACTTCAGAAAACAACCTTCCGCTTCTGCACCCTTGCTTCCTGCTCTTGAATAAAGCCACGATGCCTGGAGCTGCAGCAGCCATCTAGCGACCGTACAACAAGAAGCTTGAGATCAAAAAGCTCACATCGTGAAGACGAAAGCGGCAAAGGATGGGGTGGTCTTGGATTCTCGACAACTCTTTAACGCTAAGGGCGGCCACCACTATCTGTTTGCTAAGTGAGTAAAGCTTCCGTGAGTTGAGTTTTCCGCTGCTTGCAGCTAAGGTGTTCTAAATGATACTGTAACAAGCACACTGCATCATGGCACACTGGGTTTTCCAGACAGCTCCCAGGATGTTAATGAGTCATGTTCATGGCTGATTCTTATCTTTTCTATGCCTAGGGCCAAAGAGAGTGAGGCACAAATGAGTTTATGATTAAGTTCACCTAGCGAGGACTGGGACACCAGAACTTGGATTCAAACCCAAGCGTCCCAATTTCAAGACTGCTAGTTTCTCCACCCACTGGAGGGAGCAGATGAAGGCAGGGCAAGCCTAGTGGGTTGGATGCACACAGACTTTAACAGACTTACAGGAACCGTTTTTCAAGGCATGGTTTACTCAGTGACAGCTACCTGTACCGTAAAGAGATCGGTAAGTCGTGTGATTTGGTGATAAAATACACATTACCGTTAAGAAATTTTAGAAGTGATAAATGTCAAAGAGACGTTTTCCCAAAAGATGTTTGTTCACGATTAGCATCATGTAGGCACCTGGACATAAACGCTGGCCGGGCTTTCTTGTTCAGTCGCTAAGTTGAGTCCGACACTCTGTGACTCCGTGTACCACAGCACGCCAGGCTCCCCGTCCTTCACTGTCTCCTGAAGCTTGCTCAAACTCATGTCCATCGAGTCGGTGATGCCATCCAACCATCTCATCCTCTGTCATCCCTTTCTCCTCCTGCCCTCAGCGTTTCCCAGAATCAGGGTCTTTTCCAATGGGCTGGCTATTCATACCAGGGGGCCAAAGTATTGGAGCTTCAGCTTCAGCATCAGTCCTTCCAGTGAATATTCAGGGTTAATTTCCTTTAGGATTGACTGGTTTGATCTCCTTTCTGTCCAAGGGACTCTCAAGAGTCTTCTCCAGGACCACAATTTGAAAGCATCAGTTCTTCAGCACTCAGGTAGACTTTGGCCCTCTGATAAAACACTCACTACTTAAACTTTTATTTCTTCCTGACTGATTCTACAAAGGAAATGTATCACAGTGAAATTCAGGTTCATTGGCATGGTATATCTAGAACAATTACTTAAAAGTTTATGACATGCAATATCAGCTAGGATACTTTACAAGTAACTGAAAACTTGATTAAATAAATAGGATGTTTAGGACAATCAGGGGCTTCCCAGGTGGCGCAGTAGTAAAGAATCTGTCTGCCCGTGCAGAATACAGAAGACTCAGGTTCAATCTCTGGGTTGGGAAGATCCCCTGGAGTAGGAAATGGCAACCCACCCCAGTATTCTTGCTTGGAAAATTCCATGGACAGAAGAGCGCTACAGTGCGTGGGGTCACAAAATCAAATCCAGCTGAGCACACAGGCTCTGTTCAGTTCAGGACAATCAGAGTTAATGATACAGGCATTTAGACTCTCTCACTGGAAGAAGTCCAACAGTAAGTCATTCCAGGATTGGGTATTTCAGGGGAACCATGAAGACATCAGAAACTTGGGTCCTTGCTCTCTTTCTGATCAGGAGTCCTCAGCTTTCTTCCTCAGGTAATTTTCCTCCTGATCACCACATAGCTACCACAGCTCCAGACATCATGCCTTTACCCACTCATGTCCAGAAGAATAGAGAGGACTTAATTCTCTCATGCCCTGCCTGACTGGGGACTTTCTTCCAGCAGCTCTCCTCTGATGACGCCCTGGACAGGAGCTGGGCCAGCCTAGCTGCAAGGGAGGCTGGAATGCACGTGTTTTTCATTTTCAGCTGCTGCGGCGGGGGGTGGGCTCTGCCCTCTGGGAAGAGGGAGGAGCACGGAACGACAAAAAGTCTGCTCCAAGGGCTCATCTGCACAGGGCAATACTGTGAATCCTCATCAACATGCTGGGAAGGAACAGCCTCCATGAAACTGAATCTCACAGTGTGGTGTGATCACTTTCTCTCCACAGGATGGCATCGCAGGGAAATTATTCTTCATGAAATCTTTCTATCGTGTGCTTCCATTTGAGGCTGTCGGGACCCAGTCAGGGACTCCTGCTGGTATCCTTATACATTTTTCTCCGTTCGTTTCAAAAAAGGTTTTTAAGTTAAAGTGAAATTTCCCTCCTGTCAATGTCTCCCAGTCCTCCTCCCTAGAAGCAGCCTCTGTTACCAGCTCCCTGTTATCTTTGGAGAAATGTTCTTCGAACTGGCAAGCTACACACACATGGACATCACATAACGATGCCTCTGCATGTGAACTGTAACCATAATGGCTCTTAAAACTTACAGCACTTAAAACACAAACCTTTCATTTCTTTCTTTCAGACTTTAAACTTTCTATTTTGTCCTGGAGTATAGCCAATTAACAACGTTGTGGTCGTTTCCCATGAACAGCAAAGGGACTCAGCCATGCATGCGTCCATTCTCTCCCCAACCCCCTCCCATCCAGGCTGACACCTGACATTAAGCAGACTTCCCTGTGCTGCACAGGAAGTCCTTGCTGGTTATCCATTTTAAATACAGCACTGTGTCCTGAACCTTCCCAGACTCCCTAACTATCCCTTCCTCTCGGCTATCAGAAGCCCATTTTCTAAGTGAAAGTTACAGTGCTTTTCTAAACAATGACTCCTTGTGTGTACACATGAGTGCACACGGGTGTCATGACTGTTTCATCAAAACCACACTAAATAAACATGCTACAAAGATGCCATATTTTGACATGTCACTTTCAAGCAAGGACAGAAAACTTACTTTACACAGTTTCTCATGGAGAACAACCGTATGAATTACAGTGAACTGTAATTGCACACCAACATATCTTGCTTTCCTGCACTCACCAGCTGAGTGGGATGCAAGGTCTTCTTTTCAACAAGCCTTTGGTGTGTTGTGTGGAAGCTGTATCTCCACATTTCAGCTTTGAACACTTCTCATGTTTTGCCCTCAAGGTGATTTTATGCATCATTACTTTATTTTTAGGTTCACTTTGAGTCACCAGGCGCCCCAGAAGGCTGAAAAATCGGTGAAGAAAGTGCTGAAAGAAGACAAAAGAGCTAATACGCTAAAACTTTATCACACACTTTATCCTGTGGACAAACTGTGTCTACTTACTTTAAGAGTGTTGCTCTTTATAACTCGGTTCTCCTTGTTCAATCTGTATTTTATCTGTGAAAACTGTTTGGAAATTTGGGTCCAGGATGGTACACATCACAATTTTTACTGTGAATAATGGAAACGTTTGTTCACCTAACAGCTTTTCACTCAGGGGCAGGGCTTTTCAGAAGTAAATGAAGATTGCTAAGTGAGGTACCGATATTATGGATAGATATTGCTCCTTTAACCCACAAAAAGTACATGACATTTTATTTTGCTGATTTATTCACTTGGCTGAAACAATGCCCCCCCCCCCCCCCCAAAACAATACTGACATCATAAACCTCTGACCATTATTATCACACTTAGGTGTACAATGTATTAATTAGTTGTGTACATAGTGGAGTTTGGTTTTTTCATTGCAGTATAGGATTGAGTTGATTTCTGCTGTACAGCAAGGTGACTCAGTTTTACGTATATACACACGCCCACTTGCTTCTTCATGTTATTTCCCACTGCCGTCTGCCACGGGGTATTGAGTGCAGTGTCCTGCGCTGTACAGCAGGACCCTGTCGTTTAACCATCCTGCATCTAACAGTCTGCAACTGTTACCCACAAACCCCCAGTGCACCCCTCTGCCCACGCGCCAGTGTGTTCTCCTTGTCCGAGATTCTGCTTCCATTCCATAGATGGGTTCTTTTGTGTTAATATATTTTAGAGTCCACATATAAGCGGTATCCGCAGTGCCTGCCCTTCTCTTCCTGACTTGCTTCACCTAGTGTGGTTGTCTCCGGTTGCGTCCCTCTTGCTGGAGAGGGCGCGGTTCTGCTCTTTCTCACGCCCGAGGGGCGCTCCACTGTGCCCTGGGCCGCATCTTCTGTGTCCACTCCTCTGTCGATGGGTGCTTAGGTGGCTTCCCTGTTTGGTCCGTTGTGAATCTGCGGCTGTGCGCGTAGGGCTGCGTGTGTCTTTTTGGATTAGAGTTTGGTCTGGACGCATGGCCAGCAGTGGGGCTGATGGATCATACGGCAGCTCTGTGTTTCCTGATGAACACCCGCACTGGTTCCCACAGCGGCCGCACCGACTTGCTTCACCACCAGGGGTGCAGGATAGCTCCCTTTTCTCAGAGCTTGATTTTAAAGTCACCATGTGTGGGTCGGTCAACGCTGTGCTTGGAAATGTCCCAGCTACGCGATGCCGAGTTGGATGTGTCCACCTGCAGGGCCACAAGACCCAGGCATCTGAGCAGACACAAATCCAGGCGTGGCTCCAGAGCTCTGGGAGGAAGTGGGAACATCGCATGGTCAGCTGACTTCCGTAAAGGCCATGATCCTCTCCATCAGCTGAAGGCCTAAGAGCACAAACTCGAGATTCTGCCTCAAAACTGCAGCATCAAATCCTGCCAGAGTTCCTGGCCTGCCGGTCTCTCCTACAGATTTTAACTTGCCCGTCTCCACAATTATGCCAGGCCATTCCTTAAAATAAGTATCTAAATCAATGTATCTTATATAATTGTAATTTGCATAATCAATACTTGCACACATATATTATTTGTAATGCTTTATAAGTATGTTAATTGCATTATATATTCCACAATGCGTCCATGCACTGATATACATATAGCCGATACACGGTGTCAGGCACACAGAGAGTGGTTAGAGGGCACAGGCTGACACCCATTCACAGCTGATGGCACACATGGTGAGTGTGTGTGGGATGCGGCCACACTGCGTCCCAATTTGGTCTCAGCCATCTGCTGAGTTTCCGCCCACGTGTGGTCAGAGCTGGGCTCTGAAGTGTTACAGTGACCAAGCGGCAAGGGCAGGGAGAGCATTTATGTGGAGGTTTCCAGGTAACAGAGTCAGGTGTCTTTGAGGCCCGGAGAGCCCCCCAACCCAGGAATTCCTGCGACCCCTGGGCCACACCCTAGACAAGCAGCCCCTTGTCACCCCCAGTCTGAGCTCCTCCACCGGGAGGAACTGGGGAGATCTGAGGAGCAGAGTGCCCCCAAGTCCTGCAGCCTGGAACCTTCTGGCAGGCTTTGCTGAAAATGTCCCTTGAGCTTATTACAGAAAAAGTCAGCTTCTAAAAGATATATGTGTCTGAGGACTCATTTTATCAAACTTCAAACCCAGTCCTCTGCAGAGCTACTTCAGGGACTAAATTAATATATGGCAGCCCTGAATCATTCTCACACGTCTCTGTCCCTGACGAACAATGGCAACAGCGACAGTCCCTGCCCTGTGACAAGTCACACACAGAGGGGCACCCATCTCAGCCCGGCACGTGGGGAGAAAGCAGGCAAAAGGTGGGAGAAAAGGACAGACACTCCAGTTCCAGGCAGAGACAAACGCATGAGCACGGGCTCCTGAAATGTTCCAGAAGCTGCCAGGATGTCAAAGCAAGCGGTGCTTCTTGAAAGCTCCCACAGGTTTCTCTCTCTCTTTAAAAAATGCCTGTTATTTACTTATTGGGCTGCTTCGGGTCTTAGTCTCGGCGCACAGGACCTCTCACCGAGGCGCGTGGACTCTAGTTACGACCCTCGGGCTCAGTCACCGCAGCACGAGGACTCAACTGCCCCAGAGCATGAGATTTTAGTTCCCCGATCAGGGACAGAAGCCACCTCCCCTGCACTTCAAGACGGATTCTTAACCACTGGACCACCAGGCAAGTTCCTACATGTTTCTGACCAGATAGCGAAGTGGGTGGTGATTTGGAAATAGCTCAAATGGTAAAAAACATACAGTATTTTTGTTTCCCCTACTCGGTACAAACCACCGCTCTCTTTTTATCTGGGATCTGTATGTGGAAAATGTTGGCCAGCGTGCCCCTTTCCTGTCTCTGGGCCACGTTCTTCTCTTCGGGAGTTGAGTCCGCGTGCCGCAGTGACTGAGCCCGAGGGTCGTAACTAGAGTCCACGCGCCTCGGTGAGCGGTATTTATACTCCTTGGGGTAAAGAGAACAGTGAGACAACGCCGGCTGCAGGTCACGAGCAGGTGAACGAAGAGAGACGGGCACTGCGCCTCGCGGGATGTGGAGGAAGTGGGCACGGGGTCCAGCGACTGCAGAGGGCAGTGCTTGCTGGGAAAGGGGGCGACCATAAACGGCGCCTGCCGCATCCTCAAGAAACCGTCCAGGCACAGGACGAGCCGGCGCCTCAGACTCTCACCTTCCCGTTTTGCCGAGACGCCTGCCATGGGGCTTCCCACCCGACAGGCACCCTCACCACACTCCTGACCAGGTGGAAGGGCCCCTCCTCTACAGCGTGGTCCCGCCTGGTGCAGCCCCCACCAGCGGAGGGCAATGGAGGGGATGCTCCGTGACTCCCAAGGCTGCCTCACGAGGATGCCATCCTGTCCTGGGGCCTCAACCTTGGAATCCAGCCGCCACGGGTGGGAGCGAGCGTATGGAGAGGAACCAGGACCCAGCACCCACCCCCACCCACCCACGGCCCCGGCTGGGCTCCCTGCCACCCACCAGCCAGCACCAACTTGCCCGCCCTGTGAATGTGCCATCTTGAAAGTAGCTCCTGTGGTCCCCAATGAACTGCCCTAGCTAAAGTTCTTTGGAGGAGAGACGAGCTGTCTGAACCCTGTGGATTGTGAGCAAAATAAATAATTGTTATGGTACTACGTTTCGAGGTGGTCTGTGGGGCAGTCACAGATAATCCATTTTGAAATTAACCTCCCTCTTGCCACAAAACCATCTCTCATTCCATGCCCTCTTCTTACACTTTGACACTGAGGCTCCTCCATCAAGGCACGGGATCTGTGTTCCTTCCCCTGGAATCTGGGTCTGCTTGTGACTAGGGCATGAGTGACACTGAAAAGTGGAAGTGAAAGTATTAGTCCTTCAGACGTGTCTGACTCTTTGCGACCCCATGGACTGTAGCCCGCCAGGCTCCTCTGTCCATGGGATTCTCCAGCCAAGGATACAGGAGCG
The DNA here is from genome assembly GCF_023091745.1 of Budorcas taxicolor. NCBI lineage: Eukaryota > Metazoa > Chordata > Mammalia > Artiodactyla > Bovidae > Budorcas > Budorcas taxicolor. Next base: position 3,580,208 of record NC_068911.1, on the reverse strand, counting down.
GGCAGCCATTCTTTTCTCCAGGGGATCTTGCCGACCCAGGGACAGAGCCCAGGTCTCCTGCGCTGCAGGCGGATTCTTAACAGTCTGAGCCCCCAGGGAAGCCCCTAAGGGACACTGTCTGGCCCCTGAGCCTAGGCCCTGAAAGGTGACCCAGCTTCCTGCTGGTCCTCTGCAGGCGCTCACTCCTGGAACCCTGCTGCCAGGCCGAGGAGGCCCAACCAGCCCAGGTAGAGTCCCCATGGCGAGGTCACCCAGGTGGTCCAGCCACCAGCACCAACTGCCAGGTGCATGGGCAAAGCTGACTCCACGTGCTGTCCAACAGGGAAGCCAGGGGTCACAGGTGGCTCCTCACATCGAGAGTAACTGGACTTGAATAGAGCTTAAGATTCAGCTCCTCTGTTGCGCTTGCCCCTATCTCAGGCTCCCAAAGGCCACACATCCACAATTATCATCCAGAGGTTTTCCCTCCCACGCTTATTCCCATCTACATGTGGTAGGTGGTTTTTTTTTAAACAAAATTAGGATTATATTCCGTATCTAGTTGTAATCTGTTTCTCTTGCTTAAATACACATTTCACTTTCCATTTTCTTCTAATTCAAATGAACTTCCTAACCAGAGCTGAAGAAAAGATGAATAATCGATGTAATTTATGCTCATTTGCTGTTGAAATTTTTGAAGTTATGGCCTCTTAGGTGAGGGTCAAAGGATACAAATCTATTGCCTGAAAAGATGTTGTTAATTAGAGGATTTAAATAGGTTAAGTAAGAGAAAGAATTGACAATACATGTCTCTAAAGGATGCTTATCTGTGAGGCTGGGCCAATTCTAAAACAACTCTTTGAAATTAATGAAGAGTCACGAATTTAGCTGACAGAAGCAAAAGGCAGGTCTATTTATAGTAAATGTTATCTCTGGGATGTCTTTGTCGCAACTGAGGGGATTTTGGCTCCTGTGGGGTTTAGACCCTGGCATTTGGGGGCAGGTAAAGGACATCCAGGCTTCTCAGGTGATGCTGGTGGTAAAGAACCTGCCTGCCCGCACAGGAGGCCTAAGAGACTTGGGTTTGATCCCTGGGTCGGGAAGATCCCTTGGAGGAGATCACAGCAATCCACCCCACCCCCTGGGGAATCCCAGGAACAGAGGAGCCTGGCGGGCTACGATCCACAGGGTCACAAAGAGTGGGACACGACTGCAGTGACTTAGCACACACACGAGGGGTGTCTGTGATTAGCGGTTGCCATGGACTGAATACCTGTGTCCCCCTCGCTCATGCGCTGGAATCCCAAACGGGATGGGATCTGGGGACGCTGTCTTGAAGAGGTGGTCGGGTCAGGGGATGGAGCCCTCATGAATGCGATTCGAGCCTTTATAAGAAGAACAGGAGGTAGAGTCTGTTCCCTTAACGCCTCTCTCTCTCTGCCATGTGCAGGCACACCAAGAAGGCAGCCGTCAGCTCTCCCCAAGAACCTGACCACACTGGCACCCCGATCTTCACCCTCCAGCCTGCAGAACAGTGAGAAACCACTGTCTCGCTTAAACCACCCCATCTATGGGAGCTAAGACAGTGGTAAAAAGACCGTGGAGGAGCAGGAGGACCTCAGCGCCTCTGGGCCTCGCATTCACATACTGTACGGGTACAGTTCACGGTACTGTGGTCCCCTGCAGGTTCTCCCAGAGGCTCACGAACCAGGGAAGACGTTATGCTCACAGTTATGGTTTATTACAGGAAAAAAAAAAAAAGTACAGGTTGGAATCAGCAAATGGAAGAGGCGTGTGGGGTAGAGCTCCACCCCAGTGGGGCCATGCAGGCAGCAAGGACACATGACGACATGTAAGGAGCACTGCCAACTAGGGTGCTCACCCGCGCCTTGGTGCCCTAAGTTCTTAGCTGTTCTTGTTCATTCCCCAAGTCGTGTCCAGCTCTTTGCAACCCCACGGACTGTAGGCCACCGGGATCCTCTGTCCCTGGGATTTCCCAGGCAAGATACTAGATGGGTTCCCGTTCCCTTTTCCAGCAGATCTTCCCGGGGATTAAACCAGCATCTCCTGCACTGGCAGGTGGCTCAGCCGCCAGAGAAGCCCTGCCCTAGTGTTCTTACAGGCAGTCAGTTGCAGAGGTGTGGCTGGCCACCTGTGTAACTGAATCTGGTCTCCAGTCCTTTCAGTGGTCAAGCTGACACTGTGTGGTCCAAGGCCCCACCCTATATCCCATCACTAGCATAGACTCTCCAGCACATTTTAAGGCCCCAGATAAACAGAGGTACTTGTATCACCCAGGACCTGCTAAGGGCTTAGAACAGCTCCCAGGAGCCAGTCAAGAGCCAAACCTGTTACGTGGAGGTTTGGGCAACCTGGCCCTGCGGATATAAACGTTTGCTGCCCAGGGTCCCTTTCACCAATGGTTACCTATTCATTTAAACTCTGCTTTAAACCCTGCTGTGCCATTCACGCCCTTGATCTGAAGTTCATTTGGGCTGAGATGACACAGAACATCCTTACTGGGACTTCCTCAGCTGCTTCTCTTCTCTAGTTTTTGAATCTAATGAAGAAACTAAGACGGGGTTTATTTATGACAGATGGTGATGTTGTGCCTGGTGTGTTGATATGAAAGAGATGGATTAGAACAAAATGCTAGCTACATATGATGAGATAATCTTGGATTGTGATCAAAGTATAAGGTAATTATTCCGAATCTGATGCAACCATGTAGAATTGGTACTGTTCAGATCCCATAGGTAACTGTGTGGTTTAATGAATCCAAATATAGGTTAACAGTTACAGCAAAATTTCAGTAAATGTGAAGGAATTGTGATGGTGGTAATCGGGATATTATTATTTAAAACTTTAGTATTATAGTGGCTCAAATCATTTTGAGGGTCCCCATAAAAAAGCACTACTTAATAACTGTCATCATGAACATCCTCCTAGGGAGCTTGAAGAATTTTCCTTGACAAAAATCCTCAGAGTGAACAAAGACTCCCCCTACCCAACACACACCTTCCTAGACCACACACGTGGACACATGACTTGAGGAATGAAGCACTCAATATCAGTCTATTTCTAAAAAGACATCACTAGACAAAAGGCGTATGCAGACATGAGCAGCCGTATTACTGACCATGGACACGCGCTGAAAGTCACGCTTAACCAGGTTGGCAGTACCCAGAAACGCTGACTCCAGGAAACACTGGTGAGAATGTGCATCAGTAGGAATATTCATATACTGCCAACACAATGACAGTGAGATACAACAGTCTTGGAAAGCCATCTGGCAAGGCCTGGAGCCGTTAATGACACCCGCACTCTGCCAAACAGCAATTCCAACTTCAGGTGCAGATCCTGGAGAGAACCTCACTCACAAGGATTTGGCTGAGGACGTTCATAGCAGCAGCGTCTACAAAGACGAAGTGATGGGAACGACATACACATCCATCCCCAGGAGACCACGCGATGGTACAGACACACAGCGGATGCCACTGGGTGGTCCTTGTGGGTGGGGACCCCTAGCTTCCAACTGTACCCGGGAGCCTGGTCAACCCTCATCCCACAAAGCCAGAAGTTCCGGGGTGTTAACAGCCCCCAACCCCTGAGAGCTGAGTTCAATGACTGGTGGACGGTGGTGGGTAACTCACTCCAGCTCCATGACCCCTCCAAGACCTCTCCCAGAGGTGAGAAGGGTAGGGGAGGAGCCTCCTCCCCCAGGCAGTCTCCCAGAGTGGGATGGAACCCCCTGGGTCCATGATGCTCAATGTGATATTTATTATTATTTAATATTGCTGTCTATTATTATTATTTTTACATTTTCCTCCAGGAGAATGATGCAGACTCCATCATAGCTCAGGGCTAAACTCGGGGGAAATCCAGGCTAAGACTTGGCTGGAAACGAGCTGTCTTTGGGAAAGTTCCTGAAATTCTTTTACGTGCCCAAGCAGGCCTGCCATCCTCCCAAGGGCAGAAGCATGAATTGCCTCTTTCTTTTTTGGGGGTGGTTGTTCTTTCAGCTGCTCAGTCATGTCCGACTCTTTTTGAGTATTGGGGTGTAGTGGATTAACAGCGTTGTGATAGTTTTAGGTGAACAGTTTATGGCAAAGGGATTCAGCCATACACAGAAATACATCCATTCTCCCCCACCCCCCTCTCGCATCTAGGCTGCCACAAGACACTGAGCAGAGTTCCATGTGCTATACAACTGGTCCTGATTGGTTATCCATTTTAAATCTGGCAGTGTCTACGTGACCGGCCCAACTCCCTAACCACCCCCCCTCCCCGCCCCCCGCAACCACAAGTTCATTTCCTATGAGTCTCTTACAGTTTTGTAACTGTAAGTTCATTTGCATCTAAATTGTCTACTTCATTCACTTCTCTCAGCTGATTCCTGAACTCTCTTCTCTGTAGCTCACGGGGAAGAGAGAAAGGCTCTGATCTCTGGGGCAAGTTCTCACTGGTGTCCCAAGAGATCAGCTCACTTACTCCCTAACTTCATGCCGAACAGCTTACTCCCGTAAAATGCCTCTGCTAAGTCTCAGAAGCTCCCGCTGCCCTTAACACACAACTCACCCAGAGGGCGCAGAGAGACAGAAGTCCGTTTCCCAGACTTGAACGTTCCTGGGGACAAACTGGACTTGTTTCTGAACAAAATCACACAATTCTACCAAACTGTTTTGATGAAGGACTTTGTTGTACACTTGTGTCCCCCTCATCATATTCTGGAAAGTCACACTGCTCCCTCCCCAGACTGGGGAGGGGTCCAATAACAGCCGGATTGATTGACTTTCAAATTAAAAGGCATACAGTAAGCTATCTGAATGGCACCTAAACACGGGTGTTCTCTGAGCCATATTCATAATTTGCTTCCTGGTGGTAAGCAGTAGTCAGATAAATGATTAAATATGAAATCACATAAAACCTATTTAGTTTTCACCCTAATTTTATCTATCATAAAAGCTAATCAAGGGAAAATTACTCAAACTTGAAACTGGTCACCTCAACTAAAAGCAGGACAAATCCTGAAAAGAAATCTGAAAATCTTCAGTGAGGCCTAGTGATTTACTGATAATTGTGAGGTTAAAAGGTGGGGTGTTCCATGTCTCTTTATGTTGCCTTAGACCTAGTCTGGAACAAGAAAGGCTACAAGATGGGGTAACCATATAACTTTTTCTGTCCAGACTGGAAAAATTTGGAAAACTGGAAAGTGATGCTAAAATAGAGATAATTTGAAAATTATTTATTTACTGACTGACAAATTGGTTTCATCTATTCATGCAGCTATAAAGTAATTCTTTAAAAAATATTAAAAAACTAACCAAAATCTACATGCATTGAAGGTAAAAGAATTTAAAAATCTTTATATTAATTAACGCTAGATAATAACATAGGAAGAACAATTATTCTTGGCAGCTATTCACATATGTCCGCAATTTTTTAGCCATCTCTACTTTGAATACCATCTCATTGGTATTTTTTTGAAAAAGGAAGGTTTTCAATACTGTTCTATTTTGTTGTTCATAAAATTGCCTGCAATCTTCCTCAAGGTGGTTTTTATGACTAATGCATTTGAAACTGTTGACACCTTCCATTGATTTTTCCCAGTCAATCATAGCATTTTAAGTTGCAAAAACATTCCTCTCTACAGGTACTGAGGCATCCAGCAGACTCAGAATAATTCAGATAAATGGAGGCTATTATCAAGTTTTATTATTTTTGTGGTAAAATGTGTAAATATTTCAGCCTTAAAATTTACAGAGACTCTTCTTTTGCTTCCATTCAGAATACCTTCTTTGATTCAACGGTGAACAGCAGAAAGCATTTCCGCTAAGCTTAGGAGCAAGACAAGGATGTCCATTCTCGCCACTTCTACACATCATAGTTTTGGAATGACAGTCCGTCTAATCACGACACCAAGAAGGAAAGGAGATAAAGGGGATTCATATTGGAAAATAAGTTAAACTGTCACTGTTCGCAGACGACGTGACACCACGCATAGAAAAGGATGCTGACGGAAAACTGCTCGAGCTCCTCAACGGAGTCAGTAAAGCTGCAGGACACAGAGGGAGCACACAGGAAGATCCTGCATCTCTATACACTGCCAACAGAAGGTCAGAAAGAGGATGTGAGGAAAACAACCCCGCTGGCCACTGCATCAAACAGAAGAAACGACCCAGGAATAACTCTACCTCAGGAGGCAGAAGACCTGCACCCTGAAAACTGTGAGACACGGATGAAGGAAATCAAAGAGGACGTGAAGAGATGCAAAGATTTACCATGTTCTTGGACTGGAAGCATCAATATTGCCAAAATGACTATTCTGTCCCAGGGAACCTACAGACTCAATGCAAATCCTTATCAAATTATGAACGGCATTTTTTTTTCCTCGCACATCTAGAACCAAAGATCTTAAAATTTGTATGGGAACATAAAAGACCCCAAGTAGGCAAAGCAATCTTGAGAAACAGAAATGGAGCTGGGGGAATCGGGCCCCCTGACTTCAGACCGCACTGTGAAGCTACAGTAATCAGAGCAGTGCAGACCTGGCACAGAAACGCAGAACAGAACCGGAAGTCCAGGAGGAAACCCACACAACCACAACCAGTCCATCTAAACAAGGGCGGAAAGTGTATACAACGGAGACGTTCTCTTCAGTAAGTGGTGCTGGGGCAACTGGACAGCTACACGCAAGAAGAATTAAATTAGAACATTCTCTAACACCATACACAAAATAAACTCAAAAATCGATCAAAGACCTAAACAGAAGACCAGATACTGTAAAACTCTAAGAGGAAAGCACTCTTAGACATAAATTACAGCAGAATCTTTTTGGGTCCACCTCCTAGAGTAACGAAAATAAAAATAAACAAGTGGGACCTAATTAAACTTAAAAGCTCTTGCACAGCAGAGGAAACCATAAACAAAATGAAAAGACAATCCACAGAACGGGAGAAAATATTCCAAGTGATGTGACCAACAAGGGATTAATCCCCAATATATAAAAACAGTTCACGAAGCTCAGTGTTAAAAAAAAAAGCAAACAACCCAATCAAAAAGTGGGCAGAAGATCTGAATAAGTATATCTCCGAAGAAAACATATAGATGACCAAAAGGCACGTGAAACGATGCTCAGCATCACCAATCACCAGAAAAATGCAAATCCAAACTACAGTGAGGCATTACCTCACACCAGTCAGAGAGCTCTCACTCAATATTCTGCAATAACTTACATGGTGAAAGAATCTGAAAAAGAATGCATATGTGTTTATGTGTAACTGAATCATTTTTCTGTATGCCTGAAACTAAAACAACATTGTAAATAAACTCTACTCCAATGTAAATTAGAAACTAAAAAATTTCTGTGAAGAGAGTTTATTATATGACTCTCTTGAGTGTTTCACTAATCCACGATGCTGCAAAATTGTAAGTACTATTAATTTATCAAATTAAAAAGTAGAGGGGCTCCACCTGAAGATTCTGCAAGTTTAGAAATTCCCAATCACAATTTTAGAATTTTAAAATTAGATCCTGTACATGGTTTGAACTCATCAATTTATTTCCTTGCTTACTTTTGTGGGAACAAATTTCGATACCTTCCTGATTACAGACTTTATTTTCAATAATTGCATTTTTGCTGAGATCCTTAAGTTTGAAAGATCTTTTGGCATCCATGATTAATTAAAAATTTCCAATGGGACTCATTGGAAAAGACTCTGATGCTGGGAGGGATTGGGGGCAGGAGGGGAAGGGAACGACCGACCATGAGATGGCTGGATGGCATCACTGACTCGATGGACGTGAGTCTGAGTGAACTCCGGGAGATGGTGATGGACAGGGAGGCCTGGCGTGCTGTGATTCATGGGGTCGCAAAGAGTTGGACACAACTGAGCGACTGAACTGAACTGATGCCCTAAATTAGGAGGATTCATTTATTAAAGCAAACCCCCCCCAAAACCCACAAAAAACCCCACAACAAACCCTCACTACCATTGTTGTTCACTCAGTCGTGTCCGACTCTTTGCGACCCTGTGGACTGCAGCACGCCAGGCCTCCCTGTCCATCATCAACTCCCAGAGCTTGCTCAAACTCATGTCCATCGAGTCAGTGATGCCATCCAACCATCTCATCCTCTGTCACCCCCTTCTCCTCCTGCCCCCAATCCCTCCCAGCAACAGGGTCTTTTCTAATGAGTCAGTTCTTCGGATCAGGTGGTCAAAGTATTAGAGCTTCAGCTTCAGCATCAGTCCTTCCAATGAATATTCAGGATTGATTTCTCTTAGGACTGACTGGTTTGCTTAAATGAAATAGTATTTTTTTCCTCAATGTTGAAACATTTCTGAAATGCACTGATGATGGGAAGCAAAGAGAGAAAGTTTTGAAATTGTTTCTTTTAAATTTAGCATCATTATTGAAATGATTTTGTAGTTGAGTTACTCTGTGAATACAAAGCTGTTTGCAAATGGTGACAGGCACAGTTTCTGTTCCAATTGGTAGAATCTTGCTTCATATTTGAAATAATTATGTGGGTGCCACAACCAGTTCCAAGTATGCTTTTGCCACACAGATTTTAATAATTTAGTGAGAGTGCTATTTTTACCTCAACATTATTCTTCATAAAATTTTGTATTATAAGATCAGTCCCCCAAATCATTTTATCTCCAATGTTGAAGCTTTTAACTGAATTTTCAAAGATTCAGACTTGAAACTGAAGTTTCAAAGATTTTTTAAGAGGTTTTGCCTTCAAAGAGATGACTTCTCAAAGGCTCTACTTTGACTATGTGAACTGGATGAAAAAGACCACACTAATGCATTGAACTGATTTTCTATTTGAAACATCTCACGGTGTTGATACAATACCAGCATCATTTAACTGTTTGTGAAATTCTTCTGATGAAATAGACATTTTAATAGCTACTGCTTCACTTTTTATAGATATGAGGCAAAACTGGGGAGTAAAAATGAGCAACACTGATTTAGAAGTACACTCATTTGATCTAAATGAAAAGTCACGCTCCGAAGAGTCTCAGGAAATCTACCTTCTACAGCTGCAGAGGTCACGCTGCCATCTTGGTCATTTTAAAACGGCTGTGCTCAATCAACCTGCGAAGTAGACACTGGAGTGTTTTCCGCCGGTGGGACTTTCTTCTGGCTTCCGTGGGGGGACTGCCGCCCCCACGGCCCCCGCTGTCATCGTTGTCCAGCCTTTCAGTCGTGTGGTCCCATGGGCTGCAGCACGCCAGGCCTCCCTGTCCTCCACTATCTCCCAGCGCTCGCTCAAACTCATGTCCATCGAGTCGGTGATGCCGTCCAACCGCTCCATCTCCCGCTGCCCTCTGCTCCTGCCCCCGATCTTTCCCAGCGTCATGGTGAGCAGTACAGGTCGACAAGCGTTTTGTGTCAATCATGTACTTGTCATCAGCTTTCTGCAGATGTGGAAATTCGGTCCTTAGATTTTCTTAAACATGCACTTTCACTTTTCATTTCCAGTTGATTGTTACTGTAAGAGTTTGTTGTGAAATAAAAAGGCATTACCCAACCATGAAATACACACCTAGGTGTCGATTTCGCCCATGTAATCAACGTCCAAACTGCTACGGCAAGAGTGTTCATGATTCTAACACACTCACCAACAGGCCACACACACCTACATATATTTTCTTCCCCATTTCTCACCAGCCTCACCAACCTCTGGAACGGCAGCTTCACTCAATCTGCAGGTCAAAGCGCAGGCAGCTACACTGAATACTTCCCTTCAACCCAAGCTGGACTATAAAGAAGGGTAAGTGCCAAAAAACTGATGCTTTTGAACTGTGGTGCTGGAGAAGACTCTCTAGAGTCCCTTGGGTAGCATGGAGATCAAACCAGTCAATCCTAAAAGAAATCAACCCTGATGCTGAAGCTCCAATACTTTGGTCACCTGATGCAAAGAGCCGACTCACTGGAAAAGACCCTGATGCTGGGAAAGAGTGAGGGCAAGACAAGAAAGGGACGACAAAAGATAAGATGGTTGGACGGCATCGCCGACTCCATGGACGTGAGTTTCAGCAAACTCTGGAAGATAGCAAAGGACAGAGAAGCCTGGCGTGCTGCAGTCCACGGGGTCGCAAAAGAGTTGGACACAACTTAGCAACAGAACCACCAGAACCACCACCGCCGCCCCCCGAGAATGGAGTGAGCACTGTGCAGCCTCTCCTGAGTCCCCCCGTTTACCAGCAAGCCCACTGTTTCCTCAGGGGGTCCTCGACATGCTCTCTTTGAAACACAGGTGTCACTTTCTGTTGGAAATGTGAGGAGGCACAGGGTGGATGATCCCAGACTGCCTTTCAGATTTTTCTCAGATGTGAGTGAACTCCATCTCCTGCGTGCACGTTGCACACCCCGCCGGGCGCGGTGAGGGCTGAAGCTCCAGCTACAGAGAGTCCTTCCCACCTGGGCTTATTCTTCCACAGTGACTACGGCCCCGCAGAGTCAGACATCAGGAATCTAGACAAGTGCTGCCCTGGACAAGAGGAATAAACTACTTCAGGCAAATCGGGAGCTTGGGTGACCCTAGTGGTGATACATAGGAGCCTGACCTGTCTGCGATAAATAGGTAAGCAATACATGACAGTTACACAGATGACCGGTAACGAGACCGAGCCCTCCTCTAACCGAGTTCCTCCGAGGAGTTTACGATTGACCCCTGCCTCTCCAAGCACCTGTTCCCCTCTAGACAGAGGGGTGACCGAAACCGAGCAGGCCTGTGGGCCCTCCTGGGCATTAAAGCCTTTCCGTGTCCCCCATCTCGTTTGTAGGGCTTTCAGCCTCCTAGACCTTCTCTGAGCTCCAAACGGCAGTGTGCACACGTGTGTGTGCGGTTAGTTGCTCAGTCGTGTCCGACTCTGTGAGAGTCCACGGACTGTAGCCCGCCAGGCTCCTCTGTCCATGGGATTTCCCAGGCGACAGTCCTGGAGTGGAGAGCCATTTCCTTCTCCAGGGGATCTTCCTGTGTCTCCTGCATTGCAGGTGGATTCTTGACTGCTGAGCCCTTTGGGAAGTACCTCCAAAGGGCAGGTCCAGTTACTAACGAAAGACATGCAGAAAGATGCATTTCCTGACGGCCCCTCAGGCACGTGGATAACCCATTTGATATCGATCACTGATCTCTTCTGCAGGAACCAAGGCAGAACCCCATCCAGGTGGCGGGCGGTCACTGCAGGCTGAGCACAAGCCTAGGGACCCCAGACTGGCTGATGACTGACATCCCTGTTCCCCCACCACCAACCAATCAGAGGAGGGTTACACAGCCTGCAGCCCTCCCCCCAGATCTTGCCTAGAAAAACGTCTTCCCTGAAACTCATCAGGGACTTCAAGTCTTTTCTCTTTTTCTGGCTGCACTGAGGGGCGTGCAGGATCTTAGTGCCCCAACCAGGGATCAAACCCGTGCCCCCTGCAGTGGAAGCCTGGAGTCCTAACCGCTGGACTGCCAGGTGGATCCCACTTCTGAGTCTTCTGAACACAAGCCCCCATTCTCCTTCCTTGGTCCCGCAACGAACCTCTCTCTGCTCTAAACTCTGATGCTTCGGGTTGGCCTCACTGTGTGTCAGGGACATGAACCCGGGCTCGACAACAGTGATACACGGGTGATATACAGATATGTGATACACAGATAGATGGATGGGTAGGTGATATGTAGAGAGACAGGCGATAGATACAGAGAGATGATAAATCAGGGTAGACAATAGGTAAGTAAATGAAAGATACTACACAGATGATAGGTGATAAATGTGTGTGTGTACGCGTGTATGTAAGTAATAGATGATAAATGGGCTTCCCAGGTGACTCAGTGGTAAAGATTCTGGCTGCCTAACGGGAGATGTGGGTTTGATCCCTGGGTGGGGAAGATCCCCTGGAGAAGGAAACACCAACCCACTCCAGTGCTCTTGCCTGGATAATCCCATGGACAGAGGAGCCTGGCGGGCTACAGTCCATGGGGTCCCAGAGTCTGGCAGGACTGAGCGACTCAACAGCAACAGCAACAGAAATGCGATAAATTCATGACGCACAGATGATGGTGGCGAACAGGTAAGAGACAGGCGACAAAGGAGGACAGGCCCATCAGCTGATCATGTTGCTATAACTGTCAAGTACTTTTAGAGCCAGTAACTGACCATGCTCGAGGGGACCACTGGTATTTGGTAAATTCACTGTTTTGCGTAATGTTAAGCAGAGTTTGGTCTGACTGTGTACCGAGACGTCTCCTACTCAAGGAGCTTAGAATTTATCTAAGCTTTAGCTCCCTCATCTTTAAAATGAGGGTAACAAACACTTCTGGAGCCTAACACAAAGGTGCGCTATTGAATAAGATGGTTGTGCGAGGGCACTCTGAAAACTGCAAAGTAAAAGCACCATCCTTTCATTAGAGAAGGTGCTCCGATGTGAAACTCAGTCACCGCAGACTGCCTCAGCATTTCTGCCAAACCCATCAGGGAAGAAGAATACACGGTTTCCTCCGGCGAGATAAGAGACGTGGGGTAGTGATGACAGTTTATAGTCCTCCATAGATTTTCTTTTCTTCCAACTAAAAGATAGCACCTATTGTGTTCGATCTTTTAATTAAAAATATTTATCAAAGTATCATGTACATGTAGTTAAAAAAATCAAACAGTATCACAAGGCTTATAAGGAAAATCAGTCTTCCCACCCCCAAGTCCTGTTCCTCACAGATAACTGCTTTTAACTTTTTTTTGTTGTGGTAAGATAAACGCACCACAGAACTGACCATTTTAACCGTTTATCAGGGCTTCCCTGACAGCTCAGTTGGTAAAGAATCTGCCTGCAATGCAGGAGACCTCGGTTCGATTCCTGGGTTGGGAAGATCCGCTGGAGAAAGGAAAGGCTACCCACTCCGGTATTCTGGCCTGGAGAATTCCCCGGACTGTATAGTCTGTGCAAAGAGTCGGGCACGACTAAGCGACTTTCACTTTCAACCATTTCTGTGGCGGTAGCATATTCAATAGCAGAGACATTACTTTGCCGACTAAGGTCCGTCTAGTCAAGGCTATGGTTTTTTCAGTAGTCATGTATGGATGTGAGAGTTGGACTGTGAAGAAAGCTGAGTGCTAAAAAATTGATGCTTTTGAACTGTAGTGTTGGAGAAGACTCTTGAGAGTCCCTTGGACTGCAAGGCGATCCAACCAGTCCATTCTGAAGGAGATCAGCCCTGGGATTTCTTTGGAAGGAATGATGCTAAAGCTGAAACTCCAGTACTTTGGCCACCTCACGCAAAGAGTTGACTCATTGAAAAAGACTCTGATGCTGGGAGGGATTGGGGGCAGGAGGAGAAGGGGACGACAGAGGATGAGATGGCTGGATGGCATCACTGACGTTGAGTCTGAGTGAACTCCGGGAGTTGGTGATGGACAGGGAGGCCTGGCGTGCTGCGATTCATGGGGTCGCAAAGAGTCGGACACGACTGAGCGACTGAACTGAACTGAACTGAAGAACACTCACCAGAGAAGGCAATGGCACCCCACTCCAGTGCTCTTGCCTGGAGAATCCCAGGGACGGGGGAGCCTGGTGGGCTGCCGTCTACGGGGTCGCGCAGAGTCGGACACGACTGAAGCGATTTAGCAGCAGCAGCAGCAAGAACACTCACAGGGCTATAGAACCATCACCACCACCATCTCCAGAATCGTCTCATTTTACCAAACTGAGACTCTGTGCCCATCAAACACTAGCCTCGCACCCCCTCCCCCAGGCCCTGGTGCCCACGAAACTGCCTGTTCTCTGTCTCAGTGACCCCGACTCCTCCAGGGGCCCCACGGAAGCGGAGTAGCAGTGTCTGTTCTTCTGCATCTGGCTTATTTCACTGAGCATCACGTCCTCACGGTCCATCCGCGTTGCAGCAGCTGTCAGAACTTCATTGCTTTTTAAGGCTGAGTAACATTCCATCTATATAGGCATTTATGTATAAATGCAATACACTCTTGATAAAATACCATATATAAAACGTGTGGACGACACGCTGCTTATCCGTTCATCTGCCACCTGGACTGTCTCCACTTCCTGTCCACGGTGACTAACACTGCCTTGAACACGAGGCTCAGCAGAGTGCTGCGTCTCAAACAGTTCACGTTAGAGTCCACCCAGCCCCCCCAGACAGGATACCTGGTCTTCCCATCTAGACAGGATCTGACGCTTGGAGGCCCAGCATAGCTCCTTCAGCTGCCTCTGCAGGAAAACCTCATTGCTGTGAACAAAGCCACGCCGTGGTAAATTAATCCTTGTCGAGAGGTCGGCAACATCAGGTGTGAATCTAAGGGGAAACTTTCAGTTGCTTCAGATGAAGAGACGAGCCTACTGGTCACTGGTTTCTCTCTCAGGTGTTAGGGGGTCTCGGAGGCAGGAACCCAAGCGATGCTGTGACACTTTGCGGCCCCTCCGCCTGCCGGAGGAGGGAGGGAGTGACATGTCAGGGGGACCAGCGGGGAACCCCCAGGGCTGAGCATGTCGTCCTCCACTGGGAACACAGTCGGATGAAGTCTGCAGGAGCACTCCAGCTCCAGACGTGGGGCTCAAAGGGTCTCGCCAGCCCTGCCCTTTCGCCCTCTGGTTTCCGGGAGCAGCCAGGGTGACACCACCATCCACATTTCCAGAGAAAGCTCGGTGGGCAGTGGTGACGCCTTCCTGCGTTTCCAAGAAGAAAGCCCTTCACTGATGAGCTGGAGAAAACGGAGTCTGAGGAGGGCAAGGAAGCATCGTGGGCAGTCTCGAACACCCGAGAGGACAGAGGCGGAGCTCCGAGGGAGGTGGGGGAGCATGGACTCTGAGCGTGGGGGGCAGGTGGGGCCGGGCTGGCGCCTCTGGGCACCAAGGGGCGCTGACCCCCCAGCCAGAGCGTTCCCAACCCCCGTTCCCCCGCACGAGTGCTGCCCGGAGCGACGGGGACTGCGGAGGCGCTTCCTCCCGGGAGTGTGCTCCTCCGTCGTCGGCGGCATCTCAGCAGCACCTTCGCGCTGCGCCGCTCCGTCTGTGTGCCTTCGCCAGCTCCTCCTTCTGCTGCTCACCCCGGAGATGTCGGTGTGGCCGGAGACTTAGGGCTTGGAGCTTGTGCCTTCTCCGCCTGGTTATGTAGAGTCCCATCCACCCCGGGTGTACCACAGATAATGAAAAGAATCCCAGGTGATATGAATGTAGGTGGGAATAGTTTTGTGTTATAAAGCCCGTTTCTCTTGCAGACCCCAACCTGCAGGACGAACACCAGACGCCTCCTGCCAGCAGCCCTCAAATAGCAACCCTCGGGTTAGGTGCTTAGCGGACCTGCCGAGCCCGGGTCGGCCCTCAGGCAGCACCTCCGTCTGGGAGTCTAGCGCCCCGGTCCCCACCCTTGCCCCTTCAGATGAGCTGTTAGCGTGCAACCCCTGCGGCATCTCAGGTGTGACCCTGCTCAGGTGTGGAGAGCAAGTGCAGCCTCTCTGCTTCCTGCCAGGGTCTCGCTTTCCTTATGAGGCAACCCCTCCCTGGTGGACGGAAAGGTGGGAGGGAGACTTATCTTTGCCCGGTCATCCTCTGCCACCCCCAATACCACCTTCTGGGAAAACACTCAACCGTCCAGCCTTCCTATTCCCCAAGGAGGCAGCTGTGGGCCCAGGGGCAGCCTCGTCCTCAGGGCACTGGGTCCAGGGAGAAGCCCTGCGGGTTTCCAACAAGAGGGGGCTGCTCTGCCCCTGGGTCTCAGCTCCCATCCGCCAAGAAGTGGGCTTCCTCGTTCTGCTCCCAGGGGCCCAGTGGGAGCCTGCAGCTCCTTCCTAGTAGGATAACTGGGTCTGCTTTCTTGCCCCCAAGAAGCAGCCCTGCCTCGTGGCAGTGTGGTGCTGACACCCAAGAAGTGGGGCTGAAACCCCACCAGATGCCGGATCCCAACAGCAACTCCCTCTGATGTCACTTGCTTCTGGAACTTCTTCAAAATCAGCTCATCTGAATCACAGGTTCTCACTCAGGCCCAGTCCAGGACGTGAGACTGCTCAGCTGGACCGATCACAGGCTCATCAAACAGAGTGTCTTCCTCAAAACCCCCTCCAGCTCCTTCCTCAGGGCTCCCATCAGTCCAAGCTGTTACTATGAGAGCTCTGCCGGGTCCTGCTACGACCGCCCCACTGAAAGACCCACCGTAAACCGCTGCAGACACGTGGTGAGCGGCATGGTGCTCCCTCCCCTCCAAAGATATGTCCACGTCCTAATCCTGGGAAGCTGCAAACGTGATCTTATTTGGAAAATAAAGGTCTCTGGAGATGTAATTAAGGATCCTAAGGTGAAGAGACCATCCTGGGTTATCTGGCCGGCCCCCAAGTCCAGTGACCAGCATCCTCACGAGGGGCAGAGAGTGCAGGGACGTGGCCGCAGTCAGGGGCAGCGACAGCCGCCGGAAGCTGGGGGCAGCAGAGCACGGGCTCTCCTCCGGAGCCTTGGGAGGGAGTTGTCCTACCGACGCTGGGTTTTGGACTTCTGGCCTCCACAACCACTCGAGGAGACATTTCTGCTGTTTTGAGCTGCTCAGCACGTGACGGTTTGTTACAGAAGCTGCAGGAAGTGGACACAAGCCTAGACCTCAAAATCACATGCATCAGCGCTAGACCCCTCACCTGAGACTCACGGTTCGCTGATGAGCTGGGCTCAGATTTAACCACTGTGGGTGAGAAACCAGGCGCTGCTTGGCCAGTGGGTGAGTCGCCTTCCGGGGAGCTGACAGTCAGTAACCTTCTCATCTCAGACCCTTTCTATTCACCATGTTATAGTGTCTCCCCAGACTCTGCAAAGAAAATACCATTAGTGGTGTCTAGGTCGGTCAGTCTCTCTCTCTCACGCGAGAATGAACGCCTTAAGGTCACACTTTTCCATAAGAATTCTCTCCTCGAAATATGTTTCATTTGTTCTGTGGACTCTCGGTCCAGAAAACCGATGGATTCACTTGTTCATCCTTTATGCATTTACTGGATGCTGTTAACATGATATATGTTACCAAGGCCCTTGGGAAACGAGACTTAGGACAGAAGAACAGCTGACGGCATGCAGAGTGGGGACAGCTGGGCCAGAGAGATTAAGCGGGAAGAAAGCACGCGTCCAGAATGTGCACTGCGAATGCCGGATGCCCCACCACTGGGTCAGCATCGATGCCTCACTCGGGATGGAGCCTGCTCGTGCTAACGCAGTCGCTCCAAACGATAGAAGAATCACAGCTTAAGGATACATAGAAAATGAAGAAAAGCCACAGTCACCAGCACTCGACGTGAAGGCGACTGTGTTAGTGCTGATAAGCATCCGCATGGCACCCGCACGCCGCAAGGTTCTACACGACAGCTCTGACTCCAAATGTTCTGTCTTTTGGTCAGATGCCCTGTTATAATTTGTGCACCAAGCTACAGGAACAAGCCTCTTAACCATGAAAACTATCTGTTCATCTATTCAACAAATGGCTGAGTGACACAAAGTGGAAAATCACAGAATCTGGACTCGGTACCACACTGCCTGCGGCTTGGGCAAGTCATCTCACGGGCCTCTGCCCCCACTTCTTCACCTGTGAAGCAAGGATGGTCTCTAGGAGGGAGGCAAGAAGATCATCCAGGTTCTGGGGTGGGATTGTGGGGGACTGACCACGTGCCTTTTCCTCCTCTGTTAGGCCCTCACTCGTAACCACAGGGCCCCCCGTGCAGCCCTCAGCACAAGGGTGGGGGACGGCAGGGACACCAAGTCCAACCACTGAATCTTAGGTTCTAAGAACGAAGTCCTAGTCACAAGCCAGACGGGGTACAAGCTCTGCAGCGGCAACATCCCCAAACTTAACGTCACTCCCGAGGAAGGAAATCTCCCGTGACTTTGTGGAGGAGAAGGGACTTGGACGAGAACAGGGCTGAGATGTTGGTGAGCTTCCTGCTGCCTGAATCCCCTCGTCAGGTGGATGCGAAGGTTGCAGGAAGCTGGGGTGGGGGTGGTCCGCACAGGTGGGCTCAGCGAGAGTCAGTAGGTGAATGAACAAAGAGGACGTCGATCGCACCTACTAAAAACTCCCGCAGAACACAGAGATGTGAATTCTAGACACCGCCTTTTCAAAGAGTTTACCTCGCCTGCAACATGGGAACACCGACCACATATAACAGAAAGAATATGGGTCACTGGAGTCAGGAAAGTTCGAGTTCAGACTCTACCTACAGCAGGAGATACCACACCAGGTGGGCCTGGGGGACTGAGAATACGGCCAAAGTGATGGCTTGTCCTGTCTGCATCAGGTCATAGAGGACACCGCGGTTCCCATCCTGAGCTGCCCCTCTCCGAACCCTCGTGCTGCCGGGAGCCAGCTTCCGTGCCTCGAGCAGCCCTTTGCAGGGGCTCACCTGGTGGGGAGCTGATGGCCACGTCTGGGAACGTGGGAGCCCGTCTTCCAGCCCGGTCAAGCCTTCAACTTCAGCCCTGGCTAACTTGACTGTGCTCACGAGACCCCACCCCGGCCCGCCCCAACGCCAGCACCACCAGCCAAGCCCCTCCCAGGATGCTGAGCCCTAGAAACCATGCGGGATAATCAATACGTGGTACTTCGTTTCGAGGTTCAGGGGTAATTTGCTGCGTGGCTTCCCAGGTGGCGCTAGTGGTCAAGAACTCGCCTGCCAATGCAGGAGACATAAAGAGACGTGGGTTTGACTCCTGGGTCGGGAAGATCTCCTGGAAGAGGAAGTGGCAACCCACTCCAGTATTCTTGCCTAGAAAATTCCACAGACAGAGGAGCGTGGCAGGCTGCAGTCCATGGGGTCTGAGAGTCAGACACGACCGAGCACCTGAGTACACAAATGCCAGCTACTATTCCACCTCTCCCCAGAGAAAGCAATGGCACCCCACTCCAGTGCTCTTGCCTGGAAAGTCCCATGGACGGAGGAGCCTGGTGGGCTGCAGTCCATGGGGTTGCGAAGAGCTGGACACGACCAAGTGCCTGAGTACACAAATGCCAGCTACTATTCCACCTCTCCCAGCTCCTCCTGGGTAACCGTGGGCACTTGCTGCTTCTCGCTTCTTATCCATAAAACGGGTCTGGGCGGTCACTGCCTGCCCACCCACATGCCCGGGACTCTCCTAGAGGTCCCTGCAAGGGGGTCTTATACACACCATGCATCTTTGCGAGAAGGCAAATTCCCAAATGCTGAATCCAGGAAGTGAAGGTCGACTGGACGGTCACTGAGCCCAGTGTCTGGGCTATTCCTCACACCCACAATCTAACATCTGGACTCTGACTGAATCACAGCCCCACCCTCAGAGAACAGGCTGTGGGGCTCAGAGGTGCAGGTGGGCACAACGGGAACGAGGAGAGAGATGTCTCACCCAGAGCCCAGCTCTGTCCATGCTCTGTGGGCTGGTGCGCTCTCAACTCAGCTGAACCTCAGATGCCTTCGACAAGCTGCATTTATTCCTGCTGGAAACACTGAGCACACTGAAGGGGTCAGAGGCCTGCAGAAGCGCACAAGGTGGCCGGAACTCACGGGGGCTGCCCGGGCCTCCTCTTGCCGCCTTGCTGTGGGCACTGGTGCCCTGTGATAGCAGGCCAGAGGTGCCACGTGGGTTTCTGAGATGGCGCTAGTGGTAAAGAACCCGCCTGCCAATGTAGGAGACTTAAGAGACGTGGGTTTCATCCCTAAGTGGGGAAGATCCCCTGGAGAAGGAAATGGCAGCCCATTCCAGTATTCTTGCCTGGAGAATCCTGTGGACAGAGGAGCCTGGCGGGCCGCAGTCCACGGGGTCGCAAGGAGTCGGGCACGACTGAGCGACCTGGCATGTGTGCCTGGTGCCATATTAGGCAAAGCCCATTAAAACCATGACTACGCTGACCCACGGTCAGTGAGACCCGGAGCCTCGTTCTTCTGCCGGTAATGATCCACAATTTACAGAGACATCTGCCCTCTTAAGGGGCGACCCCTTGGATCGCTGGCTGGGAGTTAGAGGATGGCTGGAGGGGCGAGCAGTATACTTACAATTCCTCCAGATACTGACTGCATAACACTGGCCTCGTTAGCAGCCTGCTGTTAAGGATGGGGCCCAGACAGAAGCCCCCATCAGCAAAACCCAGCCGTTGCACGACCCGAGAAAGTGAGCGGGCTCCTCTGTTCCTCCCGGCAACACCTCTTAACACCAGTGTTTGAAAGAACTGTAACCGTTGTCGTTCAATTGACTGTTGTGTACTCCAAGGAAGTTCATGCATTCTCATCCACTTAGCAAGGGTCTTGTTTACGGAACTCATTATGAACAATTTAAAAACCACCACCCTACGTATACAGAGTTAAAACCTTTTCCTCTTTAAAGCTGATGAACAGCTCTGTGAATAGATAATACATTTGCCGTTGCTTGGTCTCTAAGTTGTGACTCTTTTGCGACCCTATGGACTGTGGTCTGCCAGGCTCCTCTGTCCGTGGGATTTCCCAGGCAAGAATCCTGGAGTGGGCGGCCATTTCCTTCTCCAGGGGATCTTCCCGATCCAGGGATCAAACGCACATCGCCTGCATCGGCAGGTGGGTTCTCTACCTCTGAGCCACTACGGAAGCCCTAGGTAATACATTTATGTGGTTCAAACTTCACAAGCTACAAAATAAGACCGAGTGAAAACCTTCCTTCCAGCCCGCCTCGGGCTACCTAATTCTTTTCTCAAGGTGCAACTGATCTCATCTGACATCACACACGGGCACCGAATGCCCTCCGCACCCGCAGATGCAGGAGCTCGGATACAGGGGTGGGGATGGGTGACTGTAAGTCAAGGGGCTTGAACACCCGTGGATTCTGGTGTCTCCTGGGGTCCTGGAACCCACGCCCTGTGAGTGTTTCCAGACATATGTTTAGTGTACAACCAACCAGGTGTGTGTGTGTGTGTGTGTGTAGGTCTACACATGTGCACACACGCAGACAGCCGTGTGTGCATACAGTGGCGGGCAGAGTGGATGTGCTGGCGTTGAGAGCTGGCTGCTGGGAAGGAGGTCCTGATTCTGCGGTGGCAGAACGCTTAGCCAGTGGTTGCCATGGTAACACGGAAACCAGGAAATGCTTGCAATGACCGGATGGATCTGGCTAAGATTTCCAGGCAACATGGCCGAAGTGCCTGCTGGCTTCTTTATGCTAATTTCCTCGTCTCTGAACCTTCTGTCCTTAACACACTTTCGTCACTAGCGTCTGATGAGGGAACTCAGGCCGTTGTGCTGTGCGCGGCACAGGTTCTTCTCACCTTGCCATGTCTCGTGAGTCTGCTTAGGGCAGGCTGTCGTGTGGGAGGCACTATTGCTGCTATTACGTGATCAAATCTGCTTTCTTCTCTTACGGCTTCTGAATTTGCCTCGTGGCTACACAGCTCCCCAAACCCAGGATTATTTTATAACCTAACCTTCTCCTTGATTATGTTTGTGGCTTTCTTTTAAAAATAATTTTGTTCGAATTATTTTTGTGGATGTGGGACTGACTGCCCAGTTGTGCTCACACTACTGAGACGCCAACTTTGTCACAAACGAAGTTTTCATAAATGTGTGCGTCTATTTCTGGACTTGTTATTCTGTTCCATTGATTTTTCTGTCTATTGACGTGTAGATCTTACAGTGTTTTAGAGGAGGCAGGCTTAAAATGTTTTAGTATCTGCTAGGGCTGTTCTTCTCTTTTTCACATGTTCCTCTCTGTTTTCACCTGGTTTTCCACACCAACTTGACATCATTCAAGTATATTGGACACACACACACACACACACACACACACACACACACACCCCATCTATTGGTATTGTGATAGGGTGATGGCAGCTTTGATTTTGGAAGTCATTTTGGAAGTGTGGGCCTCTCCTTCTATAGATCTTCTGATGCAAGAATGTGATATATGTTCCCTCTTATTCTAGGCTGATTCTGAGCTCCAGGAGCGTGTTAAAGTTCTCTTCATAATGAACCTGCACATTTCATTCTTAGGTATTTTACCTTTGCGGCTGGGCTGTCCCTGCCTTTTTAAGGGAATCACTTCTTGTGTTATATCTTCTAATTAGTTGTGTTATAAGGCAAGCATTCTTTATGTATCAGTATTGTTTCTTTTCCTTTTCTTTTTGCCTGCAGTGTTATACCACGTCTCTCTCCTCTCTGAGACTTCCACTTTGCCCCCACCCCCACGGCGGCTTCTCACGTCCAGCCTCCCCTCTCAGGGGAGCTTCTGACTCTGGGGCTGGCATCTGACTCGTGCAGCTGCGAGCAACGCAGAGCCCTTCCTTTGTGTTCAGTGTGCTTGCAGCCTTTTCCCGAGCTGTCAGCTCTGCCGCTCAGATGTCTTGTTGTTTGCAAAGACAATTCTAACCCACAGAGAAGATGACATGGTCTTCTTCAGAAGATCAGCAGAGATCTGATCAGCAATGGAGAGATGAGCAACGGAGCTGGGCTTGGCCTGACATCAATCCTGGACCAACGTGAGGACTGCCCTTGGACTTTTTGGTTACACAAAGCAGCAAATGCTGTTTTGTACGAAACCAGACCGACTTGATCCATTTCACCCCCAAAGCTTCCCCCGTGACTCAGGCAGTGACCTCCCTCTCTCCTCCCAGCCTCCATTCGCTGAGCGCCACTTCGTGATGGACAGGTATCACAGCCCGGGGACGTCCGCAGTCAGATACTGGAGATTTATTCTGTCCTCTTGAATGAGTCCTGTTTTCCTGGTTCTTGGTGTTGCCTGTAGCTTTGCGCTGGTGGCTGCATGTTTGAAGAAACGGCCCCCTCTAGGTCTTGTGGACTGGCATTGACCGAAAAGACCTTTACCAGCCAGGTGGTAGGGCGCTGGGCCTCCGTTCCTCCCTGCCCGCACGTCCAGTCTTTTCTCTCGCTCTGGCTGCTGTCCGACTGGGAGGCGAGCTAGGAACCAGCCCCTCAGGTCCCCCGACTGGCGGCGGGAGCTCGAATGGCTGTGTCTGCCTCTCTGCCATCTGCTCCGTCACTTGCAGAATGACTCAGGCCACCAAGGAGGCTTGACCACTGTGAAGCTTTAAGTGGTTTTTAATTGTGCAATTTTATATGGCTGTCATCCTTAGCCATGGCTCAGAGCATACGCAGCCCAGACCACTGTTCAAAGGTGGGATGCATACTGAACTCTGAATTTTAAATACAAGTTAAATAGGAGAATAAAAAAGAAATAGGGAGACTTCAAATTTGTCTCTAGATGACACTTGGCAGCTCTTTATGACAGTCATAAATTACCCACGCTGTGTCAAAAATGACACACTGAGGTTCCTTTCTATTTTTAAAACTAGTGTTACAGCAGGAAGCCACGGCCCTGCCTGACTTGTCCCCCATCTCCCAGAAGAGTCTACCCATCTCTCTCCCCAATTCCATGTTTGTGTGGAGATGCTCACAGGTGGCGCTTGAAACCACCTCTCTCATCTTTTCACTTACAATAAAACACGACTTGTTTCTAAAACAGTTAGTTTTGAAATCGAAGCTGCAAGAACATCAAACATCTACCCAACTCTTGGGTAGACTGTAAGGAGTCCAAATTTCGGACTGCAAGGAGATTAAACCAGTCAATCTTAAGGGAAATCAACCCTGAATATTCTTTGGAAGGACTGACGCTGAAGCTCCAATCCTTTGGCCACCTGACTTGAAGAGTCGACTCATTGGAAAATACCCTGATGCTGGGAAAGATTGAGGGCAAAAGGAGAAGGGGGCGACAGATGAAGAGATGGGTGGATGGCATCACCCACTAAATGAACATGAGTTTGAGCAAATCCTGGGAGACAGTGGAGGTCAGAGGAGCCCAGTGTGCCACAGTCCATGGGGTCACAAAGACCTGGACATGACTTAGCAACTGAGCAACAACGTTTGTCCATGTGCCCATTTCTAGGATATAATGGATAGCTGAAATTCAAGGTACATTTCAATATAAATTTTTTATTTTAAATTTTAAATAAATCTAGCCTTTTCTATAGTTTTGGAAAACCCCCTCTCCCTCCCTACATTTCATGAAATAAATGTTTATATAATTACTTGTGTTAAACATTCTTTCAAAGTTATGTGGACCCACATGAGGTGGTTCTAACTCCACTTCATGCACGCAGAGTTACCTGACCACCTTGGCTGAGCCTGAGAGCTCCATGTCTGAGTTCCGCCCTATAAGCTTCTGGACAGAGTTTGTGGGAAGAGGACTTCACAGATTTGAGGGCGGGATGAGCAGCAGCTGCTGTTCCCAGAACACCCTGAGCAGACGCAGGGGTGGGCAGACGCCAAGCGTCCCTGGGACAGTGGTCCCCATCACCCCCACTCTGCCCAGGGTGGCCAGCACACCCTCTGGGCTCCACATCACAGCATCCTCTCCTCTTCACCTGCAGACCCCTGGCCGTGGTCCAGAGGGACAGTGGCCATCCAGGTGTCCCATTGTCCTCGCCATGGAGTCCCAGTCGCCGTGCTTGAAACCGCTGCCTGTGCTCCCCTCCCTGTATCTCCCCAGAGGACCCACCCTGCCCACTGCTCTGTGCTCAGGGGGAACCGCTGAGTGACTTTTCTACGATCTCTCAGAACCACCCTCCAACCCTTCACTTCCCACGTGTGTAAAGGACCAGCGTCTAGAGAAAACCCCTGGATCCAAAAAACTCATAGAGGCCCTGCTTCTCTGACCCAGAAAAAGGTGTGAAACGGTTAAAACACCTGCGGCGGTTCTCGGATGTGCACATGCTCAGCTGCGTCAGACTCTGCGATCCACGGCCCGTAGCCCACCAGACTCCCCTCTCGATGGGGTTTCGCAGGCACGAACACTGCAGTGGGCTGCTATTTCCTTCTCCAGGGGCTCTTCCCGACCCAGGGGTTGAATCCAAGTCACGTCTCCTACATTGGCAGGCAGATTCTTTACCACTGAGTTTCCCAGGAAGCCTTGCAATGGTTCCTATGATGACATAATACCGTGAAAGAGGCTGGTATTCAGAAAATACAGGGAAACCCTCAAGTAAATTCATAACTAAATGCGATTTTGTTTTTATTCCTTTGCGTGATATTTCTCAAGCCTCGAAACCCAAAGCCAACAATCCCCCAGGTCCCACGAAGCCTTGTCTGGAGGACACAGTCGCTGTATCTGCACCTTATCTTCTGACCTGGCGCAGACGTGTCACGATGACTCTGAAGCGGCCGGTATTTTCCGCTTCCTGCTTTTGTGTGCTTCTCGCCAGGGGTTCAGAAAGCCTCTCCTAGTCTGACTCCTGATGCGAAGGCGGCTTTTGGATTCAGGTAGAATGTGGCTATTTGTGAAACCTCATCCTGGCGGCGAGTCCTTCCATTCCTCTTGGGATTTAAATGAACGCTCTTGACCACTGGCTGGCAGTCAGGACTGAATCTATTTGGGATTTTAATTTGACATGTGCAGTGCTTTTTTTTTTTGAATTTGAATTAGTTAACAGCTTTTACACATTAGATGACATCCCCCAAAAATCTTGATTTCTGACCCCTTCCAGAAACCAACTGGAAGCATCAGCATTGTGGGTCCTCAAACCTACCCGCCAACAGGTAGGGAAAGGGCTCGAGCAGCAGCTGCCCTTTGGGGCTGTAAGCTCTGGTCCCCACCAAGCCCTGCTGTCCGAACCCGAGCCCGCTGCGTGCATTCACTCGCCTGCCGGGCTGCCCCGTGGGCCGTGGGTCGGAGGCTCGGTCCTTCCCGGGACGCCTCCCCAGGCACCGCCCCGGACACCAACTGCAAGACGCTCTCCTCTGGCCACTGCGTCCTTCACAGACTGTCCGGCGCCCGGCCCTGCGAGCTCTTCAGACATTCACTGCTGTCCTAGACAACGCAAGGTGAGCAGGGGACATCTCTCCCTGCGTAGAAACTTACACTTCAGTCAACTGACATTTCTTTGTTTTTTTTTCTGTCTGGGAGATTTCAGCCCACTTGTAAGCTTTTTATCCTCGTGTTCTTCTCCAATTCTTTGCTGCCTTTCAGAGCCTGTCAGTCTGGATGACATTATCAGTCTGTCCGTATCAGGCACAGCCGCAAAGTCAGGTCTCCTCTGGAGGTGCCAGCATTCTCTAGGGTGGCTGTGTTACCTGTCACAGCATGGATTTCACATTGAATTTTTCTTCCCCTATATCAAAGTCTCTCTCCCAATCATTTTCAGCTTTTTACACCAGATTCTTTCCAGAGGACTTTAGAAGTGGCTGTTGGGTCTGGTTGCAGCGGGGTGCAGGCCCCCAATTCTGGCCCCATGGCAGTCTGCCTGCCCCTAACACCCCACACTCCAGCCAGACTGCATGCCAGCAGACCCACGGACAATGCCCACGTCTCTTCTCTTGGCTCCTCCCCCTCCCGAGCTGCCTGATAAATCTCAGTTTGAGCTGCCTTCCCTAAGAAGGGTACCCCACCCTAATAGGGAAGTACAAACCCAACTCCATGCTGGCTCTCTTTCTTTAACTTTAACCTTCTGCTACCAGTTAAGAATGTTGCCTATAAGGTGGCAAGGAGGTTCAGGAGGGAGGGGACATATATACATACCTGTGGCTGATTCATGTTGATGTATGGCAGAAACCAACACAACATTGTAAAGTAATTATCCTCCAATTAAAAATAAACTAAAAAAAAGAAAACTGTCTATAGGCTGAAATACACAGGGGAGCCTCCCATTCTCACGGCTCTGACTTTTCAGGGCATAACACTTCTCCGTTTACACAGAGGTAAATATTGGCAGAGGCTTTTCAGGGGGCACTAGTGTGAAGAACCCCCCCCCCGCCAGTGCAGGAGACGCAGGAGACTTGGGCTCAATCCCTGCGTCGGGAAGACCCCCCGGAGTTGGAAACGGCACCCCACTCCAGGATTCTTGCCTGGGAAATCCCATGGACAGAGGAGCCTGGAGGGCTACAGTCCCTGGACTGGAAAGAGTCAGATGTTACTGAGCAACTAAACACACAGTAAGTGGCAGAGTAGAGAACAAAACTTGTCTTCTGGGAGGTTTACAGAAACACTGTGCCTGACCAACGTGCCCAATTACAAGAACAAAGGATTCCGATACCGAGAAGTTTGCACCAACCAACCACAGCCCCTCCCCTTCTAGCATAAAGGCAGCCTGAGTTCCGACTTGGGTAAGATGGTTCTCTGGGGCACGAGTCCACCATCTTCTCAGTCTGCTGACTGTCTGAATAACATCTCTATTCCTCGTCCTGACAACTCATGTTGCGATTTACTGGCCTGTCATGTGGTGAGCGGTAGGCGCTTGGACTTGGTGACATGATCTCCTCCAAGCAGCAGAGCCCCTGCCCGGCCTCCAGGTCCCTATGCCTCTGGCTCATGCATTTATAATAGCACCTGCGTCAGCTTTGCATCAGTTTACAAGTCTGTTCCTGCACCCAACTTCAAGCCCCTTGAACACTGGGGCCTTTCATTAAACTATTCATCTTTGCACCCTGAGTTTGAGAATACTATAGGAGTGTATTGGTCAGCTATTGCCACAATAATGCTGTGTAACAAAGCCCCCAGGTGCTTCCCTGGTGGCTCAGACGATACAAAGTCTGTCTGCAACACTGGAGACCCAGGTTGAGAAGATCCGCTGGAAGAAGGCACGGCAACCCACTCCAGCATTCTTGCTTGGAGAGCTTCCATGGACAGAGGAGCCTGGCAGGCTATAGTCCATGGGGCTGCAAAGAGTCTGACACAACCGAGTGACTGAGCCCACAGCAAAGCCCCTGAGCTCTCTGTGGACAGTGATGAGCACTTCCTTCTGGCTCCCGTGTCTGCCAGGTGGTAGGGATTCCACTCATCTCCACTCGGTTTGGCTGTGCTTGGCCAGTTTGCCTGCTCGGTGCTCGTCTGTGGATCAGCTGGACCCCAGAGGCGTGCAGTGTGCGGCCCGGCTACACTGGATGGGCACATTCTAAGCCTCAGCATCTCACCTGCTGCCCCATGTGAGCCGAAGTGTGACATGCGGCCAAGCCCAGTGTCCAGTGCTAAGAAAATGCTCTGCCCTCCATGAAGCTATGGCCAAGATCTGGATGCACAATAAACTACAGGGGAGGGAAGGAGTCACACCAGTGATTCCGTCTGCCCCAGGGTGTTTAAAATATTTATGGAATCAGCAAATATGGGCTGTTCAGGAAATTATGAAAGACTCCTCAGGCTGAAGCTGAAGCTCCAACACTTTGGCCACCTGATGTGAAGCACCGACTCACTGGATAAGACCCTGATGCTGGGAAAGACTGAGGGCAGGAGGAGAAGGGGGCGACAGAGGATGAGATGGTTGGATGGCATCACCGACTCCATGGACATGAGTTTGAGCAAGCTCTGGGAGATGGTGAAGGACAGGGAAGCCGGGCGTGCTGCAGTCCATGAGGTCGCAAAGAGCTGGACACGTCGTACAACTGAACAACCGAAAGCTCGTCAGCTGCATAGAGCGCATCAACAGCAATGGCACACGCACCCCAGTGAGAGCCCGCTCTGGGTGGCTGCTCTCCACAGGACTCCCAGCATCCCCCACCGTCTCTAAAAGCAGCACCGACTGGTTCAAACCCACCTGGAGAGTAAGTGCCACAGATGGACAGCAGCCTTGCCTGTTCCCCATGAACGGACGCACAGGGCTCCATCTGGGCGGACATGCCTCCAGTCCCCACGTCCACCTCCTCGATTAATGTTTGTTCTTTTGATTACTTGAGGAATTTCACTACAGAATATCAAGGGAGACGGGCCCTTTCCAAGATTCTGCGTGTGGCCGTTAATCCTGGGGATTTTCACGCAATGTAATTTGTTTTTTAAGTTTTTTTGTCTGGTTGGTGCAGAATTTTCCTTTACCACTTGAAGAGAGGCAGAGGTCAGGAATAATATGCATAAATATTTATTTCCCAAACAGTTAATTCTTACTCTTAAGATGATTTGGGAAAGTGGAGGGGAATAAATTTTCATTATGTAGCAGAAAATGCTGAATCATTTAACAGGCATTTTCGAATACCTGCCTGTGAAATAAAGGCAAGGCACACAAAGCGAAGGAATGCCTGGGACTGTTCAGGTGGGAAATGTGCCCAGCGCAGCGGGGACAGGAGAGGGACAGCAGCTGAAAGAGGGGCACTGTGGTCAGTGAGGGGCTGCAGGCTGCAAATCCCACTGACCTGGTTCTTATCGCCTGAGGCTGGAGATGCAGAATGACACGCGGGCAATCGTGTCGCTAAGCGCTGTGGACAGGAAGTCCTCACCGCCTCTGTGGACGTCATTCAACAGGGCAGCTCTCACAACTCGTGCACAGAGATAAGTTTTGCTGAGAAATGTCTCATCATCAGTTTTCTATAAAAACCACATGCACTATTTCAGGGCGCCCTCAGTTACAGGGGTTGGTTTTAGACCGTGTATTTCTCTTCTCCAGGTTTCTGCACTTTGTGCCGTGGACCTTCTTTGTTGTGGGGTGTTCCGTGCACTGCAGGATGGTCAGCAGCATCCCGGTCTCCACACTCTAGAGGCCAGAAGCCCCGCTCACCCAGCCTGACAACCAGAAAAGTCTCCAGACTTGGCTACCCTGATGCTGGAGGGCATCCCATCAGCCCTGGTTGAGAACCGCTGCCTTAGTCCCACCTACAAGCAACTGTGTGGTTGCTAGCCAGGGAAATGCAGACGAAAACAAGAATTCAGTGCTGCCTCCCTTCCCCGGGTTTGCAGGAGCATCACATCCAAGAATTCAGCGTGTTGGCCAAAGAACCGAGGCAGGCCGTCCTAGCGGAGCGCTGGGACAAGGATTGTGGAGGCAACTGGTGGAGTCCATTCAAACTGAAAAGGCCGTTTCCAGTGGCCGAGACCTCTCGCAGCATTAACTCGGCAGGCAGCAATCCTGGCACCTTTGCCACGAGGAAGCATTTAAATGATGTTTGTCACAAAATTACTTGAGTGAGTGAAAAATGGGAAACCTCCCACGTGCCCATCAACAGGAGAGGAGCTCATTAAACAGCTAAAAATAACGAGGTGCATCTGGGTGTGTGAACCACGGAGAACCGAGACCAAGCACTCAGAAGATGGAAGCGCATTGCGCAGTGAAAGGCCCAGGATAAGCGCAGTGTGTCCCTCTCACTCCCTCCCTGCCTCACGTAAACGCCATGTTTTCTTCAGTGGCACATGTCTATGGAAACAGAAGCGCCTGGGAAAGCATCTGGAAGCAGTCTCGGAGAGGGGCAGGGCCACTGGGGCCCCAGTCTCCTTTTCCTGAAGGCCTGGGGAAGGCGTTGGTGGCGGCTGGGCTGGGAGTCTCGGGGTGGGGGGTGGACGGAAGGACAGGCTGGGCGAGTGGGCAGGTGGCGCAAGTCAGCGTCCGTTTCAGAAGCAGGGCATCTCCGCGCAAGCTCACAGCATCAGCGTCACCATTTTAAACAGTCTTCGTTTGTTACAATACTGCTTTTATGTTCCAGCTTTTGAGCTGCAAGGCGAGTGGGATCTTAGTTTCCTGACCAGAGATAGAACCCATAACCCCCTGCACTGAAGGCGAAGTCTTAACTACTGGACCACCAGGGATGTCCCCAAAGCATCACTATTTACAATAACCAAAAGGCAGATCAGCCCAAATGTCCAGAATTGGTAAATCCATAGCGACAGAAAGCATATTAGCATCCGTCATGGGGTGGGGAGTGTGACTGATGGTACAGGGTCTCTTTCTGACACAAAAAAGTTATAGAATTAAAGCCAGTGGTTGCACAACCCTATGAATGGACTTAAATGCCACTGAACTGTGCATTACAAAGTGGGCAGTTTCACAGGATTCACCTCAACAAAAATACATTGTTAAAAAGCAGAGCGGCACTTATTTTGAGAACCAGGTGGGCTCAACCATGAGCACCACCCAGATCTGTTCCTCCAGGAAGGATCTGGGTGGTGACACCAGAGCCAGGATGACCCTTGATGAAGGACATGTCTGCTGTTGAGGACGTGGGGAAACGTTCGCTCCTAATTAACAAAAGTCAAATACTTGGATTCGTGACAAAATGCTGAGGTAACAACTCCACTAAGCCAGACACTTGGTAGAAAAATGTGAAGAAGGTACAGACCTGGCCCTCAGGGCCTCTAGGGGTAGAAACGGTCACGAAAACAAACCATCATGTGATAAACTGAGTGCCAGAAGGGTGCTGACCATTTAGGGGAAACACAAGGAAGGAAATGACTACCTCCCTGAAATGTCAAACAAGCACACCTCCGAGTTGGGGGGTCTTTTAGGGTCCCCGTCATGGGGGGAGGAGAGGAACGCAGAAGGACAGCATCTGAAGGCGTCTTTAAGATGCAGATAGAAACGCCCACTTTCCAGCGTAGCGTGAGGTTAGATTTCCTGCGTGCTCAGAGGTCCAGCCTCGCCTGCCAAGGGCAAGGCTCTCGCTGCCCCTAGGGCCTCCCCTAGGCCCTCTCAGCAGCTCCCGTGTCCCTGATCCATGAGTGTTTTGAATCTCAAACCCAACCCCCCACCCCCCATTTTAAGACAATGACTTTGCATCCTTCTCCACCTGAAACGGAAGCTGCCAGTGTGAAATGCCTTTACTTTCCCAGGCTGCGCCCACAAGTCTCCCCACATCTGGGCTGCCTCCTCCTTCCCTCCTGCTGCTCTGGGGGCCCCCAGATCAGGACCTGCCCCCTCCACAACCCCCGTGCTCCAGAGCCCCTGCCTTCAAGCTGCCCTGCTGTTTCCACCTCATCAGTGTGGGACGTTACAACCAAGGGGCCAACACTGCTGCACTGTCACGAACTGAGTCTATCGTTTCCACAACGGCTCCTTCTTTGCATCTTACGACCTGTGCGTTTAGACGAAGGTGTCTAGCATGACTGTATCAGGCAGAGTCCTCTCACCGCCCTGAAAATCCCGTCCTCGCTTATTCCTCCTGCCTCCTCCCAAGCCCTGGCACCACCCACCTTCAACCATCGCCATAGTTTCGCTCTTTCCAAAATGTTACACACTTGGCATCACAGTCCATGAGCCTTTCGGCCTCGCTGCGTTCGCTCAGGGGTATGCATTTAAGGCTCCTCAGTGCCTGTCCACGGCGTGACAGCTCATTTCTTTTCAGTGCTGAGTAATAATCTGCGACAGGAATAACCACGAGTATCCCCGCATCGGCCGAGGGCATCTCGGTTGCTTCCAATGTTGGGTGACTTTGGTGAAGCCGCTCTGAGCATCTGGGGGCGGGTCTTGGCGTTTTAACCCAGGCGAGTCTCCCCGCCGCACTCCCTTCCCCGCAGCTCCTTCTCCACCTCCTTCCCCGTCTCTCCCTTTCTTCCCTCACCTCCAACTCCACGCAGCCTCTCCTTTCTTGGCAGGTTTCCGAACCAGGTTTGGCGTGCTCTCGCGCCGGAGCAGGTCAAAACGTGGAGCCGCTGAGGTCTGCAGCACAGAGAGGCGGGCTATTTGCAAGGTGGCCGAGCGGGGAGACAGAACAAGTCTCAGACCAGCTGCCCCGAAGGCAAGGGGCCGACGGACTGTGGGATAAGCTGCACGGCGTGGGGGGCGCGTGGGGTAGGTGATGGGATAAGGGGCGGGCAGGATGGCTCTGCGCAGGCGCCACTCAGCCAAGGCGCCACCTGAGCGTGGGGTTTCCGCCCTCTGACGTCAACGTCTTTGGGCGCACACTCGCTCACGCTCAGTTAGGGGGCTTAACAGGCTTTGCTCCAAGCGTGCGCGGTTCAGGACACTTCGGCTGTGTACGACTCTTTGGGACCACTCCATGGACTGTAGCCCACCAGGCTCCTCTGTCCACGGGACTCTCCAGGCAAGCACACTGGAGTGGGTCGCCATTTCCTCCTCCAGGGGATCTTTCCAATACAGGGATCGAACCCGCGTCTCTTACATCTCCTGCACTGGCAGGTGGATTCTTTACCATAAGCGCCACATGGGAAAGCCCACAGCCGACTCCAAATTCCTGGACCACAACTCGGGCAAACAACTTGTAGTTTAGGCTCTGTGCTGCTTGGCGGGTGGTGCAAGTTTTATGCAGACAACCTTTGATGAGTGAAGGCGCGTGAAATGGATTTGAGTAATGACTACCCAGGGCTTCGGTAAGTTTAGCAAAGCGGTTCTCCAAGTCTGGTGTCTGAAGCAGCAGCAGCAGCAGCAGCAGCACCACCACCACTTGAGAACTCACTGGAAATGCAGTTACCGGCCACCCCGGGCCTGCTGAGTCAGACAGGGGAGTCACGCTGTCTTCTGCGTTTTAATTTCCCTGCGTGATACTGAAGAGCCTCCGAGTTTGAGAGCTGCAGCACCAGACACACAGCCGTGGACGACCCTGGCATCTCTGTGCTGAACAGCACCCAGAGACAGTGTGCAATACCTTCCCACACCCTCCAGAACAGGCACACCAAACACTGCTACAAGGGTCCACCAGGATGCGGAGGAGCTGGAACCCTCACACACTGCCGGTGGGAACGTACAGTGGTGCTTCCACTGAGAAAAGTCTGGTGTCTCTGGGACTGAACACAGTCAGCATACAACCCAGCAGTTCCATTCCTAAACACCCACGAGAAATGAAAACATACATCCACATGAAAACTTGCACACCCAAGTTCCCAGTAGCACTATTTACACTAGCCTAAAGGTAGAAGCAACCCACGTGTCCACAGATGAAAGGATAAACACAATATGATCTATTCACGAGCGAATATTATTCAGCCATAAAAAGGGATGAAGAACTGACTCCTGTGCTAACACGGATGAACCCTGAAAACACCACCTCAGTGGAAAAAACGAGGCTCGGAGGAAACCTGCCTTGTACGGTTTCATCTGCATGTAACGCCCAGAAGAGGCAAATCCGGAGAGACAGAAAGGAGGTGGGTGTTGCCAGGGGCTACAGTGGGGGTGGAGAACAGTGGGTTGATGTCCACATCATCAGAGTATAGGGCCTCTTCTTGAGATGATGAAAATGTCCTAAAGTTGACTGTGGAGACAGCTGCACACATCTGGATTATCTGGAGAGCCACTGACACCGGACACTTTAAATAGATGAACTGTAGCCCAATGAAGCTACTACACACACACACACACACGCACACACACGCGCGCACACACACACACGCGCACACACACACGTCACTCTGGTCAAAGAGGTCCCTCTAGTCAAAGCTGTGGTTTTTCCAGTGGTCATGTACAGATGTGAGATTTGGACCATAAAGAAGGCTGAGCGCCAGAGAATTAGTGCTTTCAAACCGTGGTGCTGGAGAAGACCCTTAAGAGTCCCCTGGACTGCAAGGAGATCATACCAGTCAGTCCTAAAGGAAACCAACCCTGAATAATCACTGGAAGGACTGATGCTGAAGCCCTAATTCTTTGGTCACCTCATGGGAAGAACTGAGTCACTGGAAAAGACCCTGATGCTGGGAGATTGAGGGAAGGAGGAGAAGGGGACCACAGAGGCTGAGATGGTTGGATGGCATCACCGACTCGATGGACATGAGTTTGAGCGAGCTCCAGGAAATAGGTAAGACGGGAGCCCGGTGTGCTGCAGTCCGTGGGGTCGCAGAGTCTCACGTGACTTAGAAACTGAACAGCACCACAAAGCCCTGAATGGCTACAGAATGCCCCAGGGGAGGCTGTCTCTCCACTGTGACGCTTTTCTGCTTGTATTTTTCCTCCGAAGCAGCTCACGTGGGTCCCTTCTGCTCTCTCCGGGTGCCGACCCTTCTCCTTCATCGTGCTCATCACAGTTTGTGAGCCATCTTTGCTTTTGTTTCATGAGCACCTGGTTCTCCCACGAGACCCTGAGCTCCGCCGCGCCGGTGCCAGGTCGCTTCTATCTGCAGCACCAAGCACGGTGCCCGGCACGGAGAAGGCGCTCAGCAGATAGTAATCACATTAGCTGATATTAACGGAAATGCTAATTAGCTTCCACGCACCTGTGGGGAATGCATCAATACTCTTCAAATGCATGCAAAAATCATTATAATTGCTTTTCTTCTTCACTGAGCATAAATTTCATATAATTGCCCATCTTTGAGTTGGAAATAAACTTGGAGAGGTCGCTGTCATTGATTGCATGAATTAAAAAGCCCCTAATCCCAGCTGACCTTTTCATCTATAAACTCCTAATCTGGCGTAGGGGGAAGGTGTGTGATTAGGTGAGAAGCTTTGTAAAAAGTCAGATGGAACCTGGGAGCATCCACCTTCATTATCCTGTCTGAAAGACAGGCCTCTGTCGGAATCTTGACGTAAATTTATCAAAGCTGTCCACTCATGTCAGTCTTGGGTTTCAAGATTTTATTATTTCTTGAAGGTTTGTGACAAGAAGGTCAAAGAAAAGCATGACAATGGAGTCTGATGTCAGGAGAACAAGATTTTCCAAGGATGAAGTCGGGCAGTGCTTATCAGCGGTGCTCTCTGACGGTCCACGACTGCGTTCACTTGTTTGGGCTCACGGTGCAGAGCACCACGGGGCTTCCCAGGGGGCGCTGGTGGTAACGAATCCGCCGGCCAACCCAGGAGACTTGAGAGAGGCGGATTTGATCCCTGGGTCGGGAAGATCCCCTGGAGGGGGGCATGGCAACCCACTCCAGTGCTCTTGCCTGGAGAGTCCCATGGGCAGAGGAGCCTGGCGGGCTGCAGTGCCAGAAGACTCAGCCAAGACTTAGTGACTGAACAGCAAAAGAAAACGCCAGCGTTAGACACTCCTTGGGTGGTATTTCGACCACATGGCATATACGCTCTTATTACACCAGGGTTACTTACTACATAAATCTGAGACGAACTCTGACAGTTCTGATAAACCTGACCACACGATTCTGGTACAGCACAGATGCTTAGTGATGCCATTCCAACAGGTGTGAGGTGACACTTCCTGTGCTTCCATCTCCATGTCCCTGATGGTTAGGGATGTGAACACCTTCGCATAGGCCTGTTGGTCATTTTGATGCCCTCTTGGGAAAAAAGTCTATTTTGTTCTCCTGCCCATTTTTAATTAGATGTGTTTTTTTTTCTGTTATTAAGTTCTATAACTTCTTTACCTATTTTGCTTATTAACCTCTTATCTGATACATGGTTTGCAAAAACTTTTCTCCCATCCTGTAAGGTCTCTTTTCATTTTGTTAATTGTTTTTATTTCGGGCAGAAACATTTGTGTTGGATGTAGTCCCATGTGTTGATTTCTGCTTCCCTGTTTGTGCTTTTGGAGTCATGTTAAAAAAGAAAAAAAACCAACACTCCCAAGGCCAACACTCAGGAGCTCCTCCCTATGTTTTCTTCTAGGAGTGTTAGGGTGTCAGGTCTTAAATTTCAGTCTTTGATCTTTTAATGATTTAAAGATGTTTTTCATCAGCGGTTGTTTCATGCTACTATAAACAAAAGACAGTTTCTCATCTTACTGGAGGGCTCCACGCAGCCCTGTGTCTTTTTCATCAGGTATCTTCATATACCTTTGGAGACAATTCCTCCTCCTCAGTTTTCAGGGGGCAGGACTCAGTGGTGAGAGTTTTCAAGCCCTGAAGACTGACTAAGATATTTTTGGACAAAACACTGGTCCTGCCTCTGATCTCTACTCCCCAAGGACCCTATGAGCTGCCTGCGTAAACAGTGCTTCATCTGGCTAGCAGCTGGGGCTAAACTGTCCTAGCTGACATGTTTGTTGGTTTTTTATTTAACTAACAAATATTTTCCCCTAGCATTTTCCTTAGCAGAAGACCTAGGAAAACCCCATTTGCTCTGCTCAGTGTGATTATGGAGCCATCTGTGCGTGCCAAGCATAGTGCATGGTGCTGGTTTGACTGGAACTTACCTTTGATTCTGGATCAAGTCTCTCCCTTCAATGACAAAAAATTTTTAGGTATTTCTCAAACTGTGGCCCCAAAGATTTCTTCCCGTCAACTGGGACCCTTGTTAAAAATTCAGATTAGAAC
Source organism: Budorcas taxicolor (assembly GCF_023091745.1). Taxonomy (NCBI): domain Eukaryota; kingdom Metazoa; phylum Chordata; class Mammalia; order Artiodactyla; family Bovidae; genus Budorcas; species Budorcas taxicolor. The sequence goes on along the minus strand of NC_068911.1, from coordinate 3,543,413 downwards.
TTGTCTGGGGCTTCCAGGTGTTGCAGTGGGAAAGAATCTGCCTGCCAATGCAGGAGACGCAGGTTCAATCCCTGGGTTGGGAAGATCCCCTGGAGGAGGAAATGGCAACCCACTCCAGTATTCTTGCCTGGGAAACCCCATGGACAGAGGAGCCTAGTGGGCTATAGCTAAGGAAGACAGAAGGGAAAAAAAGCCCGAGCAGGCCTCAGACATCACAGTCGTTCACTGTTGTTCAGTTGCTCAGTCGTGTCCTGCTCTTTTTGACCCCATGGACCATACATAGCCCGCCGGGCTCTCTGTCCATGGGATTTCCCAGGCAAGAATACTGGAGTGGGCTGCCATTCCCTTCTCCAGTTGTCCCAGTAACACTCTAAGAGAGAGAGAGAGAGAAATCCTTACAATATCCTCATGGAAGGAGGTTGTGAGCCATGCTTTTATATCCAGCCAAACTTTGCCTGAAGTGTAAAGACTACCCACAAAACTGTGCTTGACTGAGAAGACATCATTCTGTGAGACCTTCTCAGGAAATTACTAAAGGCGGCTGAGTGCTGAAGAACTGATTTCAAATTATGGTGCTGGAGAAAAGATTCTTGAGAGTTCTTGGACAGCAAGGAGAGTAAACTAGTCATTCTTACAGGAAGTCAACCCTTGAATATTCAATGGAAGGACTGATGATAAAGCAGAAGCTCCAATACTCTGGCCACCTGATGCTAAGAGCTGACTCATTGGAAAAGACCCTGATGCTGGCAAAGACTGAGGGCAAGAAGAGAAGGGGGTGACAGAGGATAAGATAGTTGGATGGCATCACTGACTCAATGGACTTGAGTTTGAGCAAACTCTAGAGAAGCCTGGAATGCTGCAGTCCATGGGGTCTCAAAGACCTGGACTCCACTTAGCAAATGAACAACAAACCCCCAAGCAGCATGTGAACAGAAAAAGAAGAAAATCTGTTACTTTCTTTTCTTGAGAAAAGCATAAGCGTGGTATTAATACCTGACAGACTGCAGGAGCAGCATACACAGGGCCACCATTAGTCACCATGGATGATAACAGTAGTATGGGTAACACTCCAGCCAGCCACTCTCTCCCATGACTGTAGATGCAAAATCTCTAAATAAAACACCGTACTAGCGAATGAATGGAGTAATGGCATCACACACATCACAACCAAGAACTTTATTACGGACTATAAGAACAGTTCAATTTGAGGAAATCTAATAAAATAATGTACTTCAATGGGAAATGAAAAGATAATCATTTTATGCTGAAAGGGCATTTGAAAAATTTCAGTATCCATGCTTTTAAAAAAGGCACCCAAAGAAATAGGGATGGACCCACGGATCCCCTATCCACAGCACCTAATGAAACATATCCACCCCTGCTTAGCACCCAGCCTCGTTCTCCAGCACTGCCGCTGGGGTCAGGGGCGGGCCACTGGCGGTGGCCGTCACTGTGCTGCGGCTTCAGACTGCACCGGAGAGCCTCGACCGTGCAGTGAGGAAGGGCGGACACCACATCCAGCACATCGCGTCCCCCCGAAGGGACTAAGCGTGGGTCTACTCCGCCTCTGGAGCCAGTCGCCAGTGTGCAGGAATTACAGGGACCAGGGGGCCTTGCTGAAGGCACCAGGGAGACGCAATCCGCCAAAAGCACCTCAGAGTTTTCTGCAGTAAAAGTGCAAGGAGAAAAGACGGAAGGGAAATCCTGAGACGGAATAAGACTTAAAAGATAACACTACTTTTTTAAGAAGTGGGCAAGACTGAGCTAGCGTGTCCTGCGGAGGCACACTGGGCCATCAGTTTTTTTTCCCCCAGAAATGCAAGAAGTCCGTCCGAGGAACGCACTGAAGAAACGCTCACCCACGAGCCCTGGAGACAGACGTGTGGGGAGGCTCATTCCAGCTCTGCTGGTGACTGCTCAGAGCTGCAAACGAGCTAAACGCCCCACAACGGGAGAGCCCATAAAGGGCCTGCCCTTCCTTCTCCCAGAGAAGGCTTACGCAGCGACTAAACAGAGGAACTGTGGCCACACGCATCAATACGGATAAATCTCAGAAACAGTCCAGGATGACAAAACCAGCCGAAAGATCCGTACAGAAGGTTACCTTCAAGAGGGGCCTCCCAGGCGGCTCAGTGGTAAAGAGTTCACCTGCAGGAGTAGGAGTCGCAGGCTCAGTCCCTGGGTCAGGAAGATCCCCTGGAGGAGGAAATGGCAACCTGCTCCAGTATTCTTGCCTGGATAGTCCCATGGACAGAGGAGCCTGCTGGGCCACAGTCCATGGGGTCCCCAAGAGGTGGACGTGACTGACCAACTGAGCACACACACTACCTTCAGTGTGCGGGGCTGTAAAAACAGAAAGAATGCCCCACCAGATCCATGGAGGGATCTCTGTGTATTAACAGCAAAAACCATAAGCACTAACTCTAACCCCTAACCTCAACACAAACCACAACCCTAACCCTTGACTGTAACCCCTCGCGAGTGTGCGGAGGGGCTACAGGCATCCCTGGTGGGGCCTCGGGCGATGGCTGTCTGGGACGGCACTTGGGAGAGAGACACCACTGTTCCCAGGGCGTTTCCACCGCAAGCGAGCCAGTGAAGGGCCCCACTGCAATGTGCAGAGTGGGGAGGCGTCTCAATTTGGCAAATGAGGGGAAAAAATGACAACCATTTTGGCAAAGCTGAAGATCTTCATATTTCAAAATGCTACAGCACAGACAATGTGTTTTGATGACCACACGATTTCATTTATCTTGTGATCCCCGCAAATGCACTCTGTGAGGAAAGAAAGAGCTGATACTTTTCCTCCCACTTATTTATTCAACAAGTATTTATCGAATCTGGCATGCCCTGGGTGCTAGATCAGAGGATACAGAGAGTAAAAACTCCTGCTGGCCTGGAGTTTCCACTCTAGCCAGAGACACAGACAATAAGCAAACAGGACAAAAAGGAAGGGCAGAACACGATGGGAGGCACTAGGGGGGCGGGATGAAACGATGGGGATGCTGGTGGTGGGGCTGGTGTTTGCAACGAGTGGTCAAGAGAGATCTTACTGAGAAAGGGGACGTCGGAACAAAGACCTCAAGGGGGAGAGGTGTCGAGCCATCCTGCTGTCAAGGACGAACGTTCCAAGGAGATGAAGTGGTCTGTGCAAAGGCTGCGGGGCATTAGGGGGACAGCAAGGAGGCTGGAACAGGATGGATGAGAGCAGGTGAGAGAGAGAAAAGGGCAGAGACAGACCAGCCGGTGGACCTGGAAATCCAGCATGTGGAGGCAGAGAAAGGTTCTGGGTATGGATTCATACCTTCAAAGTGCATGAAATTAAAAGATGCTTGCTCCTTGGAAGAAAAGCTATGACAAACCTAGACAGTGTATTAAAAAGCAGAAACATCACTTTGCTGACAAAGATCCAGAGAGTCAAAGCTATGGTTTTTACAGTAGTCATGTATGGATGTGAGAGCTGGACCATAAAGAAGGCTGAGCGCCAAAGAATTGATGCTTTTGAACTGTGGTGCTGGAGAAGACTCTTGAGTCCCTTGGACTGCCAGGAGATCAACCCTGAGTATTCACTGGAAGGACAGAAGCTGAAGCTCCAATACTTTGTCCACCTGATGAGAAGAGCCGACTCACTGGAAAAGACCCTGATACTGGGAAAGATTGAAGGCAAAAGGAGAAGGGGCCATCAGGGGATAAGATGGTTGGATGGCATCATTGACTCAATGGACAGGAGTTTGAGCAAACTCTGGGAGATGGTGAAGGACAGGGAAGCCTGGCGGGCTGCAGTCCACGGGGTCGAAAAGAGTCAGAGGCGACTGAGCAACTGAACCACCACCACCTTCACGGTGGGAGCTCCAGGAGTCCCCGATGGTTTGGCTGTGAGATCTTAGAGTCAAGAGTGCCTTTAAGGTTTCAGGCTGAGCGGCTGGAAAGAAGGCAACATCAGCTTGGAGGGGGAGGCTCTGGGTGTGGGGGCTTCGGAGGAAGACCCGGGGCTTGGCCTTGGACATGTCAGCGTGAGGGGATGGCCAGCCGTTGTACTATCTCCTGCCATAACAAATGACCACAACCCAGGCAGTTTAAGACAGCAGGCAACTGTGTCTTCTCTCATAGCTCTGGGGGCCAGAGGGGCCACGATCCCTCTGGGGGCCAGTCTTGCTCCCTTCTCTGGGGCAAAGTCTCGGCGAGCGGCGAGGGTGGGCATCTTAGGCAGAGAGACAGCAGGCGACAGAGAGCCTTTGTGGCATCGTGGTGGGACTTTCAGGGGCACGGCTTCTCCCAGGAGGTTCCCCAGCCCATCAGCACAGGGACAGTACCATCGCCCAGTGCAGCTGAGCGGTGGCATCAAATACTATCAGGAATGACTTCTTAGTTACACACATCATCACGTCTCTAACACCAGATGAGACCTGCAGAGAGTGTCCCAGGAGGCTCAGCGGTAGAGAACCCGTCTGCCAACCCAAAAGCCACAGAAGACACAGGTTCCATCCCTGGGCTGGGAAGATTCCCCTGGAGGAGAAAGACTGGGAAGATTCCTGGAGGAGGAAATGGCACCCTACCCTAGTATTCTTGCCTGGAGAGTCCCATGGACAGAGAAGTCTGCCGGGCTAGTCTGTGGGGTCAGAAAGAGTGGACACGACTGAGGGGCTGCACATGCACACACGAGGCCTTCAGATCATTTGCTGAACTCTTGAATTCTTAGGTGAGCAGAGACAGGGAGATGCAGACCTCATTATGGTTAGATGATGTGGGAGGGAGGGAGCTGGGTTTCAAACGCAAACCTCCAGCTCTTCTTGGCATCTCTGCCATGGTGACCTTCAAACCCCAGTGACCAACTCTCAGAGCAGAAGAGTGCCTGGACTGAGGGTTTGAGTTACAAGCAACAGAAACAGAATCTGGCTCGAACCCTGGAGGAAGCTTTGCCAATGACATCGCAAACTCCAAAGAGCAAGGACCCCCTGTGCAGCCCAGGGAACTGTACTCAGTAACTTGTAAGAACCTATAATGGTCAAGAATGAGAAAGAGCTTGTCTACGTAACGGAATCACGCTGCTGAATGCCTGAAACTACAGAAGACTGTCAATCAACTCTACTTCAATTTAAATCATCAACAGAGCCCGGACTCACACAGGAAGACACTGCAGCCCCACCCCAGGCACCGGCTGGATGACACACGCTGGGGCTGCCTCAGTGGCTGGCTCCCGACACCGCAGCCCGCAGCTCTGCCGTGGTCACTCCTGGGAGGATGGACCCACAAGGTCCCTTTTCCTTGAGTTCCTGGTACTGATTCCAAGACCGGAGAAACTGTAGTTCAGGGAACAAGCCCTCACCCACTTTCCAGGTGGCCTGGCAGGAGGCAGAGGCCGCTCTGCTCAGTTCCCTAGACCCAGAGGAGAGGCTAGGGTATGGGGCGGCCAGGATTCACAGCAGGGTACACAGTGAGGAGCTGGAAGTTAAGTGCCCCCTTGACACCGTGACAAACAGCTATCCTCCAAGAACACAGGCAGACCTCAGACTGTGGACCACTCCAGACCACTGCAGTCCATCAAGTCATTTGGATTTTGTTTGCAATTTCCCAGGGCATAGAAAAGTCTATTAAGTATGCAAGGGCATTATGCCTAAAAAAACAATTCAGTTCAGTTCAGTCGCTCAGTCGTGTCCGACTCTTTGTGACCCCATGAATCGCAGCACGCCAGGCCTCCCTGTCCATCACCAACTCCCGGAGTTCACTCAGACTCACGTCCATTGAGTCCGTGATGCCATCCAGCCATCTCATCCTCTGTCATCCCCTTCTCCTCTTGCCCCCAATCCCTCCCAGCCTCAGAGTCTTTTCCAATGAGTCAACTCTTTCCAATGAGTCAACTTTGGCAGCTTCGTGGCCAAAGTACTGGAGTTTCAGCTTTAGCATCATTCCTTCCAAAGAAATCCCAGGGCTGTAGGCATACCTTAATTTAAAAATACTGCTATAAAACGCAAACCATCATCTGAGCTTTCATCGAGTCTTAAAAGTTTTTGCTGGCGGAAGATCTCGCCTCAGTGTTGGTGGTTGCTGACTGATGGGGGGTGATGCTGAAATTTCTTAAAATAAGACAATGACGCCTGCTGCATCAGGTGACTTTTCCTTTTATGAACAATTTCCCTGTAGCCTGCAGTGCTGTCTGATAGCATTTTACCCACAGAACTACTTTCAAAATCGAATCCTCTCACACTCTGCCACTGCCTTATCAACTAGGCTTATGTTATTTCTAAATCCTCAAGTTGTCACCTCAAGTTCACCATCTTACACGGGTACAGTTCACGCCACCCCAAAACAATCTGAACAGTAACATCAAAGACTAAACGCAGAAGGGGAGGGGAGATATGTATATTTACAGCTGATTCACGTTGTTGCACAGAGAAACCAACACAACATTGTAAAGCAATTATTCGTCAATGAAAAAAGAATGAAAATCACAAAAAATGAAGAAAGATTAGCCACCGGTCGCTGTAAGCATACTGAAAACAACAATGAAACGTGTGCGACTCGGCCAGGTTCACCACACTGCGACACAGAGGCACGAAGGGAGCAGAGGCCGTTGGACCAATGGTGCCCACAGACCTTCAATTTGTAAAAACAGAACAAAAAACAGTATCTGTGAGCACAATAAAGCAAAGCTTGTACCGTGTCGGCGTCAGGCTTAGACTAAACTCGGCGCATCCTGGCTGACACACAACGGCCACCCGGGGCAGCCCGGTGGTTGCCTCCGCGCCACCTGCCCAGGCTCAGCTCTCTGTCAGCTCCCACCCCGACTCAGTTCAGCAACAACACGCTGCATGCTGAGCGGACCCTCAGCCCCACATTTTCTGTCTGCTGCATGTGTTTTTTCTCAGGTAAAATTTACATACACCGAAACACACAAGTTCTCCTTGCAATCTGATGAGCGTGGACAAGCGCATACACCTGTGTGAGCCAGGCCTTCCTCAAGATCTAGAGCCTTCCAGCGCCCATCCCGAGAAGCAAATACTGACCCGCCTCCATCACTATGGGTTTGTTTTGCCTGTTCTAGAATTCCATACCCCTGAATGCAAGTATGTACTTGTGCCCAGTTCTATCACTCAGCAAATCGTTTGTGAGACTCTCCATGGGTTGCCGTGAACATTAGCTGTGGGTCTGTGACTTCTACTCCCTACAACGGGATTAAGGGGTCCGTGTGGACTGCAGACAGGCTGGGAGACTCAAGCTTTCAACAAGCATTCTTCTGATCCCTGAGGCTGGCTGAGGAAGAGGGAAGGGGGCCCCTGAACCCACCACAATCAGGTCGGTTTTCAACTCTTTATACAACAACGATTTGGCTAAGATTGCATCTGGGGAGAAGACTTTTTTTTCCCACAGAACGAGTATCATCTAAGAAACACGGACTGTGGACGTCAGACCAGCTAGTTTTTCTCGGAATCCAGCACATCCTCCAACTAGAAACCATTTCACAACCAACAGGTTGAGATTTTAGAAAACCAATGAACGAGTCTGGCTGCCCAGCGTGGGTGAAGGAGCTCTTAGACTTGGTAGAGAACTCGGGAGAGGTTCGGCTAACCGTTAAGGGGACGCGGATAAGGGGGGGGGGGGGGGAGGGAGGGGAGGGGAGTGGAGGGGAGGGGGGGGAGGGGATAAGGGGGAGGGGGGAGGGGATAAGGGGGAGGGGAGGGGAGGGGATAAGGGGGAGGGGAGGGGATAAAGGGGAGGGGAGGGGAGGGGATAAGGGGGAGGGGAGGGGATAAAGGGGAGGGGAGGGGATAAAGGGGAGGGGAGGGGAGGGGATAAAGGGGAGGGGAGGGGAAGGGATAAAGGGGAGGGGAGGGGAGGGGATAAGGGGGAGGGGAGGGGAGGGGATAAGGGGGAGGGGAGGGGATAAGGGGAGGGGAAGGGCGGGGAGGGGATGGGGGAGGGGATAAGGGGGAGGGGATAAGGGGGAGGGGAGGGGAGGGGATAAGGGGGAGGGGGAGGGGTAAGGGGGGGAGGGGGTTATTTTAGGGTAAGGGGTGGGCTGGGGGTTGGGGGGTAAGGATGGGGCGGGGGTAGGTGGGAGTGTGCCGGGTGTTGCAGAGAAGACGTTTCTGAGTCACACGACAGTTGAGGCTTTCTGGGTCAACTTTTCGGAAAGTTGGGCTCCTGGATGAAATGCAAGCAGCGGAAGCTCACCGGAGACTGCAGGCGGAGCGGCGGCCGGAGACGCGGAGCTCCTGTCGCCCCTGGAGGGGCGCTTGGCGCCGAGGGGCCGGGACCCGCTCACCGCCTTCCCGCGGAGCCCGCCGGCACTGGCCTAGGTTCCCGCCGGGCCGCGGCCCGCCCCGCGGCGCCCGCTCACCCGACGGCTGAGCCGTGCCGGGTGCGGGGGACGCTCCAGGAGCCACGGCCCGTCAGCTCTCCTTACACCGCCGTCCCGGGCGCCCGGCCCGGCTGCCGGGGGTGGGGGCCTCCGCGCACCGGGGCGCCGGCCCCGCGGCCACGCAGGCGGGCCAGCCTGCGGGGAAGACGGCGACGCCGCCGGAGTCCAGCGCCGGGGCTCCCTCAGGCGCCAGCCCCGCGGCCCTCCCGCCCGCACCCCATTGGTCCCTCGGAGCCACGTGAGCACGTGGCGCGCCACGGGGGGCGGGGCTGGGGCACGCGGGCGGCCACGTGCTCATGGCTGCTGCGCTGTTAACGCGTGAGAAGGAGAGACGGGCCTTCGGTGGTTGGCCCCTGGGGGACTGTGGAATGGTGTCAGCCCCCGGGAGGGCACTTTTCTCTCCTGCCAGAGTGGGGCGGCTTCTCACCCAATTTCTCTTTTTAAAATTGAGTGAAAGATTCTTTAACTCCTACAGGGCCTTTCCAAAGTGTCACCCACCGGATTTCACGTCATCTCACAATAACCCTTTTTCCCTTCCCACCCCTATACTGGCCCCCTTTCCCCTCTCCCCACTGGTAACCACTTGTATGTTCTTTGTGACTCTGCTGCTTTTTTGTTTTATTTACTAGTTGTATTTTTTAGACTCCATATATGAGTGATATCGTACAGTATCTGTCTTTCTCTGATTGATTGCACTAAGCATAATGCCCTCGAGGTCGCCCCCTGTTGCTGCCAATGGCAACACTTCATTCTTTTCTATGGCTGAGTATTACTCCCTTGTATTCTATACCGTCTTTAGCCGCTCCTCTGCTGATGGACACTTGGACTGCTCCCGTGCCTCGCTATTGTAAATAATGCTGTCATAAACATCGGGGTGCATGTATATTTTCAAATCAGTGTTTTTTTTCCCCAAGGTATACACCCAGGAACGGAATTGCTGAGTCATACAGTAACTAGTCTTTTTGAGGACCCCCCAAACCGTTCTCCACAGTGGCTGCCCCAATTCACACACCCACCACTGGCAGAGGCGGGCTCCCCTTTCCCCACACCCTCTCCAACATCTGTTATTTGCGTTCTTTTTGATGCAGGCCCTTCTGGCAGGTGTGGGATCCCATCTCATTGTGGTTTGGGTTGCATTTGCCTCTTGTCATCCAGGCTTTACAGTCTGGCCTCCTCTGCTTCTTTGAACAAAACTCGTCGGAGGATGCTCTGCCCCTGCCTCCCGCCCCGGCCCCCGCACCCACTGTTGCTGAACCCCTCATCTGAAAAACAGCATTCCTCCCTGCCACTGGTTCCTGGCCACTGGTGCCCCGCCTCCTTCCCTTCCTCCCCCCCTGTCGGGTCCTGCTTTGTCAGTCTGTACACGTACTTTGAACTCTGCGGAGTGTATCTATTTTCTGGTTTCCCCAAAAATAGAGTTTATAGGGCTTTGAAATTCTCCTTGCTCCTAATGCATGATTTCTAGGAGGAAACGCAGAAAAACGTTCCTACGTGGCCACGTTCATTCTGAAAGGCGATGGCACAGTTTAATGAGTCACTTTGTTCTGGTTAGAAGGAGCCAAGGACGCAGCCTCTTGAGACACGGCGGTAGAAGGGATTGCTCTGGGAGGCAAAGGGATGCGGCAAGTAGCAATTTAGGCCGGTGACAGAAAATCTACTTGATGGGCTGACAACGAGAGCAGGCAAGGAGGAGAGGATGCTGGGTTAGTGCCTTCCTGACCGCCAGTCCTGACAGCCTCGGTATATTGTCCTGGGCAAAATCTGAGCCAGAGCTCTCCATGGACAGTGGCCCAGATGCACTTCGGAGACAGGTAATGATCCTACAAAACCAGTAAAAACCCCAAGGAAACGAATGCGCAAGCACCACTGAGAAAACGGAAAGCAGAATCTCGGTGGGCGCCGCCGTCCCCTGCCGGGCACTGCCGGGCACGACGGAAATGAACTGATGCGAGAGCTGACGGCGCTGCTGCCGGGGCCCTGCGCCTGCCGCCACCCGGCTCTCCAGGCGGATAAGGACAGGCCCGCCCACTCCATCCACTTACGTGACCGTGACCTGCGCGCTACGCTTTCTCTAGGGCATCTGGTTGTGCTGTTGTTTCCCGTTTGAAGCCGACTGCTGATCTCAGAGCCAGAACTGTGAACAGTTCTGGGTCCCCACAACGTGGCCTGTCGCCAGGTTGATTCTAGACAGCGTGCGCCGTGTTTGGATAGAGGCCGTGGCCAGGTGCCCTTCTGGGGTTGCCTTCATTTGGGACGTCCTTCCACAGTTAGCCACCCTGCTGGGGACTGAGGACGGGGTATTGTTCTGTTTTACAGACAAAGAGTAGTGATAGCTGGTGTCGCTGCAGCGATTTTGTGACCCCAAGGCAAAAAAACAAACACGAGTTAGCTCAAATTCACGTCCATTGAGTTGGTGATGCTATCTAACCATCTCATCCTCTATCACCCCCTTCTCCTTTTTGCCTTCAATCTTCCCCAGCATCAGCCGACTTTGCCAATGAGTCGTCTCTTTGCATCAGATGGCCAATGTATTGGAGCTTCAGCTTTAATCCTTCCAATGAATATTCAGGCTTGATTTCCTTTAGGATTGACTGGTTGGATCTCCTTGCAGTCCACGGGACCCTTGAGAGTCTTCTCCAACACCACAGTTCGAAAGCATCAAGTCTTTTTGGTGCTCAGCCTTCTTTATGGTCCAACCCTCACGTCCATACATGACTACTGGAAAAACCATGTAGCTTTGACTAGACGGACCTTTGTCAGCAATGTGATGTCTCTGCTTTTTAATATGCTGCTTACGTTTGTCATAGCCTTCCTTCCAAGGAGCAAGCGTCTTTTGAATTTCATGGCTGCAGTCCCTGTTTGCAGTGGTTTTGGAGCCCAAGAAAATAAAATCTGTCACTGCTTCCACTTTTCCTCCTTCTGTTTGCCATGAGGCTGAGCTGGGAAGATGCTACAGGGGTGAGGGGTTGAGGGACACCTAAGGGGTGCTTCTACATAACATTGTGTGGCACATAGGCCTCAAAGGTGGAGTTCAGATTATCGAAGGGATCAAGGACCATTTCCGGATTCCCTGCGCTCTTTGGGTGCTGATTTCACCAACCATCCTCTCTCCACAGCCACGGACAACGGCTTCCCTCCCCCCACCCCAGGTCTTAGTCTGGATGGTCAGTACTTGGGGCTCACCTGGTGGCCTTTGTTTTCTCTTTTTTTTTTCAATATGCCTATTTTTTAGTTAGGCAAAATTCATGTTTTCTAAAATATATATGTTATACATATTACTTAAGTGTATATATATATATATATATATATATATATATAGACTTCCCTGGTGGCTAAAGCTTTTCTAATGCTTGATTAAGGCTTGAGGAAGAACATAAAAAGTAGAGATGGAGAAATTGGAAAACAAACTAAATGAAATGGGAACACTGAATAGGAAACAGAAGAAGCGAAACAAACTAGATAGGCCTTTGTTTTCTCTTAATGACCGTTAGGGGAGGGTGTCCCTGTGCGAGGCTGGAGTCGGGGCAAGCCTTCACTTTCACAAGCTCACGAGCACACAGCACCATGGAGTATGTTTGGGGAATGAACACCTGAAGTACTGGGAAAGGGGAGGCGCCTGACGTCGGTTCTCTTTCTAAATCGGACCAGAGATTATTTTCTCTTTAAGAAAAGGGGTTTGAGGTAGAGTCAATGATGACCTCCAGGCGGGTTTGTGCCAAGGGGCACCTTCAGGAACTGCTGCCGCTGGTGCCCCCGTCCCTGCGGTGAGCCACTGCTGACTTTCAGCACGAGCTGAAAAGAGTAACTGTTGAGACACAGAGGTACAGATGGCGGGACAACCTGAGAAAGGAAACAGAGATAAACCAAAGGGCACCAAGGGTCACGGGCAACCAGCAGAAGCTGAGAGAAGAGCCTGGAAAATGTTTTCCCTCAGAACCTCCAGGAGGGGCCCGCTGTCTGAGAAACCTTAATTCTGGCCTTGTGGTTTCTAGAACTGTGAGACAATACATGTCTTTTGGTAAAAAAAAAAAAAGAAAAGGGGTTTTGGGGGGAAGTTGTTTGAACTTTGCTCTTACTTTTGGGTACGTGAAGGCAGAGTTCTCTCTCCATGAGACGAACCATATATGGAATAAATTCCCAAAAGACGGAAGACATTTAGCAGACTTCCAGGAGGGAGGGCTATTTTAAAGCAGGAAAGGCATTTCACAAGAAAGGGACTGAGAATAAAGTCCTTCCATCCCTACATTAACTCTGGATTCTAAAGAGAAAGCACCACCAAGTTCTCCCCATCTCATCCAGATGGAGGCCTGGGAGCCGCGTGACTCGTGATTACAGACCTTGCCTAGGCGAGGGGGGAGCCGAAATTCAAGGTGAAGGGAGGCCCGAGAAAGAGAGAGACGTTTTTCTGCCATTGAGATCAGCTCTGTGTCAGCCCCCCCGCCCCGCCCTCATCTGGAGACATAATGAACGTCAGAGGGGAGGACAAGGCAGATCACAGCAAACGGACTCGGCAGAAATCAGAGCCGGTCACTGACCTCAGCGCCTGGGAAAAAACCAATCAGGGAGGCGGGATACAGCCGGGAACGCAGGGTGCCTCCCGGCCCCCTGGTTTGTATGCGGCCCTCTCTTGGGATGAGCAATTGTTAGTCTGCGAGCGATAAAATAAGAACCGCACATAAACAATATTCAGTCTCTTAAAAAATGAAGCCATTAGTGTAACTGCATATGCTGCTCATCCTTCCGCCCCTGAGACGTATGAAAAATCCTTTCTCCAGGGCCAATTAGGATCCTCCACCATTTGCTCAAGCAAAGCCACTTATTATAGGTGACAGTGTAATGCTAAAAAGACGCTTAGAAATAAAACCCAGGCTGTAATCGTTTGGCTGAATAAGACTCCCTGGTTTTGATGGCCTCATACATCTGTTAAAAATTCTTCTTTCCGCAAAGGCTACGTCTCCGTTTACTATTTATTTTGGTGCATGTGGGGCTGGGGCAGGGGTGCGGTGGAGAGGGGTCTCCATCCACAACCCGGGTGTTTCAGAAATCTCCTATGCCTTCAGCGTCTCTACATCAGCTCGGGTGTGTCTTTGAGTCCCCGTCCTGCTTGGCTGGTGGGAACACAAGAGGGTTTTCATGACTGGCTCCCACCCTGGCTTCTTCTGTAAGTCGGTCCTGGGATTTGGAGTTCCTGGTGGGGCGCAGAGAGCTGGGGGCTGCATGGCTCAGAGACCGGTGAGAAGAGACACCCAGCGCCAGCTCCTACGGACCCTCCGAGTCTGGAGCTCGCCTGTCTGCCCCTGAACCAGCTCTGGGGCGGTGGACGGTCCAGGCTGAGATCCACGCCCGGGCACATCATTGGCTGTTGCCTCTGAGGTCCGGGCACAGTGTGGGGCCTACAGGCCTGGCCCCGGCCCCGCCGTTGAAGGGGGCTGTAGCTCTTCCCGCACGTGCCCAGGAGACGCTGCTTTTTCATCTGAGAGAAACTCCCTCTGCTTCCGTGTTGCCCCCAGAAGCTCACTTCTCTCAGCCAACCATATTCCCAACGAGCTTAGCCCTGGGGCTGGGGTCCGGAGGGAATGGGGCTATGTGCAGTTGCTGTTGTTTAGCTGCTAAGTTGTGTCGGACTCTTTGTGACCCCGTGGACTGCAGCCCACCAGGCTCCTCTGTCCATGGGATTCTCCAGTCAAGAACACTGGAGTAGGTTGCCATTGCCTTCTCCAGGGGATCTTCCGGATCCAGAGATCGAATCCCTGTCTCCTGCGTGTCCTGCATTGAAGGCAGATTCTTTGCCACTGAGCCATTGGGGAAGTCAAATATAGTTGACTTAGAACTATATTTTTATTAAAAAATTGTGTTTCAGGTGCACAACCATGTGGTTCATATATGAATCAGTTATATACATGTATATAACTGAATTGCTTTGCTGTATACTTGAAACACAATTTTTAAATTGAAATATAGTTAAGTCAATCGTATGTCAATAAAATTTTTTAACAAAACCACTGAATTGCACCCTTTAAATGGTAAATCTGGAGAATGAAATGGCAACCCACTCCGGAATTCTAGCCTGGAAAACCCCATGGACAGAGGAGCCTCGTGTGCTACGGTCTATGGGGTTGCAAAGAGTCAGACACGACTTAGTGACTGAACAATGACAAAATGGTAAATTATATGGCACATGAACTCGATAAGCTGCTAAAAAAAAGACGAAGCGCGTGCCTCTGGCCGCTTCTCAGGGTCTCTGTGCTGCTGCCGTTGCTGGTGAGTGTTGCAAGAGCACGATGTTCTGGGCTGAGTTCTCGGCCAGCCCCCACTTTGGTGTGTGTGGTGTTGGCTTTGGCCCCACGTGTTTACCAGAGTGGATGCCTCCATCAGTTTCAGAAGCTCTTGATTCACATACTTTGGCCCCACGTGTTTATCAGAGCGGATGCCTCCATCAGTTTTGGAAGCTCTTGATTCACATACTTTGGCCCCACGTGTTTATCAGAGCGGATGCCTCCATCAGTTTCGGAAGCTCTTGATTCACATACTTTGGCCCCACGTGTTTATCAGAGCGGATGCCTCCATCAGTTTCGGAAGCTCTTGATTCACATACTTTGGCCCCACGTGTTTATCAGAGCGGATGCCTCCATCAGTTTCGGAAGCTCTTGATTTACATACTTTGGCCCCACATGTTTACCAGAGCGGATGCCTCCATCAGTTTCGGAAGCTCTTGATTCACATACTTTGGCCCCACGTGTTTATCAGAGTGGATGCCTCCATCAGTTTGAGAGCAAGTCAAGCGGCACCCACCCCGGCAAACCCTACCCTGGAAACGGAAGTGAGAACCCCACGGGTGCTGCAGAGTTTGTGTCCAATCTGGGTTAAGGTCCTGGTCTTTGGGGGCACAAACACACATCTGGAGCAGATGGAAAAAATGCCGCCTTGCAGAGAGCTCGAAGCCCACCGATGAGCCACGCGATGAGTGGTGAGATGCGGTGGTCGCTGTACTTTATCAGCCATCTCTCTGCCGCCCCCAGGCTGCATCTAGCCAATGACCTTGCCTTGTCCCCATTCCTGCCTGAGGAAGGAGGCTGAAGTCGCCACGCTATTGGACATCTTCCCAAATATCCAGCTCGGAGACCATGCTTTTAGGGCCGTGAATGTAACTCTGAGTGGAAAAAATCATCTTCCAGAGGAGATGCTGCGTTAACCTGGGCAGGATGACTCTGGGTTCACAAAGCAGCTAGTTAATATGAATTACATTATTTGGTTTGGCTCAAAAATGATCCCAGGTCTTCTTTATCATCCGTGTCTCAGCAGCTCCCCAGAAACCTTTCGGCTGCTCTCATCAACAGATTAGAGAAACCCACCGAAGAGGGTTTCAGGACTGTACTGTTACGCTCGTAGGCCACTACTCCCTAGAAATCTGGGTCATTTTGCGCCTTACTGAGGGCTTTCGCTGCCTGTGTTCATTTGCTGTGACTGTGCTGGTGGCCAAAGGGTGAGAAGGAGTCCAGGATTCTGCAAAGTCAAGTTCCCGGGTGGAGCAAGAGAGGCCTCTATAGAAGGCACGTGGCTTTGGGGGCCAGCACCCCACGCCCCCACGCTTTACACGGGTGGCCTCGGCCCTCGGAGGTGGTCCTGTGACTTTTGACAAAGCAAATGCAATTCCCACCTCTATGAGCCCGTAGTGACAGCCTGTTTTGATGAAAGGGATAGTCGATTATGAACTGGACATCAAACAATAAAGAAAACCCGTTAAAATGTTTGTGTTGTGGGTTACAATCTTGGGTTTTATTCCACACAGGGACAGTGGACTGAAAATTCACTCTAAATTCATCTGCTGTAAATCTAAAGGGTAGAGGCGCAAAGAGCGAGTCCCCCAGCCAGCCCCTGTCTCCCCATCTCGTCTGTCCCGCTTTGGTTCGGCGGCTGTTCAGTCGCTAAGTCGTGTCCGACTCTGCGACCCCATGGACTGCAGCCCCACAGGCCCGTGTGACATCGAGTGCCACCAGTAGGGGAAGCTGCCCCAAGCCAAGCTTTTCACTGGACACCAGTGCTCGGCTTGCAACTCCCTGGGTGGCCCCTCTGGAGGTTAACATCCCCCAACTCAAAGCCCCAGGCCTATTTCACATTTTGACTATTTGCTGTGGCCCGAGATCCCCTGGAGGAGGGCACAGCCACCTACTCCGGTACTGTTGCCTGGAGAGTTCCATGGACAGAGGCCCCTGGCACTTATACAGGACCAAGTGTTTGCAAAACAAACACTTCTATCAGGCATGACATTCCCAGGGCTCTGAGATCACCTCCCAAAGCTGAAGGCAAGGAAGGGCCAGACTTCTTGGGGGCAGGTTAAATTCTTTGTGATGCTGTGAGGGCCCCATGAAGATGCCCTAGAAATTAACCTGGGAGTTTCACACCCCCACGTTGCAAGGTAAACCTGTTACAAAATACAAAATACAGAATCATAGGACTCTGCAATTTGGGAAGAACTTTAAGAACCAACATCAGTGGCTATCAGGAAAATGCTAATCAAAACCACAACGAGACACCACTTCACACCAGGTAGGACAGCTAGGATCAGAAACTCAGAAGAAAACAAGAGTTGGGGACTTTCCTCCAGTGGTTAAGAATCTGCCTTCCAACGCAGGGAACATGGGTTCCATCCCTGGTCGGGGAACCATGATCCCACATGCCACCAAGCAACTAAGCCCGCTGCAACTAATGAGCCCGCGTGCACAGGAGAGAAGCCTGTTCCATGAGCCACAACTAAGGCCGGATGAGGCCAAAAACAAAGAAATATTAAAAACAAACAAACGAGTCGGCAAAGATGGGCAGAAATCAGAGCTGTCACCCGCTGCTGGTGGGAATGGAAAGCGGTGCAGACGCTGGGGAAACAGTCTGGCCGTTCATCAGACGATGATGAAACGTCGGCTTGCCACATGACCCAGCCTTCCATCCTGGGTGCTCACGCAAGTTTCCTGGGCCAGGCCTCTTTGCACTAGAGCCTCCTCATGCTGGAGTTCAAGGTCGAGAGGGGGACGTCTCCCCACTTGTCACCGCCCGTCATCACCCCGGAGCAGAGAGGCAGGAGAGCCGTGTTTGCCGAAGACCACACTTAGCAAGCCTGTCTTCACCTGAGTCTTTGCCTCTGAAAGAAACTACAAACGAGGGAAAACTCCTTTGGAGGCCTGCCTGAGGCTCAGAGTCGGAGGAAAAGGCCAAGGTGGGGGCCGGCCGGGCTCTGCAGGGGCCGCGGCTGCTCTGACCACGGACAGGCTCCGCCATCCCTGCTCCAGGGTGGACACAGAATCAGCTCCTGCTCTGCCCAACCTGTTGTGAAAAGCCATCTAGTTAGCCACGTTTCAGGTGATCCCCTTGATTGTGACCCTGCGGATTTATGCAGAGCAGGACTCAGACCCGGCCTCCTCCCTGGGGGCCATGCCTGGGGCAGATCCGGCCGCGTCCTCCCCGCTCCACTGCGTGCCTGCCTCCGACGCATCCTTCTGGGCTGGCCTCCTTCGTTAGGCTGCGACCCCACAGCCAAGCCGGAAAATGGCTTGCTCGTAACCACAGCTGGAAAATTAAATTTTATTTTCGACACATCTTTACCCTTCTTGCTGCTGATCTGTCTGGCTCTGAGCCAGTCTCCCCATGGCTGTGGTTTTAATATGTGGCCATAAACCCTTCAGAGTTACAGCTGTTCCAAGCTGGTCCTGGTGTCGCTTTCCTCAAACCAGTTAATTAAATTCTGAGCACACGGAGATGGTAAAACCCCTTGGCTGAGACAGTGGGGTGGACGCATCCGGGCGAACATTCGAATTATCTTTTTACAATGGTGTCAGCACTGAGTGGGCAGAGGCTGTCTCAGATTGGGCAGGAAGCACCTCTTTTATGTTCCTTCAGAAAAATTCTATGACGCGTCCACCTCTAGAGATCAGCCTCGGGGAAAGGGCGGTGTGGACCCCCCAGAAGGCTTTTTCGAGAATGACGGTGGCAGCAGGGTTGGTTTTAGCCCCAAACTGGGGACAACTCCAGTGTCTGCCCTCAGGAGACGGGCTAAGCATCCATACAAGGGACCATTTCTCATAACAAAAGGGGACAAATGACATGAAAATACAGGCTGGATGAGTCCAATTTCTGAAGGTCAATGGCCACCCAGACTAATCTGCAGGCATAGAAGTCAGAATGGTGGTTCCTCACGGGGGTGTGCAGCCTGGCTTGAAAGCGGCCCCCGGGATATTCCCACGGCGATAAAACCATTCCGAATCTTGAGTGGTGCGGTGGTCATGCTGGTATATATGTGGTTTTTTCTTTTTAAAGACGTTTTTTGGTGCGTTCCATTTTAAAAGTCTGCACTGAATTTGTCAAAACATTGCTTCCGCTGTATGTTTTGGTTTTTTGGCCGCGAGGCGTGTGGGCTTAGCTCCCTGACCGGGGATGAAACCTGAACCCCCTGCAATGGAAGATTTAAGTCTAACCACTGGAAAGGCAGGGAAGTCCTGGTATGTATGTTTATCAGAGCTCATTCGCGGTGTGCTTATGGCCTGGGCATTTTACTGTGGATAAACTTCTTTCCTAATCAACAGAAGTTCCAAGATGACACAACCCTGAGAACTGCCAGGAATTTGAGTGTCCAGCCTGCTTACCTTTCAGGATTCAAGTCCTCAGGTTCTGGTCAGTGCTTGCGATCAGGGGCCAGAGCTCAGATGGGGGTCACCGGCACTGTTCCCTTGGAGAGGGTCACCCCACAGGTCTTCAGGGTTTCCTTGCAGACGCCCTCGAGATGCTCCCTGGGGACGAGAGTCTGAGGGACTCATTCGCCTTTAGGGGTCCACGTGCTGGGAAGAAATGCGCTTTTTCGGTGGCTACTGAATGTATCCAAGCCTGGACGCTAAGGAAAATAACTCTGCCTTTCAGAATTCAACTAGGGCACCTCTGCTGCCCAGGGCCAGCGGAATAACTATGACAAGAGAGGACGCTGAGAGCTGTGGGTGAGATCGTGCTGGACCGTCCCGTATCTCATTGGAGGTTGACCTGTATTTACTGCCGAGTCTCTTGTGCTGGGTTGGGGTGGTTGGGTGTGAGACGGAGGCCCACTGGTTACTTTCAGGGCTCATTTAGGGTTTGTGTAAAAGCGGAGATTGTGTTGAAAAGCAGAGACATTACTCTGCCAACAAAGTCCACATAGTCAAGGCTATGGTCTTCTGAGCGGTCACATATGGTTGTGAGAACCGGACTGTAAAGAAGCTAAAGCACCTAAGAACTGGTGTCTTCGAACTACGGTGCTGAGAAGACTCCTGAGAGTCCCCTGGACAGCAAGGAGATCAAACCAGTCAGTCTTAAGAGAAATTAACCCTGAATACTCACTGGAAGGACTGATGCTGAAGCTGAAACGCCAGTATTTTGGCCATCTGATGTGAACAGCTGACTCATTGGGAAAGTCCCTGATGCTAAGAAAGACTGAGGGCAGAAGGAGAAGAGGGCATCAGAGGGTGAGATGGCTGGATGGCATCACCGATGCAATGGACAGGAACCTGGGCAAACTTCAGGAGATGGTGAGGGACAGGGAGGCCTGGTGTGCCACAGTCCACGGGGTCACAAAGAGTCGGATACAACTGGGCGACTGAGCAACAGCGATCTTTCCTTTCTCAGAAGAGTCTGTGCCGAGGTGTGTATGGGCATCGGGGTCCACCCAGTCTCCCTGCGACGGCTAGCCCAGCATGGCCAAACACACTTCTGTGTCCCCGTCAGACTGTTCCTCCGACTCCCTGTCAGCGCTCCTCCCCTCCACCCACGTGCTCAGACCCAAGCCCTAAACTCGGCCCTTGACTGTCTGGTTTTAAGCCCCCATCCCATCCAGCGGCAAGTCTCCTCGGTGTCATCTCCCAGATCTCTCAGGCCCAGGCAGCTTCTCCACGTCCGCTGCGCTCTCGCCCACTGGGACCTCAGCTTCCTCGCTGGTCTCCCGGCCTCCCTTTCTGCCCCGCGCGTGTGCCCCCGCCCATCGCCCCGCTCGGTGGTTTCCCACTGCAGAGAAATCACAGCCCAGCTCCGTCCCGTCTACAAAGCCCTAAGGATCTGGACCTGCCCGCCTCTCCTGACTTTTCTGCACCCCAGCTACCCTGGCCTTCACCCTGGGTCCACGGAGCCCATTCTGGCCCTCCACCTGGGATGCCCTGTCCTAGGGCTGCCTCCTCCGAGAGACCTCCTAGAACGCCTGACCCCACGTGTGCCCTCCACCCAAGCCAGTCCCCAGCCTCTGCCCAGCCCCTGCTCCCCAGCCTGGGGCCCACTGTCATTCTCCCGCCCAGTGTACCACTGCCTGCGTTTATCTTGCTTCTTCGCTGGTTGATCTGTTTCCTGCCCATCTGCCTCCTCCCCACCCAGGAGTATTTACACAAATTTTCAGGACTCGGTGCAAAAGGGAAACGCAGGTGCCCTCGTTCAAACATCAGGAAATCAAGCGTGTGGCCCCGTGTGTCTGCTCAGGCCTCTCACCTGGGAGCCAGCCCGTCTCTGCCCATCACGCCTGGAAGGAGCACATACTGAGGCCACAGACCTCGTCCTGCTCGTCAACGCTGGACCAGTGGCAGCGCAAGGCAAGGGAACAGGATAAAGAACCCTATCAGGAGACCCCAGCTCAGGACCCAGCCCTGTGATGCAACCCCTCAACGTTCAGCCCCCCAGGGTTCCCCAGCCCTGCCCCCCACTTTTCTGCAGTCCCCCAGGATCCCCTGGCCCTGACCCCCAGCTTGCCCGTAGCTGCCGGGGTTTCCCGCCTGCCCAGCTGGACGGGCCTCCATGCTTCACAGCCTGGCCAGCAGGTGCGTGGAGCTCACAGATGACCAAAGCCTGGGGTCATAACTTCCAGCTCCATATCTTTTTATACCTGCTCTTAGTTCATGTGGGCTCTGAGCCTTTCAGGCCGTCCTAATAAAGTGCAGGCCGGGGAGGAGGCAGATGGGGCCCATCTGGCTTCACACGATGGTCTATAAAAAGGGCAAAGAAAATCGTGGCTATTTACGCCCGCGCTGCTGGACCAGCGCCCCTGTTGTCCACGTGCTTCAGCTCCTGGACGTGGAGAGACCCAGCTGTCGTCTCTCTCCTCCCCAGCGGCCGCGACTCTTCTGTCCTCACGAACTCATCCCAGGCCCCTGCCCTCTTGATGTTTTGCAGAAGAAGGGTTCCCTGGCGATGGACGAGGGGAAATGTCTGAAGCACAGTCACGGCCATGCAGCCTCTATGTGCCCACAGGACGTGTGGGTGTGTCTAGTACGAAACCTCTGTTGGCCAGAATTGCTGAAGCACGGGGGCGGACGGGGAGGGTTCAGGTGAATTGAAACAGCAGGAGATACTCTGATCCCTCAGACTGAGCAAGCAAAGTGAAAGTGAAAAGTGTTAGTTGCTCAGTTGTGTCCGACTCTTTGTGACCCCATGGGCTGTAGCCCACCAGGCTCTTCTGTCCATGGGATTCTTCAGGCAAGAATACTGGAGTGGGTTGCCATTTCCTTCTCCAGTGGATCTTCCCGATCCAGGAATTGAACCTGGGTCTTCCGCATTGTGGGGAGAGTCTTTATAGTCTGAGCCGCCAGAGAAGCCCAGATTGAGCAAGAAAAGGACTTCTGTTTCACGGTGGTTCTAGACACGTTTTTGAAGCCTGAATTGACTTTGCTGCTTTTGCTAGTCCGGCCTCTGAATATAAATCTTCCGAGGACCTAAAGATCAGGTGAGCTGAAGTCATCGCTGTGAGGGAGAGGAGACTGGTCTGAATTCTCGGTGGAGGGCTAGCGTTGGTGTGCAGGTAGGTGTCTAAGCCCCTAACTCCCCAGGGAACAGGCTGTGGTCTGGGGTCTTTGCCACTTGCCGTGGGGTGGGCCCTCTCGCAGGGCAGGCCTCAGACTGCGTGGGACATTCCCGATTGTCACCTGGGGCCGAGCGTACCACAGCTGGCTCTGGCACGGGGCACAAGACTGCAGTCGCCCTCCCAGCAGCCCTTTCAGCTTCCCGTCTAAGAATTTCAGCTCTGTGTTCATTGTGCTGTCTCTGGCCCCTTCTGCCTCAAAGGCAAGTGCAGCTGAAACGCAAATGGCTGAGCAGATGCCACGGGGCATGCTCCATGTCGTGGGGCCTCCCCCTGCTGGGCTCTGAGTGGCTGGGACCTGCTGGCAGGGTTCCCAAGGTGTCACTCCCCCATGTCCCAGGGGTGGGCGGGAAATGGGACAAATTAGTAGCCAAAGGTAGAAACGTGGTTATCATGACCAGCGGACAGGAGGGGTCTGCCCAGGGCCTCTCACACCCCGTACCGAGGCCACCAGCCAGGGAAGGCCTGGGATCTCACAGGGAACCCGTTCAGATCCTAGCTGCCTTAACATACAGCTATTCTAACTTCAGCGAAGAGATAAATGGTATTTGGGGGCCACCGTGGGTGCAGGTATTTCTGCCCTGTCTTTATGTTCTAAAAACGATCTCAATTCCGAGGAAATTTTCTACATCTTAGATGCTGGCATGATTGCAAGGCACCAAACAGTATTTTTCAAAGCCATCCGAGTATGAAATGAACAATGAATATGAAAAAGGGCTTTAAGCCTATTAGCTGTGATTAATTCCTGTCTTGGGTCTAGAGGGAGGGAAAGGAAGCTGTCAGCTCGTGGAGGCTGCGTTGGACTCGCTTCTGGTCAAGAGCGCCGACAGGAGGAGCAACCCCATGTCGGGACCCACCTTTCAGCCTGGGGGACATTGGGCCATCTCCCCCAGCAGATTCCAGGATTCTGCCTGCATCAGCTTCTACTTGGGTCCACTCATTTCTCAAGACTTCCCTCAGCTATCACCTTGTCCAAGAAGGTTCTGGAAATATGAACCCTAGCTTTGTACCTGATTCAGGGCCCTGCACATAGCTGGGGTTCAAATTATTGTTGCCGTTTAGTCGCTAAGTCATGTCCGACTCTTTGTAACCCCATGGAGTCCTCTGTCCATGGGACTCTCCAAGCAAGAACACTGGAATGGGTTGCCATTTCCTTCTCCAGGGGATCTTCCTGACCCAGGGGGTTGAACCCAGGTCTTTTGGATTCTTTACCACCTGGGCCATCAGGGAAGCCCGTCCAGAAGGAGCTCGGGCATTAATGGAAACCATCAGCTCCTGGCCAGTGAAGATCCGCATGCAGGGACGGGAAAGGACGGGAAAGGCAGTGTCTCCAACAGCTGTCTGTGAGGTTCAACCTGAAAAGTCAGCACCAGCTGGCGCCTGCGTTCCAAACTCGTCCAAGAAGTGGGGCTGAGCCGCAATGGGTGGATTTATTGTAGAAACAGTCTCCACGCTCCTGGCTGTGCCTCAGCGTTCTCAGTACCGAGACAGCCTTGGATGGAGATGAATGTGGTCTCCCCAGAGCAGAGGACAGACTCGGCTTCCAGGAAATGAGCAAAGACGGAGCCTGGGATTCCAGAGTTGTGAATCTGCCTGGGCCGGGGGCTTGGCAAAGGGCCCTGTTTCCTTCTCCAGCCAGGCATACCCTCTCCTCCCATGGGGACCCAGTAAGTGCCCCGGGTCCTTGCTTCTTTCCTCTTTGCTTTCCTGGCTCCACCTCTCTACTTCAGAGTGCCCCAAGACAGAGGACAAAAGAACCAGAATTAGCTGGACACACCAAAGGGTCCCAACTGCTGGGGGAGAATGACTCGGAAACACACTCACCTTTCAAAATTCCCCAAAAAACGTCCCAGTGAGGGGTAGAGGTCCAGAACAGTCAGTTTCCTATGACAATTACCCTCCATATCCCACACCTGTGATGGAGAGAGAGGCTGTGAGTCAGGGCGCTCTGTCCATCAGAATGTCCCTGACGATGGAAATGAGCCATCATCTGCGCTAGAACGGCGGGCATTACCCACAAGTGATGCCAAACCCCCGAATGGGGACTGGTCTTTCTAAGGAAGTACATTTTAAGTTTTTAATTAATCTAAGTAGCCACATGTGATGGGGGCTCCTGTACTGGACGGCACAGCCCCAGGCTGAGTGTGTCTAAGGGCGAGGCAGAGAGTGAAATGAGCCAAGACAGCCCCACAGTCCACCTGCCTCCCCTCTTCCTCTGCAGGAGGAGCTGGAGGGGCTGTGGACATTCTAGAGGGTCACATGGATGCTGGGATGTGGCGCAGGGTTTCAGGGAGGAGAGCCGGTTCAGCTACAGAAAACAAAGTTTCCTCCCGGGCCCCCTCGTTTGCAACTACGACTGTGAAGCTCAAGCCTCTATCAAGTTTACAATTTGATGGTGACCTTGGAGGCTTCCCTGGTGGCTCAGATGGTAAAGAATCTGCCTGCAATGCAAGAGGGCGGGTTGGATCCCTCGGTCAGGAAGAACCTCTAGAGAATGAAAAGGCAACCCACTCCAGTATTCTTGCCTGGAGAATCCCATGGACAGGAGCCTGGTGGGCTACAGTCCATGGGGTCACAAGGGAGTCAGACACGGCCGAGCGACTCAACAACAGCTCCTAGGAGACATGTCGGGGTGCCTCGCCGTGACTTTTAAAACTTACCTGACAACGATCACAGACGCGCAGGAAGCTGCCAGGGAACTACAGCGAGCTCCCGTCCGTCTCCACCCAGCCCTCCCCAGCGGCCCTCGCTTACGTAACTGTGGAGTGGGAGCAACGCCAGGCGACCGACACTGCTGAGACAGGCGTGGCCCGTTCTTCTCACTTTATCACACTCAAGGTTCGGGTGACCAGCAGCGCAATCCCAGCGCGGGACGGTTCAGCCCCCTCCTGCTGCCTCTTATTGCGACACCCGCCTCCCCATCCCCACCCTCCCAACTCCTGGCGACCACAAATCTACTCTCTATCTCTCCATTTTTGTCCTTTCGAGAATGTCATGTAAATGGAATCAGTTTGTGGCTTAAACATTTTTTTCTGATGTGGACCACTTTTTACAGTCTTTACTGAATCTGTTTTTAAATATAGGATTGTTTCTGTTTTATGTGTTGGTTGTCTGGCCATGAGGCACGTGGGATCTTAGCTCTCTGACCTGGGATCGAACCCGCACCCCCAGCATTGGAAGGCAAAGTATTAACCATTGGACACCACGGAAGTCCCCAGTATGTGGCTTTTTCAGATCATTTTTATTTATTTATTTTCACTCAGCATAAAACCCTTGAGCCCCATCCGTGCTCTTCACATCAGCTGTTCAACCTTCTTATTGTTGAGCTGTATTCCACTGTATGGATGTACCAGAGCTGACTTAAAACACTCACTTACTAAGGGGTATTTTGGTTGTTTCAGGTTTTTCTCCCTTATTTTGGCTACCACAAATAAAGGTGCCACGAACAATCATTACAGGTTTTTGTGATGACATAAGTTTTCATTTCTCTGGAATAAATGCCCAAGAGAGCAATTGCTGGGTCAAGTGTTAAAGGTTTTTTTAAAAGGGTTTTTAAGAAACGACCCTGCTGAGACATTTATATTCTCACCAGCAGTTGAGGAGAGATACAGGTTTTCTACATACTCACCAGCATTTGGTATTGTCGGTATTTTTATTTTAGCTGTTTTGATAGGTGTGTATTGATGGCTCATCATAGTCTTAATTTGCATTTCCCTAAAGCTAGTGATGTTGAACATCTTTGGTGAACTGTTTCTTTATGCATTAACCCATTATTCTACTTGGATTTTTTTCTCGATTTTTATTAATATTTTACTGTCAATTTTGAGAGCTCTTTACATCCTAGATGAGTCCTTGGTCAGATACGTGATTTTCATATGTTTTCTTGTGGTATGTAGCTTGTCTTTTCATCCTTTTCACATGGTCTTTCACAAGGCAAATCTTTTTTAACTTTGATGAAGTCCAGTTTATCAATTTTTTCTTTTTGTGCTTTTGATGTCATCTAATCCTTTACCTAGAAGTGAATCCTAAGATATCTTATGTTTTTTCTCTAAAAGTTGTATAATTTTATGTTTCACACTTAAACCTAGAATCCATTTTGAGTTAATGTTGATATGGAGTGTATAACCACTAGGAAGGGGGAGATACAGCTGAAGCTCACCTTTGGCATATTGCTCCAATTTTGGTCTGACCGCTCCAGAATTATTTCTGAAAAAGAATTGCCTTTCTCCATTGAATTGCTTTTACACTTTTGTCAAAAATCAGTGGCCTGGGACTTCCCTGGTGGGCCAATGGTTAAGACGTTGCCTTCCAGTGGAGAGGGTGTGGGTTTGATCTGTAGTTGGGAACTAAGATCCCACGTCCCTCGTGGTCAAAAACCCCCCAAACATAAAAACAAAAACCAAGGAAAAACAAAAAAAATCCCAGGAGCAACATTGTGACAAACTCGATGAAGACTTCAGAAATGTCCACATCAGAAAGAACCTTTGAAACAACCAGCTGGCCATGCTGATGCGGAGCATTTAGGGCTCTTACTTGGTGCCATGATCTGTGTCTAAGTTCTGTCAACAGCAC
This sequence comes from Budorcas taxicolor, assembly GCF_023091745.1. Classification (NCBI taxonomy): domain Eukaryota; kingdom Metazoa; phylum Chordata; class Mammalia; order Artiodactyla; family Bovidae; genus Budorcas; species Budorcas taxicolor. The sequence continues at coordinate 3,516,636 of NC_068911.1, read as the reverse complement.
ATTACTTTCTGTTTTTAAATTTATTTATTTATTTGGCTAGATCAGGACTTAGTTATGGCTCTCAGGATCCTTCACTGTAGTCGCAGTGTGGACCCTGTGGTTGGGGTGTGGACTCTGTGGTTGGGGTGTGGACTCTGTAGTCAGGGTGTGGACTCTGTGGTTGGGGTGTGGACTCTGTAGTCAGGGTGTGGACTCTGTGGTTGGGGTGTGGACTCTGTGGTCGGGGTGTGGACTCTGTAGGTGGGGTGTGGACTCTGTAGGCGGGTATGGACTCTGTGGTTGGGGTGTGGACTCTGTGGTTGGGGTGTGGACTCTGTAGGTGGGGTGTGGACTCTGTATGGGGGTACGGACTCTGTAGGCAGGGTCTGGACTCTGTAGGTGGGGTGTAGACCCTGTAGGTGGGGTGTGGACTCTGTGGTCGGGGTGTGGACCCTTATGTGGGGTGTGGACTCTGTGGTTGGGGTGTGGACTCTGTAGGTGGGGTGTGGACTCTGCAGGGGGGTGTGGACTCTGTAGGCAGGGTCTGGACTCTGTAGGTGGGGTGTAGACCCTGTAGGTGGGGTGTGGACTCTGTGGTTGGGGTGTGGACTCTGTAGGGGGGTGTGGACTCTGTAGGGGGGTGTGGACCCTTAGGTGGGGTGTGGACTCTGTAGGGGGGTGTGGACCCTTAGGTGGGGTGTGGACTCTGTAGGGGGGTGTGGACTCTGTGGTTGGGGTGTGGACTCTGTAGGGGGGTGTGGACTCTGTAGGGGGGTGTGGACTCTGTAGGGGGGTGTGGACTCTGTGGTTGGGGTGTGGACTCTGTGGTTGGGGTGTGGACTCTGTGGTTGGGGTGTGGACTCTGTAGGGGGGTGTGGACTCTGTAGGTGGGGTGTGGAATCTGTAGGTGGGGTGTGGACTCTGTAGGTGGGTGTGGACTCTGTAGGGGGGTGTGGACTCTGTAGGGGGGTGTGGACTCTGTAGGGGGTTGTGGACTCTGTGGTTGGGGTGTGGACTCTGTGGTTGGGGTGTGGACTCTGTGGTTGGGGTGTGGACTCTGTAGGGGGGTGTGGACTCTGTAGGTGGGTATGTGGCTGGGGTGTGTGGGCTACATGGCTTTGTGGCATGTGGGATCCTAGTTCCCTAACCGGGGCTGGAGCCCACATGTCCTGTGCTGCAAGGCGGTCTCAACCCCTGGACCGCCAGGGATGTCCTTCTGCTTCCCTTCCTGTTTATCATGGCAAGCAGCCCCCACAGCTGCCTTTCAGTTAGACCTGCTGCTTATTCCTGGCTCCTCTTACTTGAAAATCAATCCCGTGGTGGGTGGGCGGACCATTGTAAAGAGCTCAACACTGATGTCTTGAATGAATGAATGATTACTGAGAAATACCTAGCTTTCCTTTTGTTAGTGTCTGAAGAGCCGAGTACAATAATAATATTCATAGCTACCATTTTGTGAAAATTACTTGTGTTTTACAGATGGGAGAACCGACTCCAAGTCAGGAAGCCAGTAACTACAGGGCCGAGGTGTGAGTCCAGACACTGTTTTTTGCAGGTTCTATGGCAGTGTCCCCAGTATGGGGCTGTTATTTCACACCGATGTCACTTTAGTGGGAAGCAAAGAGCCTACATGGCTGAAGAAGTTAGGGAAAAGAGGTAACTTTTGGTTGCCATTTTGAAGTATTGAAAGAATCCTATGAAAGCTCCTGTGTGGACCTCTGAACAGGCTGGAGAGGTGAGAGAATATGACTCTGGAAACAGAGCTTAATATGCAGGTGTGTTTCGATTTAGAGAAATGTAAACAGATGCTTTTGAACTGTGGTGCTGGAAAATATTCTTGAGAGTCCTTTGGACTGCAAGGCGATCAAGCCAGTCCATCCTAAAGGGAATCAGTCCTGACAGTTCATTGGAAGGACTGATGCTGAAGCTGAAGCTCCAATCCTTTGGTCACCTGATACGAAGAGCTGACTCATTATAAGAGACCCTGATGCTGGGAAAGATTGAGGGAAGACGAGAAGAGGGTGACAGAGGATGAGATGGTGGATGGCATCACTGACTCGATGGACATGAGTTTGAGCAAGCTCCGGGAGAGAGTGAAGGTCAGGGAAGCCTGGGGTGCTGCAGTCCATGGGGTCTCAAAAGAGTCGGACACGACTGAGCGACCGAGTAACGGCAACAGACAGCTGACCCACACAGTCCCAGTCGACATCATAATTAGCTGGTGTAAGCCTGGGGTTCCGACAGCAGCTGACGTGGGATTTCAGCTCCAGGAAGCTGTGAGCTGGGAAGACGGCCATGCAAAGCCTGTGCCTCTGGGGGACGCAGACGACCCCGGAAGCCTTTGGATCCCGCTCAGCCTGCCATGACTTCATCCTCTATCAGCCGCCTCCTGTTCAACTGGCTCTTTCCTGAGGCCTGGCGTGTGAGCAGTCTCTTCCCGTCGGCTGGATGGAAGCAGCACATCAAAGGGCACAGACGAGCTGGCTGGTGGTGGAGCTGGCAAAGGCGGCCCCTCTCAGAGCAGACACGGGCACCGGAGCCATGCGGACCACGACCTCATCTCCGCGTGGGCTCCCCCGCCCATCATCCATCTCCCTGCTCTCCAATCATCTCTGCTAATAGCCACCAGGACTCGGTGCAGCCTCATTGAGATTCCAGTGCGTTTCCAGCGTTAGTACAAGCTGGATTCCGATTCACTCGAAGGCAACAGAAAATTCAAACACGAAATTTAGTGGTGATGGTCCTTGACACGATGAAAGATGATCAGAATTAAAGGCTACTCAGGAAGCCAGGACCAGGAGGACGTAACGGGGCAAAGGACTCTGTAGAGGGCTTAGCCACTTAAGTTTTCAAATCTTGAGCGTTAGATAAGTATGTATTTCTGAAACTTCAAAAATTGGTTGAAAAAATACATGATGCTTGTCAATACAGAGAGGATTCTGAACGATAGCTGGGACTCACACAAGCACTGTTTCTTTGCCAAAAGACTATAAGTTTTCCTGAAATGGAACACTGCCCACCAGTGCAATTTCAGTGTGAACTGGCTGAAGCCACCACTGTGAATTCTTTTTGGAATGGTGCTGTTTTTCTCTAAAACCTACGCACAGGCACAGTGTGGCCTGTCCCCTGCTCCTGTCCTCCCGTGGACACCAGGTTGGCCTCCATTTCCTGCTCAAGGTCCCCTCAGATGGTGGCAGTGGTGACCCCAGGAATAAACCAATACCAGCATTATCATCAGAGTCTGCAAACTATCTTCCCGCCCTTTCCTCACTTAAGCCTCACAATAGCTGGGTTATATCAGAAGGGAAAAAGAGCAGAGACGGCTAGTGTTTCCCCCAAGACCACACAGCTAGGAAGTGGCCGGTTGTCTTCCATGCTTGTTGATGCTCACCGCCCTGGGTGCTGGGAGAAGGCAGGAGCTGGGGGCTGGGGAGGGGTGGGGGTTCCCAGTTGGCTCAGAGCTGCAGCCCTGCGCCTTTAACAGGAGAGGATCATAGATGCACCTGGAGAGAAGCACAAAGGCCACTGGGGTGAGTCTCCGTCCCCCTGGCTCCTCTCCTTTCGTTCCCTCTCGAGAGCGAACTGTTCCCAAGTCCCAGGCATCTTTCCAGGGAGAGTCTCTCCACCTCCTGCACAGGTGTGTGTGTGTGCGTGTGCCAGTGGGCACACACACAGGAGCACACTTGTCTTGCCCAGAACAGTATCACTTGGGAGATTGCTTTGCAGCCCTGTCTGAGTCCGCCTCACTGAAACAGCTGCACTATGTGGACATAGGATTCATTTCCCGCCCGTTACGTCTGGGCCGGGGGTGACCGCCGTGGGGAAGGCCTCGTCTCTGGGCTTTATAGAGGGCGGGCCCACACTGCGGGTGGGGGTGGGTGCCACTGAGGTGGATAGTGAGGGGGGGAGTCCCAAGATGCAGACGAGCACCCCCCGCACTGGGGGTCCCTGGGAGGCCGTGTGGCCCCCTTTCTCCAACACAGATGCCCCCAGAGGTCTTGTTGGGCTTCTCTGGTTTCTGTCACCCGTCATCTCTGGAGCTGCAAGCCCCCAGTCTTTCAGCCTTCAACAGTCTCACGAAAACATTCCCAAAGGCCATCCCTGCAGACTCCACGACTCCACCAGGTTTCTTCTGAGCTCCCTTCGGGGGTTCCATGGTGCTGTCTGGACCTCTCAAGTCAGCAGGTCAATTATGCCAGTGGCTGGTTGGAGAATTCCACAGAAACGTGTTCAAGATGCCTTAGAAATATGAATTTTTTATTAAACTATTTGAGTCTGGATCAGATTCAACCCCATAATGTCGTGGTTTGCTTAATGACTGCAGAATATTGTCTTATCTGAGGAGAAGCGGGACGTTTTAAGACCGCAGAGTCCAGAATTAACAGCCTGGAATTCTCGCCCATGCTGGCTGTTAATTGACTCCAGCTATTAAAGGGAAAGAGACTTTGGCAAACCCTAAGGCACTTGTACAAGCAAAGCCGTGGACGTGTTCAAATCGCTTTAAAACAGGCGTCTGGCGAGCGGATCATGTTCGGAAAATGGGCTGGTTGATCAGAACGTCTGTGCTTCTGAATGAAGGGTCTGAAAATGGTTCCACTTCCCGGCAAAGCCAGGCCTCTAACACCATCTGTGAGCGTCACAGCAATCGGCAACAAGCACACGGAACTTCAGCTTCCTTGGGACGTCCGCGGAGGCCTGGTCACCACCTCAGAACTGCCTTTTCTTGGTGCTGCGGGGCTCCTGTGCCCTGGGCCCCTCTGCCCAGAGGACGGTGGTCCAGGAGGCGCACTGCTGGGCTGAGATAATCACTGCCTCCTGGTCTGGGGAGGAGGATGAGGCGTGGGGAGGAGGGGCACGCATATGCAGGGGGCCAACTGGTCCCTGTTATCATTTATGTGAGCCACCCCCAAATGCTCTGGGTGGGTGTGCACAGTGATGCCGACTTAAGGCACTCCTGGCTGGGCCATTTAAAAACAGCTCATGAAAACTAGAAAGTTACCACGTTGGTGTTGTTCAGTTGCTCAGTCATGTCCAACTCTTTGCGACCCCATGGACTGCAGCACGCCATGGATCACAGCCTCGTCCAGCTCAGTGAAATTATGAGCCATGCCCTGTAGGGCCATCCAAGACCGACGGGTCATGTGGAGAGTTCTGACAAAACGCTGCCCACTGGAGAAGGGAATGGCAAACCACTTCAGCATTCTTGCCTTGAGACGCCCATGAACAGTATGAAAAGTTCCCATATGACCCAGCAATCCTACTTCTGGTCATATATCCAGACAAAACTCTAATTCAGAAAGGTGCGAGTTCACAGCAGCACAATTCACAACAGCCCAGACGTGGGAGCCACCTACGTGCCCACTGACCGAGGAATGGACACAGAGGACGCGGTGCCCGACACAGCGGGCACTGCTCAGCCATGAAGACAGTGAAATGGTGCCATCTGCAGCAACACGGGTCAGCTAGAGGTGATCATACTACGCGCAGTCAGTCCGAAAGACAGAGACAAACGCCATACGACACCACCAATACGTGGACTCTAAACCAACACAAGTGACCCTACCTACGGCCCTGGGGTAAAGAATCCGCCTGCCAGGGCAGGAGCCACAGGAGGCGCGGGTTCGATCCCTGCGTTGGGAAGCTCCCCTGGAAAAGGAAATGGCAACTCTCTCCAGGATACTTGACTGGAGCCTCCCATGGACGGTTACAGTCCACGGGTCACAGAGAGTAGGACGTGACTGAGCAGGCACGTGATAACAGCGTAACGGTGACAATGGCCGCAGGTGAATTCCTGCCCTTTCTCCTCAATGAAGGAGGCGGGCACGCGGGAGGGTGAAACTGGGGCTCCAGGCGCCTTTCTGTGTGGGTGAGGTCACCAGGCGGCCCTGAGCTGCAGGCAGTGACCCTGCCTCCTGAGGCTGGCTGTCCCCGACGGGGCCGGGGGGTGTGGGAGGGGGACACTGGGGAGGCTGGTGTCCTCGGGAAGGTGGGCCGTTCAGAGGTTCCACCCGCTCTGGTCCCTGCCGCCTCCTCGTGTCTGCCTGGGGCGAATGGCTTCACCCTGGGCGTGTTTCTTCATGCCTGTGGGGGCCCTGTGGAGCCCCCCTGCAGGGGCCTGGTGGAGCCTGTGACGGACGGACGTGGGGAGTGCACAAGGACACGTGGGGCGGGCCGGTGCCCTTCATGCGGCAGCTGGGGTGTCCCCAACACGGGAACGTGGGGACCTTAACTTCGCGTTTACGGGGGCAGGGCAGAAGTGGGTGGACAACGTGTGAAAAGAGGGGCAAAGAAGGTGCTCACCCCTGGCCGTCAGCGCTGCTTGCTCTGCGGGTGGCTGCTTCTAGAGCGACGTCAGAACTGCGCTCGCTTCTCCTTCCGTCCCTGGCCCGGTCCTCCCAGCGCCCGTCCTCCTCGTTGGCCCCTGGAATCCCTTGGGCAGCTTCACCCCCGAAAACTGGGTGCCTGGGCCCGACTCCCAGAGAGTCTGTCCTCCCGGGCCTGGCAGGGGCGTGGGCACCGGGCGTTTTAAGTGCCGAGTGGAGAACCGCCCTCTGCAGCCAGGAGGCCCTGAGGACGAGGGGGAAGCTGAGCCCTCCCGGCGGGCCCGGAACGCACAGCAGCTGGAGTGGCCTCGCAGAGGGGATGGAGCGCCTCCCCCGTGTCCAGTCTACGGGCGGCCGGGAGCAGTCTCCCTTTCGGCACCTGTGGAGCCTTCAGAGGGCACGCCAGGGGCAGGGGAGGGTGGCCACTGTCCACTCCGGGGGGTGCGGGCCCCACGCCGCCTGCCTCAGGCCCTGGCGACCCGCCAGGCTGCTCCCGGGCATGCCTGTCCCTGGGACAGCCCCAGCTGAGCCCCTCCGACCTCACCGGCCCCCAGTGTCCACACCTGCCTTTCCAGGAGGGGCAGGGCCGCATGGCCTCCACACGGCGCAGGGCCGGCCTTTCTGCGCTCCATCCTTCAGCCCTAGAGCCCCCGAGTCGTGGCATCCGCACGCGCTGAAGAAAAGCACAGGCGCACGAGGAACAAAATGATGCTTTTATTAAAAATTGAACCCATAGCACCTCTCTTCCTACAAGTGTTTTTGTTTTTAAGGGAGATCTAATTTTCTGCACGATTCCAGAAAATGCGGCCGGAAAAAGTTCAGGACTGACCCAAGCCCCCAATAAACCGGCAGGTGAGGCTGACAGGGAACGAGGCGTGCCTGCCAACCGGCTCAGTCCCAGGGATCCCCCCCATCCCACCTCTTGGATGGTCCACACGGCAGAGATGCTGAGCCAGAGAGCTGCGTCTGGATACGCGGACTGACGGCTCACTGGGAGAACTACGCTGTGTGCCAGGAATTTGTAAAAACCGAAAACCATGCTGTGAACCATCAGAACCATTACGCAAACGCCACGCTGCGGTCCGGCCGCCTCCAAGCTCAAGGGCAGCATCAACAGGGCTTTGGGGAGTGCGTGCCACCCCCTGGGGTCTCCCCTGACGCTGCCCCACGGCTCGTTTTCCTCCACGATGGCGTGTACCAAGGGCTCCTTAAAATCGTGGCCGGGGATGGGAGGGCCTCGCTTTGGGCGGATTTATTCAGAGGGAGGAGGTGCAGGAGATCCAGAAGATGTGCTCCACGGCCCCGCCCTGCCGCTCACCAGCCTGGAAACCTGTGCCCGGGAGCCCCGGCGGGGGTGGGGGAAACCTGGGCAAACCCATCCCTGCTGCTCAGGCAGAGAGCGCGGCCCTGCGGCTGTGGTTCTCGCGGGAAAGGGCAGCACGCCTGTCCATTGCCGGGCCCTGGATAGGGTCCCTGCGAGGCCGAGTGCTGGACACCTGCAGGGCATTGGTGCAGGGGCAGGCAGGAGAGGACACACCTCCTGCCTCTGTTAGAGAAATGGTGCCCGTCCTGGGTTCAGAACCAGGATTAAAATCCAATATCCATTTCCCTATCATGTGATTTTTTTTCTTCTCCCTCAAGAGGAGAGGTTAGGAACCCAGGCTTCCCAATGTCACACTGTCTGGAAGCTGAACTCTAACCGGAAACAGCCGGCTCTCCCTTGGGTCCAGCGGCTCCCACGCCCCAGAGCCCCGGGGCCCCCGGGCTGAGAGCCGCAGCCTCGGACCCACAGTTCCGTCCTAAAGACTGGGCTCCAGGCAGAGAGAACAAGGAAGAATGGGCTTGTGGGGAAGGCGCTGCTGTCACAGAACCCCAGCGCGGGACACACGCCTCAAACCTAACTGTCCTTGTGCCAGGACGCTCCAGCACGCTCCCGTCAGGTAGGCAAGGCGCCATATGGCTTAGCGAGCGGAGCGCGAAGGCGGCATGTGTCCACGTCCTCTGTCCACCGCTTGTCTCCCGAGAAATTCGAGGTGCAGCCCCGTGGCTTCCTGTCCACTCCCCGTCTGGGGCCTGAGAGGATGGAGGCCGGCCTGTCCAGGGAGCTGGGGGGCTAGTCTTTGCAGGGGAGGCTTTGGGCGGAGCATCCAGGATTTTTGGTTTAGAACATTTCCCCTCCACTCAGAGAAGGAAGGAAGGAAAGGAGGGATGGAGGGAGGGGGAGGGATGGGAGAGGGGGAGGGGGAGGGATGGGGGAGGGGGAGGGATGGGGGAGGGGGAGGGGGAGGGATGGGGGAAGGGGGAGGGGGAGGGATGGGGAAGGGGGAGGGGGAGGGATGGGGGAGGGGGAGGGGGAGGGATGGGGGAAGGGGGAGGGGGGTCAGGGGGAGGGGGAGGGATGGGGGAGGGGGAGGGGGAGGGATGGGGGAGGGGGAGGGATGGGAGAAGGGGGAGGGGGGTCAGGGGGAGGGGGAGGGATGGGGGAGGGGGAGGGGGAGGGATGGGGGAAGGGGGAGGGGGAGGGATGGGGGAGGGGGAGGGGGAGGGATGGGGAGGGGGAGGGGGAGGGATGGGGGAGGGGGAGGGGGAGGGATGGGGGAGGGGGAGGGGGAGGGATGGGGAGGGGGAGGGGGAGGGATGGGGGAGGGGGAGGGGGAGGGATGGGGGAGGGGGAGGGGGAGGGATGGGGGAAGAGGAGGGAGAGAAGGGAACCTTTCCACACCTCCTACGTCTACTTTTGGAGAAACCGAAAAGGGTTTTTTATCCAACACAAAACTGCAAAACAGAAAAGGAGTTTCTTTTCCTCACACAACACAAACTTTTCTTGGTCTCCTGGGGTCACACCCCGCAACTCTGACAGCAGAGGGTCAAGATGGCCCTCTGCCCTGAGGAGGCGGGAAGAGGGAAGGAGAGACCCCACAGACGACACGACCTACGGCCTGGCCCTGAGACAGGCTCCCTGCTGGCACTGGCCAGACGCTGGCTCGCGGACAGGCCAGCCGCCCAGGAGGACGGACCGGCCCTGCTCCCCTGTGCTGGGGGCTGTGGACAGGCCCCTGCTGACCAGGCTGGACACGGGGCCTTCCCACACGCCCTGTGGGCACACCCTGGAAAATTCTAGACTGGGACCAGGGCTGGGGCTTGACCACCTACACCCCCCACTCATTGCACAAAAGCGACGTGACGCACTAGAGGCTACAGTTTGGACTCATTTTCAAAGCAGCTCATGCTACTTTCATTTAGCTAAAAATAAAGGAAAACAAAACAATAACAATTAAAGGGAAAAAAGGTTTCCAGAAAACCCGTTAAGGCTAAGAGCTGGCCTGGGGTCGGGGGCGGGACCACAGCGCTGCCCCAAGGAAGGACGCGGCCACGCGCACAAGAGAGCCTGGGGGGCACAGGGCGGGTTCCAGGGGGGACTGGGGACCCCATCTTCTCAGAGCCGTTCTGCTTTACTTGGAGACACCGCGGCTCTTTGTCTTTCCCGTGGACAAAGCTAAACAATGAACAGAAAGGCACTGCAGACAGCTGAGACGCATTCATTTCATGTGGCATATTTTAAAAAAAGATAAAAAGGTTTAAAAAATACTCTGGTTAACAATGCACACCTCTTGCACAACCAGCGATTCTGCGCCGCTGTCTCGTCCCCTCCGGGCGGGCCTGTGCTGGGCCCTCGGGAGGAGCGAGCTTGGGCGGGGGCGGGGGCAGGAGGCGGCTCCCAGCTGGGACGCTCCCGGCCCCTGGACGATGGGGGTTAAAAGAAAGGACCGAAGCGGGAAAGCCCCGGGTATTTCACCCCTGGAATGAGCCTTGGCCTCTGCCGCCCTGTTGCCAGGAACTGTGAAGCCGGCTCCCCGCCTAAAGCTGCCGAGTGAGGACCTTTCAGGGACGTTCGCACGAGGTCGGGAGGCCCCGGGCCCAGGTGGGACACCTGCTCCTCGCGCCGGGAGCCCCCGGCGGGCGCTGGTTCTCAGGCAGGAGGGAGAGCAGAGAGGGGGAGGCCTGGAGGACCCCCGCCCCGCCCCCCAGCCTTCCCGGGCCGCGCGACGGAGAAGCCGGGCCCCGGGGCTCAGGCCTTCCCAGGTCGGCGTGCCGAGCCCTTGCCCCCGGCGAAACACACCTTCTCGTAAAAAGAAAGGAAAAACAAAGAAACCTGCTTCCTGCGGCGATGTCACAAGAAGCCAGTTAAAAAAACGTTCCTAATTGCAATCGGGTTCACAAGGGGGTGAAGTCAGCCATCAGCGTCAGATCCTCTCAACCCGGCTCGAGCCCAGTTCCGGGAGGTGACTGTCTCGACACGGCCGCCGCTCGGCTCACACGAAGGAGGAGAAGCCGGTGAGCGGAGTCCGGGCGCCGCGGGCCGCGGGCGCGAACACGGCGCTCTGCGTGGTGACCGCGGCGCGCGGGCCCGGCCCGGCCTCCGCCCGCGCCACCGCCTCGTACCTGTGCGGGGCCGCGCCCGCGCGCCGCTTCCACGAGTTGTAGTAGGTGGGGTCGCTCAGGTAGTGGTTGACGAACGAGTGCTGCGGTGGCGCGTCCTCGGACTCGGAGTCGGTGACCTGCGGGCGGACGGACGGACGGAGCGGGCTCAGCCAGGCGGCCGGGGACAGCGGAGGCCCGGGGCTCAAGGAGGGCGCGGACGGGGGCTGACGTGGGAGGGTGTGCGGGTGGTCTTGAAGGGGCTGCCCCGGCGGGAGGGGCGGCCATGGAGAGTGGGGGGTGTCGAGGAGGGTGGGGGCCACGGGGGGGGGAGGGGGAGAGGAGGGGGAGGGGAGGGCCACGGGGGTGGGGGCGGGCCACACGGGGGTGGGGAGGGCCGGAGGGGGAGGGGGAGGGCCACACGGGGGGAGGGCCACACGGGGGGGGGAGGGCCGGAGGGGGAGGGGGAGGGCCACACGGGGGGAGGGCCACACGGAGAGGGGGAGGGCCGGAGGGGGGAGGGCCACACGGGGGGGGGAGGGCCACACGGGGAGGGCCACACGGGGTGGGGGCGGGCCACACGGGGGGGGGGCGGGCCACACGGGGAGGGGGAGGGCCGGAGGGGGTTGGAGCCACGGGGAGGGGGAGGGGGAGAGGAGGGGGAGTGGGAGGGCCCCGGGGGGGGGTTGGGGCCACGGGGTGGGGGAGGGCCCGGGGGGGGGGGTTGGGGCCACGGGGGTGGGGGAGGCCCCGGGGCGGGGTTGGGGCCCCGGGTGGGGGTGGCCCGGGCAGCAGGGCTGGACGGGGGGCGGGGGGGGGGCAGGAGTGGACATCCAAGGTGGGTGGCGCCGCTCACCTGTTTGTCTCCCCTTCGCCTCCTCCCACCCCACCCTGCTTCCCTCTCTTCCCACCATCTGGGCGTGGACCACCCCAGGACCCGCCTCCACAAGACCACGGAGAGCTCAGCGTGTCCACAGGGGCCAAGCTGGGCAGCGGGAGCCAGCTCGTTCCTCCCAGAGGCTCTGCTGCCCCGCCCATCCCTGTGCCTGAGCCGCTCCCAGGACCTGAATCCACTGCACTCTGGCTTCAGGAGAGTCCACACCCCATCCCCTCCCAGGACAGGTCCACACCCCATCCCCTCCCAGGACAGGTCCACACCCCATCCCCTCCCAGGACAGCTCTACACACCATCTCCTCCCAGGACAGGTCTACACACCATCCCCTCCCAGGACAGGTCTACACCTCATCCCCTCCCAGGACAGCCCTACACACCATCCCCTCCCAGGACAGGTCCACACCCCATCCCCTCCCAGGACAGCTCTACACACCATCTCCTCCCAGGACAGGTCTACACACCATCCCCTCCCAGGACAGGTCTACACCTCATCCCCTCCCAGGACAGCCCTACACCCCATCCCCTCCCAGGACAGGTCTACACGCCATCCTCTCCCGCCATCTTCTCCCGGGGCAGGTCTACACACCATCCCCTCCCAGGACTGGTCTATACTCCATCCCCTCCCAGATCAGGTTTACACAGCCCCCAGGGGATGCTCTGTGTCCTCTGTGGAGAATGCTGCGGAGCCTGGGAGTGTGGAAGGCCCAGGCGCTGCAGACTGCCCGAGACTATGGCACAGGCCCCCAGACCGAGGGTCTGATGGTGAGCTCAGGCAGGGTGAGGAGACGTGTCCTCCGTGGGACACACGCCACATCCATGCCGACCTCTGTGGGCAGGTTTCCGAAGACAGAGGCCCTGATCGAGCGTGGTGTCTGCTGTCCAGTGTCCTGGGGCCCCTCCCTCTGCAGCACCGAGGGACCTGACCCCTCACCTCGGGGTCCCAGAGCAGCCGGTGGAGGAGGCAGGTGGCCCGTGGAGGTTCAAGGTCAGTGAGCCAACGGGAACCCGCCCTGGGAGTTTTCCCACCGCTCCTGGAAGAGCTGAGTGCTTCCCTGGGGGGTGGGGATGTGGGCCCTGGGTGGCGGGGCCGCAGGCCCACCAGGCGGCCCCCAAAGCCACGGGGACAGAACAAAACCATCGCGCAGAATGGAGAGGGGAGACTGAGAGCTGTTCCTTCTGCTTCCCGCTGTTCCTCTAGGGAGAGGGCGAGCGTGCCCCCACCTCGGGACACACGGGGGTGCGCTGAGGGCCTCGGGGCTCCTGTTCAGGTCTTGCTTTCGCTTCCACGGGAAAACACAGGATTAAAATGCCATTCTTCTTCCTGCTGCCTGCTCTGTTTATTGTTGATATGACATTATTATTTTTTAATGAGGATGTATTTTAGTGAGTTAGAATTATTGACAGAAAGGAAACGCTGCGGGGTCCTTTTTTTTCAAGTTTCCTGTGTGATATGAAGTAGCGATGTGAGTCGGTTTCCTAGGAAACCGAGGAAGGCCAGCCTGTGATTGGATGAGCCTGCACACCTGACCATGAGTTTCTGAAGGCGCGTGGATGCCTGGCAAGCAGCTGACAGAGATAATCTCAGGACTTCTGGTGCTGCGCTGGCAAGATGAAAGACTCCAGTGTTATCAGAGGATTAATTGAGAAGGGGCTGGTCTAAGTTGGCTGAAGCCAGAGAGACCTTGAAAACTGTTTCTGTGAATTTTGAAAATAATTTTTAAGATGTGATTTGAATAGTAGCCCTGATATAATTTGTAAGCAGCTGGGCGATAAAATGGAGAGAAAGCCCCTTATTTCTAAGTGGAGAAACATCAAGAGCCACAGCGTGTGTCCTGCGAGGCTGATGGTCTAATTCAGAGCCACTCTGATCAGCCAGGTTCTCCCGCACCTGTGAGCCGGTTCTCAGAATTGTCACTAGAGTAATATTTCTGAAAACGGTTTAAAAACACCCCAGGGAGAAAATGATAGCATCACAGTTTTTTTTTTTTCTTTCAGTGAAGTATTAGCTTTGCAGAAGAGCTTTCCCAGCAGAGAGCTCACAGGGTGTTTGGCTCTGGAGGAGAGGGTGGGCAGTAAGGGTGGGCAGGGGACCCCCTACCTGGGTCGTCAACCAACTACCGATACAAAAAATACTTCCAGAATGGCCAGGAGAAGCAGCAGGTCTTCCCCACAGTAGAACAATGACTCAACTGGGGGAAAATCGAATTATCAACAATCATTTAGAGTCCCTGGAAATGGTGCCAAGGGCATATAGCAAATGGGGCAAGATTTATTGCAGAAAATCTAAAATCACTAAGAAGAGCAAGAGTCTGAGCCGCCTGAACTCTGAGTGCTCCCCCACCCCCAGCCGGGGTGACGGAAGCTCCACTTGCGGAGTGGGAGGCACGTGTGGCCAAGAAGCCAGGGCCCCTCCCCTAAGACTCTGGGTCCAGGAATTTGGTTTGACCTGGAGGAGGAAGCCGCCGGCATCTGCCAGCCAACTGCTTGTCCCCAGCTCCACGACGCAGAGGTATTCCTGGAGGTGTGGTCCGGGGAACTGGGCTCCCCTCCTCACCGGGGCTGCTGGGAGGCTGGCTGACGTGCACCAGGTTGGCAGGCTGAGAACACTGAACCCGACCGCACCGCCCTCATGGCGGGTGGAAGGAGCGCCACGCAGGGGAGCCGGGCCACAGCCAGAAGCCCAGGGCCGTCCATCCCCACCGAGCGCCTCACGGGTCACCATGGAGAAGGGGGCCATTGTCCCCACCCCAGCTTCGGTGCTGTGACACAGCGGTCCTCATGGCGGGAGAGTCAGAGAGACAGAGAGCTGCCAGCTCTGCTGCAGGGGAGTAGCTTTATTTGGACCATGGCATGCCTCAGGGCAGGCGTCCCTGGTGGCTTGGATGGTAAAGAATCTGCCTGCAGTGAGGAGACCCAGGTTCAGTACCTGGGTCAGGAAGGTTCCCTGGAGAAGGGCATGGCTACCCACTCCAGTATTCTTGCCTGGAGAATCCCACGGACAGAGGAGCTGAACATGGACATGACTGAGTGACTAACACTTTCACTTTTCATGCCTCAGGGCATTGCTGGAAACTGGAAACCTCAGGAGTGAGAACCTAAGAGCTAAGTCCTTGATAGTAACGAGTGGAGCGATGAACGTGCCAGAGGTTTAACAGGGAGGACCAGGCAGAGACAGCTGACGGGAGCCCTCTTGGGCTTAGAGAAGAATTCAGAGATTAACGATGTCCTGCTGCTGCCTGGGCTGTGATTGGCTCCAACCGTGGAGTAATTTATACCCCGGAGCCTTGTCGAAAATAATAGAGCTGCCAGGGAGAGGAGGTTAACAGCTGGGTGTGATGCCAGCTGTGGTGGGCCTTCCGGAACCTTAGTGGGGAGGTCAGAACAAGAGACGGGGATGCCTAGTGGAGACCTCAGTTGTCCCTTGTTGTCATGGAAACCACACGCATGCCCAAGGCCGCACCTCGGAGGGGTGACGACAGAGCGGATACGTTGCTAAGGACGTGGGCTTCCCTAACTAGTCCAGACGAGTCACTGAACAAATAAGCGAACAAGGACAACACACAGAGGGGCCTAAATACCGGTATTCAAAGTGAATACAAGATATTTAAAATATTTTCTTATTTTCAAAAAACAGCCAAGTGTGATCCATACACAGGGAAAAAAAAAGCAGGCAGCCTCTATGGAGCCTCAGATATTGGCAGGCAAAGACTTTCAAAGTAGCTATTCTATTATGTTCAAAGAACTGAAGGAAACCATGTTTAAAGAATTAAAGTATGCTGACACTATCACACCAAGTGGAGAATATCAATAAATAGATAGGAATGACTTAAAAGGACCGAGTGAGAAACTCCAGAGTTGAAAAATACCATAACCCAATGTAAAACTCACTGGGGGGACTCGACAGTAGATTCGAGCTGACAGAGGAAGGCCTCAGTGCACCTGAAGATAGACCGGTAGAGACGGCTCACCACGGTCAGTCTCTCAGACATGTCTGACTCTAGCCCAAGTGACCCTGTGGACTGCAGCCCACCAGGCTCCTCTGTCCATGGGATTTTTCAGGCAAGAATATTGGAGTGGATCATGCAACTTGAAAAACAAAGAGAAAAGAATGAAAAAAAATAAACACAAACCAGAACACCTGATATGTGACAAGGCTGAGTGCAGTAACGTATATGTAATGAGAATACCAGGGTGAGAAAATAGGAAAGAAGCAGAGAAAATAGTGAGAGTTATATGACTTAAAACCTCCCAAATCTGGTAAAAAATGAGTGTGGTAACATATGTGTAATGAGAATACCAGGGTAAGAAAAGAGGGAAGAAGCATGGAAAATACTGAGAGTTAAAATGACTTAAAACCTCCCAAATCTGGTAAAAAAAAAAAAAAAAAATCAAAACAAACAAAAAAAACCCTGCATACTCAACAAGCTCAATATACCACAAGTGAGATAAATGGAACAAGAGTCACACCCAGACACATCATAGTTATAGTTAAAATGCTGAAAGACAAAGGCAAAAAGAAACTTGAGATCGAAAGGAGAGAAATGACTCATCCAGTCCAACAGAATTCAAATTACGTTAACAGCTGACTTCTGGTCAGCGAAAATGGAGGACAGGAGGCAATGGGCTAACACATTCAAAGTGCTGAAAGAAAACTGTCGATCATGAATCTTTTATTTAGCAAAACTGTTTTCATAAATGAAGACGCAATAGGACATCCTGAAAAAAACAGAAAAATTCATTGCTAGCAGACCTGCCTTATAAGAAATACTAATGGAAGATGGTCAGGTGGAAGGCCAGTGACACCAGACAGCGGATCAAATCCACGCACCCACAAAAGCAGCACCAGACCATCACACAGGGAATTACAGACGGCAGTGGAAGGGCCTGGCCTCCCTTCTTCTCTTATCTGATATAAAAAGCAATTTCCTAAAGCATTAGGTATATAATTACATTGTTGGGTCCAGGATATATAGAAATGCAACAGTTATAGTGGCACAAAAAGGAGGGGAGAAATGAAGAGGACCAAAAATCGTAAACAAAATGGTTAATATGAAAAACTGTAAGACTTGCTCACCTTTCTCCTCCCAACTTCTTTAAAAGACAAAATTCTGTACAGTTAGAAAAATGCATCCTTGGGTCTGTCACAAATATGGACATGTATAATAATAAGCACAAATAGGGGAGGAGAGAATAGGTTTATACAAGAATAAAGTTTCTATATGTCACTGAGATTTAGAATAAATCTAAAGCAAATACTAATACGAGGGCAATCACTATAAAAAAACAACTGAAAAAAATATAGTAAAAGCAAAACAAGGGAATTAAAACATCTGCCGGATATACACTAGAAAGTAGCCGCTTAACAACAGCAAAAGGACAGTGAAGGAAAAATGGAGAAATAGAGATGCGTGAAAATTCTGGAATGAGCAGCAGTTACATTAACTGTGAATGGATTAAACAGTCTGGGGAGCAGGTACAGACTGGCAGGGTGAGTAAGACAGCACGGTCCAACCTTATGCTGCCAACAAGGGACACGTTTCAGATCCAAGGATTCAAGCAAGTCGAAAGCGAAATCATGGAAATGGCATCCCATGTGCACAGGAACCAAGGGAGAGCTGGAGCGACTGTGCTGACGTCAGGCCAAATAGACTCTGAGACAGACACTGTTACAAGAGACCAAGAGGGACATGCTATCCTGAAGCAAAGGTCTGTCCACCATGAAGACACCACGGTTATAGACAGACATGCACCTGCAAAGAGAGCCCCTAGGTACAGGAAATTAAAACTGCTGGAAATGGAGAGAGAAATAGAGAATGCTAACAATAACTGCTGGAGACCTCAGTGCGTTAACAGATGGCGGAAAGATCTGGAGTGTGGAAGGCTTGAGCGGCACGATAAATGAACCGGACGTAGCAGACACACGTGGAACTCTCCACACAGCAACTGCAGAGCAACACGGCCTTTTCAAGTGGCTCTTGCAGCACAGGCCAGATGCTGCACCGCAAGGCGAGACTCAATAAGTTAAGACGGTTGGAGATGTACAAAGTATGTTCTTTGACCACAGTGGGATAAAATTAAAAATCATTACCAGCAGAAAATTTGGGAAGCTCATAAATGTGAGGAAACGAAAAACACACACCTAAATAGCTATGGACGGAGGAGCCTGGTAGGCTGCAGTCCATGGGGTCGCTAAGAGTTGGACACGACTGAACGACTTCACTTTCACTTTTCACTTTCATGCATTGGAGAAGGAAATGGCACCCCACTCCAGTGTTCTTGCCTGGAGAATCCCAGGGATGGGAGAGCCTGGTGGGCTGCTGTCTCTGGGGTCGCACAGAGTCGGACATGACTGAAGCGACTTAGCAGCAGCAGCAGCAAATAGCCTACGCGGTGAAGACGCGAACTGCACGGTGCGTCAATGACATCTCAGTCTGGTTAAGAGACGAGACTAGTTCAAAGGAAAGGCTCCCATCGGAGCTGGCACTTCCAAGATCCCTCTGTGGGGACCCCATGAATCTGCCTACAACTCTCCCAGGTTGTAAGGTTCGAAGCTGGGCCCTAGCAAGATGACAGAGCACGGAATTCTGGGGGAAAAGACGGGTCTCACTGCATCTACCCGGGAACTCGGGAGCAGACGGGGAGCCCAGGACTCCCGGAGCCCTCACAGGAGGTGCCCGCCTACCACAGGCTTGGGGGGCCTGGAACGCCAGTTTCAAGGTGAGTCCGCACTTTTGATCAACTTTCTAGAACCAGAAAGTGTTAGGACCCGCAAAGCATCTGTGGGAATCACGGAAGGAGCCTCTTCCTCCAGGCACTGGGCACGCCACGGCCCACCCTCACTCGGCCGCACGTCCCAGGCTACGAGAACTCGGCCGGCCTGGCGGAGGGACGGAAGGGAGCCCGCCGCCTGGGTCTGCATCCAGGTCTACCCAGGAGTGTGTGTCTGGGGAAGACACTCAAAACCCTGGCAAGCCTCAGCTCTCCCATCTATTACGTGAGGATCTGAACGAGCTCCTTGCAGGATTTAGTGTGCGTTTCACACCCCTCTCGCCTCCTACCCTCACCCGCTCCCTTCTTCCCTTCTTGCTGCCTTCTTCCCCGTGTGCATGTGATGTCTCTATATGTGCGTGAGTGCACACATGTATGCCTACATGCATGTATAGGCCTAGTGCCCGCAGGCACTTAATAATCCTCCATGCGAATCAGCTGGATCTGACTCGCAAAATGCCCCCGTGTGTGAGGACAGACTGAATGGCCCGCATTTAGCCCATTCTGAGCATGCTTTTACGAACAAATAGTCCAGAATCGATGAGTCCAGACCTGGCAGTGCTGGGAATGGCCTCTGTGGCCCGGGTGTTGGGTGGGAGAAGAGGGGAGGGGTGGGGGTCAGTGGGCTCTGGAAGCTGAGGGTGGGGGTGCGTGTGTAGGGTGGCCTCAGCCTTAGGGGTGTCCTGGGGACAAGGACGAGAACCGCCTGCCTCCAGGCCCAGCTGAGGAAGCACTCAGCGCTTAGCCCGCGTGGAGCTGTAAAGCCTGCGGGGCAGCGCGGGGTCGCTGTGAGCATCGTCGACGATGCTCTGAGAGCCCGGGGAAGGCAGGGGCGGGGGCCGCCTATGACCGCTGGACCTGGGGAGCGCTGGACGGCAGCCCACCCCTTCCCGATGCGCCGTCTTTGGGACAAGTGGCTGGAAAAGGCCGCGGCCTCCTCATTAGGAAGCTGGGCTCAGCATTCTCGCTTTTCCTTCCACAGACAGCGCCTCGCGCGGACACAGCGCTCCCCCTGCACGCCCGCAGCGCAGCTTGCCGCTTCCAGGAGCCCACGGCTGCGGCGCAGACGGAGCCCGCGTCCACAGAGCGTGGAGGCCGAGCGGCCGCGGGCACCGGGCCCTCTGCCTGCCGGCCGGCCCCGCGTGCACTCCTACACAAACCACAGTTTGAAAGAAGCCATTTAATTGAGCCTGAGGGCACAATCAGTCCTAAACGCAGGTCAAAATGAAGGTGAGACTTATTTTAGATTAAATATTGATTTAGAGTATGAATGCCAAGCGGTGGGGTGGGCCTCATGTCTGACAAACAGCTTGGCGAATTCCGTCCCCGTCGTGGTGTCTCTGAAACCCCGTGGTCAGGACTGGGCGCCCAGCTCCCTACCCGCGCCTGCCGGTTCGCTCCTGACTGTGAGATGCGCTCGTGGGGAAGGGGCTTCCCCGGGGAAGTGGGGGTCCTGTCGGCGCCCCCACGGCTCCCTTCAGGGAATGTCACCCCCACCCCAACACAGAGACCTCGCCCAGGACGGGCCCAGGCACCAAGATGTGTGGGGCGGGGCCCTGGGGGTCCTGGCTGGAGGCTGACAGCCCTAGGGGGCGGGGGCTCCCTGGCCCCGGGGCTCCCGCCCTGCTCGGTGACCCCCATAGCTGACAGCGCTGCTGCAGCCAAAGCCAGCGCCGGCGCACAGGAGGCTGGCGGGAGGGGAAGCCCCTGTCTGGGGTGGGCGGGGCTCCAGGTTCTACATGTCGGGTGGGTGGGTTTGGGGCCCCGTTACCCCTCGGGGGTCCAGAGGCCGCCACGTTCCCCCGTGACCTTCAGGTGGATCGGGTCTCTATCTGAGCGCAGACTGCAGCAAGGAGGTTTGCAAACCCAAAGTCCACTCTGGACCAGGGACTGACCGGGGAGGTGGCCTCGCACACCAGAGACGAGCGTGGACCCTCCCCGTCTGGGAAGGGGCACCCTCTGTCCCGGCTCTGCCTGCCGCGAGCCTGTGTGTGTGTGGAGACGCGGTTGGGACCAGCGCAGGACCCCTGGGGGACGGGAGGGCCCCCCCACCCCCGGAGCCCGCAGCGGGGGGGCGGGCACCCACCTCGGACTCCGTGGCGTCGCCCGGCTTCTCCTGGAGGGCCGCGCTCTCGGTCAGCGCGGCGCCGTTGTACTTGTTGCAGAGGTCCTCGTCGGAGTAGTGCAGGCCGCCGGGGCTCGGCCGGGGCGGGGACCTGGGGACGGGACACCAGTCAGCCCCGCCTCCTGGCCCGAGCCCCTGGCCTCGTCGCGGCTGCATCGAGAGGAAAGCCATGCACAGCCTCTGGCACTGTTTTGGTGCCATGCAAACAGTTCCCAGGCCTCCTGCAACTTCCAGTGATGCCCGGAGGGGCCGGAGGTCCCTCAAGACCAGGCCCCTACCCCTGAGACCTGCCTCTTCTTTATGTCTAGAAACGTCCTTAAACCATCCCTAGCACCCGCCCTCCTGCCCCTGGGATTCGGGGGGACCCGTGGGTGTGGGCCTGGCGTGCTGCCTTGCTACCTGGCCCCATTCTTCTTTGAGAAGGTGTTCTTGACGTTGAGGTGGCGGCTGTTGAGCTCCAAGGCGGCAAACCCCCCGTTGTCCAGGGTCACGGACTCCTCCATGTTGGAGATGCTCTTACCTAACGATGGGCGGAGATGGCACAGACCCATCAGGAAATGGACGTCTGGGGCCCAGTGCCGAGCCTCATGGAGCAGGGGTTTGGGTTGATGGGAGGTGAGCAGGTGAATATTATAATCAGAGAGGAAGTCTGATCTGGTACAAGAGAGCCTGTTGTCCAGGAGGGGTGGAATGAGGCAGCACAGCGGTTTCGGCTTTGCGTGTCTCCAGGGCGGGCAGGCAGGCATTCTGGTGGACAATTTTTTTTTTCTCTTTTTTTTTGGGCATTAATGATGATGTTAAGTGAACGCTCCAGGGTAAGGCTGAGGATTGGAAGCTGCAGGTCAGATTGGACTCTGCGGTCTGTTTCCCAGATGGAGAGGGAGAGGAGGGAAGGCAGGGAGACTTTCTCTGCACCAGACGTGGGATTCTGTAATAGCATTAACTTGGGAAAATGACATGCCATTCATACACTGTAAATCCCGCAGGAATCAAATCTGATTTACGAACACTTGTTAGAAGTGAATTTACACAGAAAAAAATAAATCCTTTCTTGGAGGGATGAATGGCTTAACGTTACAGAAGCAAATGGCAGGCACTTTAGGGCATCCTGGTTTTATTAACCCTCTTGGTGCAGGGACTGCAGTGCTGGGGGCTGCAGTCGGGGCATCTGAGGGCCCCTTTCACAGCGGACCGTTTCCAGTGCCCTGGAAGGTTCCCTCCCTGTTTATACTTCTGCACTAAGAACACCCACCATCCTGCCTTCTAGAAACATCCATTCGTTAGGGTGCTCCTGACCTTCCTGTAAAGCAAGCCTCGCTGTCTGTGCCCTTCCATGGCCGGCTCTGCCCGTGTTCATTTGTCCATTTTTCTAGTGATGGGGACTCTCAGCTGTGGACACTCACTGAGCACTTGCTCCATGCCAGGCCCATCCTGGGCGGCACCGAGGCAACTGAGCTGCGCCCCGCTCACTGTTCTTGTGATACTGAAGGGGCCATTTCTCATCTCTTGAACGCTTTCCACTTTTTTTTTTTGAAGGTCCTAGCAGTGTTTACATATTGCATCTATGTGTTTAAATTTACCAGTTAAAGTTAGCACACCTTTAAATCTCTGGGTGGAAAGAGATATGATATAAAAATAGCAATCAGTGCGTGCTCAGTTGCTTAGTCGTGTCTGACGTTTTGTGACGCCACAGCCTGTAGCCCACCAGGCTCTGCCGACCATGGGATTCTCCCAGCAAGGATACTGGAGTGGGTTGCCATTTCCTTCTCCCACTTTCCGGTTTTAATCATACTAAAAACCACTCCTGCGTTTGGGCAGCTGCAGAAGTGGAAACAGACTCTCAGGGGCCGAAGGATAAAGGACACATGGCCCGCGTGAGGGCAGAGCCGGCCAGACGCTGGTGCCCAGAGCCCCTGTTTCCTGCCTCCAGAGGGAAGCCTGCTGTGCCTGTCTTAGGGACTGAAATAGAGCATGGTGTGGGCACCCCAGACCCCGGAGGGAGAAGCCCGACGTTTCGGCCCAGGTCCCCGGGGAGGCGGGGGCACCCCCACCTGCACCGCAGTTGCGGTACTTCTTGCTCTGGCCGTGCAGCAGCAGCGAGAACACCACCAGCAGGATGACCAGCAGACTGGAGAGCACCATCACCAGGAGGAACCACCACTGCTCGTAGAAGGGCGTCTCCACCTGAGCTGCAGGGCGACAGGCGCACGGTCACGTGGATGGAAACTCTGTCCCCGCCGTGACCGGGGTCGGGGGGACCCCTGCCTGGTCGGGGTTGTCCTGGGCGGATCCACCGGTTTCCCGAAGAGGCTCTGGGTCCGCTATCTCTCTCGGGCCTGGGGTCCCCTCGCCCCCGCTGCCCCCACCCCGGGCCTTGGCCAGCGAGCTTACATTCCCCCAGTTTCATCTGTTGTCTGGGTTACAGGGAGGGAGGGACAGAAGTGCCCAGCCTTGCTCCTCTCTCCCAGTATGGGGGCTTTCTCCCCAGACACCCCCAAACCGCCTGGCCGCCCCCATTCCCGCTGCCACCACCTGGTCTCACCACCTCCACCTGCCACCAGAACCCCGCTGAATCCTTGGCATCACAGGAAGTTCTTGGGTGGAAAGTTGGCCCCTCCTGCAAGCGCTGTGCCCACGAGCCTGGGTACGCTCAGTTTAAGCCTGGGAGCCCCATGACCGACCCCTCCGGCCAAGAGCTGGATGCGCCCACACCCGCTGCTCACACGCTGCGGCTGGGGGTCCTGTCTGCTACCTGTCGGCCTCCTCCGCTGCGCCAGGGCCCCCCACCCATGGAAGCTGGGGCTGTGTTCTATGTATTTTGAGCCCCCAGCAAAACAGAGTTCCTTTGAAAGAGGATTGTCTTCCTCATGTTTTATTCTGTTTACTGAGAAGAGAGAGATGGGAGTTGCTTTTTGCCAGGTGCCGGATGGCCCTGGGGTCCCCTTGTGCCTTCCACCTGCTTCCCTGTTGGGGGCATCGGTTGTGCAGGACAGGACGGGAGCCCCAAGGCCTGCCGCCCAGAAGCAGAAACCCGCCAGAACGGTCTCAGTGGACGGACGTGAAGCGTGTGCGCCCTGCGAACAAGCGGGAGTCCTCTCTGGCTACCCCGACAGCATGGGGGGGGGGGGCCCTGGCAGGTGGCAGCACTTTAGATCCGACATACATGAGCTGGATTTCAGAGGGACGTGCGAGCCAGGGTGCCCACGCCCCGAGGACCGGGAGCCGTGTTCTTACGCAGGAAGCAGCCTCTGCTGCCCCCTCTGTGTGCGCGGAACTGCGAGCCCTGTGCGTTTGGAACTGCTTTTGTAATTTCTTATACGTGGTCGAGGGGAGCAAACCCTGAATTGGTGAACCAAGGGATGGGCTTCCTTATTCCATTCTCTCTACTTTGGGGTGGTTTACAAGTTTCTTCATAAAGACGAAGCGGAAGAGTAGATTTGGTCTTTCTACCTGTTTTTCATTCAACAAGTGAGTGGTGCCCAGGTTGTCCCTCTCAGCAAGTGCCGCTGGAACCCACGGTGCTCCCAGACCAGGGGGCGTGGGGCCCGGGTGCCTGTGGATGCTCTCCTCCCTCCAGGCCCACTCAAGGAAAGAATGAAGGACGTTTCCAATTTAAACAAGCACAGTCAGCAGCTTAAACAGATGTGACTATGGGGATGGGGGACTTATTTGTCTTGATTGGAAGGAAGGCTCATGGTTTCTGGCCCAGAATTGGCCTGCGACCTCCAAACGTCTCTGCAGCCAGCTCCCCTCTCAAATCGGCTCCAGGTGGTCGGCCTGCAGCCACCCCCACCTCTAGAGCCTGGCTTGCAATCTCGGTGGTGTGGAAGGACCACCTTGCAGCTAGAAAATCATCAGGCCCAGACCCATGGACCCCGTGATGCAGCTGCTGTCCGGGGTGGGGGGGCCTGCATAACTGTTTTCTAAGTGTTCCTGAGGGGGGCCCCTAAGGTGCAACTGGGATGGAGGCCTACTCCTCACCCACGCCCGGGGCCCCAGGAGCGGGTCCAGGCCGCGTGACCAGCCAGTCCCCCCACTGCGCCCCTCAGCCTCGTGCAGGCTCTCCCTTCCCTGCGGCCATCCCCCTGCACCCTTCAAGACCCAGGCCCAGGGCCATCACTTCCTCCCATCGGTCACACCCCTCGTCATGTCACTGGTGAGGACGGGGTCTGTCGCCACTGATGCTTGAGCTCCGGGTAAAGGAGCCTGGCCGCCCCCTCCATGTCTGCGCTACCCCCACGGCTGAGCCGGGGCTGACGCTGGAGCCGGCAGGCCTCGGCCTCCAATCTCAGGTGCCGGGTGCACCGGGCCGCTCGGCCGGCATCCCTCAAGGACGCCTGGGCTGACACACCCTCGTGTCCAGGACTCGCGCGCTCCCCGATGGCGGCTAGGGAGGGACAGGTTGGTGCAATCTTGCTTTTCAACTTTCAGCTCAACAGCAAGGACGCATCCACTAACAGAGGGCCTCAGGCTGCACTTTGCAGGGAACGCCTTCTCCCCTGGGGGTATCCTGCCCAGCTCAACCTGAGTTCCTGGCTCTGACGGAGGGCGAGAGGAGCTCAGTGCAGCCAGGATGTCTCCTCCAGGGACGGCCATGCTCGGGGCCCATGCCGCCCGCCTGCCTGCCCCCCGGGGTCCCTGGGTGGGGCTCCTACCTGACACGGCGGCGGAGGGGCTGCTGGGCTCCCCGTAGCCCGCCTGGTTCACGGCCACCACCCGGAACTCGTAGGTCACTCCTTGCCTGAGCTGGTCCAGGCTGACGGTGTAGGACGTGGCGCCCTGCGGAATGTCCTTGGCAAACATGTCCCACAGGCCTTCGTCTGCGGGGCAGCGAGAACAGAGGTCAGGGTGCCCATCTCCCACACGGAGGCCCGGCGGGTGGACGCTGCCCGCCCTGCCCTCAGCCGCCTGCTCCCTCCTGAACGGGCATCACCGAGGCTGCCAGCTGGGTGGAAGCGTCTTCCCTACGTCCTCCTGGCCTCTGGTTCTGTCGTCTCCTCTTGGTGTAGGGCGCTGGCTCTTTTGGGGACATCTTGCTGCCCCCGCCCACAGCGTGTCCCTAACCCCCAAGTTCCCACTATCCCGACTCACTGAGGACACGCATCCCTGCCCCCACGGGCCCAGAGGCCCCCACGCACACCAGCCTCTGCCCTGAGTTAGCCCCACTGCCTTCTCATTGGAAATGACAATCCAGCAGGCGGGTCAAAGAGAAGACGCTGAGCCACAGCCTCGTGCACCAGCCAGCTCCCAGGGTTGGGGTGACGCTGTAACGCTGTCTACACTGTCTGGGTGGTCGCTGTGGCGCGCCTGGTGCTGCTTTCGATAATCAATAGCAGGTCATGCTCTCTCACGGGGCGACGGCACCGAGGGGCAGCTGGCATGGAGAGGCAGGCAGGGGCTCTGGGCCAACCCCACGGGGGCCTCGGCCCCACACCTGGGGACCTGGCTTCATCTCCCGAGCCAAACCCCCGAAGTGCCTTCCTCGAGTTCGAGTACCCTTTGGAGGGGCTTCAGCGCCAAGCCTGCCCTAAGACCAGTCATGTTTCAGCTCTTCCCGGGAGCTACCAGACACAAGTATAGATTTTAAAAGATGTACTGGATTCTGACTCTCTGCAGTCCATGGGGTCGCAGAGTCAGACACGACTGAGCGACCTGAATTTTGAACTTAAACGCCCGTGTTCACAGAGCATTATTCACAGGAGTCCAGAGGTGATGGAAGCAACCTGTGCCCATCCACGGAGGGATGGATAAATAAGATGTGGTCCATCCAGCCACACAGAGAAGTGTGATCCAGCCTCAGAAAGGGAGACATTCTCGCGCCTGCTGACACAGCGTGCATGAACCTCGAGGACGTGACGCTGCGTCACACGCAGACAAACACTGGACGGGTCCACGCCTAGGAGGTTCCCCGAGCGAATCCACAGGGACAGAAGGGAGACGGGTGGGTGCCAGGGGCTGAGATGTGATTTAATGAGGACACAGCCTCAATCCAGGAAGATGAACAAGAGCTAGGGACAACGGTGCGCAACCGCGGGGACGTACTTCATGCTGCTGGGCCGCACACGCACAGGCGGCCGAGACGGCACACTTACACCACGTGTGTTACCACAATAAAAATAGATACTGAGTCTCTTTCAACCCTGACATACAGGAAAACGGTAAGAAAACGGAAACTGAAGCCAGAAAATCGGACACAGAGAGAAAGGAAGCAGCTAGACAGCCTTGGTGCAAAGCTGCCTCACCACGCGTGAGCTGTGTGACCTTAGGGAGAGGGTTTAACCTCTCTGTGCCTCACCCGAGAGCGCGGGCAACAAAGGACATCTACGTCACAGGCGTGCCTCAGGGACTGAACGAGTCAGTACTGATGAAGTGCTCGGTAAGCAGCACGCCCCGCGAGTGTTTGCGAAATCCAGTCTCTAAGGAGCTCGTTGGGTGAAAAGTGGGCTCCGGGCCCACACTGTTCATTTGAAGCACTGATCCTCTGTGAATTATAAATTCTGTTGCAGGAGCAGGTAGGTGATCTTTTACAAAGAGCAGGCGACCTGGAGAGGAACAGCGCATTTAAATGTGCATGCTTCACAGGGAGGACGGCTCTCTGGGAAACAGCCTCATCACACACCTCGGAACAGCAGGGGCTCGAGAGGATCAGCCCCACGGTCAACAGAAGATCACCCGCGTGCGAGTCTGTGCTTGCACAGGGCTTACCATGAGCTCTAGTTAAGCACTTGTAGTCACGGGTTAACGAAGGAATGGATGCGGGTGAGACTTGAAAGGCACAGATCTCGGTACAGAGGGGGAG
The DNA here is from genome assembly GCF_023091745.1 of Budorcas taxicolor. Lineage (NCBI taxonomy): Eukaryota > Metazoa > Chordata > Mammalia > Artiodactyla > Bovidae > Budorcas > Budorcas taxicolor. The sequence continues at coordinate 3,489,328 of NC_068911.1, read as the reverse complement.
CACGATGACTGTTTATTTCTAAATGCTCACCAAGACACCCATTACCCTTAACAACGTCCAAATGGCAAGTCATCGCTTAAGCTTCCGCTTCCTTCTGAGACCATTAGGGTTCGCACGTTCGATTGTTCTCTGTGCTCGATTTCTGGTGTGAAGGGTGCGCTTTCCTGCAGGCCCTGCTCCCTCGCCTGGAGGCCTCGGGAGGCCCTGCTCCCCACCACGCCCTCCACCCGCCCTCTCCATCCACAATCACTTCAGAGCTCACGCTCTGCTCAGGCCCCGTTCCAGCCAACAGGGAGCCAGATGAGACTTCTATTCTCAACGAGCTACTGAAGAATCTACAGGTGGGGGTGGAGGAAAACCAACAAGGTCATCTCACCCTTTCAGATTCACCTCCTGGAGGCCAGCCCTGACCCATTCCTGCACTCTGGGAAGAGATGGCAGTGTCCGCCTCTGGGCCTCCCGGACACTTCTTGACGTTTACCTGTCTGTCTGTACCAATGGGCTCGCGAATGTTTCAAGAGTTCAGTAGATGTCAATTGACATGATTCACCCCCCGTTTCTTGCCACTTTCCTTCCTTCCTTCCTTCTTTCCTTCCTTCTTTTCTCCCCTCCCTGCCTCTCTCCATCCATCTTTCCTTTCTTCCACCCATTCACCCTTCCATCTACCCATCCATCTGTTTATCTTCCATCCATCCATCCATCCATCCACCCATCCTTATGCCCCCATAGCTTTTCATAGGGCCTGGCACAAGCAAGTTTTCAATAAAATAACCACCACTGTTTATTTAGTGCTTACTATGAGCAAGTCACTGTTCCAAGGGCTTTAAACATTGGGTGACTCGTGTGGTGTTTTCCCTCTAAGAAGATAGTGTTATGCTGTGAAAGAGACTAAAGGAAAAACACAGACCCTAATACACCGGATAGTGCCTAAAGCCACTGTAATTAAGGGACTAACAAGACCGTGAGAGGTGCTCCCAGACTGTCCTCAGCGGCTCGAGCACTCCTGCGGTGGGTTCTCTGAGTGTCTTTGGCACGAAGGTTTCTGTAATACTTTCCTGCTACTTGAATAAAAAAAAATGATTTCCCCTTCCTCTCCCGTCACCCAGAGGCCACATTTTATTTTAAATGCTCTGTCATAGCTCCAGGAATTATGTGTATTTTTCATAAAAATGTTTTAAAAATATAGATACAGAATCTCAACACCAGATGATTTACTTTACATGGAAAAACGCTGGGGGGAGGGAAGTCATACCAAGAGAATTTCCTTCTGAATTAATAGAAAAAAGTTTGTATTTTTGTTCTGCTTAATTCTGCCTTTCCAAAACCAGCATACTCAGCATTTTTGGCTCCACCTGTGACCCTCTGGGCTGTTTATCCGCGCTGATGCCCACGCTGTGATCGCGGCGGCAGAAAGCCCTGGCGGCCGCTGGAACGCCCACTCTGCCTCTCCACCGCCGACCGTTTAGCTCATCTGTACTGTGTCATTAAACATCTCAATAGATCAATGACGGAGAAAAGTATGTCTACAAATTAGGGGGGACAACAACATTATAGAACTATTAAGCATAATGAGATTTGTGCAGCAGATTTTCCACGCACCAGGATAATCCCTGGGCTTGAATGTCCATCTCGATCAACATTTGTGGAGTGTGCGGGCCCTTGTGTGTTTCTGGGGATGTGCTTGGCCCGCTCTCAGACCCCAGATGAGGCTACCCCGCTGGGTGCCCTGGAGACCCCAGCCAGCTTCCCCTCCCCACCCTCGTGGGGAGCTCAGATTGGCCTGAGGGAAACAGTGGCTGTGTTTCCCAAAGCCACATCCCTGGGTGGCTGACGCCCCAGGCCTGAGGACCAGGCCTTTGGCCTCCCTGGTGCTGATGCTGACCTTCAGGCCGGGGCCACATGACGTCTGTGTCGAGGTTTTCGCGGTGTCTGCTGGGCCCGGCCCCCCTTCGGGACCCCCGGCACCTTCCTGGACTCCTGTTACTGAGACACTGCTGGGAAAACACCAGAGTGAGTAAGAAGATGGGGGAGCCGCTGAGAAATGAATGCTGCAGAATGTTGCCGGATAAACCACTCTGGTCACATGCCTCCATCTGCGCTGACTCGGGAGGAGAGCTGTCCACCCACACAGTGCGGCCCCGCGCCCCGCCGGCCAGTTTTCCTTTAAAGAGAGAAGCTCCTGGTCTGGGCCGCCCTACAGCAGTGTTTGTTTCCTAAAACAGGAAGATGGCTAATTCTGAATGGCCTCGAGGAAAGCAGGCACCCTCTGTCCATGCAGGCTGCCGCCCTGACCAGCTTGTTTTCAGGGAACGGAGCAAGGCGACTCTTCGCTTCCGGGGCCAGCACCTCCCTCCTTGCCTGGCGGCGGCAGGAGGCCCACGTCTCCGGGACGACATTCTCAGCACCGGGGAACCAGGACGACCTCCCTCCTGACCAGAGCCCCGCCCGGCGCAGGCACATCCCGGGGTCTGCGCTCTGTGGGTCCCCCAACACCCAGAAGCGCAGGCAGACGCCAGTACAGAAGTCTGATTTCCTGGACAGTCAGACAGTGTCCGCACTGAATGAAACTGTCATTCATGGCCCGAGATTTCTGGTGCCACTAACTCACCAGTGAACGCGGGATGTCGGCTTGCAGTTCTGAGCCTGCAGCTGTTCATTTCTTGGTGTTTGGTCTCTAAGTCGTGTCTGACTCTCTCACGACGCCATAGACTGTAGCCCGCCAGACTCCGCCATCCAGGGGATTTCCCAGGCAAGAACACTGGGGTGGGTTGCCATTTCCTTCACCAGGGGATCTTCAACCCAGGTCAGGTCTCCTGCACTGGCAGGTGGATTTTTCACTACTGACTCACTGGGGAAGCCCGTTTATTTCTTGAACGCTGCCATTTCTCTTTGTATAAATGGTCTGGGTCAGAAATTTAACTTACATGGTGGGGATTAAATTTGAGGCTAAATACATCTGATTTAAAAATATCGTATTTTATCTGGTCCTTGTTTAAGGCAGGACACACGAGATGAATGTTGAAATGCAAAGGATGGCCTGTGATGGGGGGCCCAGCCCTGGAATAAACGTCCGCAGAGGCTGACTGGCTGTGAGGGAGACGGGCGTGAGCACAGGCCGGTGGCACAGTTGAGAACTGTAGCCACCGCGCGCCTGCTGAGGGTGCTGACTCAGCAACTTCCGTGGATTTTTAAACCTTCGGCAAAACACTGATGTTTTCCTTTGTTCAGCTGAAAAGTCCTGCAGTCAAAGACTGCAAGTGGACAGAATGAGTGGGGAGGGGCCTGGGGGGCTCCCAGGAGGACTGAAAGTTTTGGGGGAAGACCCCTGCCCCCCACCCAGGGACCAAGGACCATAATCCGTCTCAGCTGCGCCCATCTCCGGGCTAAATACATTATTTGTGAAAAGGCAACGCAATGTCTCCTTGCATTCGGAACACCCTAAATCTGTGTATTTCACGGCTGCTTTGGAGAGGAAAATATATTTATAGCTCCTTCAGCGCCATTCCCGCCTATTGTGTAAATATGTAAATGAGGCTTCTTGATCTACACAGTGAAACGCCTCGGAATAATTTGTGTGAATAAATCAGCTGCATATGCCCAGTGCGCAGTTCCCGCTGCCTTCCCCGGAGCTTGGCAACACCGACTGGGGGGCACCTTCTCAAAGCCCCGGAAGTGAACCTCCGGCAGGACTGTCCGGCGGGGTCTGGGGCCGAGTCCATGCTCTCTGACCGCCCCTCTCCAGGACTGGGAGGGAGTCTGCGTTCTAGCCCCATGTGAATTTCCTTAGTAGCTGTTCAGTTTCGGGTGTTCATGTCAGAGCATCAGCAGAATTTGGTTCAGTTCAGTTCAGTTCAGTGCTCAGTCGTGTCCGACTTTCTGACCCCAGAGACTGCAGCACACCAGGCTTCCCTGTCCATCACCAACTCCCGGAGCTTGCTCAAACTCATGTCCATCAAGTCGGTGATGCCATCCAACCATCTCATTCTCTATTGTCCCCTTCTCTTCCTGCCTTCAGCCTTTCCCAGCATCAGGGTCTTTTCCAATGAGTTAGTTCTTCACATCAGGTGATCAAAGTATTAGAACTTCAGCTTCAGCATCAGTCCTTCCAGTGAATATTCAGGACTTATTTCCTTTAGGATGGACTGGTTGGATCTCCTTGCAGTCCAAGGGACTCTCAAGAGTCTTTTCCAACACCACAGTTCAAAAGCATCAATTCTTCAACGCTCAGCTTTCTTTATGGTCCAACTCTCACATCCATACATGACCACTGGAAAAACCATAGCCTTGACTAGATGGACCTTTGTTGGCAAAGTAACGTCTCTGCTCTTTAATATGCTGTCTCGGTTGGTCATAGCTTTTCTTTCAAAGAGCAAGTGTCTTTTAATTTCATGGCTGCAGTCACCATCTGCAGTGATTTTGGAGCCCAAAAAAGGAAGGTCTGTCCCTGTTTCCATTGTTTGCCCATCTATTTGCCATGAAGTGATGGGACCAGATGCCATGATCTTCGTTTTCTGAATGTTGAGTTTTAAGTCAGCTTTTTTCACTCTCCTCTTTCACTTTCATCAAGAGGCTCTTTAGTTCTTCTTCACTTTCTGCCATAAGGGTGGTATCATCTGCATATCTGAGGTTATTGATATTTCTCCTGGCAACCTTGATTCCAGCTTGTGCTTCATACAGACCAGCATTTCTCATGATGCACTCTGAATATAAGTTAAATAAGCAGTGTGACAATATACAGCCTTGACGTACTCTTTTCCCGATTTGGAACCAGTCTGTTGTTCCACGTCCAGTTCTAACTGTTGCTTCCTGACCTGCATACAGATTTCTCAGGAGGAAGGTCAGGTGGTCTGGTATTTCCATCTCTTGAAGAATTTTCCACAGTTTGTTGTGATCCACACAGTCAAAGGCTTTGGCATAGTCAATAAAGCAGAAATAGATGTTTTTCCGGAACTCTCTTGCTTTTTCCATGATCCGACAGATGCTGGCAATTTGATCTCTGGTTCCTCTGCCTTTTCTAAAACCAGCTTGAACATCTGGAAGTTCTCAGTTCACGTACTGTAGAAGCCTGGCTTGGAGAATTGTGAGCATTACTTTGCTAGCGTGTGAGATGAGTGCAATTGTGCGGTAGTTTGAGCATTCTTTGGCATTGCCTTTCTTTGGGATGGGTGTGAAAACTGACCTTTTCCAGTCCTGTGGCCACTGCTGAGTTTTCCAAATTTGCTGGCATATTGAGTGCAGCACTTTCACAGCATCATCTTTTAGGATTTGAAATAGCTCCACTGGAATTCCATCACCTCCACTAGCTTTGTTTGTAGTGATGCTTCCTAAGGCCCACTTGACTTTGCACCCTAGGAAGTCTGACTCTAGGTGAGTGATCACACCATCGTGATTATCTGGGTCATGAAGATCTTTTTTGTACAGTTCTTCTGTGTATTCTTGCCACCTCTTAATACCTTCTGCTTCTGTTAGGTCCATACCATTTCTGTCCTTTATCGAGCCCATGTTTGCATGAAATGTTCCCTTGGTATCTCTAATTTTCTTGAGGAGATCTCTAGTCTTTCCCATTCTATTGTTTTCCTCTATTTCTTTGCATTGACCACTGAGGAAGGCTTTCTTATCTCTCCTTGCTATTCTTTGGAACTCTGCATTCAGATGGGTATATCTTTCCTTTCCTCCTTTGCCTTTCACTTCTCTTCTCAGCGATTTGTAAGGCCTCCTCAGACAGCCATTTTGTCTTTTTGCGTTTCTTTTTTTTGGGAACGGTCCTGATCCCTGCCTGCTCATCAGCAGAACTGGCTGGTTAACATGCAGATACACAGGGGTGCACGGCCCTGTCCGGGTTGTCCAGGCCTGCTGGCCGCCCTCCCGGACCAGCCAAGTGAGTGAGCTCCATGCTTTATAGGGCAAGATGGAGATGAGATTGGTGGGTGAACAGTAGGCACCCTGGGGCCCCTGGGGCCTCCCCAAAATGGGCTTAGTCTTCCCAGACCCTGGGCAGCCTCTGAGCAAAACCTCCCTGTCCCAGGGGCCCACACCACCACCACGCTCCCTTCCGACTCCACTGCCCCACAGAGGGCTCGGGGTGGGGGGGGGGGGGTGGCGGGCGGCAGCAAGGTGGTGCCGCATTTAACTCTCTGTGCAATGAGGCCTGTAACAGATGACAGCCGAGCTCCAAAGCTCATGGTACCGGCAAGAGTTTAAACGTTGACAAGCTGTAACCACGTTTCATCTGACTCCAAGCAGCTGCAGGCCTCCATTCTGGAGTGCAGGGGGCATCTTTCTCGACTTTCAGAGGCTGGACGGTGAGCCGGTCAGCCTGCCCTGGTCCAGTCAGCCGCTGGAGAAGGGAAATTGCTGGCAGCCCGCTTTCAGGCAGAGGGAGGCGACTCGGGAAGCGTCGCGGGCGCATCTCATCTCCAGTGGTCCCCAGCCTTTTTGGCGCCAGGGACGGGTTTCCTGGAAGACAGTTTTTCCATGGACAGGGCTGGGGCGGGGGGCGGTGTTCAGGATGATTCAAGAGCGTTGCGTTTGATGCACACTTTGTTTCTATTGTGATTATATCGGCTCCACCTCAGACCAGCAGGCGTTAGATCATGGAGGCTGAGGACCTGGGGGCCCCTGCTCGAGACCAAGGCTTCCTTATCTTTTCTCGGTGCCGTGGACCCTCTGACAGCTGGCTGACTTTGAAGGACCCCGTCTCAGAGTGGTTTCAGATGTGTGGAATACAGCGGAAAAGGAAACGAGTAACACTGGTGATGCTAAGTGCCTGGCGGTACCCGGAGGTTCACAGCCATGTCCGTCTCCAGGCTGCGAGGAAGGTCTGGGTCGCGTGGGTCTTCTCAGTGCCCTGGGTGAGCCATGCGGTCTTTGGAAGACCTGGTAGAGAAATGTGGATTTCTGTGACAGCCTCACACCACGGAACTCGGAAGTCTTGGCTTTGTCACGAACACCTTGGATAAGGAGGTAGAGGAGGGTCCGCAGACGACATAATTCCAATGTAAGGATGAGTGTGAAGGATCCAGAGAGTCTCTCCACGGCTGGCACGTGACGCGAACGCGGCCGTGACTCCTACTGCCGGCAGCCTCCCAGCCACTGCAGTGACTTAAGAGGCTTCTCACCTCCTGCCGTGGACTGAATTGCATCCCCTTGTCATTCACACCCTCGAGGCCTGATCCTCAGGCTCTCAGAACGTGATCTTATTTGGAAATAGGGTCTCTGCAGATGCAATTAATTAAGATGCGGTCATGCGGGTGGGCCCTAGTTCCATATGACTGGGGCCCTTCCAAGAAGGGGAATGAGGGACTTCTGTGGTGCTCCAGTGGCTGAGAATCCACCTGCCAGTGCAGGGCACACGGGTTTGACCCCTGCTCTGAGAAGATCCCACATGCCACGGAGCAACGAAGCCTGTGGGCCACAGCTCCTGAAGCCTGCCCGCCGAGCGCGCGCGCTCCGCCGCGAGAGAAGCCGCGCACCACGACTAGAGAGTGGGCCCCACTCTCCGCGACTGGAGAAAGCTCACGGGCAGCAAAGAAGACCCAGCGCGTCCAAAACAGTAAATGAAGAAAAGGAATAAAAGGGGAACATTTGGACGCAGGCAGGAACACAGGGAGGAGGCCAGGTGACGAGGAAGGTCGGGGCCTGGGTGATGCTTCTGCCACAAGCCAAGGCACTGCGGAGGCTGTGGGCGATGCTCCGGGAGCCGGGGAGGCGCTGGACCGGACCCCCCCACCCCCGGCTCGGCCCGCCTCGGGAACCAGCCTGCCGACACCTTGATCTGAGGCTTCCCGCCGTGTGCTCGGTGCTCGGTTACAGCAGCGGAGGAAGCTACCGTGCGTTTATCAGTGAAGGAAGTGCTACTTTCAGTTAGAGGTTAGTGAGGATAAAAACATATTTTTTTTCCATCTAAATCGTTGGAGCTCCAGAATTCTATCCATGAACACCGCGGGGGTGTGGGGAGAGAGCAGAGTAACCCCTGGATTTGAGCGGCAAACAGCTTGCTTCCTTTGGGTCAGCATGGCCTCCACAGCCTTGTTTGGGCCCAGACCCCAGGGGCCTTTTAGCCACGGTGCTGGCTGGGCCTGGGCCTGCCCCAGATTTGTCCTGTTCCCAGCACAGGACAAACACCCTGCTTATCAGAAACTGGCCGGGTCCCAGGCTGGAGGCTGAGCATGGGAGTGGGAGCCAAAGAATCATTCACGTTTCATAGAAACTGCCTTGGTTTATGGACTAGGTTTCTCCTTAGAAGTCTGTAGAGGCACTTCTAATAAGGAACCTCTCAGAACCAGTTTGCTGGGGAGGAGGGGCGCCTGTGACACTGTGGGGTCTGCAGCTTCAGGGCCCCTTCCTCCTGGTCTAATAGCTGCTTTAGATCGTAGTCTGAAGCGCGCCCAGAGCTGGACTCCATCTAGCGGGAGGGACCTGGCGATTTGCTTTCTGAGAGTGGCGCTGGCCCACCAGGTACGCTCACCCTCAGAGGTTCGTGCTGAGCTGTGCAGCCGTCTGAACGTGCAGTGCTCCTGTGTGGGCGACACCCCCCCCTGGCTGTAACACCAGACTTAACCCATCAAAAGTTCATTTTCCAGTAAGTCCTTCCTAAAAGCTGAAGCTCCAACATTTGCCCACCTGATGCAAAGAGCCGACTCACTGGAAAAGACCCTGATGCTGGGAGGAATTGGGGGCAGGAGAAGAAGGGAGTGACAGAGGATGAGATGGTTGGATGGCATCACCGACTCAATGGACATGAGTTTGGGCAAACGCCAGGAGTTGGTGATGGGCAGGGAGGCCTGGCGTGCTGCAGTCCATGGGGTCGCAAAGAGTCGGACATGCCTGAGCAGCTGAACAACAACAACAACAAAAGGTATTAACTGAACCGGAGGAAGGGGAGAGCCCTCCCAGGGCGGACGGGGTCAGGTGGGTCTCAGCCTCGCTCTCAGCAGGTGACGCGGGCACCACTCCTGGCAGGAAGGCTCACAGTGAGGGGGGAGCAGGACGCGGTCCACCGAGACCCTCAGCCTGTCTCTGAGCCACTCGCGGCTGTCACTGGTGAGCCGAGGGCTGTGTGAGGGGCCCTAAGTCCTCAGCACGTGTATCTGAGTGACCGTTGCTGCTGCTGCTGCTGCTAAGTCGCTTCAGTCGTGTCCGACTCTGTGCGACCCCATAGACAGCAGCCCACCAGGCTCTGCTGTCCCTGGGATTCTCCAGGCAAACCCTCCCCTAAACCCGGCTCACGGGGCACCTTGTCGTGGGGCTGATGCCCGTGAGGTTATGAGCACAGTCATGATTATGAAAACAGAGGGTGGGGGCAGTGAGAGGGAGGCTCTCATTTCAGCACCACCCCCTCGGTCCCCTTGTCATCAGGGAGATACTGCCAGGCAGGCCTGCGGCTTGGACACGTCCCTCCTTGTACAGACGCAGGGACACGGTTTCGGGGTGGCGCCCACCCTACCTGAGGGTCTGGCCTCGATGACGTAGCCCATGGTGGGCGTCCTGCCGGCCCGGCCCTCCGTCCACTGCAGGGTCAGCTCAGAGATGGACTTGGTGACCGAGATGTCTCGAGGGGAGCCCGGGGACCCTGTGGACAGAGCAGAGCAGGGGGCTTTGGGGACTCCTCGCCCGCAGAGCCTCTCCAGGCAGGACCACTGAGCTCAGTCTCAGGCTCCTCCTCTGGAGAGTGGGGGCGGGGTGTGGGCCGACGCAGGCCTCACAGGTCCCTCAGAGGATCAAGAGAGGCGAGGTGTGGAGGTGCCCCCTGGATCTGCTGCCCTGGCCTCACCTCCATAAGCACTCTGTAAACAGAGGCCAAGGTCGTTTGTGAAGTGGAAACCTTGGCTCAGCCTCATGTGTGAAAACTTCAAAGTTTTCCTGTGTATCCTGAATTGAATGCACTTATTTTGTCTTAATAATTTTCCCAGAAAAGAAATACAAACTTGCCTAGGAATTTGCTCGTCTATACTGAATGTGTTCACATTCAGACTCTTGCGTTAATACGTGCTTTTTTACAGGGCCAAGAGACTCCCCTGGGGGCCCCTGCTTCCACTGCAGGGGGCCCTGGGCTGATCCCTGTTCGAGGACCTGAGGCCCCACACAGCATGGGGTGCAGCCAAAAGTTAAAAAAAAAGGCGACGGGACCAACAGAGACCCGAGCTGAAGCCAGTTCTGAGCGGCCACGACGGCTCACTGGGGCGCAGACAGACCCGCAAGAGGACGGAGGGGGCTGGCTACTCACCCTCGGCCGGCCCGGCCGTGACGTTGGCCTGCAGCTCGGGCCCGTAGGCGATGGTCCGCGCCTGCACGCGGAAGAAGTAGGTGACTCCCTTGGTGAGGTCCCGCACCTTCAGCCAGCGCGGCCAGCTCCCCTTCACATCCACAGTCACCACTTTGCTGACCCCTGTGGCCGCAGGAATGGGGAGAGGGGCAGATTCAGAAGGGCCCTGAGCCCCGCCTGCCTGCCCGGCTCTGCTATCAACGGCGGAGGTCTTTCGGTCTGCTAAGGAAGTTTTTCTTACAATTAGGAGGCGTTTAAGTGGTGATAATGGCCAATTTTCAGCACAGATAAGTGCAATTAGAGTCTAAGCTTGATAAGCGGGTGATGACAAGGGAAGAAGCACCCTGACAACACGTGGGAGGAGGCGGTCAGGCTCGCTGGTCAGGTCGGGGGCAGAGAACCCCAGCGACCAGCACCACCCGGAGGGCAGGGCCTTGGGATCTGGAGGGCGCCTTCCCGCAAAGTCCTGAGTCACGTCGGAGGCGACCTCGGGCTTCCCGACTCAGTCCCAGAGGAGAGACTGTGGGAGAGGAAGACTCGGGAAGACTTCTGGGGGTTAAAGGTGCACCCCTTCCCCCGCCCAGTGGGGACCACCCTGTGGTGTAAAGGCCTCGGCCATGCATGACAAGCACAGCTTCGCCCAGGACTTGACGCGAGGATGCAGAGCCTGTCACCAAGGACAGCGGTGCCTCCACCCAGAGACGGGGATGGCCCGGAGCTCTTGCCCTCAGACACGGGGACAGAGCGCGCGCGATGCTGGCTGCACGGTGTTTAATTAGAAAACAGAGCTTCAGTATTTTGGGAGGAAGATACATCCTGAAAAATACATAAATGCAGCCTTTTCCAGGAGGGAAAATAAGGTTCTTTATGACAAGTTTAAAAACGAGGTGTTTGAACAAAAAACTACAGAAGCTCTAGACTGTGGGACTTCTCTGAGCCTCCCACCCACCGCCGGCGCCGGGCACCTCTGGGTGGGGCGTCAGGCTGTGGTGGGGTCGGTCAGCAGAGGCCGAGTGGACAAGCTGCGCCCGGTGCTTACAGTCCAGGGTCCAGGGTCCGCCCCACTGCGTCCCCCACACAGAGGACCGCCGGGCTTTCCGAGACCATGGGCCGCCTGTCTGCCCTCACTGCGAGCGGCCAGTGTTCTCTGCACCTCGAGTCCTGGGGCGGCCTTGACCTCAGAAGAGCCCCCAAAGCGTGTCCTTGTGTCAAAGGGGTCCAGCTTCCAAGTCGCCAGAGCAAATCCTTCCAGTCCTGCAGGTCCCAGGGTCCCTTCCCGTGGCTTTCTGCGTTCACATCACGCCCTTTATCAAGCACTTGCTCAGCTAAGTCATTCTCTTCCCAGTTATTTCAGAGCGATTCTGGTGGCTTTTGCCTGGTTGGAGCTTTTCACTGGAGAAGCAGGGGTTTCTGCCCAGCAAAGCTGCCCCTCAGCTCCATCGCTCTGGACAGTCCGCACACATGGAGACCATCACCAGCTGATGCTGGGGTCCTGTGGGATGTATAGATTTTGGCAGAGCAGCACCCCCCACCTTTATTGTTGTTAAAAAAGAAATACCTTCTCCTTAGAGTAGAACCAACCCTGGGCACAGATTTTGCACACTCTGTCCCCCCACCTCCGTCCCATCCCAACCCCCCATTCCGTCCCAACCACGGCAGAATCTTGTTTGTCCATTTTAAAACTGTGCCCTGCACTACAAAGCCTCATGGTGCAATTTCCTAAAATACTTCCATTTAAAACATTTTGTTGTTGATGATCAGTAGCTCAGCCATGTCCGACTCTTTGCGACCCCATGGACTGAAGCACGCCAGGCCTCCCTGTCCTTCACCGTCTCCCTGAGCTTGCTAAAACTCATGTGCGTTGAGTCAGTGATGCCATCCAATCATCTCATCCTCTTTCGTCCCCTTCTCCTCCTGCCTTCAATCTTTCCCCCATTTAAAAGACATTTTTAGAAAACATAAAAACAGCTCTTCCATGGAATCAGATTCCCAGGATCAGGGCCTGGTGCTCTGAGGGCTGGGGCGACACCCAGGTGGGCCCGGGCTCTCCTGGGTCCACGCTGGGCCCCCGCTCCCTGGGCTGAAGGCAGCCCACCAGGTCTGGGCCCGGGGTGGGGCACACAGGATCAGCCGGGGCGAGGCTGCTGCTTCACAACTTCTGTTTACTGTCTTCACTGCAAACGTGCGTGTGTGCGTGTGTAACGTACATATCACACCCTTGGTGGTCTTCATGGGGAGCCAGCTGCCACAGAGAGCCGACATAGAATGAAGACACCCGAGGGTCCCGTGTTTGCAGCCACGTTTCCAGGAGACACCGGGTCCTCTGAGACACGTGAACGTATCGAAATTGTCTGGAGCCCCCGTCACCACTTCCATGGTTGCCTGTGGGGATCCCGGATCCCACAGGGAATGGGGCCAGGCCTCTCCAGGAGACCCCCACTCAAGAGGCGCGCACGCCCATCAGACTGGCCGGCCGCCCTAAGCGGGGGGGATACATAATCCAGGAACTGGGGGGCCCTGGGTAGGGACAGGCCGTGGTGTGGGGACTTGTGTGCAAACACTTCCTAAGCCTCCCCCTGCCCCAAAGTGGCTGCTGTTCCGGCGTCCACCAGCGCTGGCCAGTGCGAGGCCCCCAGCCGAGCCCAGAGTAAGGACTTCCGGTGCTCGGCCCCACACCTGGCGCCAGTGGCCCTGCCCTGCCCTAGGCATGGCCTCCCTGCAGCCCCGCCTGGCAGACCCCACCTTCCCGGGCCGAGGGCCGTGGAGGCCGGAAGGGCTAGGGCCCAGCGTGTGACTGAAGAACCGGGTTCAGGGAGCGGCCGCGGTCCAGGCAGGCTCCGGGTGGGATCCTGAGAAGCGGGCCCGGGTTGGTGGTGAGCAGGGCGCATCTGGAAGGTCACAGGTCACCAGGGCAGCACTCGGGCAGCGGGCCTTGACCTCTACCCCTAGGGATGGGGTGTGTGCTGGTTGCTGGGGTGCCTGGGGGAGGCATGAGGCCTGAGGTCAGCCTCGCTCCTGCAGGAGCAGGGCCAGAGCTGTCAGAGGGTGGGTGGGCCCGGCTCAGGGCAGCTCTGAGGGTAGAGGTGGCCCCGGGGCTCCTCTGGCTGGGCTGAGCGCTGCCAGTCACTGGTGCTGTCATGGTCAAGGGCGGCAGCCCCAGCCCTGGACAGGGCACCGGACAGACGAGCAGGAGTCGGGGCCTGGGACATGCCGTCCAGGAACCTGGGCTCCAGACAGGAGCTGGGGCAGTGGCCGTGTGAAAGAGCGCTGAGTCTCCGCCCCCACTCACGTGGGCGAGCAAAACGCTAGTGTCCGGTAATTCTCGGCCCTTCCTGGCCACTGGACGAGCAAGATCCTGGCCCATCTCCTCCAGGGCCTCTGGGGCTGTGACTGCGACCCCAGCCACGCCCAGGCCGCCTGTCCCCAGACTGAGCAGGGCTGAGTCGATGTGGCCCCGGCCTCTTGGCTGTTGGACAGCTTGTGTCCACATGCCGCCTCTCTTGCTATTCACCAAAGTTCATGGATTTTTTGAGACGCGTGCTCCTCACGCGTCCATGTCTGATCTGGGATGCAGCTTGGGACTGGCGCTGCACACGAGTCCTGGGCTGGAGTGCATCAGAGGCCTTTTTTCTTCCTCAGCACTTAAGAAAATAACCACGAATCTCAAGAGTCCATGGCAGTCGAGATGCGATGGAATAAAATCTAGGGCTTGAATTTTCTCCTTCACATCAACTCCCTGTTTTAGTTGAATGTGCTTATTTTTAAAGGAAACGTTTATCGCGGCGCTTGAAGTGGAGAGCCAGATCGGTAGGCGTGTGGGTGGTACCCTTCCCTCCTAGACATTAAACAATCCGTAACTTTTACAGTCTGCCTGCGTCTATGACCAGGGGCTCCCCGCCCTCCTCTGCACCGCTGTCCTGGGCACACGGAGGGGCAGAGAGAAAGGCCCACTCAGCCCTCAGGGTGTGCTCTGCGCCCTGGGGCTCAGCTTCAGTCTCTGATCAGGGAACATCCTGCAAGCCCACAGTGTGCACGCCCTAAAAATACCCTCGCTGAATAAACGTTAGAATGAAGGGTGGCCGGAGGAGCAGCTGGGGGCAGCGTCTGGGCCCAGTGCCTCCTCTGGCCACGTTGCCCACGTGGTTCCGGCTCGTGGTGTCCGGGTGGGACAAGCCCTGGGGCCTCTGGAGCGGCAGGTGGTGAAGACCCGGGTCGGCGCCCCAGGAGGGCGGCTGTGCGGAACGCACCACGCGCTCGGCCCATTCACCCGCCTCTTCCCGCGTCGATGGCGGGAGCCAGGCCCTGCGAGGCTTACCTTGGACGGGTGTGAGCGGCTCGTACACCACCCGGTAGCCCTGCAGGACGCCGTTGGCCGCCGCGGGCTCGCCCCATGAGACGTTCAGCGTGGTGGAGGTTATTTCCGAGAACGCCAAAAAGCTGGGGGTCCCGGGAGCTGGAGGAACAGGACAGGACGTTCACTGAAGCTCCTTTTACAGCAAGAGATCATCTACATACGTGTCCACGCCTCCGCCCGGAACAGAGATGTTTATCAGGTGTTATTTTCGACTTGGCGCAGGCTCAATGCCACGCGGGGTGTAAAGGAGATTTACTGAGCATCCCCAACCTCCCAGGATCAATTGGAAACAAACCCTCCCGAGAGGAGCAGAGGAAACGACGGTGTTTAAGCACAAAGGAGCCTGAGAAGCACGGTGACAAAGGTGTAAAAACGAACAGTAGAGACAGGAACAGGAAGCGCCACGCAGACAGCGTGTCAGCTCCAGGCCTGCGCCTCCGGGGGGCCAGGCTCCGTGGAGGGTGGTGGCTGAAGGCCCTGCCCTCCTCTCCTCTCCCTCTGCGGGGCCGTCCTCATCTGGGATCCCCCGGTGCCCAACCATCTCACGGTCCCCCTTGGTCTGGAGATGGGGGAGCTCGCAGGCCACCCTGAGTGGGGAGACACTTTTTCCCAGCAGACACAGAGGCCGGCTGGGGGTCAGGGAGCAGGCCGACCCACCCAAGGTCCCCGTCCACGTGGACTGCAGCCCTGAGCGTCCCCCACCGCATAGGGACTGACGTGCCCCCAGCCTGGTTCCCCTTGGAGATGAGAAATGCCCACTAAACCCGCCCCTCCTGCCCCGCTTCCGCTCTGCCCCATCCCTGGGGGTCCTGTGGCCCCACGATCGGCTGGGCCCACCATGCCTGAGGGTCCCCGCCTCCCACTCCTAGCCTCACAGCTCTGCCCCTTCCCACTGAGTCCATGATGGGCCCTTCCCGGCTTTGCAGGGACTGCCGGACAGGCCCTGAGGGCGCGGCCCCTATAATCCGGCTGTGGTCATCTTGTGCGGGGCAAAGCACTCGGGGGCCCCTGCTCCCAGGAAGGCTGAACGCACAGAATGCTGGGGACCCCTGAGAGGAGGATGTGTACCCCATGGGCTCCCGAACCTACTTTGCTGGCCTGTGATCCTCTGGATCTCACGAAGCCCCTCGGAGCTCCCGGGACCCCAGGCCCAGCCTCCTTTCCCCTGGGAGGCCTGGCCGGCCTCACAAAGACCCCCAGGCCACAGGGGATTCCGAGAGTCACCAGGACAGTGAGCGATCAGCTCAGAACACACAGTGGGTGAGGAGAGGAGGCCACGGGCGGTGCGACCCCTGGCAGGGCAGCCCGGGCACGCTCTGGGACCCGCCTGAGGGCATGTGCCTGAGAGATGGCAGGCCAGCTGCTTCTGGAGGGCTCTGCAGCTGAGGCCCCAGGGGGGCCCACACTGCAGCCCAGGCTCAGCAGGTGAACAGACAAGGGGATCCCCCTCTGGGAGCTGGACCCAAGAGAAGCCCCCAGGGGCCTGGGGCGAATCCTGGCTGCGAGGGACAAGCCCTCGTGCAGCTAGAAGCCTGTCCCCCACTGCCCTGTGCGCTCATAGCAAGCAGCTCCACGCAACGGGCCCAGGCTGGGGGCCGGAGACACCACGTGGGTCAGACCCAGAAATCTCCGGCTACATGGGGCTGGGTTTCAGGACCGGCAGAGTGGGGAGCTGGGGGAGCTGGAATGGGGGCAGAGTGCAGCGGTGGGGCGGGGGGCAGCGGCGGGGCGGGGGGCAGCGGCAGGGCAGGGCTGGCCCGGGCGGTTGGCGGGAGGCTCGCGTGCTCCTACCTGCCTGGTGGGTGCAGCCCGGCTGGGGCTCGCTCCGGGGCCCGTCGCCCGCGGCGTTGAAGGCCGAGATGCTGACCAGGTACTTGGTGTGGCTGGTGAGGTTCTTCAGTTTGGCCGTGGTCTCAGGCAGGAACAGCACCCGCATCTTCTCCGTGTCGTTCTGGCTGTCTGCCTCCCAGTAGTAGATCTGTCGGTAGGAGTGGAGGCTGGAGGTCCGGTGGCTCAGAGGGGTGGCGCCCCATCTCAGCCCGGGGACAGGCGGCCACAGAGCCGGGTGGGGGGACCCCAGTGTTCCTGGGGGGTGAGCACGCCTCTGCAGAGGCCAGGCCAGGAGGATGGGGCCTGTGGACAGAGGTGACTGCCAGGAAGGTGCCTTAGGACCAGGCTCCTGGACATAAGGGAGACCGACCCAGCGTCTGCTTCAGCCTGTGGACAGCACCAGCCCCTAACTTCACTCGAGGCTCCCGCATTTTAACCCCGACATCCATCAAAGCTTTCAATTGATGTGCCCCAATACTGTGGACATTAAAACAGCCTCGGATGACGGACAGAAGAGCCACACTGGGCTCAGCACTGCTGGGTGGCCCGTGTTTCTCCTGGTTCTGTTTCCTTGTGTCTGGTTTTTATGTGCTCGTGGGTGAACGTGATGCCCACACACAGAGGTTTGTAAGGTCATCTGAACTGTTTCCCTTGACAGCTGGCAGAGAACCACAGCCCCAAGCCGGTGCCAGCCAGGCCGCCCAGAGACAGCCCTGACCCGCGGATCCGCCTAGGCTCCGTGGGTGTAACCTGGGCCAGGCGGTCAGAGCCGTTGGCCCATGTGCAGAGCAGCAGAGACCGCGCAGGCCGGGGGCCGGCTGTCTGGCGTCCACACGTCTGGCCAGGCCGGAACGGCCCTCGTGGGTTAGCTACGCTCATTCCCTCCTGCAAGACGCACTCCAGCTTCTGTGCTCTGAACTGGCCAGTGAAGCGCTCTGCTTGAAGAGGCCGTACTAACCTGGACACTGAGATCAATACCCAAGTCAGCGTCTGTTTAGGTGCTATTACTGGGAAGTTATTAACAGGGAACACGGTTTGGACACATACACATAGCACCTTGCCTCCCGGCCCAGGGGACTCGCTGTCACCTCATCAATCATGGTTAATGGCCCTGCCACGGAGGAAGGCCTTTCTTTTCACAAAACAGCTACAGAAATCATTCTTAGAAGGACATTTAATCAGTCCAATAGTCATCATCAGGGCAGGCGAGCCCATGGAGTCTGAGGACGGATCAACTTGGGGCTCAACAGACCAGACAAGGAGACTCACCCTGGGAGGAAGATGGGGGTTTACAAGGGACGGCCCTGGGCTGTTCACCTCAGGAGGGTTTTGGCTGACCTCACGGGGTCCCAGCCCAGTCCACAGGGGTGACCTTGGAGGTGGAACCCTGGGAGGGGCTCCCTGCCCCCCACCAACTTGTGTGACTGTTCACGCCCGATGCTTTTATGGGAACAGCCTGGTGCCTTCCTTCCAAACCGCTTCTGGAACATTCAGTTAATGTGGGCTCAGAACAGGTCAGTGTTGGGGCTCTTGAACTGAGGTCCCCAGGAGCCAAGCACCCTGGGGGGCTTGTCACACATGCACATTTTCGGGCCCTGGACCTACTGAGTCAGGACTTGGGAAGTGTCCAGTAGTGACACCGGGCGGAGCTGAGGGCAAGGCCTGGTCTCCCCAGGGCCCCCTGCACCGTCAGCAAAGGTGATGGAGGCTCCCCGAGGGGGTGCAGGGCAGGGGGTGCTGGCCTGGGAGGGAGGGGCTGCTGGCTGCACAGTGAGCCTCCCCCACCCCCAGGCCTGGTGGGAGGTGGGCCGAGCCGGCCCAGCCCCTCGGCGATGCCCTCGGCTCTGAGGGCGAGAGCCGCCGTGAGCTGGCGCAGGACGCAGAGGGTGCCGAGAGCCAGGGGGCCGCCGTGAGCTGGGGGGCCCAGGCTGCCGGCCCTCGTCCCCAGGTGGCCGAGAGGGAAGACCGCGCCACGCGAGGGGCTTGCCTTGTAGCCCTGGATGTTCCCGTTCTGGCTTTCCGGCGGCGGCGGCTCCCACGTGACCTCCAGCTGGCTGGCCGTGAGCGGGTTCACCTGCACGCGCTGCGGGGCCTGGGCGGGGGCTGCGAGGCGGAGAGCGGAGGGTCAGCCGAGAAGCCCGCCCACCCGTGCCGGTTCCCAGCCCCTGTCCCTGCCAGGACGACCACGGACCCGTCTCAGAACCACGGTTCTGAGTGCACCCGGTGAAATCTGGAGAATCCCGAAGAAAAGCGCTTATACCGAGACACAGCGGCGCTGGTGAGGACAAAGGTGAGACAGCAACCCACGTGCGTGTGACTGAGCTGCGAGGTCGCCTGGGACAAGCAGAGACGGTCAGCAACCTCCAACCTCACTGCGCTGGGTGGCGGGGAGGTCCTGTGGCTGGGAGACCCAGGCCCCAGCCCCTGTGGTGCCGGCTGTCACATTCATTACCGAGTTGCGGCAGTTGTTCAGGCGTTAAGTCCTGCCCGGCTCTTTTCAACCCCAAGGCCTGCAGCACACCAGCCTTCCCAGTCCTTCACTGTCTCCCAGAGTTTTCTCAGATTCACATCCATGGACTTGGTGATGCTCCCTAACCTCTGTCGCCCCCTTCTCCTCTTGCCTTCAATCTTCCCCAGCATCAGGGTCTTTTCCAGTAACCACGACTGAGGGAAATGCTAAATTCCACATGGGGCTCGGAGAAAACAAAGGCCACCTGTGGGAACAGCCTGGCGATCCAGGGGTTAGGACTCTGCCTTCACTGCCGGAGGCCCAGGTTCGATCCCTGGTGGGGGAGCTGAGACCTTGCACACCACAGTGCAGCCAGAAAAGAAAAACAAAGGCACGTATGATCCTGTCAGGGGTTCAGGACGCCGGGGTACGCAGCCCTGCTCCCGGGGAGCTGACGTCTGCGGACCCGAGGTTGCCCCACCTTGGGGACGGAGCACAGAGGCCGCTGCCGCATGTCCCCTGGGGAGGACCCACCCTTCTGGTCCTCCTCCCACCCTGAGGGCTCCCCCCGCCCCACCGTGCTGGGCTGGAGTCAGCAGGTGCAGGTGAAAGGTGAAAGGGCACTGGCAGGGCCCCGTGGCTTTGCCGGCAGCCTCAGGGCAGCTGGGAACAACGCAGCCAGCCCACGTGTACGTCTGGGGACGTTTCTCTCTGCCTGGCATTCCCGCCAGCCGGTCTGTCCCCTGCCCCCTGCAGGCTGCTCCCTTCTCTCCCTGGGTACCCCTTCCCCTCCCGGCAAACTCCACGACGGGCTGGACCCCGGAGCTGTCTTGGGGGGGCCTGGCTGCGAGGGGCAAGATGCCAGCCCAGCGGCCTCACCCCCCATGGCCCTGCCCACGGCCCGGGCGCTGCCTTTGGGCTCAAGTCTGTTTATGGCCACACGTGGAAGGAACCAAACAGACGGTCACCATCGGGGGAGACGGCCGGGCGCTCGGTCCTCTGGAGGGGGCCTCCGCGGAGAGGTCGACCTTCGCGAGTCGCCCCTTCCCCGCCGCCCCCCAGCGCAGAATAAAATAGTAATTAACACGCACTCAGCCTGACACCACCTATTCATTCTGCTCTAACTGTGTGGCTCGTGTTACCGCGGCCCACCCCGCCGCTAATGGAAATGTTAATAACCCTCACCAGGTTGTTGTGACAGATGCTCAGCCTCATTATCAGAAATTCTTATTTACCGCTCCATTAAACAACAGAATCACACAGAAAAACAATTCAATCAAAACTAACTGGAGGAATTTTAACAGCCGCATTAATAATCCAAAACATAAATAAAGTTAATGTCTTCTGCATGTTTGCCATCGGCGACTCTGTCGCGAAATGACTGGGGCGCCATTGGGTGGGGAAAGGCAGAGTGGGATGCCGCCGCCACCCCGGTGGGGCCAGGGCCACGTGTGAGTGTCCGCTGTCCCAAGTGTCCTCCTTGAAGACGCGGCAGAGCCAGGGCCCACGGCGGCTCGGGGGTGGACACGTGCAACGCACAGCTCCCCACCCCCGGCCCGGTTCCATCCCGGGCGGCAGGCCCACCTGTACCGCTGTCCCCGGGCAGGGCTCCCACGGGCCCAGCCCATCCTGGGGCACAGTGCCTCCCTGCCCGTAACAAAGACTTCCCTGAAGAGGACACAAGCAGGGGAGAGAGAAACTGACGTAAACACAGAGCAAAGCGCACTGGCTTCTAGACTTACACTTTTGGCTCCTAAGAGCCTCTAGGCCTCCCCCCTGACTTGCAGGAAGACACCCCGTTTACACCCTGCAAGGGACCCTTGCTTGTCGTGAAGGGTTCGGCTTGGAAGCTGGTGGGGCATCTGACAGGCCGTGATCTCTTTGTTCCCCCACTTCACTATCTGTGGAGGACGGTGCCTGTGAGCATCGGCTCAGAATGCCGTGTTAAAGCGCATGAAATCAGTTTTCAAAAGCCCACTGGCCCGGCAGTCTGGTGTGAGCTGATACGCGGACGCCGCAGACGGTGCTGGAGGCAGGGGCCGGGCTGGGGCGCGGAGCAGAGGTTCCCCTGGGCACCTCGGCCGGGCAGACGATGCTGCCCCACGGCCATCACCCACTGGCCTACAGGGAGGGCTGGCCACGGTGGCAACAGAAATGCTTCTGGACTTTGGCAGGCTCCTTGTACCCAATAGTGGTGATGGAACACCAGAGATTTCTGGAATCTTGGCTGAGTGCTCAGGAAGCCCTGCAAAGCTGGGAGCTGCAGGCTGGACTGGGCAGGCGGGTCCCAAGAAGCAGTGAGACCGGCACTTTGTCCAGCTCCAGTGGCCCCTGGACGGGCTCGCCGGCCTCCAGTGACCATGCGGCATCAAGGGAAGACAGCAGCTGCCCATGGCTTTCTGTGGACGTGCTGGTGAAGGGGGTGCTGGCTCCCGGGCCCCGACTGTCGCACTCCTGACTGCAGGTCCCGCAGACCCTGGGCGGCCCCAGGCTCACTGGGGCCCTGCACCAGAGCCTTTCAGAACCTCTGCTGCAGGGTGGCAGCTGGGAGGCCCCCTGTGCTCGCAGCATGGAAAGGACAGGAAGCAGCATCTGCAAGGCGTCTGGCAAGCGGCCAGGGCTGGGGGTATGGGGGCTGCCCACCGTTCGGGCAGGACTGCTCACCATCCAGCCCCTCGTCCCTCACCCTGCCCCACCATGGGGTGGTGTCCACCCTGTGGACAGTCCCCTGGAGGGAGCTACACGTCTCCCTCTGGACACCAGTCTGGCCAATGACCCGTGGGCATTTCCCAGCAGTTACGTCCAGTGCGTTCCATGGGCTACAGTCCATAGCGTTGCCCAGAGTCAGACATGACTGAGTGACTCAGCACGCAGGCTACAGAGACGGGAAAACTAAGGCCCAGAGGGACCCAGCAACCCGCCAGAGGTCACGCACTCAGCAGGCATGTGGACTCTGCTTCGTGTAAACCCAGGCAGCCTGGCTCTCAGCCTCTCTCCTTCTCTCCCTCACGGTGAGGCTCCAGGGGCCTGGGGAGGGGGAGTGGGGGAGGCGGGCGGGGAATTCAGCCTCCCACTGCTCGCGGGCCCAGCACGTCTCGCCCCTCGGGCCCCGGCCCCTGCCTCTCCGCTGTCTCCTCTCTCACCTCCCCCTCCTGTTCACCTCACTGCTGAGCCAGAACCAAACACAACTCCAAAGAGGCTTAACGGGAAAAAGCAGGAAACTGGTCACAAAAACCATCTTCCAAAAAACCGATGCTGTGCTCTCCAGGCTGCAGGAACGGGGGCTGGAGGCCGCAGGGAAAGCCCCACACAGCGAGTCTAAGCCCCGGGCTCGGACGGCGGGATGTGGGGAGTCTGTCCAATCCCCGAGCGCAGCTTCGCCATTTGTAAAATTGGAGAAAATGTGGGACATGAAGGGTCTTGCAGCTGAGACGAAACGGGCGGTATGAGAGCAGAGCACGGCTGGCAGGGAGCGAGTGCGGCGTCCCCAGGTGGGTCCCCGAGGCGAACTCGCCTGCGGGCGGGTAGGGCGCTGCTCCTGTGTGGGCTCTGTCCCCGTGGAGACAGAGGGCTGCTGGGCCACCCTGAGCTGATGCCCTTAGGTGTCCATCTCCCCTGGGGGTGTCTGTGTGAGCCGAGAGCCGCCCAGAGGTGTCATCACAGATCTGCGATGCCCTCCAGGGACCTGCTCCTGGCGCTCACACCTTCATGCCATCCTTCTGACAAGCAGGTCCTGGGGGTGCTTCTCCCTCTGGGGTCTGCCCGCCTTGGGGGGCTCCTGGGGGAGAGGTGTTTCCTCCCTGTGGGAGAAAGCGCTCTTTCTGCTGCCTGGAGCCACTGGGCCACCTTGATGAAGAGCCTGCCTGAGTCAGGAGTGAGCTGAGAGGAGGAGGAGCCCAGAGGGGACACAGGGACAGCCTGTTAGCATGCTGGATCCAGCCACGCCTGAAGCTGCACCCAGGCTCTTCGACTTCTCTGTTACGTGAGTTAATGGCAGGTTCTTTCAGCTCAAGCCTCTTTGGGTTTCTATCTCTTGCAAGCTGTAGTCCTTCCTAGTGTACTATTTTTACCAATTTATAATGCCCGGACTCAGAAATCAATCTCAATGAGAGATCTCCTAAAGGTTACCCTTTCTGAGGTTAGAAGGATTTAAAAACTACATATTCAGGCTAGAAGGGACCCACAGCTCATCACCTCTCAACCTCTCGCTGTCCTGCAGGACGAGACCAACCAAGAACCTGCACGGGGCCTCAGTCGCTCACCACTTACTGGCCGGCCCTGGCCCAGCGTGTCCTGGACATTTATCATGCAGGCAGGGCGGGCGAGCTGGGGGCAGGGTCAGGGTGAGGACCCCCGTCGCCTCACTCCCAGCCTGCAGCTTTTCCCTCTGCACCGTGGTCCTCAGGGCCGGAGCTCAGAGCGGTGGAGTGACAGGCCCAGCATCACAGAGCCGGGGCCAGCGGAGGTGACCCTCAGACCTGCAGGTCTGACTCGGGAAACTCGCTGTTTTCGGGCAGTTTTCACACAAGTCTGAGCGTTTCCTGCCGAATGATGAAGCGTCCGGCTGAGTGAATGGAAACTGCCCCCATTTAGCTTTATTTTCTGCAGGCCTGAGAGCAGCTCAAAGTCAGGAGGAGCACATTACAAGGGGCCCTGGGCTGCGAGAGGCAGTGACTGGACGGCCAAGGGTGCGTGGCAGCCGTGCTGGAAGCATGGCGTCCTCCTTCCAGAATGTTCTCTGGGCATAAACACAGGCGGCCGAGCAACGCTCTGGGGCCAAACATCCGCCCAACCTGGGGGGCAGCCTGAGGGGGGAGCCTGGTCTCTTTCTGGGTTCTGCCTCTGCGTCCCCGACTGGAGGTTGTTGGAGGCCGCCCACCCACAGAAGCAGCCAATGGACACCCTCCTGGCACTTGGGAGAAACAGGCGGCCCGCCTGGGTTCACAGCAGGTGCACCGCAGCACCCGAGACGGGGAGACAGCCCAGGCGTCCACCGAGGGACCGACAGCGAACGCAGGGTCTGCACCCAGAGGAGAGTCCTCCCCCGCGAGAGGGAGCCGAGTCTGACACCTGCTGCAGCTCAGGTGAGCCCGGGAAATATGCCGGGAGACGGAAGCCTGGTAAAGCGGACAAACGCAGCTCTGGCCCGCGTCCGAGGAGCACCCGGAGCAGCGAGCCCACAGACGGGAAGCAAGTCAGGGCTGATGGCAGCTGGGGAAGGGGGCCTGCCCATGGCTGAGGGGCGTCTGTCTGGGGAGAAGCCGGGGCCGGGGGAGGCGGGTGGCGGCCACTCAGCCGGTGAACAGGCTCCCTGCCCCTGGGCTGGACGCTTGCCAGGATGGCGCGTGTCATGTCAACCGTACTTTACCACAAAATGAACAACAAACAACCACAGACCCAGGACGCGAGCCCAGAGGTAAGCAGACGTCCACAGCTGTCCCGCTGGCTGCTACGGTCCCGGATCTCCCGGGTCTCCCGCCTGGGTTCCAGCCCTGTTCTCCACACGCCTGCACAGGTCCTGGGATGCAGGCCCCGTCCGCAGCACCTGGGCCCCACCGCTAGTCCTCTCGTTGGGCTGCAGGCTGATGGGCGGGCGGGTCAGCTCCATGGGTCCTGGCCAGCTGGCTGTCCGCACCCTGAGCCCAGTGGCACGGCTGCCCACATGACGCCCCACCAGGCTCCAGAGCCCTGCTCTCGCGGACGGCGTGTGCCGCGTCCGCCCCGCCTGTGTGGGCTCTTCTGTGGCCAGGCCCAGGCCCTCCTGGAGTGCCTGGCCCCCCAGTGACCTCCACCCCTTCCGCCGACAGACTCCCGTACAGGCTGGGGTGGCCCCCGCTGTCTCCTGTGGGCTCACCTGGTTTATCCTTGTCTACGTGAAAACACCATGTGACTCTTCCGGAAAAACCCTGCTAAGCCAGAGACCTTCAGTCCTGGCTCGTTTCCGACAATAACCTCTCCAAACTGCACAGTCGCCTGACGCGTCCTGTGGCCGGCCCAGAGAATTCAGCCTGAGTCCCCCGAAAGCCTGGGTCGCCGTCCCCAGGGGCATTCCAACCCTGTCCACCCTCCTGACTCTGCACCCGCAGTTTCTAGCAGAACCCTCGGCCACGTGCCAAGATCAGAGGAGACGGCTGTCCGTGGAGCAGTGTGTGTGTGCGTGCGTGTGTGTGTGCGTGCGCGCCTGGGGGCAGGGGGGGTTTCTGCAGGGAGAAGGCAGGCCGTGGGGCAGTGTGCATGTGCCCGAGGGCAGGGAGTGTTCCTGCGGGGAGAGGGCAGGCCGTGGGCAGTGTGTGTGTGTGTGCGTGCATGTGTGTGCCTGCGGGCAGGGGGCGTTTCTGTGGAGAGAGGTAGGGCCGTGAGCAGTGTGTGCGTGTGTGTGCCCGAGGGCAGGGGGGTTCTGTGGGGAGAGGGCCGGCCGTGGGGCTGTGTGTGTGTGTGTGTGTGTGTGTGTGTGCGCCCGACGGCAGGGGGGGTTTCTGTGGAGAGAGGGAGGGCTGTGGGCAGTGTGTGTGTGTGCCCGAGGGCAGGGGGGTTTCTGTGGAGATAGGGCTGGCAGTGGGACAGTGTTTGTGTGTGTGTGTGTGTGTGCGTGCCCACAGGGGCGGTTTCTGCCGGGAGAGGGCAGGTGACTCCCTCCTTCCAGGGCAGCAGGGGGCAGGGTGGAGGCAGCACTCTGATCTGAGCGTGGGATACTCCGTCTCCCTGTGCGTCAGCCCCACAGAGGGGACGGTTCTTGAAACAAGCCCAGGGGCCAGGTGGTGTCTAAAACGGGGACTAACATGTATCTATGCAGCTTTCAGAGATTGGGGAGCGGCTATTATGGGCGGTCAGGCTGACTCGGGGCCAGGACCAGTGCTCAGAGACGGTGGGTGACAAACGTCCCCCTCCCCGCACCCAGGGTCCCGCCCCCCTGGACCCCCACAGGGACGACAGCGTGGCTCCCCTAGAGTATGTCCTGATAAATCTGATACCTCTAGACCTTTCTCAAAAGCAAGACTTGATCGCTCCTGGGGCCACCAGGACACCCAGCCCTTGGCCAAGGACTCTTCCCAGCATGACCAGAAGCCTCCTGAACCCCCATAACCTGACCTTTGACAAGGGGGACGCTGCTGGCCCCTGATCTCCAGATGGGACTCACCGGCCTCGCCAACGAAGACCTCCACGGGCGCGCTGGCCGGGCCCTCGCCGATGACGTTGTAGGCCGTCAGGACCACTTCGTAGCGCCGGTATTTCTTCAGATCTGCAAGGGTGAGGGGACAAGGTCAGCAGGATGGAGCCCTGCCCTTTCTTAGAAAGCTCCCTCTGTGACCAGTGCCCCCTGGGGGGACGAGGGAGCCCTTTCTTGCAGAGAGAAGCCTGTGAGGGGCAGTGCCCCCTACCCGCCCATGCCCCCAGTGAGGCAGTCACGGCTGTCCTGCATTCGGGGCCATGTGGCAACAAGCTCCTCGTCTAAGGGAGTGAGTCTAGGACACAGAGCCTGACCTGGGCCTGCCTTCTGGTCCGGAACCTCTCCTGGAGAGGAACAGCAGACAGAGCAAGACCCTGGCACCGCTTGACCACGTGGGCCAATCCTTGACCCCTTCTGTGACGTCAGGGCAGGAGGGGCTGGGGGTCGCATTCGCTGACCTCTGCAGAGCAGGGCCCTCTCTGGGAGGTATGGTTTGCAGGGACCATGCGCTCAGGTGGTCAGACACGTACGTGGGGCCTCTGGACAGTCATGTGACTGGGAGAACCTTCCAGAAAGTTATGGCTTAAAAAATCAGTGGTTTCCACCACATCGAGTAGTGCAGAGCTCATGTGTGGCTGCCTGGCCTGCATGATGGACTTGGCGTCTCATGCCCTTTTCTTCCCAGGACGTGGCCATTCAGACCTCGCAGGCCTTGGTTTGCCAACATAGATATATTTAACAGTCAAGATCCTGGCCCCGCGGTCGAACTCTGCTGCTGAGAAACCACCAGACTGGCTTTGCCTCAACTTGGGGCCTCGTGTGATTGCCAGGAATCCACAGAGATGCACCAGAGTGGACGCCGGGGTGTGGCCAGGGCGCCCCTTCCATGCTTCCTAACCCGAGACAGAAAGGCCTGGGCGGGGACCCGGGGAGGGAGCCCTCATCACTGGGCCCGGCCTGCACTTGACTCTTCACCCGACCCCTTGGAGAGGCCACCTCTGGGACACGCCCAGCCCAGGAGGGACTCGGCGGACAGACAAGGAGGCAGCGGGGTGGGGAGGGGGCAGGCGAGCTGGCCCACGATGGATGGCGCGGAGCTTCGGGGGGAGGGCACGGCTCTGTGCATCCCGCCCTGGCTGCCGGGCTGGTCGGCTGCCCCGGGAGGTGGCCGGGGCGGCAGGGGATGAGCTGGCAGAGCGCTGGTGCCCACGGGGCCTGGCAGGGCCAGCTCTTCCTCCCCTCCGTTACCTGCTTTCTGATACAGCGGCCTCTCTGCGCTGGGCTGAACTGCAGCTCGGCCCCTGAGTCTTGCACTCGGTCACTGAAACCCACCCCGGCCGGAATCCAAGGGGCGATTGGATACGAAGGAGGAGAGGCCGGATGGACAAGTGCTGGACGTGTGGTGGCTGCCCCGCACCCCGAGAGGAGGGAGACCCCGACGCTGTAGTGAGGAGGACGTTGGCCTGAAGCCAGCAGACACAGAGGGGCCCGCTGGGCGAGTCCCCTGCTGCGAGGTCCCTGGAGGGGTCAGGGTCACAGAGACAGGAAGTCGGGGGTGGGCGCCCGGGGCGGGCATTGGTGTTTAAAGGGGCAGAGTCTCAGGTGGGGGGTGAGAGGGTTCTGGAGGCAGGCAGGGGGGATGGGTGCATGACAGTGTCTGCACGTACCAGGGGTGAAGACGGTAAACCCACAGTTAAGCCGGCAGGGTTAAAGAAGAGAGCTGCCCTCTGACCTTCTGTCCCAAACTCCGAGAACAGCTGTTGGGAACCCCTGCCCAGCCTGTGTTTCTAGAAACTCCCTTTTGGTGGTTCTGGCCCATCACGCATTTTAGCAGGACAGGGTTGGGGGGCTCCAGGAATGAGAGCTGGGAATCCGAGCTGGCCTGCACTCAGTCCGCCGAGAGGCTGAGGGGCACTGCCCAGCTGCGCCAGCTGCGCGCGGGATCACTCACGTGTTAACTCGTAGGTCGTCTCGGTGGAGCTGCTGTTGACCGTCTTGAAGCTGCTCTGGGCTGTGAGGGGTGAGCAGACAGGCCGTCAGCGCGGGGACAGCCGGCGCCAGGATGGGGCGCAGACGCGGAGGGAGGCCTGGCCGGGAAGCTGCTCTGCCTCCCGAGCGGCCACCACACGCCCGTCTGCTCACCGGGACCCCTGCGGAGCCTCCTGAACCAGCCAGGCCCCTGGCCCACGAGGGGGAGGGGGTCTCCTCTCTGATTAAACGGGTCGAATTGGCATCTGGCAGAGCGTAGCACAAAGCGGCACTGAGGGCCGCAGGACTGGCTGGTCCTGGGGCAGCCGCGTCTGGTTACACGCTCAGGTGAGCGCCCCAGGCCGGCGGGGACGACCCGTCCACAGTGAGCAGGTGCACAGACTCCCGCACCCTCTTATTCCGGGGTCTGTGTGACTCAGCCCAGAGGGACAGTCACGGCTAGCTGGGTGTCAGCAAGGGGCACCTGCGGAGACGCTGTGAGTGGGGGTCTCAGCGGAGCCAGGTCGTCCCCCAGTGGGGTTGGGGCCGAGGTGCAGCCCCTCGCTGACCCCAGAGCGGCTCCGGGGGCCAAGCACGGTGTGTGTGACCCACACAGAGAGGCCCAGGCAGAGCCAGACCCGGTGCCCTGGCCACCCTGCCCCCGCCCCCACCACGTGGGTGCCAGGGGCCCAGGTGTCTTCTCTGATGGTGCTGGGAGGCATCTCTCAGCCTTCTCGGGCCTCGCTCCACGGGCCCCAGCACCCCAGGCCTGCTCCGTGTGGGGTGAGCCGCTGCCCCTGGAGGCCCGGCTACTCCTCCTCCAGGGCGCACAGGCCCCAGAGGCTCAGCCCCACCCTGGCTGGTGACCCCTGCCCCCCCACCAAGCTGTGCCGGGCCCTGCGTCACCCTCTTCCCCTCACGTCCTCCATGACATCCTTTTACCCCGACAGCCCCTCAGATGGCTCCTCCTCCAGGCAGCCTTCCTGGGTCCCCTCCCTGTGCCCTGGGCCTTGCAAACCGTCGGGGTGCTGGGGAGGGGGCAGAGCCGTACCCCCTCCGGCCCCCATGGCTGTTCCCAGCAGGCCTGGGGTGGGCAGACGTGGTGGTTATGGGAACCTCCACCGTGGGGGAGGGGGGGCTCACCTGTGAGCTCGGCCCGCAGAGCTGAGGGCGTCTTGAGCGTCTTGGACTCGGTGGCGGGGGCCGCCTCGTACTCCAGCTCGCGGTAGTAGATCCGGTAGCCCTGCAGGAGGCCGTTCAGGCTCTCGTCCCTCGGGGGCTGCAAAGACAGCACGGTCAGGGGCCTGGCTGCATGCTGGCCGACTGCGTTGAAAGGTGGGGCGTCACTGGTTCAAGACAACCGGAGGGGCCTTGGTTGTTGGCAAGAGGACAGGCAGGTGTCCCACTGATGAGGAATGACGGGGTCCGGGGACAGAACCCGGGCCTCCTGGTCCTGTGTGCGTGGACACGGGCGTGTCTCCCTGTCCAGCCCGGACACCTGAGCCCCAGGGCTGGGGCCGGAGACTGTGGCCCAGATCACAGATGGAGAGGAAGCTGCCCATTCCTGGCAGACCCAGAACCAAAGGGGGCCGTGGATGTGGCCTGGCCTTGCGTCATCCACCACTGACCCCACCCCGTCTCTTCAGTCCCCGACCCTCCCGTCTACCCGGGCTTGTGGCCGTCTCGCTGGGACCCTCACTGACCCCTCTGCGTGCCAGGTGGCCCCCCGCCTGACCGGCGTAGGGCTAGAACAACCCCTCCCACCACCCACTGTACCTCAGCTGGTGTAAGAGCGGCCAATGGTGGGGCAGGGCCTCGTCTGACTCCTAAGAACCCAGCGGAAGGCGGCTGACGGCTGACAGGTGGCTCAGAGACAAGGTCGGACGGTGGGGGGTCTGAGCCTGTGCGTGTGAGCCTAGGACCTTGCAATCGCTTCCCTCTGGGTACCGCCGCTGCTCAGGGAGGGCCCGGCCTGACTTCCCTCCCCCTTTGGCTGGTTTCTGTTGATTAGTGAGCCTGGGGAGGGCGTCCCCAGCTGGGTTGACAGGTCTGTCTGTGGAAGGAAGACCATCCCACTCCACGTGGAACCCAAATAAGGCCATGGCACTGACCCCGGTGCTGGGGGCTACGGGCTTTGCTCCTCCCGCTGTGGTCCTCAGCAGGTCAGGACTGAACCTCCCAAACTGCAGCCGGACAGATGGACCCAGAGCGCCCGTTGCCCAAGTGGACGCCACAGCTACTGTAGGAAAGCCCCCTGCTGTGGGTTGAACTGTGCCCCCCCCAGGAGACATGCTGAGTCCTAACCGCTGGTCCTGGCAAAGTGACTTCATCAGGATTCGGGTCTCTGCAGACGTAATCAAGTTAGGAAGAGGGCACCTGTGGAAGGGGGTGCTCTAAGGTGATGGCGGGCTTCCCAGAGGGCAGTTCCATTCTATTTGCCCAAGTCTTTCATGCAGTGATCACACGTCTAGAAACTGACCCCACATGGACACTCGGCTGTGGGCAGTCCTGAGATCTACAAACGTGAGCCTGGGACTAACTCCCCCCCACTCCTCAAAACGCCAAGACCAGTCCTCTCTGGGTCTTTTCAATGCCAAGACAACAGGATGGCCTTTGAGCTTGAAGGGCGCAGACAGTAAGATTGCCTGCAAACAAATTGGCAGACTTGGGACTCGTGAATACCATCAGGTAATATGATAATTGATTCACATGGGCACCTAGATGTTCAGCGTGATGGATCGTAAAGACAAAACACATTTTAAGAGGCAATATAGAATCTAGCAATTATTTAACAAATGCTGAGACCAGAAAAAGACCCAAAGATTCTTATAAGATGAGGACATTTGGACACAGAAAGAATGTCACGCAAAGGCGGAGGTGGCAACTGAAAGAAGCGCCCAGAAGCCAAGGAGCGGAGAGGACTGCTGCAGCCGCCGGAGGCCGGGAAGAGGCGGGCAGCAGGCTTCCCTGTGTCTGCAGTCAGCCGCCACCTTGACCTTGGACTCCGGCCTTCAGAACTGTGGGAGGGCAGGGTGGCCGGTTCCAGGGGCTCTGCTGTCCAAACTCACACCCTTCAATTCTCAGTCCCTGAACCCAGGCAGCACCGTGGGGACCCGGATGCTCAGCTAAGTCTGTTCTCCGTGACCTCTGGCTGCTCTCGGTCCCAAACTCGGGACCCCTGTGGGAGGGGACAGCTCTCTGCCCTCACACTCGCCAGTGGGCAGCACGCACAGCAAGGGCGCTTCCTCCCATGAGCTGGAATCACCACGTTTTCACCACGAGAGCCCAGAGGTTTGCAGGGCGGGTCTGCCGCAGCCCCCGACGTGCTCTCCCGCCACTTCCTGAGTCCTCCGACCCCCCATCCCCACCCTGCCCCCGCACGGAAAGCGCTGTGGCTGGCCATTCTTCCCATCAGACGCAGACACGCAAGCCTGGGAAACCGGAGTGGACTCGCGCGTGCTCGGGATCCACGTGCACCCCTCGGGCCAGAGGAACCCAGCAGGCCCACCCGGATGGCACTGGCCTGCTAAACGTCACCTTCACAGACACTGAGAAACCAGCCATGTGGGTTGCCTCACTGCCAGATTCTCCCTCCTGTGCGGGTCTGGGATGGGACCCGGATGCTTCCAGGGTGTCAGTGCTTGCTCCGCTCTCCTGACGCCCACAGGTGGGGACAACTTTAAACTCACCTCACGGTTGCAGAACTAACGATCTGAGAGTGAAGGTGGACCCGCTCAGACCCCCGCGTCGCCTGGATGGGGCAGGTGGGCAGGGTAGGTGACCGGCCGGGCACGCAGGGTCTCGGAGGCACATGCCCGCCTGGCGGGCCTGGGGCTGGACCATGACACAGCCACTTCCTCCAGCAGCGAGCCTGCTGCCCTCTGCCCCAGCCATTCCCAAAACGAGGCCTCACCTGACCAGAGCGCTGGGGGCTCGGGGAGCTGTGTGCTCTCAGGAAGGGAGGTGAGAGCAGGGTGAAGCCTGGGGGCCTGCCTGGGCTCCGTGTCTGGTTGCAGTTTCTACTTTATTCTGCCTTTCTCTTTCCCACCAGTTTTGATGGACAGAACCTCTGTCCTCCACACTGCAGACTCAGGGACACCCCTGAGCAGGGCATGCCCTGGCATGCTGGGCGGTCCCTATGCTTCCTGTCCAGCCCCGGCCCTGGAGCCGCCCCGCCCTGAGGACGGCAGCGTTTCAGACCCTCTGATACACTTTTTTTTAGATCCCTCCCCTTTGAGTTCATAGGACTGGTTCAGGTAGCTTTAAGGGTTTTTGTTTTGCACGACCCTCTGCTATTTAAAAATTGGTTCCATGCGATAAAGGCAGACTCCATGCAGTGCTTACTGCTAGTCGGTGCCACGTGCAAATCGTGTGTGTGTCTCTGTGTGTGTAATGCACGCAGGCGCCATCTCCTCCTAAGGACGGAAGCCCGCAGTCTGCCCCTCCGACCCTAGCCCTGGTTTTCTGCTGGCTACAGCTGAGACAAGTTACATCCTCACTCCTAGGCTTCCTTCAAGCACAACTATCACAGCACATAAGAGAAAGTTTATTTCACCCCCTTCTTAAGAAATACAACAGATGGGAAAGTTGGAAAAGTCTACCCGTAAGAATAAAAGGAGAGACGTTTTCCCACCTGACACCTAAGCTGTGCAGAGAAGGTCCAGGTTCAGTGACACGCTCTCCACCGCCCTTCCCAAGTGAGGCTCAGTGGTCGCAGGGCTACTGACCCTCTGGGTCCCAGGCTGCCCACCGCTGTGACCCCTGAGGGAGGGTCCTGAGGGCCCCGCCCCACAAGGATCCCGGCAGTGAAGGCACCCGGCTGAGGCCCCCGGGAGGTCAGCGGGGCTCCTTGCTGCAGAAGGTCCTGCCTGCACCCCAGCCCTGCCTCTAGCGCTGACCGGCTCCGCAGGTTGGTGAGGTGCCCTGAGCTGCGACATAAGCATCTAAAGTGCTTCACCCTGCCTTTCGCAAATCGGAAATTCCACTAGCCAGTCCGCAGGGGCCTGGGTGTTTTTTCAGTTTTGGAAAAGGGGCCCTTGTTAAAGTGCCCATAACCTGGTTGGAGTGCACTGGCCTTGACCTGCCCCCCCACTCCAGCAGGCAGGAAGAGGACGGAGAGCTGGGGCTCGAAGGACTCCCACCGTGAGCCTCAGTCCTGGCTGAGCGCCAGGGGTCAGGCTGGGGCCAGCTCAGAGGGCCTTCCCAGACAGCGCAGGCTGCGGGTGGGGGGACCCGGGGCTGGGGAGGCTACTCCGGAATCCGGGAGTCCGGGGTCTCAGGGTGAGCTGGAGGCAGAGCGGGACTTCCACTGCCATCGTCCTGGGGCCTGCGCCTGGGACTTCCCACCACCTCTCTTCCCTGGAGCCCAGAGCAGGGGTTCCCTCTGATGCCTGCTGGACTGGGTCCATGGCTCAGCGGGCACGGGAGGCCCTAGAGAACCAGCTCCAGGCGCCTGCCCTTGAAGCCCAGCAGCCGGCACACCTGAGCCTGCGCTCCTGCGGACACGCCACCGGATGATGACCTGCCTGCCCTGACGGGTAGGGGGCGGGGACTGGCCATCCTGTTACCTCCCACACCCCTCCGGCTGCTCCCCTCCCATTTTCTCCCTGACGTCTGTGGACCTCACAGCAGGGAAAGGAGGCTCTGGGTGCGCAGAGCCCGGCGCCGGAGCCGGTCCTCATAAGATGACAGAGCGGGCGGTGAGAAAGGAACAAAGGCCAGGCGATGTCCCAGAGAGGCCAGGCCCCCGCGTCCCCTCTGACCCGGGGCTGCGCCACACTCTTAGGAAGGTGCCCTGCACAGCCGAGTCTCCCCTGCTCGAGGCCGCTGCACGTGATGCAGTCTGTCCCTTAGGATGTTAATTTTGCTGGAAAACAGCCTCAAAATCCACTCAGAGAAAAGCTGGAAGAGGAGACGAGAGAGGAGGTGCATGAGTCACAGACGGTGTGACCCGCTGGAGGTCTCAGAACAGCCAGCTTAACTGTGGTCAGTTCAGAGACACGGATGCCCAGCACGAGCTGTACTCAGTGTGAACACAGAGCCACTGCTGTCTAGAATATACGCACAAATCCTCAGATTCCAACAGCACCGGCCCCCGAGAGGCACGGACTGGCTGTCCCACCCAGGTCAGGTCAGCCGCCCAGTCGCGTCGACTCTTTGTGACCTCCTGGACGGCAGTGCGCCAGGCCTCCCTGTCCATCACCAACTCCCACAGCATGCTCAAACCCACGTCCATCGAGTCGGTGATGCCACCCAACCATCTCATCCTCTGTCGTCCCCTTCTCCTCCTGCCCTCAATCTTTCCCAGCATCAGGGTCTTTTCAAATGAGTCAGTTCTTCGCATCACGTGGCCAGAGCATTTAAGTTTCAACTTCAGCATTAGTCCTTCCAATGAATACTGAGGACTGACTTCCTTTAGGACTGACTGGTTTGATCTTACAGTCCAAAGGACTCTCAAGAGTCTTCTCCAACACCACAGTTCAAAAGCATCAATTCTTTGGTGCTCAGCTTTTTTTTATGGTCCAACTCTCATATCCATACATGACCACTGGAAAAACCACAGCTTTGACGAGATGGACTTTTGTCAGCAAAGTAATGTCTTTGCTGTTTAACATGCTGCCTAGGTTTGTCATAGCTTTTCTTCCAAGGAGTAAGCATCTTTTAATTTCAAGGCTGCAGTCACCATCTGCAGTGATTTTTGGAGCCCAAGAAAATAGTCTGTCAGTGTTTCCATTGTTTCCCCATCTATTTGCCATGAAGTGATGGGACCGGATGCCATGATCTTAGTTTTTTGAAAGTTGAGTTTTGAATGTTGATCATCCTACTAAGAGGAACCAAATCTGATGGATGGCCCATTCAAGTGGGTCAGTGGCCTTGGAATTACAGGCAGTGCTTGCGTTTTTAAACAAATTACTAAAAAAAAGATAGGTGAAACATTTTGTTTGGAATGCAAATCTATATTTAAACGTTGTCCCTTTGTTCTGTTGGCTCTGATTTAGTAAATTACTTATAATTTTAATTATACTTCAATTGCCTGGCAGTTGACAGGCATTTATTTCCACAATGCATCATACTGACCACCTCCTGCTCAGGCTTCTTGCAATTAGTTTCTCCTGCTGGGCTCTGAAGGAGGACAGCTGACGGCCAGACACGCCCAGCGCCTTCCGTGCAGCTCTCGCTGCCTCTCAGGGCATCTGGGACTGAGTGCTCACAGCCCAGGGGCGGGAGGCCTGGGCTGACAGCCAGCACTGCGTCCACAGCTGCCTGTCGGGAGCGGCTGAGGTGCCACAGCCCTGAGCTCAGCTGGCTACGGGGCAGCCAGACCCACGTCTGAGACCAAGCATGTGCCCAGCAGAATTCAGCACCACCCGGAAGACCATCTACTCTTGGTCAGTCGTGTTGGTGGAGAGTGGGAACTGGAAGTGCTTGGAGCCTTGAGTTTCCATGTTGAATGTTCCCCATCTCTCACCAGAGACCCTGATGGAAGTCAGGGGTCTAACGGGCCTTGGGTCAGAGACCTCACAGGGGCCTCAGAGGGGACCCTGGAACCCCTGTTTTTACAGAGGAGGACCCTGGGGTCAGAGAGGCTTCTGGGGTCAGAGTCTTGCTATGGCAAACTGGCCCGCAGGCCGAGGCCAGGCCTGTCCCTCTCCCAGGGTCCCGAGGGCCACTCGGCTGCGGCTCCCCCGGGACAGCCGTCAGAGCCCAGCTGAAGCCTCCTGGGTCCCCATCCAGTCTCAGCACTTCAGGGAGGCTGGAAAGGGCAGAATGCCACGGCAGTGAGCTCCCAGTTCACCAGGGGGACATCTGGAAATGACTTCTGTCCACGCTGAAAGGGTCCTGCTACCCCGAGGAGCTGCCACTCAGCAACAGAGAGGAGAGGAAATCGCCTGGGATGACTCGGCCACCGGACGGGCTGTGCCCTGGGTCCGCCCGGCCGTCCTGCTGGCCGCCCCTCCCCCACCCACTGCGCTCCGGTTCACTCTGCAGGTCACCACGGCGCTGGACTTCCCGCCTTGGAGGTCACACTTACACCACGGCTCTGCACCAGCCGGCCTCTCCAGCCCCACCCAGGGTCGGGTGGCTGCCCGCTGAGTGAGCTCACTGCTACAGGAGCGGGGTTCACAGAGTGCCGTGGGGTCCCCGGGCCTTACCTGCCACTGGATCAGAACAGACGAGGTGGTGCGTGGCGTCACAGACACGGAGCGTGGGGGCTCCCCGGGGACTGGAAGGAAGAGGGAAGCAGCAGGGGTTAACGTCGAGCTCGGCCCAGCAATCCCGGGCCACGTCCCCGCCTGCTTTCAACCAGCCAGCACGCGGCCCCTCCTCCCTGGGGACACCCTTCCCCGCCTGCCAGCCTGTCTAGGGGCGAGGGAGCTCATCCTGGACCACCTCCCCGACCTCACCTCCCAAGGACCCGCCCCACTGGACACACGCAGAGTCTGGGTCTCTCCACAGCCGAGGCGCCCGGAGTGCTCCTGCAGTTCCCTGACCTCCTCTCCAGAGGAGGAGGGGCGTCACTCTTCTGGGGTACGTGGGTCAGAGCTACTTCTGAACAGGACACATGAGCAAGCCAGGCCCAGGGCCCTTCGCTTGAAACACGGACGTGACTGTCAGGAAAGGGGGCTGCCTCCGGGGGCTG
This sequence comes from Budorcas taxicolor, assembly GCF_023091745.1. Taxonomy (NCBI): domain Eukaryota; kingdom Metazoa; phylum Chordata; class Mammalia; order Artiodactyla; family Bovidae; genus Budorcas; species Budorcas taxicolor. The sequence goes on along the minus strand of NC_068911.1, from coordinate 3,452,654 downwards.
GGGAGACCTCTGGCCCGGCCAGGGTCCTGGCGGTGGCCTGGTGCTGCTCTGGTTTGACCCCGCCCTGCTCTATGGAGTGTCCGTCACGTCCAGACGTGTCCAACATGTCTGCCCGCTCCGGGCCTGGGCGACCCGCTCCCAGCAGACGGACTGGCCTTCTCACAGCGGCCCCGCTGTGACAACCCAAGACCCGACGCAGAGTCAGTGTTCAGAAACGAGCTTTGAGCAGAAGGATTTAGGGCCTCTCCCCACCCGCCTCACCTGTGTGCCTGGCACCCCCAGCCTGCTCCCCACTCCGACTCAGCTGCTCTGAGCGACCCCTGCACCCTGCAGGCCTCCCCGTCCTCCGGGCCCAGACCAGGGACGGGCCCATGCTGGCCACACTCTAGGCCCCGGCCCCAGGGGCCGCTGTCTACCCTGCCCCTCTGACCTCTGACTGTTCCGGCTCAAAGGCCTGACCCAGCGTTCCTGCCCACATGGGGCAGGCTTAGTACTCTCAGGATAAGAGACCCTTTCCCAGCAAACCATCTGTGCGCTCCCAAGCCCCTCCCCCAGCACTGGCCCCAGCATGGTCAGTGTGGCCTGTCCTCTCCCCTGAAAGGTGGACTCAGAGACACAGGACAAAAACACAAGGCCAACCCATTGCAAAGAGAAGATGAAGAGGTGATTTGAATATGAAAGGGCTGAGAGCGGCCCCCTTCTGCCCGAGCCTGTGATGGGGAGGGGAGCGGGTGGATGCCCCTCTCCCAGGGACAAGCTGCTGGGTTTTTTCCTTCTAAGAACTAGCGCTCAGGCAAGGTGCTAATGCAGGAATACAGTGGATGCCACAGGGGACAAGCGCCGCTTCTCCAGATTCGTGGCCCGCCCTTCCTCCCCGGCCTCCCGCCAACAGGGTGGCAGGGACACCTCTCCGGTCAGGATCGCGGGGCCCTGGCGGCCTGACCTCAGCGAATTCAAGAGCCAGCAAGGCCCTGGACCCTGCGGCTGGTCCCTCAGGGGAGGAGGCCCCGATACCCCGGGCTACAGAAGAGCAGAGCTGAAGCCTGGAGGCCTGGTGTGATCGTGGGGATGGGCTGGTTTGAAGGCGGCTCCACCGCTGAGTTAAGCGGGGAACAGGGAACTCAGAGCAGGCCTGGGGATTGTCACAAAGCACCTCCCAGTGAACTGAGGGTCCAGGTCAGCCACCTGGGCTCCGAGCCTCAGCGTCGTCACGCAGCGGCTGTACTCTGTCCTGAGCACCTGCCTGTCTGCTGGATGGGCCTGAGGACCCCGCCTTCCTGTCCTTCTGGGCCTGGTCTCACTGCCGATGGTCAAACAAACTCACAGGGGATCTGCAGGCCCAGTTCCTCTGAGCGGAACCGAGCAGGGGTGGGGGAGGGACCTGGAGCTTTCGGGGTCTCTCTGACACTTCACTGTGCATTCGTCAAGCGGCAAAACCAGGACGGCTTGTGAACGAGAAAAATGGGGGAAAGCTCTTACAACCAGCTACCCCACGGCATCTATCTTTAATGACCCTATAAATTATTCAATGTCAGGGATGCTAATGGATCGTCAGGTTTGGAAGCCAATCAAAGAAACGTCCCTCCATTTGGAAGCCCTTGAAGTCTGATTTACAGCCCTGGGCTGTGCAGGGTCGCCGGCTTCTGCTGCTAATTGAACCCCACTGCCAATGGAACCCCGCTGCCCATGGCTGCTCCTCCGCTCCCTTGGATGACCTCTTCCTGGTTCAAGGCGGGAGCAGGCCTCTCTAGGAGCCCGGGTTTCGGGGTGCACAGGCAGCAGCGGGAAGCGGGCCCTGTTGCTCACCATCCTGCAGCGTGGTGACCGCCTCTGTCTCGGCGCTGAAGTCGCTGTCCCCAATGTCGTTGGTGGCCTTCAGACGCAGCTTATAGGAGGTGAAGGGCCTCAGCCTGAACACAGAAGAGACCTGTGACCGTGGGGCCCCCCCCGCTGGGGCCCCCAGGAGGGGGCGTTCTGGGGCTGCACCCCCTGCTGGCGGGGCCCCAGGAGGGGGCATTCTGGGGCTGCACCCCCTGCTGGGGGGCCCCCATGAAGGGGCATTCTGGGGCTGCATCCCTTGCTGGGGGGCCTACGAGGGGGCGTTCTGGGGCTGCACCCCATGCTGGCGGGGCCCCAGGAGGGGGCATTCTGGGGCTGCACCCCCTGCTGGGGGGCCCCCATGAAGGGGCATTCTGGGGCTGCACCCCCTGCTGGCGGGGCCCCAGGAGGGGGCATTCTGGGGCTGCATCCCCTGGGGGGCCCACGAGGGGGCGTTCTGGGGCTGCATCTCCAGGCAGCAGTGAGCTGGCCCGGGACTGCTGGGGAGCAGCCCCCAGCCCCCAGCGCTGTCTTGATGATCAGTCTAGGGGGACAGGAGATTCAGGGAGGGGCAGAACTCCCGGTGGGGATGGAGCTTAGGCTCAGCGCTCCTGGGGGAGGAAGCTGCCTCCTGTAATTAGAGACACTTCGGTGCATGCACAAATTGCTGCTCTGGAAGGAGCTGGAGGGTTCCTCCAGAGGCACTGATTACCTGGAGCTCCTGCCCACGCCCCTCCCCCTCCCCAGGGGTCCTGCCTGCAGCTCCCATGACCTGGGAGTCTGCCCTGGCCTCCTCCCTCCTGACTAAGCCAGCCAGGGTACCCAGCCTTTGACCAGCGCAAACCCCTCTAACCCTCAGGGCGGCTCTGCAGGGTGGAGCCATCAGGATTCCCAGGTCACGAGGAGGGGACAGAGGCCTCTGCCCTCTGCAGAGACTGGTCAATGGCTGGGGTGGGAAGACAAGTCTCCTTTTAAACAACCCTAAGTAAGACCAAGATGATGCCAACTGCCCACAGTGAAATGATGTCCCTCCTCGGCCCGTGGACAAGACTTTAGGGACACGAATGCACTTCTTGGTGCCACCGCTTTGGGCTTCCGCTTTCCCTTCCATCCATCCACCCACCCAGGTGGTCCGGACCTGCAGGGGTCTCATGTGCCCAGGGCAGAGCCACACCAACGAAGGCTTCAGATGGACTCGTCCGCGCTAAGGACACACAAACCTTCACCGCGTCCCTGGGGCCACTTCCCGCTCACCCCATTCAGCAGCAGCTGCTACTCCTGCTTACGGGGAGCCGATGAGCACCCCTCCTGCCCCTTCCCTCTGCCTCAGGCGGTGGCCCCGTCATCCCCTCTGTTTCCTGGACCCAAACATCCCAAGTGATTCTAGGTGCCCCCTCCCTGTCCCTTAATCCAGACCGCTTCCAGCTTTCCTCACCTTGGTCTAAGCACAGCCCTCCTGCCTCAAACCAACCCTGCCTTCTCGCTTCTCACCTGACCTGTAAACCAGTGGCTTTCAAACTGAGGACCAAGGAACCCCTGAAATGCTAAGGAACCCTCTGGGCATCCAGGGTCTCTGCTCCCCCTGCGTCAATCAGCTCCTCATCCATCTGGTTGGTAATCACTTCTGGGAAACACTTCGTTTAGAGAAAGGATTCTGCTATCTTGAAACACTGAGGACTGTTTTTGGAAGCCGCGATTAGAAAGCTTTCCTCTCCCTCTGTTTTCATATCTTCTCCTGTGCGAGACCGCCCCCACTCGAGGCCGCACCCCTGCCGCGCGAGGCCGCACCCCCCCCCCGCCCCCCGCGCCAGACCGTCCCCCCTTCGCGCCAGTCCGCCTCCCGCGCGAGACCGCCCCCACTCGAGACCGCCCCCACCCGAGGCCTCCTCCCGCGCGAGACCGCCTCCTGCGTGAGACTGCCCCACACGCGAGACCGCCTCTCTCGCCAGACCTCCTCCCGCGCCAGACCGCCTCCCACGCGAGACCTCCGCAGCGGCTCTCCGTGAGCTCACACTTGCAGGGATGCTCGTCCACCACTGGCCAGGCCTGGCGCCAGGCGGTGCTGAGTGAACGCTCGCTAGAGGGACGAACGCAGGGGGACGTTATCTGCCCCGGAAGTTTCTCGGGAGGGTTGAAAAGGGGACGGGCGTGAGAGTCAGCGCAGGCTGGGGACATGGTGGGGGCCCGGGAAGCGACCCTCGTGTTCAGACGCAGCACTTCGACTGCCCGTGCCTGCGAGCCCTGTTGCTCAGCCATGTCGGACTCTTCGCGACCCTGTGGACTGCGTCTAGGGCACTCTGTTTGGAACACGGTAGCGCACCTGACTTACCACATTGCATTTAGCACTTCGCTCTTCTCTGAGGATTTTGGGAACTGAGGCCAAAGACCTCTGAAGACCACCCCTTCTTTCCTGAACTCCGGGGTCTCAGGGAGTTGGGGGCACATCACGGGCAGTGAAGGAAGACTTGACGGCTGGATGAGTGGGCCCTGGTCTGAGATGGACGGGCTGGGGCCAGGGGACCGGGAATCAGAGCTCCCAGCCTCACCCTGCGCTGAGCAGGCTCCTCTCCTCCAGAGGACCCACGACTGTCCCTGTGGGTCACTGAGCTGCAGGACTTCCTGTCTCAGCAGGAAAGCCCTGCCTGGCGCCTGGAAATAGGCACGGGGCAGCTCAGAAGCCATGAAAAGAGTGGCCAGCTCATTGTCCTGGAGACGCAACTGTGGCTACTGAGCCTGGACGACTGGTCTACCCTCTGCCCCGGGCACTTGCCATCACCACCTCCCTCCTGCCCCTTTGCTCCCACCACGCTCCCTGCTGAGTACAACAAAACTTCCAGGACCACCTGAAAAACGGAGGAGGAACAAACCCTCCTATTTCCCCAGCTCTGCTCTGTTCACTCGCCCAGGCCTCCTCCAGCCTCGGCTTTGAAGAGGGCCAAGCGGGAATTCCGATTCCGGCCCCACCTCTCCTAACTGGGGCACTTCGTCTAATTTCTCTGGAGTCTCAGTCGGCTCATTTATGGAAATGGAGGTGATGGTATCTGCGCTTGCAGGGGAAGTTCTGTTGCACAGCCTGCCTCGAGGAGTCTGGTCACACAGCAGGCGCTTAATAAACATTCCTTTCTCTTTCCCGTCTCCCCATAGGCTGCTGGAGAGGGCACATTCAGGGAAGCAGCAGGGCCCACGGTCGCTGGGCACAGCAGCCGTCACTGGAGCCCAGGCAGTCACCGCCCTGTCCCCGAGGGACACCCAACTGGATGGGAACGTAACACAGCACCCGGCACGGGGCTCTTGGGAGCTGGGAGAGGAGCCGTGGTCAGCTAGACAAGCACGGGGCCTCCTCTGCCCTCCTAGGAGGTCCTGGCGAGGGCTCTAGACCCACGAAGACAGGGGTACCCACTGCCGGGCACCCTGGAGTGTGAACCCGTGGAGTCGGGGCTGAGGGGAAGGACAGGTGATGCTGGGCGTCTCCCTGGGGCCCCCCTGGACCACCACCAACCCTGCAGCCCAGGGCTTCTGTTCCAGGGGACCATCACTCCCCAGGCCTGCCCGTCTAGACAGTTCCATCTGGAGGAAGCTGGCAGGCTACTTAATGCCCCCCAGCCCTCACCTCCTCCACCACAAAGCAGGTGCAGCCAAGAGAAGAGGCCAGGTGGGATCAGGACAAAGCGAGCCCAGGGCCTCCCCGCACCCAGTGGTCATGAAATGGCTGGCTCAGGGGAGGCCCTGCTCCTGCCGTCGACCATCACTGTGGAGCCACAGATGGCAGCGGGGGAAAGAGGTGTGCCTTACTGACCCAGACCGGGGCATAGAGGAGCGTTGTCTCCCTGACTATGACACTGGCCTGTGACACGGTGCCAGGGGCAGCTGGGCTGCCATCTGCCTCAGGGACTGGGAGCCTCCGCCCCTATCGCCTCATTAGATCCCGCAGCTCAAGGGTGGCGGGGACGGACAGAGCTCAGATGGACAGGCAGGAAGAGGCCGGGGTGGGCCCTGGGACTCCTGGGTCCTAGCATGGGAGGGCCGGCCAGAGGGCAGATGTGGGCTCGCAGTGTGGGTCTCCCTACTGGGAGGGTGGGAGCCGGCAGGGGGAGCGCCCAGCAGGGCCCCTGGGGCGAGGCAGGGCCCTCCCTGCCCATTCGGTACCTTTCGACGACACAGGCTGTGGCCTCGTGGCTGATGGACGAGGAGTAGGTCTGCCACTGGCCCCTGGGGAGCTCGCGCAGCTGCAGCGTGAAGTACCGGATCGGGGAGGCGCCGTCGCTGCCGGGCACCCACCGCAGACACAGGCTGCGTGCCGCCACGTCGGCCTGGGGCACCTGGAGCTCCCTGGGGGGTGCGGGCCGCTCTGCGACCAAGAGAGGATGCCAGGTCAGGGCCGGGGCACCACGAGCAGCTCCGGGGGGGCTCGGCGGCTGCCTGGGGCACTCTCCCACTTTCCGATTTTGGGCCAGCGCCTCTTTAACCCTGGTTCGTGCTCCCTGCACGTCGACCAGGGCCTGGGACCACGAAGGTTGTGGCGTGGGCGGCCTGGGGGCCGCGCTGAGCCTCTGAGGTTGGGACTGGGTTCGGGGAGCAGGGCCGGGACCCGTTTCTCAGTGGGGGTCACTTGCCTGTCGCCCGGGCTCCTCACCCCATCGACGGCAACAGAGAAGCCCCACGGGGCAGTAACTGTTGAGCTGTGTGTCGTGATGAGCGCGGGTTTCGATCAGGACGTGCGGGGGGAAATGACGCTGCAGCTGATTGCCAGCCCCCCGGGGATGGCCGCGAGGGGCCCGGACCTAACTCCCTTCCCTGAGGCCCACGCTGCGGCCTGAGAGCCCGAGTCCCCTCCTGGGCCCATGGGAAGGGGCCCGGTTCTCCTGGGCCCCTCGCTGAGCCATGGGGGCTGCAGGGAGGCAGGGGCACTTGGGGGCTGGAGGGTGGGGAACAGGGCTGCTCCCGAGGGAGGTCACATCTGCACCTCCTTGTGGACTCTGCTAAGTCACACCAAACCTTGAGCAAACCTGTCCGCTCCCTGCTCCTGCAGAAGGGGCTGCGTGGACTCTGAGGAGGAAGGCAAGGATCAGGGCCTGGGACTCTCGGTTGCCTTGTGGTGGTGGGGGGCACTCAGCCCTGCTGCTCCCCATGCTGGAAGGCTGGCCTAACTGCTTCCCGGGGGTGGGGGTGGGGGTGAGGAGCCAGCAGGGGGCTCTGGCACCTCTGGTGGGAAAGGGGAGAAGGGGGAGGGGGAGGAGGGGCAGTCTCTCTCCTTGAACCCCAGACATCAGGGCTGAGGATGCGGGCCTGCGGTGAGTGTCAGGCTGTGTGGACCAGCTGTGCGTCCAGCTCCAGGAAGGACCCAGGAGGTGCTTAATAAACTCGCAGTTTGCACAGCCACCCCTCACCCCTCACCCGCTGCCCAGGCACGCTGGGCCTCTCCCCACCGCTGGCCGACACTGAGTCGGGCCTCCGGGTCTCACCTCTCTTCTCAGTGGTGATGACCGTGGCCTCCAGCGGCTCCCCCCAGCCCTGCCTGGTCTTGGCTGACAGCCGGAAGACGTACGCGGATTCGGGGGCCAGCTCGGTGGCCGTGAACTGCCTCACGGTGGCACCAACCTCCACAGTGGTGAAGGTGTTGGGGCTACTCCTGGCCAGGCGGTAGGCGATCTGGTAGCCTGGGGGGGCGGGACACGAAGACTGCTGGTCAGCCGTACCCCCTCACAGGGAAGCCCCCAGCCCCCACCCAGGACACCCCACCAAGCCCCGGGTTTCTGCGCTGTCTCCCTCTCTCAGGCCGGCGTCTGAGCTGCAGGCTGAGCCCTTGAGAGGAAAGCCAGGCCCAGGGATGAAGGGGGCCTCGGGGCGCTAGGCCCCCTCTCCATCCTTTGCAGAACTCAACGTGAGCACAGCTGCCTCCTCCCCGTGGCCCCGGCCGGAGGACGTTCCGGAGCAGCACAGAGGGCGATGCCTTCTCTGCCCCCACCCCCACCTTCTAGCAGCTCTGCTCCCACCCGCAAGCGTCGCCCTGCCTGGGGCACCCTTCTCCCCAGAGCAGCCGCCCTGGAGGCGCTGGTGCCTGTGCTCAGACCCCGTGTCTGCTGTCTGTCTGTCTGTCTGCATACCCCTCTTCCTCCTGCCACCCCAGCGCTCCTGCTCCCCAGAAGCCTCACCCCCGTGGCTATGAGCGGGTGGGGTGGGGGGCTCCCCCAGGGACGGTGCTCCCCGCAGTCAAGGAAGCGGGAGGGGCTTGCTCATTAGCTCCGGGTGGGCCCTCAGCTCGGACCGCCTCTCCGAGTGCCCTGATTATCAAGGGTCCATGACTGCTGAAAGTCACGTCATTAAGGACCAGGCCGCCCCGAAGACCAGGCCCTGCCAGGTCCCTCCGCCTGCATCCAAAGCGGCAGAGGACTTGCAGACCCAGCTCTGAGACACCTGGACACCTGGTGTCTAGAAAAGGAAGGCAACGTGGTCAGCATGCCCACCTGGGTGGAGCCCTCCTCCTGCACGCCCGGCAGTGTGCGCCCCCTTCGTGGGAGCACCAGCCTCCCCCTTGCTCCCTCAGCTCCCCCTTGCCTGTCACACCATCCTGATCAGTTACATCATTGCTCTTTCTCCCCGTCACACCGTAAAACATTTACATTTCTTCTCTATTAACCCCCAGCTTTCTCCTGAAGCTCACCCACTGCTACCAGAGTGATGTCAGCCGCCTTCCTACACCAGCTCTAACTGAGGACTTCCACTCCAGCTTTCACGTGTTGTATTATTATTTGTATGTTGTCGGGATTTGCAAGGAGACTGAGGCGCAGGGTGAGGCCTGTGTTCAGCAGATTTAGAGGGGCACCCAGCAGATCAGACGCAGGGGGCGGGCAGCGCCATCCATGCAGGCACGTGGTTCACCCACAGAAGCTACAGCAGGTAACATAGGGCACGGGGGTGGGGGGTCTGTGACGGGACACAGCCAATGACCCCTGTGTCCACCTGGCCACCGGAGGAAAGTCAGCCTGTGCCCCGTACGAAAGTAGCTGAACTATGGCAAGGAATTAAGGAAAGGTATTCTGCAAATAATTGATGCTTTTGAACTGTGGTGTTGGAGAAGACTCTTGAGAGTCCCTTGGAATACAAGGAGATCCAACCAGTCCATCCTAAAGGAGATCAGTCTTGGGTGTTCATTGGAAGGACTGATGTTGAAGCTGAAACTCCAATACTTTGGCCACGTAATGCGAAGAGCTGACTCATTTGAAAAGACCCTCATGCTGGGAAAGATTGAGGGCAGGAGGAGAAGGGGATGACAGAGGATGAGATGGCTGGATGGCATCACTGACTTGATGGACATGAGTTTGGGTAGACTCTGAGAGTTGGTGATGGACAGGGAGGCCTGGTGTGCTGCGGTTCATGGGGTCACAAAGAGTTGGACACGACTGAGCGACTGAACTGATTCTGCAAAGACAAACCGAACTTTATGACCAAGCGCAAAGACTACAGAGGCAGACACAGACCAACAAGAACGTGATCAAACAATATTTTAAGGACCTCCAGAGGGAGGCGTGTCCCCAGGATGAGTGAGCTCGGCCACTGAAGAAACACCATGCCTCCTGAAGAAGGGACTCCAACCCTACCCTCTGCCCTCAGAGAGGCAGAAAGGAACTCTGCATTAAAAACAGGTGAACATATGTACTTCTGAGGCCTGGGCCCTCTGTGTGTGCACACTGAACTTCTGGGTAGATCTGAGCTGACCAGGTTTCTTTTGCAGCTTGTGAGCAGGCATGACTACAGCTGAGATGGCTGGGGGAGCAGAAACCACCTGCCCAGCGCCTCCCAGGCACGGGGAACCCCAGGGGGACACTGCCGTGCAGTCAACACGAGGCATCCCAGGGCCCACCCCCCTCACGGCGCCCACCAGCCGGCAGGTGGTCCCTTAACGTGTCCCTTTGTATTTCAGAGAGTCACGTGTGATGAAGACTCCTTGATCATTCAAATCACCTTCCGCCCAGTGAGTATGAATTAATGAGGATTTGGATGTGGTCACTGAGGCTCTTTTGTTATCGTTTGTTCTTGATCACGTTTCACCTCTGCTCAGATTATCTGCTGCAGGAGTTAAAAATCCTGGGGTGAAAGCGAGATTTTGTTCAATGGCACGTCTTTGTGAGCTGCGATCTAAACGGGAGCCACTAACTGCCTCCCGGGTAGGCTGAGGTCTGCCCTCCACCAAAGGCTCCACCCCTACTCCCCGCCCCGCCCCTCAGGGCACGACCCTGGGGTGACCCTTGACCTCACCTCCACCTGCCCGTGTGGGCCCCGTCACATGGCCCCTCACTCACTCCTTGTCCCCTCTCTTTTGGACTGATGGGGGCGTTTCTGCCTGGGCCCCGAGAGCTCCAGGCGACCTCAGAGAACCGCAGGAAACCTGGGCTAGTCTCTGATCCAGGTCACAAGGAGCGCCTGGGAGAAAATGCCTCAGCCCTGGACTCAGGAGCACCTTCCTGTCCTTTGCCCTGGAAGAGGGACTGTGTCCCTGAGGTCCTGTTCTGCAGTGCCATGACCCGGAGGATGGACGCCCACACCGCACCTCAACACGGGCTCAATGAGCAGGAGAGAGCCTTCTGTACAGGAACAGCCAAGAGCTACTGCAGAGCGCTGGCCCACACACTCAGGAACATGGATGGGAAGCAAGGCAGGACGGAGGTGTTTGCACAGAAAAGGCTCGTTATCTGATCCCAGGTCCAGCAAGCTCAGAAACAGGAGCTGAGCCTCAGCGACAGGAGGTCAGAGGGTGCGGCCGTGCGAGAAAGGAACAGGGATCTGGGTCCCCGGGTGGAGAGGAGAGGGCCAAGGGCAGCCGCGGCGGAAGGGCATTCAGGGGGGCACGACCACACGCGGCCCATGAGGACGCGGGGGAATGCGGTGGGCTGTAGAAGCCCGAGCAGCTCGAGTTACCCGGAAGATGAGGACACGTCGCTCGTCTAGAGAACCAGCAGGGAAAGAGGCGGCGCCACAGGCTGGAGGGCGGGTTCCGGGCCATCCGCAGGGGAAGCCGGGGCCGGGGGAGAGTCAGAGAAGGTGCAGCCAAGGATGGGGGGGCCTTTGCAGGGGTGGGGTGGGGGGCGTCTTGGTCAAAGGAGCTGACAGTGAAGAGACCCCAGAGTGACTCTGGAGAGTCGAGGGCAGACCTCCCAGGTGGTAGCGAGGCCTTTCAAGGACTGGGTGGTTCCTGGGTAGAAAAATGGTGTCCGCTTGAGAGTTCTGTCCATTGTCTGTTCAGGGACCATCCTGGGGCCCTGAGGCCAAGGCTGCGAGGAGGGCACAGGGCTGCCGACCCCCCTGCAGGCACTGTGGGTGGTGACGGCTCCACAGTGCCGACTTCTGGCTCAGGGAACCCACAGCGGCTGAATCTCCCTGGGGGTCGGGGGGAGGGTGGCAAGCATCAGCCTAGCCTGGATGCCGCCTGGGTCACTGGTTTTACAGCTTCTCGGTGTGAGGCTGGGGGGCAGACAAACGCAACAGCGGAGCAAACCACGCTTCTGCTAACACGGACCCTACTCAGCTGAGCCCCGAATTCTCAGCAGAGTCCCGCACACCCTGTATAAGAAGCTCGAGGTCAAGGTTCGGCCCCCACGGGCAGCCTGACTTCTAACCGTGTGGAGGTGGGGATCCGGCCTGTCTGGAGGGACAGACCCTCGCGGTCCGAGGAGCTTCACAGCATCTGAGCGACTGTGGAGCCAATGGTGGGGGGGTGGCCACTCCCGGGTGGTTCCCCCCCACCCCCAAGGACGGCTCTAAATGCTGCGAGCTCTCCTGGTAAAACATTTACGCAAATAAGCAAGTGTTTCTCCCTGTAGGCGCCTCCAGTATTTCACGCTGTTAATCTCTTTCGGAAATGAAAGAACATGTTTTGATACAGATTACAAAAGCTCTCGCCGCAGAGGTGTTTATGTGCTCAGAAGGCCACGCCGCCGGTCCCTGGACGTAAGCGAGTCTTGCAAAAAGATGTTTTCCTTTCTCCCCCCTGAACACCAATCTGAATCTTTAGAAATTGTTTTCCCGTCTTTCCGCAGCATCTACAATTCGGTGCACTGGCGGTAATAATATCTGGGTGACAGGTTACCCAGACAACGTTTGTTGCAATTGCCACTACACGCCTCACGGCCCTGGAGGGCGCTGGGGGAGGTGGCGAGCTGTGTTACACAGCCTTGGAGGCCGACCCCCTCCTGACCTGGGGTTTTGTGATTTTCAAGGACCGCCAGGGACTAGAGATCTGGGCCCAGACTTCTCAGCACCTCGCGGCGCCTTGTAACCTGGCCCCAAGCTGCCTCTCAGCAGGAACCTTCCGCTGGAGCCACCAGGGTGATGGAGAACGAAGTCCCGCAGCTCGCCCGGGATGGACGCAGAGAAATGCCGAGTGCAGACACACAGCGACTTGGAGGGCCTCTCTGGTCCGAGAGCGGGGAGGAGGCGCCGAAGGCCCGCGGCGCCCAGATGGTGCCGTCCGGCACTGGCTGTTCTGGGTTTTCGGCGCCCTGAACGATGCCTGGGGGGCCTGATCACCGGTCCCCCTGAGGGGGGCAGCCTGGCACAGAGGGATTAAGTGACTCCTGGGCACCGAGCAGAGGGGCCGCTGAGTTACAACCACCCCCTGCCCCCCGCCCAGGCTGTACGCAACGCCTGAGACTGGACCTCAGGCGGCCTTACTGAGAATCTGGGAGAGGGACACAAAGGGGAGGGGAGGCCAGTCACTCTGGAGCAGGAGCAGAGGGGCCCTGGTGGGCTCTGAACCCCGGCCACTTGCGGGCAGCAAGCGGCTTTAGTGACTTTGAAGTTGCTGTTTTTCAGCTGCTCAGTCGGGTCCCACTCTGCGTGGACTGCAGCGTGCCAGGCCTCCCTGTCCCTCTCCGTCTCCCGGAGCCTGCCCAAGTTCATGTCTGTTGGATTGGTGATGCCGTCCAACCATCTCATCCTCTGCCGCCCTCTTCTCCTTTTGCCTTAAGCCTTTCCCAGCTTCAGGGTCTTTCCCAGTGAGTCATCAGGTACTGGAGCTTCAGCTTCGCCACAGGGGAGTACCCATATACGACAACGGGTCGTGTCTGCAAAGTTTTCAAGTGTGCAGAGACATCTTCGGGTCGTGTGGATGCTTTTGCAACTTGTTTTTCCCGCAACAGATGTTTGTGAGGCTTTTTGGTGGCACTTCCTGGAGCACGCGTCTGTTACTTTAACGGTCTCTGTAATTTCTCTGTGCAAATAGCCCATGGTTTGCCTTCTCACTGCCTCACTGATGGACATTTGGGTTGTTTCTAGTTGCTTCTTTTCTAAATTTCCTGTTATTTAGCGCAGTCTGCCGTGACTCTCTTTGTGCGTTTGGTCCTGTGAACAGGAGGGAGGGTTTCTCAGCGTTAAGGCCGGGTGGGGGCGGGGCTGGGTTGGGGTGCACCCGCCCCAGTTGTCCCCTCTGCAGCTGCGCTTGCGCTCTCAGGGAGAGCGCATGAGGCTTCTCCCCACCTCCTCACCTCTCCTGGGGACCATCAGACCTTCAGAGGACTTCTAAGTCTGAGGACTGTGAAATGGTATCTAAATTATCTGCATTGTGGTCTGAATTATCATTGTACATGTTGCTTTCATGATCAGAAAAAGTTAAAGACCAGTAAAAGTAGGGGACATGATTCTAAAGTGAGCCGCTGAGCTTCTACGGACGGGGAATTCGTGTGGTGACTGTGGGTGCAGGAGCTTTGGGAGCCAAGAGGAGAAGAGCCCGGCCCAGGCAGGTGGGGAGGGGAGGCAGCAGGCGGAGGCGCCCTCTGATGTGGTTCTCAGAGGAGGAGTGGCACCCGGGGGTGACGGGGGTCCTTCCTGGCAGGGGACTCGGGAAGGGTCACCGCCAGTGCTGGCTGAGGCTGGAGCCCTGCTGGGCTTTCAGGGAAGTCCTGGGAGAAGCAGCTCAAAGTCACGGTCACAAAGCAGAGCATGTGTCTGTGTGTGCGGACACAGGGGAGGGCAGGCCTTCCTCTGCCCACTCCCACGGAGTGCTGCTGTCAGAACCGGCTTGCATCGGCTCGGGAGGGCTGCGGAGACAGTGGAGATGATCACAGAACCGGGACCACTGGGTCTCAGCAGAGGTGGTGTGTGTGTGTGCGTGCGTGGCCCCCGGGGGGGCCGGGTGGGGGGACTTCGCATCTCTGCTCCGAACGTGCATCTTGCTCCGCAGCACGCTGGGGCTCCCCCCCGGGGAGTGGGCAGTGATCAGACGGTTTGTCCTGCTGCTTCCACGACAGGCTGCAGAGAGGAGGGCAGCCCTACCCGCATGAGGGCTCAGGGTACCTCGGGAGCCTCGTCAGCTCCACGACCACTCCCGCCCCGGGGCCTGAGAGCAGCCGGGCAGGGCCTCTCAGCTGCACACGGTCTGAAATGCACACAGCAACAGAGGCTCCTCGACGATGGTCGTGGTTTTAGTGGCCAGAATGTGCAGGTCCTCGGTCACCTGGCTCAGAGGTGCCGTCCTCACACACAGCAGCGGCTGCCGGGGCCGCAGAGGCCAGGGCCGAGCTGTGCAGGCGGCGAGCGAGCCCGGGCCCGTCGTGATGAAGCCGGGGCTCAGCAAGACCTGCCTCGCTGCTCATCCTTTCACGGCGGCTGGGTATTACCCAGAAGACAAATCTGATCACATCCCTCAGCTGCTCAAGGTCCTTGGGGGATTCCCTTGGCACAGATTTTCAAACTTTTTTTTTTTTAATGAAGTGAAACCCTTTTGCAAACAAGATCTTACCGTCCTCACCTGGAGAGCAGGTGTAAGTGGCACATTTTACTGCCATTTGGGTTTAGGGTGTGATTGTCAAATCACCTACAACCTGAGCAGATGTGCTTGGCGTCTGTGGTGGGCGAGGAGGAGGAAGGACCGTACTTCAGGGCCAGCCTGGCCCCGGGGGACACACTGGGCCCTCGAAGGCCCAGGTGGGAAGGTCTGGGCCGCTGGCCCCTCCTGCACTCGACGCCTTCCCAGCTGTTTGCAGCCCAGCCAGCCCACACCCCTCAGGGATGTTTATGCTCCCGCAGGCGGAAGGCAGCGTTCAGTTCAAGACCACCGTGTGACGGAGCAGACTCTCTGGGTCTTCCTGGGACAGCCCCCTCCACGTGTCCTGTGTTGGGGTACCTCTCTGAAGCACACGGGAAGAGTGTGTGCCGTCCCTCAGTCCTTCCACAGATGCTGAGACCCCCACCGCAGGGGAGGCCGTAACTGCTGGATGACTGAATGACCTTGAGCACACAGCCCCCAGGTCTGCGGAGCCTGAGGCGTGCTGGGCTAACCCCTGTGACCCCGCCTGTCATCTCGCTGTCTGCCAGCCACAGTACAGCGCACGCCGATCACACCCCCCACCCGGCTGAAACCCACTGGGGAGCTGGGGCGTTTTGAGCGTCAGCTGCCCTGATGCTGCGCTTGTTGCCCGGCAGTAAGTGCTGCACTCGCCTTCTCCACGGCCCGGTGTCAGGAGACTGGCTTTACTGCCTGTGGGCGAGCAGACCCAATATTTTGTTTACCAACACTCATCCTCAAGCTCCAGGCTGAAAACACTGTCCAGCCCTGAGCCCCTGATCCAGGAGACGCTGCCCTGCAGGGCATTCTGCAGAACCTCCCCGCATGGAGGGCTGCCCGGGTAGCTCAGGGTAAAGAACCTGCCTGCCAAAGCACGAGATGCAGGACAGGCAGGTTCAGTCCCTGGGGTGGGAAGATCCCCTGGAGGAGGAAATGGCAGCACATGCCGGTATTCTTGCCTGGAGAATCCCATGGACAGAGGAGCCTGGTGGGCTGCAGACACGAATGGGTGACCGAGCACGCACGCGCACCCCGCATCGAGGCCACGCAGTCGTGTCCCTGGGGTCTCCTCTCGAGGACCGGCCCCGCCAGCGTCTCCTCACTCCTTACACCCCCTCTCCCTCCCCTCCCCGCTCTCATCTTTCCCTCTCTCCCCTCCCCCCTCCCCTCCCCTCTGCACATGAGGCCTGGCACATCCGAGGCTCCTGATTTGTCACAGGGAAAGGGTGAACAAATCAAAGGACTGATGACCTTTAAAAATAAAACTTGCTGCCTTTGGGAAAACTGGGGCAAATTAAGACTCTTCATCAAAGTTATCAGAGCTGGCCCTCCGAATGCCAAGTTCAAAGCAAACTGCTTCCCTGGGACCCAAGCACACAGTTCACTTGGGAAACTTCCTTGAAGGATTGGGTGCAGGCCCTGTAGCAGCAGAGAGACATTTCTGGGACCTTGGAGCAAGGCCAGCGTGGGAATCTTCTGTGAAAAGCCAGCCTGCTGTTTTCCAAACACACGTCAAAATAACTGGGTTATTTCTGAGCAGAGGGAAGGTCAATTACAGATGGTACTGTGAACAGAGAGATTCTGGGTGAACAAAATGTAAATTTCATTCTGCGAAGAACCCCTTTGAGCGGGAGACACAGGGCTGTGGTCTCTCGGCTCAGAACATGCCGGGCTGCGGTGGATGGGACTTTTTGTTTTTTTTTTAACCTTTTAGACATCTAATAAAAATGGATGAAATCAATCTAATTGTCATTTCTCTCTGAGCTGTGGTCCCCGCTGCTCCCTTACCTAGAATAATGCCGTTGGGCTCCTCTGGAGGCTGCCACACGATCCGCACAGATGTGAGCCTCACCTCCGGGAACACGAGCCTCACGGGCGGGCCTGGGGCTGAAGGGGAAAAAAAAAAGACCTGAGAATCAGGACCCACTGGGGATGTCACATGGGTACACGGCGGGGTTTTGCAGGGTCCTATGGGCCGGCCGAGGACAGTCACGACTGCTGACAACACTGCTCATGGGTGAATCACTCTGAGTTTTGGGAAGGTGACTTTTGTAGCGCTCATGAATCACACTGGGAGTCCTGAGTGTTGTCGAAAGCTGGCCACTGCAGCCACTAAGTAGCATGGTACAGGGTACGTCAAGTCAGAGCGGAGACCTCGCCAGTCTGAGCTGATTCCTCTCCCAGTCTGGACGTCCACACAGCAGATGAAAGGTGAAGAAGGTGGCTGCATGTCTGTCCCAACTTTCAGTGGAGATTACAGTGACTGACCAAATAACATGCCTGCAACAATGGCCTTTCTCTCAGACACACGAGCCCTCTCCTGCATCGTCCCAGAAAACCAAGAGGCGATGTCCACAAATGAATATAATAGTTCTTCTTCATGGTCGGGTGCACCAGTAATTCAAAAACTAGCTATGTATGCAGGCACCGCTGAATAATAGGGTCGTAGACACTGCAAAATATATTTACTTAAATGGGCAAGCTAGTAAATGTGTGGCCAGCGTGGGAACTTCTCGTTGGAACTTAAGAACTGGCTCTTCCCAGGTAAGAGGCAACAGGCACGGAGCAATCAATACAGAGATAAAATGATGTGTGCTACAGCCATTCCAGGGCTGCAGAATTTTGCCTCGAGCTACTCAGTTGAGAACAGTGTTTTAAATTATGAACTTGTGCTCTGACCCCTGTGTTTGGGTGAAGTAAATGGAAGGAGACCACGGGCTCACATGCCAGGACCGACTCACAAATGGGAAACTCATGTCTGGTCTGTCTTCCGTGGCTTCTGCCCCTCACTGTCCCCAAGGGTGATCGCTTGCATCGTGATGAAATGAGGGGAAGGAGAAACAAGTTTATATCACGATTGTGGCAGGAAACACACGTCAGCCCACGACTCCCCTGCCTGTGCTTTGGGAAGAATACCCTCCCAAGTTGGAGGAACCGTTACTAAACACCCCTGTTACTGTTCATTGGGTTGGTCCTGGATACTACATACAGTTTTGCAAAGACATGGCCTTCAGGTCACAGGGTCCCTTTCAGACCCTGGCTGCCCTGAGACCAGCCCCCTGAGGAAGGACGATGCTTGAGGCACCACCTCCTCTGACCCAGGCGAGTCCCAGCTCCCTCCCTGTCTCCCAGCAGATGGGGAGGAGGGTGTCATCTCAGCGGTTAGAGCGCGTTCTGGGCCGATTTAATTTCCTCAATAAAAAGACTGAAGAAAATCTTTGGTGTCTCACTTTCAGCTGAATCTGAGCCTGGGTTTTTTTGAGGGGAGATTATTTGCCACAGTCTGGTTAACAAAGATTGTGTGCACGAGCTAACCTTGGGCGGCTGACACCTGCAAGGTGGAGAAACACGCCTGAGGGTTTAGACAACCATCAAGAGGTATTTGTTTCTGGGGTTGGGAACCTGGGTACCCCAGCCCCTCAAACATCCCCTCTGAGGGGGCTTGTAATAATCTTATTATGCAAATGAGAGTGGGCCACCCCAGGGAACCTAGGGCTGCTTGGCAGCTTTGTGCCGATGCCATCAGGAGCGGCCTGAGGTGTCCTGGCCTGGCCTATCTATCTGGCCTTTCAGGCTCACCCCCAACCTGTAAACACTCACTGTGGCTGAAACTGGCCATAGGGGCACTCTGTGGTCAGAAAACAACTTTGCTTCATTTTCCTCTGCTGAACCGAGGGGAGAAGGAGTGTTTTGAAAATTAAGTTGAAGATGACCACCGTCCGAAGGGTGTGGACGGGGATAGGAAACCTGGGGGGTGGGCGGAGGCATGGCCCGGACGTACCGTCATCTTTGGTGCGTTCCAGGATGGGGGGCACGCTGGGGACCCCGTTCCCGATGCGGGTGAAGGCCAGCACCTGGAGCTCGTAGAGCACGAACTTGCCCAGGCCCGCCAGGAGCGCCGACTGCGTGTGGTTCCCGCGTACCACGTGGCTCCGGGGCTCGGGGTCCAGGTCTTTGGCCCGGAACAGGATCTGAGTGGCGACACACAAGGGCAGGGAGGGGAGGCAGTGTGTGAGGAGGGACCTGGGGGGCTCAGGACCACCCGGCGAGGAACAGGGTCCTCCCCCAGGGCAGCCGGTTGAGGGCGTGGGGATCTAATTCCTAACCGCTGGCGTTTTGGGGGAAGGAGGGAAGTGCAGCAATTTCCTGGAGACTGGAAGGTGGCTGCAGCGGTGAGCCAGCCCTTGGCCGTCTGGGCGAGCCAGACGCTCGCTGTAATTGGCAGGATTTGAGGTCCCCAGTGGCAGCCCCTAAAACCAAGGCTCGACATGAGCACAGAGACATCCTGTTCTTGTAAAAGGAGCTGGCGGCCACTTGGCTACATGGTCCTTAGGAGGCGGGCCTCCTGCCTCGGAGGACCTGGGGACCCCCAAACCCGAGACCCCGCCCCGGGGCCGTTCACTGCCCTCACTGCAGACGCGACCGCGCTGAGACGGCCCCTCCACAGCCCACCGGCTCCTCACTCCCAAAGCTTGCCCCCTGGGAGCTGGCCCGCAGGAGCAGCGGCTGGAAGGCTGTGAAGGGCAGGGGTCGGGAGGGAGGGCTGTGCACGGCCATGTGGGGCTGGGGGCACTGTGTCCAAACGGGCCAGAAGGGAGCGATCAGGATGCCCCGGGGAGGCGGGACGTGAGCACGGGTGGGAACAGAGAACGGGATCCTGAAGACGGGCGGCCCAGGAGAGGGCCGTAGCGCATCGGACACGCGCGGCCTCACGGCCAAACCAGGCAGGCCCGTCCTGCTGCTGGGGGCGGATGGAGCAGAACAGGGGGGTTCTGAGGGGCTGGCCCAGAAAGGTCTCCCAGAGAAGCCGGGAGGCGTCCAAGCCTCGACGCCGAGGCAGCACCCAGGACGGACACGGGCGGTGGTGACACCTGCAGACGCGTGTGCTGGGGCCTCTGGACATGCCCTTGGCATTTTACAAAATCAGCCACCATCGACTGGAGGGAGCAGCCGCCGTTCCGCCCATCTTAGGGGGAGGACACGGGCTCAGAGCGCCTTGTGTGGGCCCGCGTGACGATGGTGGAGTGACCCTCACCACAGACAGTGATGAGGGAGATGAGAGGAGGGCGGTGAAGTCCAGGAAACAGGCCACAGCCAGTGATGCGCAGGCCACGCGAGCTCGCGGGCCGGGGAGGCAGGCAGGGAAGGTCACCTGGGCACGTACCTTGTAGCCCAGGATGAGCCCGTTTTGGTCCGGTTCGGGGACCGAGGCCCACGTCAGTAAGATCTGGGTGGAGCTGATGGCCTCGGCTGACACATTTTCAGGGGCGGCTGAAGGAACTGCAAGGAATGAGTTAAAGAGATTGGCTCTGGAAGTCTAACGGCTTCTACAAATAAAGGTCTAATTTTCACCCTTCTAATCAAGTTGTCCTTGAAATAGCAATGCACTCTGAGCATTTTTGCAGTGATCAGATTATACCTGCAGGGGTATCACGGAAATGTACATCTCCTTAATATTAGCAACAAATCCCATAAATCCTGGGTACTTAGGAGCTCCATGTTACCCGAGTCCACCCAGAGAGAAAATTAGCTTGTCTCATTCTTATATTGACTGGCGAGAACTGTGGCTTTTATCTCAGATGGGATCCTCACTTTCAGACACAGTTCACGGACCTCTCTAAACGCGGACTTTGTGGGGGACAGGCAGGCGGAGAGGGGAGGAGGGGAGATTATGATCGGCACCCGGGGTGGGAGCAGGGGAGACTCACATGGTGTGCCTCTGTGGGGAGGGGGTGACAGGCACCGACCAAAGGGAGTGTCAGCACCCCCAGCACCTCCACGGTCGAAAAGGAGAACATGCCAAGTTCACGAAACTCACGGGCACAGAACACGTGATGGGGCTGCGACACCTTCTCAGTGACCACCCCCAGGACTAGCCGGCCGACTGGCTCACTCCTCCACCCGTCCATCCATTCACTCATTCACCCATTCATTCCTTCACATCCTCTGTCACTCCCTCACTCCCTCGCTCCCTCGCTCATACGTAAGCACTCCCTTCTTTCTGCTCAGCCATTGTGCAGGCCCCTCTGTAGTCAGTCTGAAGACAGAAAGTAACGTATGTTTGCACAACACCACTGCTCCCCAACTCTGCTTCCTAGAGCTTCTATACCAAAGTGATGTAGTCTTTGCTGTGGGTTGAATTGTGTCCCTTCAAGTTCCCATGCTGAGTCCTGACCCTCTGGGCCCAGAATGTGACCTTATTGGGAAATATGGTCCCTGTGGATGTAATGGGTCAGATGAGGTCACATGGGGGTGAGGCGGTCTCTACTCCAGCAGGACTGGCATCCCTGTGAGAAGAGACGGACGTGCACGTGGGGAGACTGCCAACCCCTGGCAGGACTGGGTTTGTACTGCCGCAGCTGGGGAGCTTCCAGAAGCTGGGAAGGGGAAGGACTGCCCCTCCTGGCACCTCCAGAGGGAGCTCAGCTCTGCTCACACCCCTTTCTCCACCTTTTGGCCTTCAGAGCCTCGAGAGAATACATTTCTGCTGTTTGAAGCCACCACTCTGGGGCACGTGATTACAGCAGCCCCAGGAAATGAGGGGCTGCTGTAACGAAGTCTTTAAGAAACAAATGACAGGACTTGTGCAGGCCCTGGAGGAGACGCTCTCCATTGTTGGCCAGCTGGTCCCGGCTGCTCCACGAGCGGCAGGTTTGGGATGGAGGTGGGGGGCCAAAGAGGGCCCAGCGGCTGGCCGGACCTTGCAGGGGCACTTGCTGGGAGCGCTGGGCCTGGAAAGACAGCTTCCCTGGCCTGACCGCCTGGGAGGCGGGAACCCCCTACCCCTTGTCCACTTGCAAGGCTGACTGACGGGCCTCAGAGGCTGACCGACGAGGCTGACTGACGGGCCTCGGAGCCTGACCGACGAGGCTGACTGACGGGCCTCGGAGCCTGACCGACGAGGCTGACTGAAGGGCCTCGGAGCCTGACCGACGAGGCTGACTGATGGGCCTCGGAGCGCAGGCGTGAACTGGCTGCCACATGGGTTGGCTGATGCCCCCACAACACACACACGCTGCTGTTGGTGCTTGCCTGTCCTGAGCACAGGCGTCTTCCTTCCCGACAGTTCTGGAGAGAAGACGCTGGCCAGCTCACCTGGTTGATTAACTTTTTCTTCCCAACTACGTCAGTAGAGGGTCATTGATTCCATCATTCAGTCATTCAACAAAACACTGTAATTCACTTGAGCAGATTTGTGTCCCAGGGAGAGAATCCTCCTGGCTTCCGGTGGACTCAGCCCCCTGAAGGGAGCAGGCCGGCCGCACACACCACTCCGAGGCCCCACCTTCTGCAGGGGCTCCCAGGGTGCCACTCGTGTCCTCCACCCATCAGGGGCTCCCCCTCGGTGTTGTAACTTCCAAGGCGGTTACCAGGACATTGCTGACACATATGCTTATTTTATTAAAAAAAAAAAAAAAACTGAGCGAGAAGCTGGCACCTTGCATCAGTTGTGAATTAAAGGTGTCACTTATCATTCAAAGAGAAGGTAAGCCTACAATTTTCCGACTTCATTTTCCACTTTATTTAGAACCAGGTGAGAGGAGCAAGTATACTGTACCCAGACACTAGCGTTAAGTTCTAAATTTCCGTCTCTCTGCAAAGAGAGAGGCCATCGTCATAGCAACGCAAACTGGCCACCTCTCAATCCTTAACTGTCTCCTGTGGTTCCTCGTGGAGACCGTAAGTGCCCAGTTCTCATGTAGACCTGCATGTAACAGATGACCTCCTAAGACGAGGTAACATGTGCCTCCACACACTGGCAGGCCAGCTGTGTCCCCAGAGAGTGAGGGCAACTGGGCAATTGTGGCAGCCCAGCCTCGGTGCCCAGAACACAGCTGGGTTCCCAACGAGGAGACAGGCTGAGCAAACGGTAGTGTTCATGATGAAAATTTCAGCCCATTCGAGTCTCACCAGGGAAAACTGCCATTTAGTTACAAAATATTTATGTTCTTAAGATTTGGGAAAAAACTCTTGCACATTACGTAAGTTGAGGGAGATTCAACTCCTTCCTAACCTGGTGTCTTGAGTTTTGAGACAGTCCTAGAAACTCCCCTTTCATTAAAAAGAGTACCTTTTAAAATGCATCGCCTTCTTTTCTTCTCTCCCCTTTGCAGGGCTCCTTCTCTCTCAGCACCAGCTGTGCCTCATGTAGTGTCTTTGATTTTAAGGGCCTCATTTACCCTTATAATACATCATAAGAAGTCATGAAACCAGCTCAAGTGCACATTAAAACCGGACTCTTCATGCAAATGTGGTTTGAGAAGTTCTGCGTGGTGCTTCCACGGCTGGCTTTCAGCATGTCTGTGCGCTGAGCTTCTTAAAGCACGGACATACAGCTCTCATCGCGGAGGCGCTGCGTGTTCCAGGATCTGCAGGCTTCCTCTCCTTCCAGTTCCCTCCGACCCCGTCTGACTTCATCAGCAGGTGACTCTTCACCAGCGTGCCCTGGAGACCCCTTCACCCTCTTCAGCAAATGCAGTGATGACCTCTGACCACTGTTTTTTTTGTTGTTGTTGTTCAGTTGCTAAGTCGTGTCTGACTCTCTGTGACCCCATAGACTGCAGCACGCCAGGCGCCCCTGTCCTCCACTATCTCCTGGAGTTTGCTCAAACTCATGTCCATTGAGCTGGTGATACCACCCAACCATCTGATCCTCTGTCTGACCACTGTAAGGATGGCTTTTCAGCAGCTAGAAAGATTTTTACAAAAAGATACTCTCAAGGCAGTCATTTTGCCCTTCATTGTCTTTGTTGAGTGTTCTTTGAAAACTTATCCCAAAATATTATTTTCCATTTAAAATTTCACTTTCTTCACCTTCACGTGATATTTCATTGTTGTTTTCTGAACAAAAGGCTGTGGCTAAGTGCAGAGCTTGAGGTTGACAGTTACTTTCTTTCAGTTCCTTCAAGATTATTACTCCATTGTCTCCTGCCCGCTGTTGTTCTCGAGAAGTTGGTTTCAAATGGTCTTTGCAGGTGAGAGGTCCTGGGTCCAGATGTTTCTAAGATTTTCTCTTTGGTATTTTGCAGTTGAAGGGCGGGGCAATTCGGTGCAGATTTATTTCTATCTTTTCTATTCAGGATTCATGTCCTCAGTCTGATGCACAGTGTCTTACCTCAATTCTGTAATTTCTCAGCCATAATCTCTACGTATTTCCTCCCTCTCATCTCCGTGCCCCTGCCCCCACCCTTTCTGAATCTTACTGAATGTATATTGGACCTTCTCAGTCTAGTCTTTATGTCTTTTAACTTCTCTATTGTACTTTCAGCGTCAATGTCTCTGTGCTGTATTTTGAGATTTTCACTCATTTTCAGCTTCCAGTTTGGCAATTCTCTCTTTCGCAGTGTCTAACCTACTTCTTACCTCAATCATTGTGTTTTACTGAATGGTTGTGTTTTATTTTTTTTCCCTAAGAAAAACTGTTTTAAATGGTATTTTAATCTCTACTTAGAGTTCTAATGCTTCCTTTTAATAATGAAAGACCTGAAAATTTATTTCTAGCTTTAGAATCAATGTTACACAAACAAGTCAACGTTACGTATGATTTGTATTTAGCACTGTGTAAGATTAAGGTATACAACATAAGACATGAAGAAGACAGGACTTGCCCTGGGCTCAGGAAGCCTCTGAGGAAATAGCGAAGTCCTGAGGCAGCTGGTTTCCTGTTTCAGACTTCCCACCTTCGTCTCAGCCCTCTTGGGTGGAGGTCAGGAAGGTATTCTGAGCGTGACATCTAACCCAAGACTTTACACCTTTTTCTCAGCCCTCTTGGGTGGAGGTCAGGAAGGTATTCAGAGCATGACTTCTAACAGCCCACGTGGTCTAGGGTAAGCAGTTCCCTGGTGCATCAAGCACTGAACAGCATGGGTGGGGGTGAGCTGAAGAGCAGAGATGGTCTTTCTGTTCAGGAGAAAACCTCACTATTTCAGACCCTCGGAAAGAGCTGGTTTGTGTGTCTTGAAAGAGTGTCAGCAACACTCTTTTCTGAGTTTCTACAAGCTCAAACCAGGCCAGTAAGGGTCCTGCAAACTGCTGTGGACCAGTCTGGCCGTGGAACCTAGAAGATGAGCATCTGCCCAGCGACCTCTGGAAGCTCTCCTCCCTTCCTGGCAGTAAGCAAAGGGTTGTGAGCCGTCTCTGGGCAGGTGTCAAGAGGCAGAGGTGCCCAGCCTTTGCTCATCTGGCCCCTCTGGCCACTGCATGCAGACGGCAGCTAGTCTACAGGATGGGAGAGCCTGGGTCCTCAAATCACCCCATGGACTCATTGACAGGCACACCCACCTTACACTGTAAAGAGAAACTCCCGTTGTGAAAAAGCAACAGAATTTTTGAGGGTCTATTTTCTGGGGCAGAGGAAGCTGTCTCAACACACCACATGCACAACTTTGTCGGGAGGAATTCCTGAACACCGTGCGCCATAAAGATCCCGTCAGAGTCTCCGTATGCCCCTACTTCCAATCGCTGGTGGTGAAAATCACCCCTAACTAAAGACAGCAACGCAAGTCCAGCCCCTGGGAGAATCCATCATCAAAGGCAAAGCAGCGTCATGGGCTCTGAGGCAGGCTGGCCTAATTCCTCAGGAAAGATGCGGTAGGGGGTGTGGGGCGGGCTAAGGGTGAGCCAGTGAGATGCCACGAGCCTGGGCCCGCTCAGCTCCTCCTGCAGGAGACATGGGAGGGCCCAGGGCCCCGACTCACCCGACTCCCGGGTCCGGCCCCGCACGGCCGCGCTCCAGGGCCCGGCGCCGATGGCATTGAAGGCCTGCATCTGCAGCGCGTACTCCGTCCACTCCTCCAGCCCCTCGACCGTGAACTCCCGCTCCAGCCGGTCACTGATGACTTGGGTCTGCACCACAGAGGGCAGGTCCGGGCACCACCACTTGACCCTGTAGCCCACGGACTCGGGGTTCCCATTGTACCGAGAGTCTGGCAGTGGCTGGAAGCGGACAACAGTCTGTGGTGAGCCCCTCTCGGAACCACCCCCATGAGGGTACCCAAGCACCAGCCTGCCTTATGGGGCCAAGTCCATGGAAAAGCTACACTGGGGTGAATATTCTTGGACTTTTTCTTTTTTACTTTCCCCTGGAACTTTTCTTCTGTTAATTACAGGAAGCCTTGTCAGTAATTTTAGCTGGACTTAATTTCTTTTAATATATTGTGGCTTAATTTTGTGAGCAAATGTTCTGATTCAATATCAAGCTGGCTCTCTTACAAATACTTCAGACCCATTCCATGTCTACCGAGCTTAAGGACTTATATAGGTCGAGCCCACGGGATGGTCGACTTTCTTCCCTAAAGAATATGTCTTGGTTCCAAGAAGCCAGTGTGTAACGCTACTAATTAAGACAGCTGGGGATGGTCTGAGATCCAACACTAATTGTAGAGTGTACTGCTTCTTGGTTTAATGACGAGATTAGCTTTGACCTGGACAAAGGCAGGAGGAAGCAACAACTAAGCTCCGGGCTCCCCACAGCACCACACCCCCGACTCACCACCCAGCGGAGCCGCAGGCTAGTCTCGCTGGCAGTGCGGACAGTGATGCTGGTGGGGGCCACGTCCGGGGGGGCCTGCAGCGTCTGGATGACCCGGGAGGACTGACTGAAGGGGCCGGCGCCCACGACGTTCACCTGCCTCATTCGGAACCTGCACGGAGAGGGGACGCGGGAAATGGAAGGAAACAAAACCCCACACCAGTTTCACACGGCACAACATGGACCTCGGCAGCTCATTTTACGCTGAATGTTTTCCCCTAAAAACAAGTGAATCTTGATTCATCTGCTCTAAACTTAGGAAGGATGTTAAAATGAGCTTAGGTTCAATAGCACATCTCATTAGGTTTTTTTAAAAAAACCAAAACCCCTCACTTTGGTATTGTATTGAAACAGTGTTCTTCACAAAGATGTAATTTCCCCTTTTACTCCCTGAGTTAGTCATTCTCAGTCTTTTGTTCCCCGGTCACATGAAGTGCATCCATCCTGGCAGGACAGTGCCGCTATCACACCCAGCACCTGAGATAACTGGAAATCCTATCTCTTTCCTCA
Organism: Budorcas taxicolor; assembly: GCF_023091745.1. NCBI lineage: Eukaryota > Metazoa > Chordata > Mammalia > Artiodactyla > Bovidae > Budorcas > Budorcas taxicolor. The sequence goes on along the minus strand of NC_068911.1, from coordinate 3,426,018 downwards.
ATCTTACGGGAAGGCACAGCATCTCAAGCAGCCATCACTCTGCCCTTTGTTTGGGCCAAGGATTTACTGCCTGGATAAGTTTCAGGCTCAAGAGGCAAAGGTTAAATGGCACATTAAATGCTTGATTAGTGAAACCCATGCCTCCGGGACCCAGGGAGGGTGAGGCAGAAGGTGTTTCAAAGACGTCTGCTCTTCACACACGCAGCACCCTAACAGCCCCAGAGGTGGAGTTCACACACGCAGCACCCTAACAGCCCCGGAGGTGGAGTTCACACACGCAGCACCCTAACAGCCCCGGAGGTGGGGTTCACACACGCAGCACCCTAACAGCCCCGGAGGTGGGGTTCACACACGCAGCACCCTAACAGCCCCGGAGGTGGGGTTCACACACGCAGCACCCTAACAGCCCCGGAGGTGGGGTTCACACACGCAGCACCCTAACAGCCCCCGAGGTGGGGTTCACACACGCAGCGCCCTAGCAGCCCCGGAGGTGGGGTTCACACACGCAGCGCCCTAACAGCCCCGGAGGTGGGGTTCACACACGCAGCGCCCTAACAGCCCCGGAGGTGGGGTTCACACACGCAGCGCCCTAACAGCCCCGGAGGTGGGGTTCACACACGCAGCACCCTAACAGCCCCGGAGGTGGGGTTCACACACGCAGCACCCTAACAGCCCCGGAGGTGGGGTTCACACACGCAGCACCCTAACAGCCCCCGAGGTGGGGTTCACACACGCAGCACCCTAACAGCCCCGGAGGTGGGGTTCACACACGCAGCACCCTAACAGCCCCGGAGGTGGGGTTCACACACGCAGCGCCCTAGCAGCCCCGGAGGTGGGGTTCACACACGCAGCGCCCTAGCAGCCCTGGAGGTGGGGTTCACACACGCAGCACCCTAACAGCCCCGGAGGTGGGGTTGACACACGCAGCACCCTAACAGCCCCGGAGGTGGGGTTCTGCGAAGAAAATGAACACATCTGCATCTCCAGCCTTGGCTGCCGAGCCTGCTGCACCAGCCATGCCTGCTGGCTGCCCAGCCAGCGAAGCCGGTGGAAGGGACGCTGCTGGCCTGGCAGCAGGGACAGTCTCTCTGGGAATGACACTCAACAGACAGCATCTGGTGGCCGGAAAAGCTCAGTTTACCGCTACGGCAGCTAGAAGCATCTCGCTTGCATGCGTGCAGCTGGGTTTCACCGCTGCGGACAGAGGGCCCCGGCGGGCGGCTCTCACCGGTAGTGAGTGTAGGGCGTGAGGTCCGGGATCTCCAGCATCTGGGCATCCGGCTCGTTCTCCTCCTCACAGAGGGTGACCCACTCCTCCTCGTCCCCGACTGCTCCAACCTGCAGGACGGAAGGCCTGGGACCCACTGGACCGCGTGGGGCTGAGGCCGCTGGCCAACCCCTCACACGGGGGGCGTTCGTTCCCGTGAGCGTACACCCCCCACCCCCCGACCTGCGCCTACGAGCGGGGGCCCCTCTGTCCCCACCACTGGGTCTGGGGGTTTCAGTCACCAGCTCTCGGTCAGGGCCTGGGCATACCTGGCCCCGGGGACTCAGACCAAGGGCTCGGGACGGGACCTGCCTTCATGTCCTTCATCCCTGTGGACAGGGGACCATCCGGCAGAGAAGACCTGCCCAGCCCCACGGGGCCCGAGTGGCTGGGAGTCCCCACAGAGGGTCCAGAGCCATTTCCCCCGCCGTGCCTCTGCTTCCACCCTGACCCTTCTGCCCGAACGCACGCCGAAGACGCCACCGCTGGCTGGGCCTCTGGAGGTTCCTGCGCAGGGGACCCCGCTGCTGCCCTGGGAACCAGCTGAGGTGGTAAAGCCTGCCTTGGGGCACAGCTGACCCAACATCTTCTGTCCTGAGCCCCTCCTGTCCCCTTGTCCTGCCTGACACTGCCTCCTGCTGATTTTATTCCCTGTCCATGAAGTCCCAGCTAGTCAGCTGCCCAGCTGGTATTTTCAGCCCTTCCAGGACCACCCGGCCTGACCCCAAGCCACACCTCTCCTGATCCCCGTCCTCATCCGAGCAGCTTCTAGCTCTGCCCAAGCCAGTCTGACTGCCCCACTTGCACTCTCTGCCCTGTGGACCAATGGACCTGATCCCGCGAGAGGGCAACGGTGCGGGCAGGGGGCACTGGTCACCACCTGCCAGGGAAGCCCCCGCGTTCTCTGTAGGTCCCTGCACCCCGTCCAGGCAGGTGCAGGGCCTGTGCAGGCTTGGGGGGTCGGGGGCCCGGGGACACCTGCAGACGGAGGGCTGTGGGCACGGAGAGCCTCAGGCCAAGCAGGCAGTGCCAAGGCGGGCTGGCCAGGGCCCATGCAGGCGACACCCCCACAGATGGCTTCAGGGACAGCACAGGAAATGCGCTTGCAACGTCTGCAGAGAAACCAAGCTGGCAGGCGGCCACGGTGGGGTGGCATGAGGATTCAGAAGGACCTTGGTGGACTGGAGACGGGCAAGACCAGAGGGGACAGCAAACATGGGGCTGGGCGGCCTGAGTCCCAGGGAAACGAAACACAAAACTCTAAACCCTCTCCATTCACAACGTCAAAACGGCTTGGCAGGTCCTCCAGCAGTTAAACTCAGAACCACCACGTGACCCAGCAACCTCACTTCTGGGTCTATACCCCGAAGAAGTGCAAGCTGGCTCTCCAACCTTTGTGCGCACACGTTCATGGATGCTCTGCTCACAGCAGCCCCGGGGGGAAGCACGCAAGTGCCCGTCGATGGTCGATGGGGAAACGGGTGCAGCCCCAGGACGGATGCTGCCCGGCCGCAGAAGGGGTGGAGCGCTGACCCCTGCCGCACCGCAGGCGGGCCTTGAAGGCGTGATGCCAAGAGGAACCAGACCCGCAGGCCACATGCCGAGTGATCCCATCTCATAAAATACTCAGGACAGGTGGACCCCCAGCAGACGGCTGGGCACCAGGGCGGGGGAGGCAGGCGCGGCATCGTCTGGGGAGCCTGGAAACGTTTCGGCCCCAGGTGGGGGTGGAGGCTGGATTGGAGGCACCAATCCATGAACCGTACACTTTGACGTGGTCAACTTTATGTTCGCCACGAATTTCACCTCAATGAGAAAACATCAAAAGTACAAAAGGCAGTGACCAGCCAAGAGCACGGTGGGGAAAAGATCAGGATGTCAGAGTGGGCGCTGAGCTCGGGGGCAGCGAAGCAGCGAGCGGCTGGACGGGTAGGGACATCAGGAGGAGGGCGGCCGGGGTCCAGGGCCTGGCGCTCGGGGGCCCAGGTCTCCCCGGCCTCAGCATGTGACCCCACAGGAGGTGCTGCAGGTTGGCCGTGGGGCTTTTGTTCTGCAGAGTGTAACCTACGACTGCAGGGCTGGGGTACCCAAGTCACATTTCCGTCCTCATCTACCGCTCTTTTTTAAAAGACTTGGATCTGAACGGAGGCCGCATCATTAGGGCTCAGGTGGGTGCTTCACGGCCACGTGGACCCGCTGGCCGTTCTCCCTGTGGGCCTGTCTGTCGTGACTCAACAGCATCACACAGTCTCAACACCCGAACCTTCTGAAAACACGTCCGCCCTCTGTTCTTCTCCACGAAGTCGGCGACGTCCTTGGAATCTGGACAGAAACTGGGCCTTCAGGATGAAGTCCTTGGAATCTGGACCGAATCCGGGCCTTCGAGACGTCTCCGTGAACAGGACCCCCCCCACCCCCGAAACAGGCCACAGAAGGCGATGCCCTAATTCCGTGCCCTCCGGCACCTTCTGTGACGCACGGCTGGTCACGTCCAGGCTCACTCAGAAGCGGCGCCAGGCAAAGGTTCCCTGTGCTCGCGGGTGAGAGAGCGGCGGGCGGTGCGGGGCTCGAGGAGAGCACCCGAGGGGCGGTCTGGAGCCTAGAGAGGCAGGGGGCTGCGAGGAGACGGCCGCACCTGGTGTGACGCTGGTCAGAAGGGCGACGCGCGGCGACCTCTGAGCCTGCGGTTTCTGCAGCTGTGCACCTCAGTTGGCAGCGTCTGGGCCGGACCCTGATGCGCGAGTCAGAGGCCATCAGCGGCCTTCAGACAGAGGGGACTCAGGCGGGCTCACTCACAGGGCCCTGGCCTGCCTCTGGCTCGGGGCACGCAGCGTTCCCGGGCCACGGGTGCGGGCACAGCGGCCCCGCAGCGGAGCCTCTAAGCCACAGCAGAAGGCACCTCCCGCGCAGTCTGCGTCCTCACTGTCCACACCCTGTCCGGGGTCCCCGCGGGGTGCGCCCCCCTCCCGCCTCCTTCCCAAGGCATCTTCCCCTCTGTTGTCCCTTGTTCCATGAGCCCCTGAGGGGGGGTTCAGAGTCTGGCTCACCACCGAAGCCCCAGCACCCCACCGGGGTCCAGCCCAAACTCAGGGCCAGACCCGTCAGCTTATTAACATACGGATGACTGTGTTAATACAAAAAAACGTGCATGATTTCAAAATCAGTGTTGAAATGGGCTGCCTAGCGCTGAGCTCCAAAACTAATGATCAGAGAACGTAACTGGGGCTCCAGACCTCAGGGGTGGGGGGTCGAGTTTCTGTAACAAGCGGTTTACATGTGGAGTAGAGAGGGGGGTGCTTCTCCGCAAGGAGCCAAAGACTGTGTTTCCTGCTGGGCTCCTCAGGCTCTCAGCTTAGATTCCAAGACCGTCAGGAAGGAGAGTTCTAGAAGTAACCAGCGCTCACTAATGATGTGCTGGGCAGGGGGTGCGGAGGAATTCTTTAAAGATAAAACAATCAGAGCTCAACGGGGAGGCTGGGGTTTTGACAATTTTTTTTTTTTTTTGCTTCTTTTTCTTTTAAAGCTAACAAACAGCACTTTGCAATACTTAGGACGAGAGCAGAGATGCCATACATCTCAAATGCTGCTCGGCGGGGGGCAGTCGTGAGCATCCATGGGGAGCCCTGCGTCCTGTGCTGAAGCCCCAGGAGTTGCCGTCTCCTGCCTCCTCTGGGTAGGGCTCTGGGCTGCTGTCCCCAACCCTGGCAGGCACTTGGCACCCCCGGGAGGCGGGGCTCCTTCAGACCCGCCTTCCCTTTGAATGCCTGGGGTCCCCTGCTGAGTGGGTTTTTCATCAGGGTTGCCGAGTTGCCTGCTCTGGGAAGCCCCTGCCTCTGAGAAGTCAGGTGGAAACCAGCCACCGGGCAGGACCTCCAGCGCCCCAGCCGCCTGCAGCCCTGATGAGCTCAGCATCCCAGGGGGCCGGGGATCGATGGCTACTCAGAGGAGAGGCATTAACCTCGTCCACAAGGGGACAGCGAGTGCAGAGGGGGCACGTGGAGCTGAGCTGTGGGCCGGGAGGGGAGAGGTGGAGGGGGCCCTGTTCTTATGCAGAGTGGAGGACAGGGAAAGCTCCAGAATCCATGGCATGGAAGCGTGCTGAGCCGAGCGCTGGAGTGAGCAGGAAAACCCGCCCGTCCAGCAGCCTGTGGTCTGAGCGGCGTCCCCACACCCGGCCGCCCAGAGAGGCAGCTGGGGACGCGGAGGAGGGGCTCAGATGGGCCGCCCCGCTGGCCCCTCTGGCAGACTGCAGCACAACCAGGCCAGGACTCAGACCTGGACGGGGCTCAAGGCCAGCTCGCGAAGAGTCCGGGCAGCCTGCGACCCTAATGAGCTCCCCCGCCCACCCCGCACTGCCTGACACCAGCTTGTGTGGAGGTTCCTGCTGGGAAGCAGCCCGAGGCCGGCTTCCTCCCTCCTCCGATCGTGATCCTTGGTGATTCATTTACTTTTTAGCTATTTCATATTCCTTCTGTCTTCAGAGGCAGGAGGATTGTGACGCGACCGTTCCAGAGGCTCAGGGCTTTGTCCCCCGGCCCCTGCACCAGTGAACAGCCGTGACGACTGCAGACGCGAGCCTGGCTCACCGCCGGGCCGCAAGGATGGCCCAGGGCCTTCTCCACTGCCCGGCCTTCCTTCTCTTACCTCCCGCGGGTGCTGGGGTTCCTACCACTTTATTCACACTCCCCCTGAAATATCCTCCTAGGAACCAGTTTTTCCACAAAGTCCCCCCATCCCAAGAAGACGCTTCCCCTGGAATCTACTGTGGACCCAGGACCGTCCCTGCACTGGGGGCCCCTGGGGGCCAGCCTTCCTGGAGTCTGTAGACCCACTGTGCATGGCCCGAGCCCCCCACCAAACAGCTGCGCTATGACTCGGGGTGGGGAAGGAGGTGTGGGACCAGCCTGGAGCCGCCGTCTCCCTGGAGCCACTGAGGGAGCTGGGCATCCAGCTCCTGCTCAGCCCTCATGTGAAGCTGGCCTCCCAGGATCCCTCACGAGCTTCCGGGGGACTTTTCTGTGTCTGACGCTTCTGTCCCTTAGACACGCCCCCTCTCTAGGGCAAACAGGACCTGCCCACATCTCCACGAACCCTGTGCGGGTGTCGTGCCACTTGCTAAGATCCCGAGATGCCGGCGAGGGTTGTGTGCCATCACTGATGAAGTGAGGTGGGGTGGGAGTCTAGGGGGCTGGGAAAAGGGCAGGAACCCGAGAAGCCCCACCTTCTGCTCATGTGATGCGGGCCCCTGGCCTTGGAGTGGGGACCACAGGACAGCCCTGAAGGCCCACTGGGAGACGCTGACGGGGGAAGCGTGTGGAGCGCTGGGACACCCTGGCTGAGGCTCAGAGATTGGGAGACTCAGGTTCTCAGGAACACAGTCCCCTCAGCAAGGCCTTGCAGGCCTCACATCGGCTCCCTCCTCCCCTCTGGTGCCTGCTCCCATCATTGCCTGCTCATGCCCAGCTGCCCAACCACGCCGCGGCTCAGCCTTCCCCGCGCGTACCAGCCACAGCTCTCGCTCTGTATCAAAGACCCTGACACTGGGGCCTTGCTGACCCTGCAGGGACCGCCCCTCCCTGGGCAGCTGGGTCCTAGAGACAGTAAACGGCTCAGCCGTGAGCACGCCTCCCTGTGCAAATCAGCCAACCCAGAGCCCACCGCTCACACCTCCTCCATGGGCTCACACCCTCTGGGCCACTGTCCACCTGTCCTCTCCACCCTGGGCAGGTTCCACGCAACCAGGATGGGCCCTGTGCCCCGGAGCCTGCAGGAACGATCCAGACCAGCCAGTCCTCAGCCTGCCCACCCCGCCTTGTCCACTCCTTCCGCAGAAACCTCAGTGAGGCCTCTGGTCTGCACTGAACCTCCCTCCCTCTGCCTCCAGCCGCCCTGGGGTCTCCCCGTGTGGCTCTGCCTGCCCCCTCCTCTCGGGAACTGTGAGTAACAAACAATCTTTCCAGGCAGTCGTCTCCTGACGCCCTGGCTTCACTCTACCCAAATAATAATAAAATTTACATTTTAAAACAACTGGGGGGCCATGCGCCTGTCACTCTGCTATTTTCTCTGCTTGGAGTGTCCTGCTCCCCATCTGGCTAAAAAAAGTTCACCTCCTACATGGAGCCCTCCTTGATTATCCCACTCTGTTACCCATTTTCTTTCCAAGGCTGTCTTGGCAACACTTTTTTTTTTTCTTAACAGTTCTCACAAGCCTCATTTTATTGATTATTACATCTCAATCATTCCTCCTACCCACTCCCCCAGTTGTGGATTTCTAGAGGCGGGGGCTGAAAGCTGTCTGTCTTTGTAATCTAGTATGTGGCATCAGTCCGGGAACCAATATCACAGCAGGGGCTCAGTAAGTGTTTGCTGGATGAATGGCTGACTGGAAGAAGCAAACACAAAGCCTAATGATGGGAAAAATGAAGCGTATAGGCAAATCTAAAATCCCAACAAGAGAATCAGGATGAAAGAATCTGAGTGAGTCTCCAAAAGAACAGGAAAACATGACTCCCATAAAATTTAACTCAGTCTGACAGGGGCGATTTATACGGATGCTGACCTCTATTTCTTGAAAGTGACATCTGTCGTAAAGCGCTTTCCTCGGTTGTACTTGAGTTGTCCCTTAGGCTGCGGTATTTCCTTCTCCTGTGGTCTGTTAAAAAGTCCCATAATAGGAGGAAGAAAGGACCTGATAGACTTAACGAACAAAAAAGCCCCTTCAAACCATCCATCTTGTACAGTCTTCCTACGCAAGTCGAGAAATGAGAGAGGAAAGTCAACACAAGGGCGTTATTATGGACAACCAAGCAAACAACAAACACTGAAATATCCGAGCATGCATGTCATTGTCACCCATACCCGCGGCACGCACGCGCTCGGGCAGAGGCGTCACACTGGAACCGAGCTGCTCCCATCTCGGCGACTCTATCTGATGGCCGAGCCACTCCTGAAGCCCATCCCCGCGGCACACACGCGCTCGGGCAGAGGCGTCACCCTGGAACTGAGCTGCTCCCATCTCGGCGACTCTATCTGACGGCCGAGCCACCCCTGAAGGAGCCGTCAGTGATGACAGCGCTCATGTGCACACTTGACAACCGCTCAGAAATAATGCTGCTCTTTTCCTTCCTATTATGAAAAAGAAACTCCATCACAGTGAAGGCGTATGACAACTGTGATGTTGACACCCGCTTGTCGGAAGGGCCGCAGACAGCACTGACCACCCGTGACGAGGGAAGGAGGAGATAAAATCAGCGATTAGAAATCCCCAACTCCAGCGCTCGAGGAGATGAGACAAAGAACATCTGGCCTGTGACCCTGGCGGAGACAGGACATGCCGTGGGAGGTGGCAGGCCGCCAGGTGGACGGACACACAGGCAAAGGGTGGACAGTCTCCCGGGGGCGGGCACCGGGAACGGCCGATGTGGCCTGGTCCTGGTTCCACGTGAATAGATTCCCCCACCAGCTCCTGGACGCTCTGGATGCTCAACTGACTCAAGCTGGGCTGGCTTCTGGCCGCGGGAGCTGCTCCTCCTGACCAGCACCCCTCCTCCCCCGCCGGGGATGTGGGCCACCTCGGTTCTCTGACTGGAGACCACGGAAGTCCAGCACCTCCCGAGCTGAGCGTCAGGATGCTGCCCTCGGGTGGGCAGGTGGGCCCGGCCTGGCCCTGGCAGCCGGCTTGATGGCAGTACTTTCTGGGCCGAGCTGTGCACTCTGCACAGGCCCGTCCCAAGAGCACTCCCAGGGCAGGGACAGTCCTTCCTTGGAGCCATGCTGCCGCAGGCCGCTCTCTTTGAGTCCAAACACTTGCCTTCACTTGCACAATTTTCTCATCTGCTTGTGTTTATTAAGTACTCAGAACATATGAGCCAGCGTGGAGGGTCTCAATGCCGTGTCCTTCTCTCAGCATTATCCTGAGGGAGCCAAGCCCCTGAGGCCACAGGACTCGTCCAGCTTTCTCTGGAGAAGCGTGTCGGCCAGCAGGAGAGGAAACGAAGGCCAGGCTTCCACTCTTCAGCCTGGATCCGTCCTTGGGGTGAGGGGTGGGGGAAGACAGAACCCCCGCCCCACCCCAACTTCCCTGTGGAAGGAAGGTGGGTCCCCACCTGCTAGCCCTGAGCCGCATCGACTGCCTCGGGCCTCTGCAGGAGCCCTGACCCGGGCCCCGGCCCTCCACCCCAGCTGCTCTTTAGTTACCGAGACCAGCAACAGAGGCCGTGCTGTGTTTTATGAGCACATAACACTCCCTGAAACCATTCCCGTTGAGAAAATGGCTACTATTATGCACAAATACACACTAAGTGGGCTTTTTTTTTTCTTCCCTCTTTCCGATGGAGACAGTTTTTATCTGCACCCAGGCGCTACCACCAGCATCTTCATGGCAGAAAACCACGCTCAGAGCAGGCTTGGGAGCAGCTGGGGTGACTCTGGCTATTAGAGCTCAGCCCACGGCTGTGCTGGGGGGTGGGTGCAGGGGCTCTGGGCAGGTGGGCAGGCGGGCGCGGGAGCAGGGAAAAGACGTGCCGGCTGCAGTCGCTGCTCTCCGGGTGCGCCATGAAAACGTGGAAAGAGAGGCTGTGCTCACTCTCCAGTCGAAGGTTACTAATCAAGTGAAGCCGTGCAGGGCCAGAGGTACCTGGGAAAACCGCAGTTCACAATCTTACTAACCCACCTCTGGGCATCAGCTTATTTCAGGCCCTTCAAGGGGGCTCCTCCAATGATGAGGGTCTTTGATTCCACAGTTCACTGGCGACAACCCCAAGGAGGCAACCTTATCGGCACACTTAAACAGCGGGCAGAATTCAAAAGAAACTTCTGCAAACACAATGGATCAGAGGAAGGAGAGCAGAGGCGGCCCCGTCATGAAGTGCTTGGCACAGCCCGGTCCTGGCTCCCAGAGGCTGCCCGGCTGCCCTCCGCTCTCCCTGGCTAGTGGCCGTGGTCCCTGGGGGGTGGGCCAGGATGCCACCCTCTCTGTGGACCTCCGCAGCCACCTGAATGGACTCAGGCCTCCTTCCTCAGCCAGCGCCCCGAGCACACCTCTATAAATTGCTCCCCTGCTTTCCACGCGATGAATCGCTGAGTGGCCGACAACTCACTGGCCCGCGTGCCCCTGAGCCTCATTGCTCCGGGGATCCCAGCCCGCGGCCAGGCACGGGGCAGGAGGCGGTGACCATTTCTCAGATGAGTGACCGGGGGAGCGCAGAGAGCAGCTGCCTGGGCTTGATCCACACCCGTGCGAAGGGAATGAGGTGTGGAATGCTCCAGAAGGCTTCATATACACCCCTCATGGTCTCCAGGGCCCCAGTGTGCCGAGTTTAGAAAGTGTGGAGCCTGCCTGGGCCAGGGAATGTGCCCAGACATTCTCAGAGGAATAGCGGGGGTGCGCCGAGGCTCCCTGAGGGGCAGTGTGATGTGGACACGGCTTCCCCCTGCCCTGAGGCGCTGACAGGCTTCTCAGAGGAGACTCCGCTCATAAAGTCTCTCGTGTCCACAGAGCATGGACCCACGCACTCCCAGGATATGCGAACATGCCCACATGTCCTGACGCCCCAGCAGCCCTCGAGACGGCTGCCGTCAGTCCCGCTCTGCGGTGAAGGCACCTGAACAAGCGATTCCCCTAGAGCCACCCAGCCGGGAGGGCAGAGCAGGGGCTCCAGGCCAGCTTCTCTGGTCCCGAAGCCTGTGCGGACGGCCTCTGCACCACCAACAGGGTCGTTCTCCACACTGTGGTCCCCGGGGCCCTTGTCCGTGGCCCTTCCCCGGGGGTGAGTCAGAGGGCGACGCGTGGAAGGTGATGATGGCCAGGAAGGTGGTGCTGATACAAGGAGAGGAGTGACGGAGCCTCTCGAAGGGTCTCAGGGGCGGGTCTGTTCAGTCCCCGGACGGGCCACGCATGTGTTAGCAGGGGAGCGGGGTGGGTCGGAGAGTGTTCTGCCTTCAGTCTGAGATAGCTGAACACCGGCCTAGCAACGAAGGGCCTTCCAAGACCTTTAAAGAGATGCCTGTTCCTTCATTACTATTATTTTTTCCCGCTGGGCTGGGTCCTCGCTGCTGCACGGCTTTCTCTGGCTGCGGCGAGTGGGGCTACTCTCCAGATGTGGTGCGTGAACTTCGCGCTGTTGCGGCTTCTCTCCTTGTAGGGCATGGACTCTAGAGCACAGGTGTGGCCCACAGGCTTGGCTGCCCTGCGTGTGGGATCTTCCTGGGTCAGGGACCAAGCCTGTGTCTCCTGCCTTGGCAGGCAGGTTCCTTCCCCCTGAGCCACCAGGGGAGCCCCCTTCATTGAGCTTTGAATGAACACCCTGCTGCAACATGCCTTAGGGGCTACTTAGGAGCAGTTCATAAATAAGAGCAGGATTCGTTTGCTCCAAAGTGGACATCCATGCTAACCTTCGCCACATCATTGTGAGATTTTCTTGGGATAACTTAGTGTATGAATGAAAACCAGCTCCGACTAATTCGATCAACAGATGGACGAGCGCAGCCCACACCCGCGGCGGCCTGCTGACGGGGCCGGTGTGGAGGACTGAGGAGCGTGGCGTCTCGTCCGCGAGGCAGGCGGGGTCGTCACAGAGGCCGAGTGTGTGTCAGCTCCGGGACGGGGGTGGCTCAGGGCCCCCTAGGCACCTAGTGATGGAATGCCAACAAGTATCCTCCAGTCTCCTCTTGGCCAGGAAACGTCTGTAAGCCTTACCCCTGTGGGTTGGATCCAAGTTTCTTTTTATAGATGAACATTTACTCGCTAGGAACATTGAAACACAAATGGTTCGGATAACGAATTTCAGGGGAAAACATTTCCTTTCTGGTTTTGAAGTTCCAACCGTCTATACCACTACGAGAATTTTCAGACTTGCTGAGTTAATATTAAAATATTTTAGACAAACTATTTTGAAGGGACATCCAGTTCTGAAGATTCGGCAGACCAGATAACCTCCCACCCGGGAGCCAGAGCAGAGCTGGACGGAGTGTAAGGGACGCATAAGCGATGAACAGCTGAGCATGCGGGGGAGAAAGGCACGTGGCGGAGGCCGACAGAGCGGGAAGTGAGGCTGCAGGCAAACTGGCCGTGGAAGCTCAGCAAGCACCGACTGTAAGAAGAGGTGCTAACAGGCATCACAGCCTTTGGAGATACAGAAAGAAAAGGTGGGACGGAAATGCTGGGCACAAGTATGCCCCAACTGGAATGAAGAGCTTTAGAATCTTGTATCACTGGGAGGAAGAGAGAGACAATGGCCAACTTTAGGTTTTGATAACTTAAGTTTGCAAGCTAAAATTCTTAGGGCAGCTTTCATTCTTCCTTCTGGAAGCACAGTGCCAAGGAGCCCAGTCAGGACCCGTGCAGGGAAGGTGTCCAAGCAGGCTGGTCATCTCAGAGGATGGGCCACACACGGGGGATTCAGCAAGTAAGGACACAGAATGAGAGCACTGGGAGAAAAGTCAGGCTGCTGTCAGTGCGGAGGTGGAGGCCTGAGTGAAGCGATGGTGCTGAACGGTGTGCATCCCTGGTGGCTCAGACCATAAAGAATCCGCCTGCAATGTGGGAGGCCTGGGCTTCATCCCTGGGTCGGGAAGAGCCCCTGGAGAAGGGAACAGCTGCCCACTCCAGTATTCTTGCCTGGAGAATCCCATGGACAGAGGAGCCTGGTGGGCTACAGTCCATGGGGTCACAAAGAGTTGAACACAACTGAGCAACAAACGCTCACACACACTCACACACACACACACACACACACACACACACACACACAGTGAACTGTATCTGGAGGTGCTGCTGTGAGCCAGCGCTTCTCAGCTTATGCAGACAGACACACAGACCTGGGGGTGGACCTGTGAGCAGGGTCTGGGAGAAGTGGCACCCCAGGAGCCGTGAGCACCTCCAGGGCCCAGGTCTTGGTTTCTGAATACCACTCTCCACAGAAAGGGTCCAAAGCTCCTCAGAGAAATGGCTGAGAAAGAAGAGGAAGGAGTGAGTGAACTAGAACATCTCGTGCCAGAAAGTGAGGAGAGCCTTGGAATAACCGGAACTTGTGAGAAGGAGGGAGGGCCTCCCACACTGACATAGACGATGATCGGAACGGATTATAATGTGTCATGTAAGGTCCACACTGAGGTAAACAAACAAGTGAGAAGAGAAAGCTTAAAAAAAAGGAAAACAATAAAAGTCCAGTCAATACATGTAGAAGAAACAATTGAATTAGAAAGGTCACAACTGGGCGCCTCATTATACTAATTAATTCTGGCAAGACCTAATCAGGGAATGATTCTCTAGGAGGTGGGTGGAACGGAGAATGAGATTTCCACACAATCTGGAAGCATCTCCCACAGGATACTCACTCACTGTGAAGGCGAGAGAACTGGGTGACCAAAACCAGCTCCCCCACAGATGGGGCCTTTCCACAGCACGCTAAACACAACAGGACGCAGCGCAAAGAACTCAGCACCACTTTGGCGACATTCTGACCACAGACGCATAATCTGGGTCTAATCATGGAGAAATGCGTGACTCCAATTGAGGGATATTCTGGGAAATGAATGGCCTGTGATCTCTGACATCGTCAACGTCAAGGAAGTCGAGAACGACCGAGGAGCGAGCGCAGGTGGTGGGGAAGGACAGCCAGGACAGCCAGGCGTGGCGAGCGGTCCTGGGCTGGAGCTTTTTGCTACCGAGGACATTCAGGGACAACTGACAAAACTCAGATGGAGTGTTTGGGTGGGTGGAGGGTTGTTTCTTTGTGGTATTCTAGCAAGTTTTATGCAGTTGTGAAATACTTTCAAGGTGAAAGGTAAACATGAATTCAGGGCAACCCCAAACTTTTAAGAGGTGGCTACAGGCTGATGGGGAGCTGGCGGTGAGCACTCTGAGCTGTGACTCTGCCCCACTGGGGCTGCTCTGAGACACTGGGTGCAGCCTGGGGAAGTGGCAGGGAGCCCGCCCAGATCGTCTTCCCCAGGGAGCCGGAGCCTCGGAACCTCCAGGCAGAGAGCTGAGAAGAGGCTGGATCACTGACACTGCCCCTCCAGGCCCTGCGCAGGGGCCCCCAGGACACCCAAGCAGGAGATGGTAGCTTTTAACTTGCTGTGTCACCCAGGGGACCCATGTCATCTTGTTTACCTACAAACAGGAAGGTGCCTGGACCTGGAGCTGCTGATGAACTGATTTGTGTGTAGCGGGGGACGGGGGCTCTGGGTGCTAAAATCTGCCCACCCGCCAAAGCACAGCTGGGATGGAGAACCCCAGGAACCTTAGGAAGATGATCTCCAGGTTCCTGTCTGTGCTGGCGAGGTCGGGGTGTCAGCACCCCTGCCTCTCACCTCCCCCTTCAGAGCAATCACATTATTTACGAAAACTGGTGAGAAAGTAAACTCAATTTTCAGAGCCAAACCAACAGCCAGAAAAGGCCAAGTTCACTTATGAACATGGATACAAAAATCTTAAACCCAAATTGAATCAAACACTATAAACATCAAATTGCATTTATCTCAGAAACACTGGGACTAGCGAACATTAGAACATCAACCTAAATCATCTCACCAGCAGACAAAAGATGAAAAAACATGAACAACTTGATAGATGCAAGGCACAGTGTGGCAGAATCACACTTCTTTGTGAGTTTTTTTTTATCCCCAAAATTCCCCAAAGCAACTCCTAGCAAAGCAGGATTAGAAAAGAATTGTCTTAACCCAATACAAGCTAGCTGTAAAAACAAAATACCAAAAATTCCCCACAAAACCAACCATAAATGTTGTAAATGTCAGGCTTGATAATAAAACCTTAACCGAATTTCTTTAAAGTCAGTAATAAGACAAAGGTTGTTCTGTCACTGCTCTGACTCAATATGATATGGGGGGTTCTAGACCGTCCATTGAGGACAATAAATAAAAACAAAAAACGGAAAGGAAGGATACGAAGGTTTCAAGGGAAGAAGTAAAACTGGCAGTGGCAGCAGGTGACGTGGCTTCTTTACAGAGACGGCAGTGGGATTAACCAACCAACGGCAGATTCCCGGAGCTTTGGGCCGTGACACCCCAGTGCTGGGCTGGGCTATGACACAGTCGTAGCCTCAGGTGGGCGCTGGGGCCAGGCCACTCCGGCCGCCTCCGTTCCTGGGCTGAACTGTGCAATTCAGTCCCTCGCGTCTTGTCTGCAGGAGGGGGTCACAGTGACCTCCTCATAGTCAGTACGAGGATTAAAGGAGTGAACGTGTAAGAGCGCTTAGAACACATTTGTTTAGTTGCTCAGTCACGTCTGACTCTTCGCGACCCCATGGACTGTAGCCTGCCAGCCTCCTCTGTCCATGGAGTTCTCCAGGCAAGAATACTGGAGTGCGTTGCCATATCGTCCTCCAGGGGATCTTCCCGACCCAGGGATGAAACCCACGTCTCCTGTGTTGCAGGCAGATTCTTTACCATCTGAGCCACCAGGGAAGCCCCCGAATACTGGGGTGGGTAGCCTATTCCTTTTCCAGGGGACCTTTCCAACCCACCCAGGAATCAAACCGGGATCTTGCAGGCCGATTCTTCACCAGCTGAGCTACCAGGGAAGCCCAAGAACACGTGAGAGTTCATTAAATTAAAAAAAAAAATTCCAAAATCAGCTGTGACCCTACAGGCCAGCAACAGCCAGAAAAAGCCATTTCAGATGCACAGATGCCCATTAATTCTCATGCCGGCCTTGCGACAGCACTGCTGGCCCTGTTTCCAGGTGAGGACCCTGAGGCTGGCACAGGAGTTAAACACGCCCAGGACCCCGGAGCTGGCAAAGAGGGCAGGAAAAGGGGGGCCAGGGCGGCTGGTACAAAGTCCACATTCCTCCTATCATGGCTTTCGGGGCACACTGATCCCCCCCAGCTGCCCTGCCTTTTGGGGAGCAGAGTGAAGGTAAGAAGAGATAGCCCAGTGCTCTTCCCAAGAAGAAAACACCTGATGAAAATAGACGTATCGTGGAAAGACGATAGAAAGACTCGACGTCATGAGACGTGAGGAAGGTGAGAGAAACGCTGCATAAGTCAGGCAGCGCACGTGTGGGCGTGTGTGCATGTGAGGGCGTGTGCGCGCGTGCATGTGTGTGATGGCGGGGGCGGTGAAGGCCTTACCACACACTGAAACACACTCTAAAGCCTTGCTAATTAAACAAAGTGCAGCTACTGCGTGAACAGCCAGACTAACAGAACAGAATAAAGATTTCAGAAACAGCCCCACCTGCTCATGGGAATGTAATGCTACAAATGAGGAGGCGGGGGAAATGGACTTCTCAATAGGCGGCTTTGAGACAATGACACAGCTACTTGCAAAATCATAAAATATGGATTCATATCATTCATATAAAAGAACAAATTCCAAATGGATGGAGGTCTGAATGCAAGCATGAAATCACAGAAGTGATAGTAAAAGCTGGGTGAAATCTAAGACCTCAACGTCCAAAGGCTTGCAAAAAAGACTGATAAATTAAACATCAATTTTTTCGGCATGGCAAAAATTCTATATATAGTTGATAGAAATGCAACATGTACGACCTGCAGCAGAAAGCTGTGGTAACGGCTAGAAAGTTTACACTCACTGTTGGTCCCGAAATCCCATTCCTAGGGACGGAGCCCAGAGACTCAGCCACATAAACACAGAAGGAGTGTGCAAAAGGCTGAGAGCAGCCTTTAGGCAGAATAAGGCCCCTGCAAGCATCTCCCCTAACCCGGAGGTCCATACCCTGAACCCTGGGGCCTGTAGGCAGGTCACCCCGCACAGAAGGGACTCTGCAGACGGGATTAAGGTGAAGAGCCTTGACACAGGGAGATTATCCCGGATTATCTGGGTGGGTCTAACCGACCCTGAAAATGCCAGAGAGAGGCGGGAGAGTGGGTCAGGGAGAGAGACGAAAGAGACAGTGGCGGCCTGAGAAGGACCTGCTCCCCCACCGCTGGCTCTGCAGGTGGAGAAAGGGACGTGGGGCCTCTTGGAGCTGGGGATAATGACGCCTGGCTAGGTCCCAGGACCTCAGCAGGTGAGCGCTGCCAACAGCCTGCACAAGCGAGGGTAGCGGGGAGACGGTGGTCTCCCAGAGCTTCCGGACAGGAGCACAAGCTGCCCACGCCACAGGGAATGGAGCCAATGTTTTATAATAACTATAAATGGAGCACTGCCTTTAAAAGTTACAAATCACTATACTGCACACCTTTAACTTATGTAATATTGTGCAGCTACTATACATCAATTTAAAAGGAGAGGAGCAGATTAGCAGGCGTGAAATAAATAGGATAAAGGATTTAACGTCCAGCACCGTGAATATAGCCAATACCTTGTAATAACCTTAAACGGAGTATACTCTGTAAAAATTACTTTGGCCACCCAATGTGAAGAGCCAACTCACTAGAAGAGCCCCTGATGCTGGGAAAGATTGAGGGCCGGAGGAGAAGGGGGCGACAGAGGATGAGACGGTTGGATGGCATCACTGACCCAGTGGACATGAGTTTGAGGAAACTCGGGGAGATGGTGAAGGGCAGGGAGGCCTGGCGTGCTGCAGTCCACGGGGTTGCAAAGAGTCGGACACGACTGAGCGACGGAACCACAAGACACAGCACAGTGGATACAGATAATGTCTTACAATAACTTTAAGTGGAGTATAATCTGCAAAAATATTGTACAACTGAAAGTACTATGTATTGTAAATCAATGATACTTTGCTAAAATTTTTTTAAATTGAAAACAAGCAAACGAACAGCTGCTCCAGCGGCAACAGAAAGAGGGAGCAGATGAACGCGGAACGGAAGAGGTGAGTGCGGGTGCGGGGCGTGCGGGGGCGCGTTCCGCCTGGGCACGCTGAGGATGTTTTATATTAAAAACACAAGGATCAAGAGGTCCCTTGTGGGAGAGAAGCATAACGCGCGTGCACTTTACGTGCAGAGAGGTGCCACGTGCTCACCCATCACCGTCTCTCCACGCACAGAAGGAGCCCTCTCTGACCAGCGCCCGTGACCGTCCTGGTGAGCGGGCCCCAGCAGCAGCAGCGGGCCGCTCCCAGCGCTGGCCTGGGGGTGCAGGACGTGGGTCTCGAGCAGAGCCAGCAGAGGTGGCATCTCCACTCCCGCTGCCCAGCCTGGCCTGATGCCCACCCTGAAGAGCATCCACCCTTTGTGCCCGGTGGTACTGCTGTCCAGGAACAGCAAGGACGGACTCCTGGCTCCTGTGCTCCTTGGAGTGCGTGCCTGGCTCTGTCTGGCCGACTCTGAGCCTCTGCTTTCCAGGAGGGACCACAGTTTTCCTCCTTTATTTTCTTTGATGCGTTTTCAAGCTCGCTTTTATTGTTTCGGTCTTCGTTTCCCGGGGATGTGCTTTCTCAGTGATCCTTTCCTAAGTAATTAATTGTTCCAGCCACACTGATCGATCGGTTCCAACTAGCTGGCCCACTGTCAGGATCCTGCAGAGGCTTCCAGAAACGGTTGCTTAATGAAAGTTTTGAAGACATAGATGAATCCGTGCCCTGATTTATGGCCAAGTTTCCAGGATTGAATTGTCTTGCAA
Organism: Budorcas taxicolor; assembly: GCF_023091745.1. Lineage (NCBI taxonomy): Eukaryota > Metazoa > Chordata > Mammalia > Artiodactyla > Bovidae > Budorcas > Budorcas taxicolor. The sequence continues at coordinate 3,407,237 of NC_068911.1, read as the reverse complement.
CAGAGCACAAGCATAGTCATGGAAACCACCGGGGTTTTACTGCGGACACGAAGGGGCTGGAAACTCATGCTCTCGGCATGCGGCTTGGCGTCAGTTTGCTCTACTCTGCATGGAACAAGGTGCGTCAGGGCGGGTGGGATCCATGGAGGCCGGTGGGACCCTCTGCCTGGCGCATGAGCCCTGTGGGTCCTGCTCCCTTGCTATCGTGCTCTGAGTCACGTGCAAAGTCCTCCTAAGAAGGACCCCCGGGCTCCCCATGACCCACCCCCAGCTCCTCCCTACACCCCGCACTACAGCCGTCTGTCCCCACAGAGAAAGTTCCTGTTCCTTTCCCAGCAACCTAAAGGTCCTTCCCCTGAGACAGAACATTCCTCCCTGAGCACAGAAACAGTGTCTGTTTCTGCTCACCACTGCATACCTCATGCTAGACTAGGGCCTGGAGATAAAAACATGCTATAAACATTGTTGAGTAAATGCAGGTTCATCCATTTGGACTGTACCAAACAGTCTGTTCTGTAGCTCACTGTGATACAGAATTAAAAGAAAAATCGCAACCAACGACACCATCAAACTGGGAGAACCTGTATCAAACCATGGCTGAGTTTCACAAACTTGCTGGCATACTCTCACAGCATCATCTTTTAGGAACTGAAATAGCTCGACTGCGATTCCAGCACCTCCACTAGCTTTGTTCGTAGTGATGCTTCTTAAGGCCCACTTGACTTCACACTCCAGGATGTCAGGCTCTAGGTGAGTGATCACACCACTGTGGTTATTTGGGTCATGAAGATCTTTTTTGTACAGCTTCCCTGGTGGCTCAGAGGTTAAAGCGTCTGCCTCCAATGCAGGAGAGCCGGGTTCGATCCCTGGGTCAGGAAGATCCTCTGGAGAAGGAAATGGCAATCCACTCCAGTATTCTTGCCTGGAGAATCCCATGGACGGAGGAGCCTAGTAGGTTACAGTCCACGGAGTCGCAAACAGTCGGACACGACTGAGCGCCTTCACCTCACCTCACCTCACCTCGCCTCACTATAGTTCAACTGTGTATGCTTGTCACCTCTTCTTAATATCTTCTGCTTGTTAGGTCCATACCATTAGGTCCTTTATCGAGCCCATCTTTGCATGAAAAGTTCCCTTGGTATCTCTAATTTTCTTGAGGAGATCTCTAGTCTTTCCCATTCTGTTGTTTTCCTCTTTTTCTTTGCACTGATCATTGAGGAAAGCTTTCTTTTCTCTCTTTGCCATTTGCATTCAGATGGGTATATCTTTCCTTTTCTCCTTTGCCCTTGCTTCTCTTCTTTTCCCAGCTATTTGGAAGACCTCCTCAGATAACCGTTTTGCCTTTCTGTTTCTTGGGGTCAGTCTTGATCACTGCCTTTTGGACTGGAAAAGGTCAGTTTTCATTCCAATCCCAAAGAAAGGCAATGCCAAAGAATGCTCAAACTACCACACAATTGCACTCATCTTACGTGCTAGCAAAGTAATGCTCAAAATTCTCAAAGCGAGGTTTCAACAGTACATGAACCAAGAATTCCCAGATGTTTAAGCTGGATTTAGAAAAGGCAGAGGAACCAGACATCAAATTGTTGACATCCGCTGGATCACAGCAAAAGCAACAGAATTCCAGAAAAACATCTACTTCTGCTTTATTGACTATGCCAAAGCCTTGACTATGTGGATCACAACAAAATGTGGAAAATTCTTCAAGAGATGGGAATACCAGACCCCCTGACTTGCTTCCTGAGAAACCTGTGTGCAGGTCAAGAAGCAACAGTTAGAACTGGACATGGGACAACGGACTGGTTCCAAATCGGGAAAGGAGTACATCAGGGCTGTATATTGTCACCCTGCTTATTTAACTAATATGCAGAGGACATCATGAGAAATGCTTGGCTGCATGAAGCACAAGCTGGAATCAAGATTGCCGGGAGAAATATCAATAACCTCAGATATGCAGATGACACCACCCTTATGGCAGAAAGCGAAGAAGAACTAAAGAGCCTCTTGATGAAATTGAAAGAGGGAAGTGAAAAAGCTGGCTTAAAATGCAACATTAGAAAAATGAAGATCATGGCATCTGGTCCCATCACTTCATGGGGAATAGATGGGGAAACAGTGGAAACAACGAGAGAGTTTATTTTCTCGGGCTCCAAAATCACTGCAGATGCTGACAGCAGCCATGAAATTAAAAGACGCTTGGTCCTTGGAAGAAAAGCTATGACCAACCTAGACAGCATATTAAAAAGCAGAGACATTACTTTGCCTACAAAGGTCAGTATAATCAAAGCTTTTTCCATTCAGTTCAGTTCAGTTGCTCAGTCGTGTCCGACTCTTTGCAACCCCATGGACTGCAGCACCCCAGGCTTCCCTGTCCATCAGTCATGGTTTCCCAGTGGTCGTGCACGGATGTGAGAGTCGGACTACAAAGAAAGCTGAATTGATGCTTTTGAACTGTGGTGTTAGAGAAGACTCTTAAAAGTCCCTTGGACTGCAAGGAGATCAAACCAGTCCATCCTAAAGGAAATCAGTCCTGAATATTCATTGGAAGGACTGATGCTGAAGCTACAATACTTTGGCCACCTGATGCAAAGAACTGACTCACTGGAAAAGACCCTGATGCTGGGAGAGATTGAAGGCAGAAGGAGAAGGGGGTGACAGAGGATGAGATGGTTGGATGGCATCACCGACTCGACGGACATGAGTTTGAGCAAGCTCCAGGAGTTGGTGATAGACCAGGAAGCCTGCAGCCCTTGGGGTCCCAAAGAGTCACACGACCCACATGACTGAGCGCCTGAACTGACTGCATGGTGACTTTGCACGTGTGCCCCCACCAGCCCTTCTTCTGTTATCCTGCAAGAGACCAGCCTGACACCCCATGTCCCCGCTTGCTCCCACGTCTGCCCCGGGTGCCCCAGCCACTCCCGTCTCCATTTCTCCTCCTCCAAACACCACTGCCCCCGAAAGCATCCAAGGCTGCTCCAGCCAGGGGTCATCTATCCTGCAAGGGCATCACTGAGCTGCCTGTCACCTCCAGGCCCCGCGTGACTCTACGGGGACTGCAGCTCTCGGCTTCAGGGTGGCCATACCTGTCCCTGCACGATCCACCTGGAGATGGCCGTCTTCCCATCGTACCCTGGTCGGAACTGGAGCGTGGCTGAGCGAGGGCTGATGTTGGAAATGACCAGATTGGATGGGGCACCAGGAAGTTCTGGACATAGAGGAGAGAGGGAAGGTGGAAATTTAAATCCTGCCACAGCTCAGGAAAGGTCATGTCAGCAGCAACCACTTCCCACACGCCTTCACACCAAGACAGGGTTGATTTTCACAACTGCCAGAGCAAGAAGCACAGCGTTCCCTCCGAGGCTCCTCGAAGAACCAAAGGGCTGAGTGTCCATCTCCCTTCTGCCAATGCCCCGGTGCCTTCGAAAAAGGACGGGGAGGGGGCGTGCACCCCGAGTAGCTCTGGGCAGCTCGAAGCGGGAGGTGTGCGGGTCCCAAGCCGTAGGCTTCTTGGCTCTGGTTTCCAAGACAACTGGACTCAGGAGAAAGTGCAGAGCCCGCCCCACTCTGCCTGTACTCTGCTGCTCTGGCAACTGAAAGAGGGCAGGCGGGCTCTGCCTGTGGCCCCTCGTCTGCGGCCACCTGCAGCTAAGCCTCCTCCTTGAACAGAGGCCCTTCTGCAGGTTGATGCCCCTGGCCCGCCCCCAGGAGCCTGTCCCACTAGAAAGTGAGATGCTGTGGGCTCACAGTGAGAGCTCTGACATTGCTGGGCAACTGAAAAACGCTCGAGGAAGACCGCAGGGTGCAATGCAGGCAAGAAAGACGTGACGCCAGTGTCAGGAAAGGCTTCCAGAGGCGCCGTGTCCGAGGGATGACTTCCGGACTTGCTGTGTCCGGAGTGTTTAAGACCAGGTCTTGCACGGGGGCAACCACTCTGGTTCGGGGATGGCACAGCACATCGCTGGGCTCTCAAGGGTGCTTTCCACCTCACGTCTAATGAGCTTGAGGAGGAGGCTGTTTAAATGGAAGGACGAGTGACTCGTTCTGTGTATCTGCCAGCTCTCTGGGTTCTTTAGCTGGTTCTCCAGTCATGAATGGACGTAAACTTCAAGCACCACAACGGATCACAGCCCAAAGTGACGGTCGTCATCTGCTTTTTCTCGGTGTGTCCCAGGAGAGACCCCCGGGCCCTGGGGGCCTGGCCATCAAGGAGCAGCAGCAGCCCCTGGCCCGCCCCCAGCCAGGGGCTCAGGCCCACTCGGCGTGGCCAGGCCCGACTCCCGCAGCCCTTCTCTGCATCTGGGGTAGTGCTGCTCACAGGCACGCTGGGGCCAAGGCTGCTCAGAGGGGAGGCCAGCTGGCCACTTCCAGGCCCCGGTTGGATGGTGTCCAAACCATCCAGGGAACAAGCTGGTCGCCCAGGGATGCTCCCTGTTACCCCGGCCACTGTCCATTAGCCAGTTCTAAAGCATTAAATCACACGGCATCATCGCCACCTCATTGTCACTAGTTATTAAGGTCCTAACCACGTGTGCTTTGGTAGCTGTTGTGTACACGGAATATATGAATCTCTCTGGAAGCCAAAGACTTCCTTCTTAAGAAAGGACACATGTCTCATGTAAATGCCTTAGAGAAGACATCGCATTGGCTCAAGCGTGGGGCCTGGCCAGCAGCGTGGGCGCCACCTGGAGTGGGTCCCGGGGCAAGTTCTGCAGCCTTGCTCACATCCAGGGGCTGGCCACGTGGGAGTGGGCCCAGCACAGACTCGGGGGTCGGGGGTTGAGATGGATGCACAGGACGGTGTGAGAAGCCCTGCCCGAGAGTGGACGGTGGTGACTGCGTGTCAGGGGATGGACAGCCGTGCCACAGGACCCCAGGCTCCTGGCTCCCCGAGGAGAGGGCTGCAGGGATGACCACTGGTTTCAGTCTCCGGGGCTGTCCTGCTTTTCTCAGAGACCCAAAGGAGGCGACTGGACGGCTTCTGGAGAACACAGGGTCTCTGATTTAGCTACAGAACTGAATCGATGACACAACGTTTTCTCACGTCTGTGTGTTGGTGAATTCCTGGGGAAAACGCTTTCATTTTAAATGTAAGAGAAACAGCTGAGTGCAGTTTCCGAGGCTGGAATGAGCATGAACGTTTAGGGAGATGATGTGACTTCCAGAAAGGCCCCACCGAGAGCAGGGTCACTAGGCCCTGCCGGGGGCGGGCGCGCTCCCCAACCTTCACTGAACCCCCTGTCTGCCCGCTTCCTCCCCACCTTCTCACTCCCCCTTGCAGAGCCACACTCCCCCTGCTTTTCTCAGGGGATACTTTTGTGCTTCTTGGTCTTAACTGCAGAAATTCACTGACCCCAACCAACCGAGCCCAGGGCTGACACCCCTTTCAAAGGCCCCCAGTGACTTCTGCACAAAGATGCCCACCAACTCGGAGCGAGAGCAAGGCCCAGGGGACATGGCCGTGGGGACACCGGGGCACGAGCGTACTGACCTGGGGGCACCCCGGAGGAGATGGTGGACGAGGTGGGCACGCCGGCGCCCGCAGCCGTGACGGCCGCCACGTCGATGGTGTAGGTGGTGAGAGAGGACAGCCCCTGGATCTTGTACTCGTGTGTCGAGCTGTTGAGGGTGAGCGTGAGCCGCGAGCTGCTCTGCCCGTACACCTCCCAGGAGACCTGGTAGCCTGGAAGGCAGGCGGGGCACAGGGTCAGTTCCGGGGTCCGGGGAGCTGGGGCAGAGGTGGGTGCCCCCGGTCATCACGTGGCTCTGACAACAGTGCGGAGCCCAGCTGGGCTGCCAGTCCAGGGCCTATGGGGACGAGACCCCAGCCACAGGGGGCGGCAGGAGGATGGGCTGGGGTCTTGGCAAGCTCCGTCCGGGGCAGGATGGAGTGGGGGAGGACGGAGCAGGGCTGGGGGAAGAGGGGGGAGGGGCTGTGGGGGGGGGGACGGAGGGGGCCTGGGGAGGAGGGGGAGGGGCCTGGGGAGGAGGGGGGCTGGGGGAGGATGGAGAGGGGGCTGGGGGAGGACGGAGGGGGGCTGGGGGAGGAGGGGGGAGGGGCCTGGGGAGGAGGGGGAGGGGCCTGGGGGACGACGGAGGGGGGCTGGGGGAGGAGGGGGAGGGGCCTGGGGAGGACGGCGGGGCTGACGAGGAGGGCTGGCCTGCGGTCCTCGGTGCAGCCTTCTCTTGTCAGATGGTGCACGCGCTTCATCCGCATTTCCATTTTTATAAACCGATATTTTCGTCGCCTGGCGCCCTAAATCAGAGGCTTGCTCCTGGCTTGCAACTAATTTGTGGAAACGCTGCCACTTTTCCCTTATAAGATGACTGATGAAGCGCTTTTTGCCCTAAAGCTTCTCCCCACCCCGGCACGAGTGGCAGGAGCGTTGCTTCCAGCCCTGCTTCCCTCTTCAGCCTGTTTTCCGAGCGACACCAGGTTCCCCCCTCCCCCACACGCCGTGCTCAGGTTCATCCGTCGTCGGGGCCTCAGGATCACAATTCATTCAGCCTTGGGTCCCACCGCGATCCGGGGCTCAGAGAAAAAGGACCCAGGCAGCCCTGAGTCAGCCGCCTTGCGGGAGGGTGTTCTGTGATCAGAGAACACTTGGGAGCGCCCCCCTACCATGAGGGAGGCGCTGACGGAGGGGCCCCGGCCGGCGCGAAGCGCTGAGAGCGCTGTCCCGTCCTCCCGGCCGAGCTCGTGGAGACAGAGGCGCGGGCAGGCTCTCTGGGCTCCTCTCTCTGATGGAGCAATAAACCGAGCGAGAGACTTGCACTTCAGGTAAACAGAACTTAGAGGAGAGCGTCTCGGGACTTCAGTACTTTGGAGAAAAAAATAGCGCTAGAAGCCGCTGCCTGTCAGCTGCCCCACAGCCTGGCGGCCTCCGCGGGCGGGGGGCATGGGGGGCGGGGTCGGGGCAGCAGGGCATGGGGGGCAGAGGCCGGCCGTGCCGCACACCGGCAGCCCCTGCTTACCCGAGCTGCACTCCAGCCAGGCCTGCGGCCCCAGCTGCCTCCCCGGGCCCCTCCACTCCCAGTCCTCCTCCGTACAGAGGACGGTGCTCCCTCCAACTTTTGGGACTAACTGTACAGTGAAAACCAGACCACCCGGCAGGGCAGTGAGGACTGGTGACTTCACACACGCCGTGTCCCTGACGTTCCCATGATGTCCTGAGTGCCCCACGCGCGTGAATTCACTCAGCCTAGGATGGAGCTCTGAGGCTGCAGCATCGCCGCCCCAACTCACGGAGGAGGGGACCAAGGCCGTGGCTCCTCACCCTCCCAGGGAGCGCCCTCCCAGCCCGCTGGCCCTGGGGAGCTGGGCCCGGCCTGGGGGCTGTCTGAGGGACCTCCGCTCGGAGAGGCTCGAGTCGGCCCCACGCGCACCGGAGGAGAAGGGTGCTGTTACACACTTGTGTTCTCGTGCGTGCCGTTAACATCACCACCTTGTCCGCCAGACAATTCTCTTTGTTTAAAAGCTGTTCTTCATCAAGATTTACTAAAACAGCATCTTGTTCTGCATGGCAACCTGGAGCCCAAACACAGCGCTTCCAGCACCCTTAGCAGAAGAGAATTAGCAGGGTTCCACGGCATGGCAACAGACAGTCTGGTGGGCGGCCGTTGTTGTGGATACAAATGAAGCCAAGTGCCCAACGGAAGGCCCTCACATGCTCAGGAAAGGACGCGGCAAAGGCCAGCGAGAGCAGGCTGGCCTGGATGCTCCACACACAGGCACGGGGCGTGGGCACGTGGTGGGCAAGGCCCCTGCAGGCAGGCCTGGCCAGGGTGCTCCTCGGGCCCCGGTGAGGGAGGAGGGAGGAGAGAGCCCCCCTCCCTGCGTGTGCCTTACCCGCTCCAAATGCCGCCTAACTGAGACTAATGGCCAGAGGGGCTGCAGAAATGATTCCCTGTTGAGCTGAAGTACATTCTCCACGAGAGAGCAGCGCATCCCATCGCGAGCTGTCTGTCCGCGTCCTCCTGCTCATAAATCAGCATTAGGGGGGGACCGTGGGGAATGCCGCGTACAGGGGCAACGCAGGCAGAGTTCGCTGGGCGCCCCGCACCCCTGCCGCCTCCCGTGGGCTCCTTCCAGGCGCTTCAGGGGCACTCCCGACATCCAGTCTCCTACAGGGCATCTGGGCCACAGAACGGCCCGTGCGCAGGACTGGACGTGGCACCATCTGCCCGGCAGCTTCTCTGACCAGCACTGACGGGGCGGCTTGGGAGGACGGTGGCTGGTGCCCTGTAGATGCTTCCTGAAAGCGGCTTTCGGAGGCCAGGTTTGCCCACAAACACAAACACGGGTTTCTTTTGCTGTACTTGGTGGAATTCTCTCCCTTCAGCCTGGAAAAGGCCTTTGGGGTGCGGCTGGCGTGCCCCATGGGAAACCAAGTCCATCCAGGGGTGCTGCCCTGCGTGTCCAAGCAGAGCATCCAGGGCAGGGAGAGTCCCACAGAGGGCAGGGGTCCTGGGGGGTGACTGTGGGGACACTGAAGCTGGGGTCCGGCCTCTGGGAAGGCCCCCTCCCCCTGCAGCCCATCTTACAGAGTCGAGGGGAGAGGTGAGGCAGAGAACAGACCACGAGGAACAACGTGCCCCCGGGGGAGGCGTGGTTGGAGCAGAGCGTCTGCCTGAAGCTCTGACCCTCGGAGCTGCCACTGCAGACCTGCTTCCAGCCCAGGGCAGGGCAGCCGGCGCTGAACAGCCTGAGCTACGCGTTCCATGACAAACAGTAGCTGTTGCTGGTGACTGCTGAGTATTTGTTTAATAAAACACGAAATTGGGTTCATTAAGCCCTATTAGCTGTAGGAACTGATGATCATCAATCAGGAGTGTTGGCTGCGGGCGCCCAGCCTGGGGAGGTGGGCTCCACTCGGGGTGGGGGGGGGGGGGCGGGGTGGTGGTGCCTGTGGGTTTCCCGCAAGGCTGGACGCTGGGAGGGAGAGGCGGGCGGGTGCTGGGAGGGCCCAGGAAGGGCCGAGGCTGTGACTGTCAGCGGGAGGCCTTCCAGTGGAGTCTGTCCACCGAGGCGTCCTGGCCAGGTTTTCGAAACGTACTCCCTTTCTGTGGATCCTCAGGGCTGAGCTGACGAAGGTGAGAGGTCTGCCTGCCCCGCGGCGCCCCGGCCCCCCTGAAGTCAGCGGCAGCTTCAGCTCTAACTCACTGTCATTCGGGCCACAGACGTCCCCACAGGGCTGAGCCGGAAGCACTTCTTCCACGTGGGGGCCGCTGCTCGGCTTCCGGTGCTCCTGGGTTTGCTTCCCTCTCGCTGGTCGTCTGTTTTCCTCCCTTTGTGCAGCTTAAAGCTACAGGAAGCTGGATTCCTCTGGACGACCGCCCTCCTCTGCTGCGCCACCCCCCCAACTTGGTCTCATTCCTTCCAGGCGTCTTCCCTACACACGCAGCACCGCGTCCTCTGCCCAGAGGCCTCAGCGTGTGAGCAGACTGGGCTTTGGAGGTCCGATTTCAGTAGGGACTGTCCCCCTTTCCTGGACTTACCATCATTCACAGCTTCTTGAGGGCAGATCTAGATTCACGCGTTTACTGAAAAGTGAGGGTCAGAGGCGGCATTGGCTCAACGGTGCCCCAGTGGCACCTCCCGGATCGGAGCACTCCCTCTGTAGGGGGTCTGCTTGGGTGCAGGCAAGCAGAGGGCACCTTGCGGGTTGGCCCCGGGAGGTTTCCTGAACAACGGGAGAGAAGCGGGGAGCTCAGCGTAGGGACAGGCCCCGGGCTGTGTGCAGGGGGCTGTGTCTGAGGCCCCGCGTGAACCTGCGGCAGGAGCCAGTCGCAATCCCAGGATCAGAGCACGCCGCGAGCCTTTGAATGCGCCCTGTCTCCGCTGCGTTTCCGGCGGTCACACAAAGCCGTGTGAACACCACATGGGGCAGGAAATTCGGGAGGCGGGCGGGGCCCACTGTGATTCCACACTGGAGAAGCTGGGCAGTGCCTGTGGCGCACGCATCCCACTGGGAGCTAACTGGTTACTTAAGGAAATGCAGACATTCTTCTTTCAATGAACGCATCTTCTTTCAAATGGCTGTTCAGTTGCCGGGATATAATACTTATAAAGCTGTCTGCACCTAACCACTGAGGAAGCAGAACCATACGGCCTTCCCCTGGCCGGGCAGCACAGTCCCTGGGAACACGGGAAGCGAAGCCCTGGGCCCAGGTGGGGAGCCTGGGCCGACCCCCGTGCCGCGTGTGGATGACTCAATTTAAGTGGAAATTCAGCCCTATAACCTGGAAGGTTCTTCAAAAGCCTCTTCTACAAAATGAAATCATTAAAAGTCCTACCAAAGTGAGCCGTTCCCCTGAGACGGCACTGCAGGAGAGGGAGGCGGCCGACGCACAGCCTGGGGCCCTGCTCCCTGGGCGCCCCTCACCTGCAGTGCCCCCCGGCGGCCTGGCACTGGGGCAGGGGACAGGCGTGGCTTGGCCGCTCTCTGGGGTGGGGCTGGGGGGTGGGGGAAGGCGGGGGGCAGGGCCACCCCATCATGGCGCCCGCGTTCGGCTCTCCCTGCCCGCCCAAGCCCCAGCCTCCTCAGCTGTAACACCGCCGTGATCTCAGCTGTCAACTCCCTTCACAGCCACGAGACCACGGAACAGAAACGGCTGTGAGAGGACACACCCGGAGCGCGGGTCTCCCGGGCAGAGACGTCAGAGGCTTGTTCAACAAGCCCACGAGACCGAGCCTGCACACTGCGAGGCTGCAGCCCGGCCGGGAGGGGCCCACGTGAGGCGAGGCCCCCGGGACAGGTCCTCCCCCAACCTTGGCCCCGCGACAGTCGCCCTGCAGGCCCTGGGCACCCGGGCTCTGCCAGCTGTGGCGCCTTGAGCTGTGTCCATCCCTCTGTGCGGGGCAGACTTGCTTTGCCTCTTTCTGACCGCAGAGACCCTTACCTGTAATGATGCCATTTTTCTCCAGGGGCTCCTGCCAGCTGACCTTGAGAGATGTGTCCAGAATCTCTGTGAAACTCAGGTGGCCCACAGCTCCCGGTTCTGGAAATGAAAACCAAAGACATCTGTTAGCGTGCGGCCCGATTCTCTCCAGTCGGATTGGCGGGGAACAGTCTGTCTGTGGAAGGAGGCGGGAGCCAGGACCAAGCCTGCCGGTCAGAGCCCTCAGGGAAAGCCAGAGAAAACCCAGGAGGACAGGGTCTGAGGTGTTAGAGGGACCGGGCTACGGCCACATGGAAGATTTCTGTCGGCCTCACCCCAGCCTCACCAGAACTGCAGAGGCCAGCAGTGGGAGATGCGGACGCAGTCCCTTCTCTCTCTCTTGATTGGATCTAGTTGAACAATCGGGTGGTTGGACCCCGCAGGCTACTGCTTACTCCAGCGTCCCTGACACCTCTGCATCCGTGTTGTGTGTCTGTCTTGTGTGGGGCCGCAGCCAGGAGGCCGGGCCGGCCATGCCTGGTCACTGGCCGATGCCTGCCAGCCTGATCAGGCTGTAACCTGCACTTACTCTCCCCACGTAGCCCAGGGGCAGGGCAGGCATGAGAAATTTCCAGCCAAAATTGCATGCTTCCCTTGAATTTCCCTGACCGTAGCCTCCTCCTACGGCAGGAGGGCAGTGCAGCTTGGCTGGGCAGAAGCCTGTTCCCTGCTGGCTGGCTCTGTGGTCCTTTGAGTGCCTAAGCCTTAGTTTGCTCATCTGCGAAACAGGGAAAATAAAAGTAACTCACACTGCAAGGTAACAGTGAGAAAAAAATGTAATAAAGCATGAAAGCGGTTAGCATGTCCCCAGCATCACAAAAGTGCCGACTGACGTGGCTGCTGCTCTTAGCAGTTGTCAGTTATGCCATCAGAATATAGAGTCGTTTCTAAGCTGAGCTTACTGTTGGTTTGCAAAGCACCGGAGAGAAAAGGCCTGAAAGGCCAGGACGTGAGCTAAACAGGTCCAGACTCACAGACCCAGAGGGTCGTCAGGAGTCTGCTCTGACCCTGTGCCAGTTCTCCGGCTGTAGAATTCCACGCCAGCTCAGAGCAGGGATGCGCAGGTGCCAGCCTGGAGCTTGGTCCAGCACCCGGGTCTCCCGCCTGCCCTGGAGGAACCACAGGGGCCACCAGGGGGCTCTGAGCCCACCGCCTGCTCCAGCTCCTCCAGGCTGAGCACTCCAGCGCCCCCACACCCGGTCCCCTGGCGGCCACCTCCCCAGGAGGTGGGAAGAGGTGACAAGTGACTGTGCCCACAGTGACAGGTCACACGTGCTGGTTAGGCCCTGCTCTGTGCTGCGTGGCGGGGGGGCTGCTGGGAAAGGAGACCCTGGAGAGGAGGCGCAGTGGGCAGATGGGGCGGGGGCTGGTGAGGCGGGGGGAGGCGAAGAGAGTAGCGGCCCCTTGCGTCCCAAGTCCCGAGCTGGGCATCGTGGGGTGCCTAGCGGGCACCCCTCGGGCCCGCAGTTCACCAGCCCTGCTCCGCTCGCCTCTCTGCGGTGGCGCCCCCCACATGCACCCATCTGCCCTTTCGCAGGAGAAACGTAGGGGACAACAACAAGGGAGGAAAGGGAGGCGCAAAGGCAGACTCGGAGGGGAGACAAGTGTGCTCCTTGCCGGGTGGGGAGCCAGGTTCCCACTGGCCTCCCGTGGATGCCTCGGGGCAAGGCCACACAGGGAGCTTTCTCACAATAAAAAAGCACAGTTTTTTCAGCCCAACAGGAGGGCACGAAGTTTTAGGGCCTGGTGTCCGTCCAGGAGCCAAGCTTAGGGATCCCAGCTAACCGGCCTCAGCCCTGTTCTGCCCACTGTCAACCTTGTAGAGACAGCAGGATTTTAAGGCGAATTCCACATCTGGTACCCAGTTGGTACTTGGACAAAGCCTCTAAACACACCTCGTGATTTAAAAAAATAAAAAATGATAACAGCCTCAGCAAATTCACTCATCTGGGCGAAACTTTCAAAAGACTCTTTAAGGATAAGCTCACACGCTCTGACAAATTTCACTCTTTGAGTGCGGAACACGGTAAAATAGGATGGCTGTCAAGACCATCTCGTCCTCCTCCAATTCTAAGATTCCAGAAAGACACTCGGACGGATTTTTGAACTGGCTTGTTCTTTTTTCCGATCGATAGAATAGCGAAGAAAGCTTTTTGCTCCTTTCATGCTCTCAGTGTTTCTGCTTCCTGGATTCCTGCCCAAATACGCTTGTCCTCTAGCTCTGCTGGAACCAGCTGGCAGCGTCTCGGCTGAAATTTATATTCTGTTTCCTCTCTACTGCGCTGCCCCCCCTCGCCCCCTCCCCACAGTTCTTATTTCATCAGAGCTTTGGAGAAGGAGGCCCGCTGTGTGTGCAGAACTAACCAGGGCGCCATCTGCGTCGTCAGTATGGGGTGGTGGGGGGCATTCTGCTGGCACGCGGAGTCCCAGGTCCTCCTTTAAAGGCTGCGCCCCCAGAGCTGACAGCAGCCCTGTGCGGGGTCAGTTGCTCGGTCGTGTCTGACTGTGTGCGACCCTGTGGACCGTAGCCCGCCAGGCTCCTCTGTCCATGGGATTCTTCAGGCAAGAATATTGGAGTGGGTGGCCATGCCCTCCCCCAGGGCATCTTCCTGACCCAGGGATCGAACCCGCATCTCTTAGGTCTCCTGCACTGGCAGGCCGGTTCTTTACCACTAGCGCCACCTGGGAAGCCCAACAGCAGCCCTACCTCCCATCTTTCAGGGAGACGGTCCACGCCTACAAGGATGCTCTGTCTTTCCAGGTAGGACCGACAGGCTCCCCTTCTATCAAAAGATGGTGGTTCAGTTAGAAAATTCTAAAAAGATGATGTCACTGCTACTTTTCTCAGCTCTCAGGAAATCTCGCATTCCTCCTCCTCCTGACGGTGGGCCTGGGGCCGTGAAGGCCCTGCTCTCTGGCTGCCCAGCATCATGAGGTGTTTCCGCGAGTCCGAGTCTGTCTTTGCTGTTCCTTCACTCGGTCCTGTGGACTCTTTGCCACCCCGTGGACTGCAACGTGCCAGGCTCCCCTCCACTATCTCCTGGAGTTTGCTCAGTCTCATGTCCGCTGTGTCTAACTGGCAACAATAGAGCTTTTTAAGTAACGAATTCAGCCAGGAGTCTTCTCTCATTTATCCAAAGAAGTTCCCTGCTTTTGCCACTTGTTGTTCTTAGTAAGTGTCCTCTGGAAAGTAAAACCCAATGTCCAGTTGGACCTGCTGTGGTTGGAGCTGAGATGCTGCCCTGGGCTCTTCTCTTGATAATGAAATGGAAGAAAATGTCCAAATGATGAAGAGCTACGAGGGGTGCCTGAGACGCTCTGAGAATTCACTGCCACCTCCCTCAACCATGGGGGTGGGGGGGCTTGCCTTCGCCTGCAATCGTAAAGGAGTCCAGCTGTGTTTCCTTCAGGGCAGTGGAGAAGGGGCCTTCCAGCAAGCAGAGCTCCTCCTCTTCCAGAGCCCGCCACCCCGAGGCCCCCTGCTCGCCCCTCTGCACGCAGGCTCCAACCAGCCTCCTCGCACGTGGCGGGGCCAGGGCCCAGTCGGCCTCCTGCTTCTCTGAAGCCCCCTGATCCCAAAGCCACTGCACCCACTTAGGTGGTTTCACTGCCAAGGGCCTCATACTCAGACGCCCCAAGGTAGCACTGATTCCAAGCATTCCCATCTGTGGTAAGACCGCACGCTTCAGTTACAGCCCCCAGCCTTTCCTGGGAGAGCACGGTCACGGTCGCTGGGTGCTGGACTCCCAAATCCGCTTCTTCAGGCCTGCTGCTGCCTCGACGTGAGCGGGCCCCGGCTGAGCCCCGCGCCCCAGCCCTGGACCTGCCTTCACGCTCCGGTCATGGCCGTCCCCACCGGCCTGTCACCCGAGCCGCAGTTTGCGGACTCATCCTGGAGAGCCCCTCCTGCCCACCCCCGCCCCTGGACCCCACCGGCCCCTGGCCCTCTGTACCCCGTCTCTGCGTCTCCCCCGTGCTAGCCCCGCGTCTGGGCACAGGCTCTCTTGATTATCCACCTTCTCCCCAGACTGCATCACCTTGGTCTCCAGTCTATCACCACAAAACCTCCAGACAGAGCTGTGAAACCGCCTGAGCCACAGCCCCACGGGAAGTCCTTCCGCGGTCCCGAATGCCTAGACGGCTCCGACTACGAGTCTTCACTGAGCTGCTGAGACGCCTCTGGTCAGCTCCCAGCTTATTTCTCCAGGGTCACCCACACCCCACAGACTACACGAAGCTAAGCTGGACATGACAGGGGCCCAAACCTCTTCGATGACTAAGGGGGCTGATGAGACCCTGGGAGAGGGGACTCACTGTCTTCATGCGTCCATATGAGCTGCGGCGTGCTCGGGGGCCCGTCCCCGGGGGTGGTGAAGCACAGAACTGACGTGAAGTAGGCGGTGAACTTCTTCAGGTTGGTGATGTACCCGTGGTGGACCCCATGGAAGTCTGGAGCAATGGTGACGACAGTGACAGCTTCGGGGACATCGTCTGGCCAAGCCAGAAGCTGCGATGGAACGGGGTGAAAAAGAGATTTAATTTCATGCTTTCACCCTCAAATCTGCACCAAAGTTTTATTTTGCCACAGTATGTCTTCGAAGAAAGCAAAATCATGATCAAGAAATTTACTACAGTCTACATTTTATAGTTTTGCTGAAAAATATGGATTTTAAAAGACATCTCACAGACTACTTGAGTACAAATATGTATATTTATGGGCTTCCCAGGTGGCGCAACAGTAAAGACTCCGCCTGCCAATGTGGGAAAGACGGGAGATGTGACTTTGATCCCTGGGTGGGGAAGATCCCCTGGAGCAGGACAGGACAATGCACTCCAGCATTCCTGCCCGGAGAATCCCACGGACAGAAGAGCCTGGCGAGCTACAGTCCCCAGGGCCACAGAGGGCTGGACGTGACTAAGCAACGAGCACGCGTATATTCCCGTATACTTTTATACACGTGTATCAAAAAATCTACTTTAACTCACACTGGGAAAAAAGACACTTTTCAAACTTTCACCTTCTCTTCACTTAAACATGTTACAGAACATATATATATTTAACATTAAGAAGTAAAGATGACATTACCTGTTATTTGAATGGATGAAACATCAATGCAAATATTTTTCTGGATGGGCACCTACTCTGACTCAAGAAGAAGTCCTACGTTCAATGGGAACAATGTTAATTATCTGTAATTTATCTCATGCCGGTTTTCTAAAAATGGATTTGGGGAGACTGATTATGAAAGTGAAAGTGTCAGTTGCTCAGTCATGTCCGACTCTTTACGACCCCATGGACTATGGCCCTTCAGGCTCCTCTGTCCGTGGGATTTCCCAGGCAAGAATAGTGGAGTGGGTTGCCATTTCCTTCTCTGGGGATCTTCCTGACCCAGGGATCAAACCCAAGCCTCCTGCATTGCAGGCAGACTCTTTACCACCTGAGTCAGAAATGCAGCATCTATACACACTCCAAAGGCAGCTGTTTTAACGTTTTGGCAACATTTTTGTATGAGTGTGACTTTTAATTCCTCTGACACCAAACATTTCTAGTGCTAACTAGGTCTGAAAATTGATACATCACAGGACAAGGAGTGCATTTATGCAGAGTAAGCCAACAGCCGAGCCACAGAATGAACACCTCAGCCTTGCCAGTAAGATCTTCACTGATCAGTATGATTTCGAAGTAACTTCTGACTGTAGCTACCTCTGGGAGAAAAGAAAAGACAGGACAGATTTCCAACTATGCCTGTCCTTCTAGTGAAAAACAAGTGTTTTAGTAAGTTGACTCCAAATCGGGGCGGGGGCGGGGGGAGTGAACTGTGTTCTGAGGAAATAACACTCTCTGAATATGAAATTATCAAGTTTTTAAGCAAACGAGGTGGAACCCTTGAGTTGACCTGCTCCTGCAGAAGCTATGTGCACATATCACGCTACAGGTGAAATGAAGGCGGGCTCCCTGCCCAGCCGGGGATGGTTACCCAAAAGGAAAGCAGAGCTGTGCTTCTGGAGGCTGCATGCAGGCACAGCTCTGAAGGTCAGAGGCCGGTGCTCAGACCCGGCTCAGGGCAGGACCAGCTCAGGGCAGGCAGGAGTGCCTTTTGTCTCTGCTCAGTCCAGGTAGGGGCCCCGAGCCAGCAGGTCTCGGTTCCACACACAGAACTTGTCCTGAAGCAGTGAGGGGGCACCTGCTCATCGTTACTTGGTAGAAACCTCACTCAGCTGTGCCCCGTGCCCTCTGTTCTGAGTCTGTGCTCCTCAGAGAGGCCCCCCTTCCGGGAGGAAGCGTTCGGTACACGTGCTGATTTCAGTCTGCCCGGATGGGTCTCCCGCCGCTCATTTTAAGTGGGCGGCCTTTCTCATAACGTTGCCCAGTCTGAGCGGAACCACCCTTTTTTGTTTTTGGTTTTTTGGGCTGTGCGGGATCTTAGTTCCCCACCCAGGGATTGAACCTCCACCCTTGGCAGTGAAAGTGCAGAGCGCTAACCACTGGACCACCAGGGAATTCCCAACAACCAACCTCTGGCAACCAGTAGTTTATGAGTCAGTATGGCTGGTGATACGACCGTGGGTGAAAGGAGACCCTGCCAAGGCCAACATGTCTGTAACTGGATGCGGTGGGTTCCTCACGAAACGAGGTGCGGGGGGGCCCCGCCCTGGTCAGAAGACCGCGCTGATGCTGAGACGGCCCCCTCCCTGGCTGTGGCCCCGGGCGTACCTTGTATCCCTGGTTGATGCCGTTGATGAACTGCTGAGGTGGAGGGTTCCACAGGAATTGGATGGTGGTGGAGTTCACGGCTTCCACCTGCACGTTCTGCGGGGGCGCGGTCGGCACTGCTCCAGGGCAGCAGGAGGCATGGGGGGCGGGGAGAGAAGAGACCCTGAGCTGCCGCTCACGACTGACTCACCGACACGCTCAGCGCTGCGCGCCTGGGTGTTGCACGGTTTTGGAAGCTAATCGTGATGCTACAACAAGAAAGAGCTGGGCTACTCCTCACTTTCTGTTGGAGAATTCATAAAGGCACAGGCAGAAGGGTGGACCAGGTCGTCTCAACCCACGGGGAGCCTTTCCTAGGGGGTCCCAAGACAGCAAACAAAAGCTTTCTCCGATTTTTTTTTTCAGTTAGCCAGTATATGAGATCAAGGCAAGGTTTGATCTAGGCCTCTGCACCCCCTGTTACATATCATTCTGTTTCAAGCCCAGTTATCCTTTATATATTAAAAAAAATCCCTTTTCATATGTACTTACTTATCCATTCAGAGGCTAAATTTCTCTTTGTCTGCCATAGAAACCACCATTAAAAAATTTTCCACTTTCCATTTCTTTTATTGAAGAGCTATTGAGCCCAATTATGTGCCTGCCCAGAGGCCTCCAAGGAAGTCACATTCCTGGGGAGCTTCTCTCTTGCAACTTGCATAGTCACAGGCAGTTCCTTCTGGTGCACACACGGGTGGAGCCTCTGCGTCAGGCGCATGCAGAAGGCCTCAGACCAGGGGACACCGCACGAGGGCTGGGAGAAAAGGCAGACCTCCGAGGGCGGAAAGGCCTTGAGAACAGTGTTCGCATCGGGGAAAATGGAGTCAGCAAAGGCAAGCGATTATGAGAAGCCTGGTGAGTGGTGAGAGAGTAATGAGCGTGGCTGGACATGGGGTGCTGGGGGGGAAGGGGCTGAGAAAGTGGACGGGTCACTGTGGGGATGGCCCCGGGTGCTGGACACAGAGGTTGAGAGCGTACACAGAGGGCAGTGGGAAATCAGTGGGCTTCTGGAAACGGCAGAGATGGAACCCGGCCGGCCTCTGAAGGACGGCCTCTGCAGAGGGGGCAGGCCGGCTGGCTGTGCCGTACAGCTTTCTGCAGGACATGTAGGAAGGTCTTGGTTCTTTAGGAGCTTGTTTCAAGGGAAAGACAGTGGATCCCAGAGGATCCTTTGGCTCCAGGAACAGAAACAGAGATACGCGTCTCTTGGCACAGAACACGTGAGGATTCAGTATGGTCCTGTTGAAAATCACTGCAGCTTTCATTACGCTCTTCTTCAGAATCTCACGTCATCCGGCAGAGATGAGAAAGACACGCCTCATCCCAGCCCTCCACTCTAGACTCCAAGCCACCCAGCCGCTCCCGTCTCCTCCCGTGCTGTCTCTGGGCCCTCCCTCCATACGATACCAGGAAGACTGTCCTACTCACTTCCCACTCAGCACCATCCTAAACTGGTGGACTGAAAACGGCCACAGGCATCACTGAGCCGAGCATGTAGGCAGTTGAGAAGCATGGCACACCCATCAAACATGAGGAAAAGCTGAACAGACGATAAAGTCTTATCCTTTTGTGAGCCCACAAGGAAGCTGAGGCCACAGGGCCACTGGGTCTGAAATACGAGAAAAGAGGGACCCTCCCCCTCTTTTTAAAAAATAGCTTTAAAGTAAGAGAATGGGAAAAAATACTGGAAAACACTAATTAAAATAAACCTGGTGTCATTATATTAATATCAAAGTAAATATCCTACCAAGCAATGAAACCGATGATAAAGCAGCTCACGGCATGATGATGCCGCGATCTGTCCCTCAAGAAGACCCAACAACCCTGGCTGTGGACGCCACCGAGCTTCAGGGTACAGAAGGCAAAGCTGACGAAGCTGACGGTAAGGCTAGACAGCACTTCGGGGACAGCGGGAGACCTCAACACTCCACCAAACAAGGAAGGCAGACAGGCACATCAGTGAGGACCTTCTGCCAGACACCACCACACAGGATCTGATCCACACAGTATTTACTTAGAACTCTACCCAAGGACAGCAGACTACACATTCTTTTCACGCACATGTGGAACTTAGCCGAGATGGACATATTTGAAATATATATGTCATATAAAACAAATCTAAACAAGTTAAAAATAACTGAAATCACAACAAGTGTCTTTTATGACTCAACAGAATTAAACTTGAAATTAACAACAGAAAGATTATGTGGAGAGTCCCTAAAAACTTGTAAATTAAGGAACACACTTCAAAGTAACCCATGAGTTAAAGATGAAATCACCTGGAAAACTAGAAAGCATTTTTAGTTTAATAAAAGGGAAAAACACAACATATCAAAATTTGGGGACTCAAAAGTGCTGGATCATCAAAAAAGCAAGAGTTCCAGAAAAACATCTACTTCTGCTTTATTGACTATGCCAAAGCCTTTGACTGTGTGGATCACAACAAAATGTGGAAAATTCTGAAAGAGATGGGAATACCAGACCACCTGACCTGCCTCTGAGAAATCTGTATGCAGGTTAAGAAGCAACAGTTAGAACTGGACATGAAACAACAGACTGGTTTCAAATAGGAAAAGGAGTACGTCAAGGCTGTGCCTTGTCACCCTGCTTATTTAACTTATATGCAGAGTACATCATGAGAAACGTTGGACTGGAGGAACACAAGCTGGAATCAAGATTGCCGGGAGAAATATCAATAACCTCAGATATGCAGATGACACCACCCTTATGGCAGAAAGCGAAGAAGAACTAAAGAGCCTCTTGATGAAAGTGAAAGAGGAGAGTGAAAAAGTTAGCTTAAAACTCAACATTCAAAAAACTAAGATCATGGCATCTGGTCCCATCACTTCATGGCAAATAAATGTGGAAACAATGGAAACAGAGATTTTTTTTGGGGGGTTCCAAAATCACTGAAGATGGTGACTGCAGCAATGAAATTAAAAGATGCTTCCTCCTTGGAAGAAAAGCTATGACCAACCTAGACAGCATATTAAAAAGCAGAGACATTACTTTGCCTACAAATGTCTGTCTAGTCAAAGCTATGGTTTTTCCAGGGGTCATGTATGGATGTGAGAGTTGGACTATAAAGAAAGCTGAGCGCCAAAGGATTGATGCTTTTGACCTGTGGTGTTGGAGAAGACTCTTGAGAGTCCCTTAGACTGCAAGGAGATCTAACCAGTCCATCCTAAAGGACATCAGTCCTGAATATTCACTGGAAGGACTGATGCTGAAGCTGAAGTTCCAATACTTTGACCACCTGATGTGAAGAACTGACTCACTGGAAAAGACCCTGATGCTGGGAAAGAGTAAAGGCAGGAAGAGAAGGGGACAACGGAGGATGAGATGGTTGGATGGCATCACCAACTCAATGGACATGAGTTTGAGAAAGCTCCGGGAGTTGGTGATGGGTAGGGAAGCCTGGGGTGCTGCAGTCCATGCAGTTGCAAAGAGTTGGACACGACTGAGCTACTGAACTGAACTGAATAAACAGCCTTTAGATGTTTATATTAGAATCTAAACTTCAACTTTAAGAACCTATAAGAGTAAATTTAAAAAGAAGGAAAATAGTGAAGAAAAAGAGCAAAAATCAATGAAATAAAAATAAACAATAATAGAAAAAAACCCCAATGAATCCAAAAGCTGTTCTTTTAAAAATCAATAAACTTCTAGCCAGACTGATAAAAAATAAATAGAAATTGCAAATTACCAACATCACCAATAACAGGAGACACCTCTATAAACTCTATTGATGCTAAAAGAAAAAAGGACATTTTGCGTACCTTTATGCTCATTAATTCGACAGCTTAGATGAAATGAACAAATGTCTTTAAAGAAACACACTTCCAATCTGCTTAAGAACTAGATGACCCGAGTAGTCAAGTAGCTATCAAATATTTGAATACAAAATTAAACACTTCCAAAAAAGAAAACTCTTAAGCATATAAGGTTCAATGGTTAATTTTACTAAGCATTTGAAGAAGAAGGAAATAAAAGACAAAGCATTAAGCTGACACCAAAATCAGAAAAAGGTGCTGAACATAAAAAGAAAGAAAAGTAAACTATAGGCCTAAGAACATAGGTGCAAAAATCCTTAATAAAATATTAGAAAAATCAAATTAAAAAATATGTAAAAATCACAATTTATGCTAATTCAAGTAGGGTTTATCTTACAAACTCAAGGCTGGTTCAACATTTGAATATTCATCAGAGTAATTTGCCATTATCAACAGAACTTAGAAAACACGGTCATCTTCATCGATTTAGAAAAATCGTTTGACAAAATTGAACCTCAGATAGTGATTAAAGGAAAAGTGAAAGTGAAAGTCGCTCAGTCGTGTCCAGCTCTTTGCGACTCCATGGAATTCTCCAAGTCAGAATACTGGAGTGGGTAGTCTTTCCCTTCTCCAGGGGATCTTCCCAACCTAGATTGAAGCCAGGTCTCCCGCATTGCAGGCAGATTCTTTACCAGCTGAGCCACAAGAGAAGCCCAAGAATCCTGGGGTGGGTAGCCTACCCCTTCTCCAGGGGATCTTCCTGACCCAGGAATCGAACCAGGGTCTCCTGCATTGCAGGTGGATTCTTTACCAACTGAGCTCTCAGGTTAAAGGGAAAACAACGGCAACGACTCCCCAAGTAGGAACTAAAGGGAACTCACTAACCTTGCTAAGCATACGTGTGCATGCTGAGGCACCGCAGTCCTGTCCGACTCTTTGCGACCCAGGGGCTGTAGGCCAGCAGACTCCTTTGTTCATGGGATTCCCCAGGCACGAACACTGGGCGGGTCACCACGCCTTCCTCCAGGGGATCTTCTCAAACCCGCGATGGAACCTGCGTCCCTTAATGCTGCCTGCATTGGCAGGCGGGTTCTTTACCACTAACGCCACCTGGGAAGCCCAAACTTGCTAACAGGCATCTGTAGAACACCTACAACTGGCATTTTATTTAGGATGAAAGAGGGAGTGCCTTCCCCTAAGATGAGGAACAAAGCAAAGGTGCCTTTCTTACCACTCCTATTCTGGTCGGCCAAGCTGGAGCAGTAACGTAGGAAAAGGAACGAAAGACATACAGATTGAAAAGGAAAACAGAGCCAAAAAGTCTCTCTATTCACAGACAGTATTACTCTCCGTGTAGGAAATTCCCGTGTTTACTCAGAACCGAGATTAGCAAGATCACAGGATACAAGATCAAAATATTTTGAAACACAAGCGATGGAGAACTGGAAACTGAAACTAAGAATTCAGTATCAGTTACATGGCAGTTAAAACATGAAATAGATATGAATTTAACAAACTATAGGCAAGATCTGTATGCTGAAAATTGATGAAAGAAATAGAAAACTCTTGAGAGTCCCTTGAACAGCAAGGAAGGAGATCAAACCAGTGAATAGAGGAAATCGGCTCTGAATATTCATTAGAAGGACTGGTGCTGAAGCTGAAGCTGCAATACTCTGGCCACATGATGCGAAGAGCTGACTCACTGGAAAAGACCCTGATGCTGGGAAAGACTGAGGGCAGGAGGAAAAGGGGACAACAGAGGATGGTTAGATGGTATCACCAACTCCACGCACGTGAGTCTGAGAGAACTCAGAGGAGACTGGCATGTTGCAGTCCATGGGGTCGCAAAGAGCTGGACACAACTGAGCTACTGAACAACAACAGCAGCAAACTGGAAACTTCTCCAAAGCCCTTCAGTTGCTGGAGAGGAAAACCAAACTGGCCCGTCCACGGGAGGCACCGCTGCTCACAGTGAAAGGGGAGGAGCCGCTCACTCTTGCCAACAATGTGGATGGCCTTAGTGCCAGACGCGGGGAAGGGCCAGACGCAGCCGGCTCCACGGCATGCTGGCTTTCCCATTTTTATGATTCCTGTAAAAGGGAAAGCTAGAGGAGAGGAAACAAGAACCGTGCCAAGGGCGGGGGTGGGGCAGAGCTCTGCTCTCAAGGCAAGTAAGTTGTATACATCAGTAAATCTGACTTAAAATGGCTGCAGAAAGCTTGATGTCTTTTCTCATGTAGAGGTGGTGTCTGAGGCAAGCGGTGTTTGAGGCACTTCAGTGCAGACTCTGACTGTTCTGACCAAGAGAATATGACCCAGGCATTAATAAACTAGCAGCTTCCACGCCATATCTCTAGAACCGTCCTTTCTGGAAGTCCTGAGAGGAGAAAGGAGTTTGCTGTCCCTGCGGCCACCATGCTGGACTGGCTGGGTGTGGTGCCCGGGGGGCAGCCCCAGGGTGCCCGACCTGATGGCCTTCCAGCCAAGGCACCCACACTCGAGGGAACCCCTCTCCCCTCTCTGGACCCTCAGCCGCCAGCCCAAGGTACCACCCCTCCGGATCCCATTCCCAGCCTGTAAAACCACGAGATACGGTACAACGGTGCTGCCTGCAAGCTCCAGGTTTATCCTGCGGCAATGGGTCACCCGGACAATCTCCCCCGTGTCAGAGAGCAGGGAAGGCGGTGGGAGGGGAAATAAGGAGGGAAAAGGGACGAAAGAACATGAAGGGCGGTCGGGAAAGAACTGCAAAGGGCCGTGACTTCTTGGAGAGCCCACGTCCTCATTCTTTGCAGGCTTAGTTCTGGGATTTCCTTTCCAATTACTGACTCTGAAGTTCCATAAAATTTTCCAGTCAAATGTGGTTATATTCTCTAAAGTAAGACCACACCGATCGAACACGTCAAGAGAACGGCACGTGGCATGAACTAAATGAGCAATGCTTCCTGCCGTTCCTTACTTTCCTCTGTGTCACGCCACAGCCGCGCTGAGAGGCCCTCTCACCGTCACGCCAGCGCCTCCCTAACTTCCCTGCCCCGGGGCCCAGATACCAGGCATCCTGGCCCGGCTAACCCAGTTAAGAAGGCAAGCTCCCTTCTCCTCATGTCAAAGCTCACAATGCTCCTCAGGTCTCTTCTGCGCTCAGATCCTTGAGCATCTCTTTCTCCTAATTACTGTCATCAGAAGTGACTCACAAATTTGTGGACAATGGGATTAAAAATTCCCTCAAGTGAGAAAAAGACCTACAGCCCATAAATCCTTCTTGACAGAGCTTCAAAGAAGAAGCTGCTCTGGCGGAAAGGTCTTAATTATGGAGGAGGGTTACCTAACCCCAGCCTTCCGGGAAAGGCAGGGCTCAGCCCCTGAGGAGCCGCCGCTTGGCAGGACGGTGGAGGCCCACGTGTCCACAGCTGGGCTTGGTCTGCGCGCGGAGGACCCTCCTGGGAAGCTGTGGCCTCCTGCCGCCCAAGTGAGGCCTCCAGGGGCATTCTCTCCCCAGATAACTAGCACCTGAAATGCCATTCTTTCCAAGCCTCAAACTGCAGGCCGTGAAGAGGCCTGGTGAAGTGACAAGGGTTATGCCTTTCTGTGATTTTCACTGCTAAAAAAAAAAAAAATCCATTTTCACCAGATAATCTCCCCTAGACCCCAGTGAGGACACTGTCTGTTTTCACAGTCAAGGACAAGAAGCCCTGTGGGGAAGCCCCCAGCGCTCTGGGGCACTGAACAGCCAGGTTATGGGAATGGAGAGCCGCAGGAGTGGCTTCAGACACAGGTCCTCTGCCTTCGGGAAACGTTTGCAAGTTGCTGATAACACAAAGGCGCTTCCCGGTTCCTGAGGATGGATTTCTTGGGGTGGCCAGTGGAGGGCGGAGCGGGGTACAGTCGTCCAGTCAGGGTGCCATCACTGGGGTCCACCCGGGCTGGGAGACGCTGCCAGCTTTTCATTGTAGTCAACCACTCTTTATGGCCGCTCAAAAGCATACAACTGTTGAAATTACATTTGAAAACTGTATGTGCGCATTACATACATTGCTGAAGAGTGTGTGCCTAGTCATACCCAGCTCTTTGTGAACCCACGGACTGCAGCCCACCAGGCTCCTCTGTCTACGGAATTTTCCAGGCAAGAATACTGCAGTGGGTTGCCACTTCCTCCTCCAGGGGATCTTCCCGACCCAGGGATCGACCCAGCGTCTCTTGCAGCTCCTGCACTGGCAGGTGGATTTTTTTTTTTTTTTTAACCACTAAGTCACATGAGTATTTAAAAATAATAACCCACATGAGTAAATCAAGGCATTAGAAAGGACTACAGGGTTTGACAGCTTCAAATAATGTACTTTTTGAAATATTCCGGATAAGATAGTATATAACTAATTGTTATGAATTTTTCAGAATTTTAATCCTTAATTAAAAAGGAAAATATCAATATTGCTTACTGCATGCTTATTTTTTCTGATTTTTTTCAACCCAATTTATTTGAAAATTTTAAGAATTTGTTCAAGCACAACTTTTTGAAAAGGTGATTTCTGAAGTTACTACATACATACACTCCACTTTATTATTCTTTATATTTAAACAGGTGTTGCTGCTGTTCAGCTGCCAAGTCATATCCAGCTCTTTGCGACCCTGCACACTGCAGCAAGCCAGGCTTCCCTGTCCCTCACCATCTTCCCCAGTTTGCCCAAGCGCATGTCCATCGAATCAGTGATAACATTCAACCACCTTATCCTCTGTCGCCCTCTTCTTCTGACTCAGTCTTTCTCGGCATCAAGGTCTTTTCAATGAGTCGGCTCTTTGCATCAGGTGGCCAAAGTACTGGAGCTTTAGCTTCAGCATCGGTCCTTCCAAAGGGTATTCAGGGTTGATTTTCTTTAAGATTGACTGGTTTGATCTGGCTTTCCGAGGGACCCTCAAGTCTTCTCCAACACCACAGTTTGAAAGCATCAGTTCTTCAGCGCTCCGCCTTCTTTATCGTCCAGCTCTCACATCTGTACCTGACCACTGGAAAGACCCGAGCCGTGACTAGACGGACCTCCGCCAGCAGGGATGTCTCTGCTTTTTAACACACTGTCTAGGTTTGCCATAGCTTTCCTTATCAGATGGTGACCCGAACAAAATCCAAGACCCGATAGTCCCACCTGTTTTCCACTTTGTGAAAGTAATGGGATCAGGATACCGCTTTGACAAAAGAAAGAATTCTTCTGAGGGGTTAAAGCTGGTGCTGTGCATCAGTGCTCATCAACCTGTGATGGAAGTGCTCTTGATTTAATGATCTGGACTCGTTTCATATCTGACATGCCATCCATTTATCTTCTAACAGTATTATTCGTAACGGAACTTTCCTATTTTAATTTTAAACTGAAGCCTACCAGCTGTCCAAGAGTTTCTGTAAGAGTTTGTGAATAAAGTGTTATTATTATCATTGTTAATGTTTTTAGTGAATGGGTCTCACTCTGAAGGTCTGTTGAAGGAAAAGCTATTGGCACCAAAAATGGGCATTAACTGACACTCTTTAGCATCTGATTGGACTCCACAGAGAACTCCCCAGACCATCTATACTAACATGTATGAGTGACATGCAATCCGTTTTATATTTCTAAAGGAATCAGTCTTTGAACTCTAAAGAAAAAATTATTAAGATGTGCAGCAGTATCTGTGTAGATATATACAAATGCCCATTATTTTAAAATACTTTCTGTGAGAAATATTTGATCAGATTCCAAATCCAGTCACACTATCACAAAAACTTTGACATTACATATGTTTGTAATGTCAAAATGAAAGGAAAAACTGTTAACCTAAATACTGCCCCCTTAAAGTATAACTTAGAGAGGGCTAATTGTCTCCATTCTGGTTAACAGTAAGACAGAAGTTTCTCTTCACTGGGGAAAAAGCGATAAATAATCTTCAGGCACTCATGACCACCTACTTGTGCAAATGCTTTCTTGATAATGGTTACCTTCAAGTCCTTGAAGAGGTTCTCATTAGAAGTCTTGATGGTATCTGAATGGCACCATCTCAAGAATAAAACCACATATTGAATAAGTTGTGTTCACCCACTGAGGTCAAGTTTCTCACTCAAAATTCTGAGATTTTGATTGGAAAGTTTTATACAAATTCAGCATGTAAAAGTTCCCCTAGCATTCTCCAAAGTTGATCAACGTGGCTCTGAAAATACACACGGTCATGAATCCATGGCCTGAAATGTATTTGGAACACTTCAATTCGTCGCAGTTATTATTGTTGATTTTCACATTATCCTGTCTTTAACGAGTGGGGGCCTCTTCAAGGTGGCTCAGGGGTCTTCCTGACAAGCTCTCACTGGGGTCTGATCAGCTCCCTCACTTTTTGGAGTCACATATCACACTGCATTATATTACATGCCGCCTGCTCCTGGCCCGGAGTCTCCCATTCTGCCAAGAAAGCCTGTTTATTTGGGGGTTACTGGGAAACTCTGCCCTACTAGGTTGGTTCTCATTTCCAGGCTTTTTACAAGAAGCTCTTTCTTTCTTCGAGGATAAAATCATCATACTTCCAATTCCAATTTAGGGTTTCAACTCTGCCAAAAATCTCAGTTCCCAGTGACAGCCACATAGTACTTCCTTGCTTTTCCTCACAGCTCTCACACAATTGTGCCTTAAAAACACCAAACCCAGCACGCCCGCTCCCGCGGCTGCTGAAAGCGGCAGACCTTTTTCCCTCCAGTGTTTGATGTTAGTTCTGTGCTAGGGATGGGCAGTCAGATCATCACATTTCAAAGTTAGCTGAAATAATTACTTTCCGTTTGGCTAAGTTCACAACCTCAGCATACCGCTATGTTCTCAAATTGCCTTCAGTTTTTCAGACTTTCTGTTATAAATGTTTTAAAATGACTTAGTTTTATGAATAGATGAGGGCTTTCCAGGTGGCACAGTGGTGAAGAATCCCTGCCAATGCAGGCAATGTGGGTTTGATCCTTGGGTCGGGAGGATCCTCTGGAGTAGGACACGGCACCCCACTCCAGTATTCTTGTCTGGGAAATCCCGTGGACAGAGAAGCCTGGTGGGTTACAGTCCATGGGGTTGCAAAAGAGTTGGACACCACTGAGCATGCATGCGCGCATGAACAGATGGAATGTATTTACACGGCTTCAGGGTCACCTAATTTCTGTCTCTACCTCCTTCTCCTGTAGGCATGGTTCCAGCCCCCTGCGGTCCTGGGGTTCACCAGCTTGTCCTCGCAGGAGCCCCCTCACCCCTCCCGACAGGCGGCCGCTCGGTGGCCAGTAGGGCTTCCCGGACCCCTTCCTTCTCTGCAGTCCCCATGCGCCCCGGCCGAACGCTGGAAAGGGAGCGGCTTTCCTTTCACAACCGCTGCCTGTCCACACCTGTCTGTCTCCTGGCCCACAGAGCCACTGGACCATCTGAAAATCACAAGTCTATCCAGCTGGGCTTGGCTCCCAGGGGCCAAGGAAACACTCTGCTTCTCCCATTTCCTGCACGACAGGAGGGGCAGTGCTCTGTGCTGGGCCCCTTCTCCGCCAGCCCTGATGGCGAGGCACCCAGAGCTGGCCTCCAGGCTCCAGCGGCATTCAGCCCAAACAGGATTCCATGGCACTGCATCTGCCCTGATTCGGAAACGTGTCATTGACAAGTCCGGTCCCAGATCTCCCTGGATCTGCGCTCAACTCACCTCCCCAGCTCTCGTTATGGCAACAGTCGGCACATCCCGTCCCTCCTCCCGTCACGTGGCTGGTCGTGTGTCTGGAAAGGCAGCGTCTGGCTTTTATGTTTCAGCCTGATTTCAGCCATCAATCTAACACCGCAATTTATTTTTATTTCTGATTCGGGGACAGAACATCTGAATGGCTCTCTCAGCTGTGACACCTGCAGGCTTGCCGGGCATGTCGTCTCCACCCGCTCTGAGTCCCTGAAAGAAGCGCTGAGCAAGAAGAGCCCCGATGGGTGACAGCATCTGCAGCTGGGGTCACCTTCACACTGGTGGTCCTTCAGGTGAACGACACTCTCTGGGCAAACCTGAGTCCTCGGGGGCCTGATGACTTTATCACCCAATCCACGGCTCTCCATCTCAGCCACAAGGGTGCTGACTGGGAGAACTGATGAGTAAATGAAGCAATGAGTGGAAATCAAGCCACAGAACGAACATAGCATTTGGCCCTATCAACTCGGCAACCCTCCCCCAGGAGGCAGTGAGGTTGTTAGAAGGTGGCCTGTTCTGAGTGACCCAAGGTGACTCCCGGTGACAGGTTTCCACCTTTCCTTCCAGGAATGTCTACTGCTGTTCCCAGCCCACAGCATCTGAGACTCTGTCAGGTCAGCACTTCTCCTGAGCCAGTCTCTGCAGCTGGAAAGAGAGACACCGGTTGGGCTCATGTTTGTTATTTCATTCAAGTACTCAGACAACATTACGCAGATTATGCAAAGCTGATCTGCAGGACCCCTGAGTAAATCCTAGACTATCATTACAGTCCATCTTCTCTGCAATCTATGTGAACAGCGGAAATCGGTTTAAAATAACAGTTAATCAGAAGAAACGTGTGCTGGCTATGGAGCTGCCTGATGTTTGGGAGACTCACAACACGTCAGATAA
Organism: Budorcas taxicolor; assembly: GCF_023091745.1. NCBI lineage: Eukaryota > Metazoa > Chordata > Mammalia > Artiodactyla > Bovidae > Budorcas > Budorcas taxicolor. The sequence continues at coordinate 3,377,180 of NC_068911.1, read as the reverse complement.
AATTAATGGGGTGACACCATGAAATGCCAGCAGGGAGATTCCCAAGGTCTCATGGGGCAGGTGGGTGTGAGCGTCCAGGCCTCCATAGGGGAAAGTGACTGACGTCTGCCTCCTCCTTCTCACCCCCTATCAGCAGGCGGAGTCCAACCTAAAGATGCTAATGGCCCAGGGACAATGCTGTCAAATCAGCTGAATTTAGCACAGAATGAGATGATAGTGCATCGCTCAACAACGTTTCTGTATGCTAACATGCTCGTGGGTATCTGCTTGAGGTACCATACCGACCGTATCTGTCTCAAACTATGAACCCTCGGTGTCCCGCACAATGGCGGCTCGTCTCTCACCGCCCTCAAGGCAAGGTCGGTTTTCCTGGTTGTGAGCAGCCTGGCGTGTGGACACTCAGGGCCTCCCTCACCTAGAGAAACGCCTCTTCACCTCTGCTCACCTTCTGTTCACTGGGGATGGAGCTGCTGGCGGGACGGCTGGTCCCAGCAGTGACCATGCCACGGAAGGACACCCGATTCCTTACGTCTCCACCACAACCACGCACCCCGATTCTCCTTATCCTGAACGTGTATGATCTCAAGTATCGGGGACTGAAGAGTCCACCCAGAATTCATGGGCGTCTCCCTCTCCAGGTGAGCCTACACCACTACCTGCCTTTCAGAGAAGGGGCGAAGCAGCTCACGACGTGGAGGAACCACGGGCTACAACTCTGCTGTGTGGACAGATGTATTCCATCTGCGTGCTGGGCGGTGCCATCAGTTCCAGAGCGTTGAAGGCTGCAGCTGAGCTCTTGAGCCATGAGCGCTCGTGGGTTTGATGCGCCTGCGTGTCTTCCCTGCATTAAACAGTCCTGACACTCTGTGAGGATAACAGATCTTGCACAAAGAAGCTCGAGAATCCCTTTTTAAGTGTCCTGCATAAGAAAATACCTTAACACTGAAAAAGTTCTGTGTTTCCCTTTCCAAACTTCTTTTCCCCAATCCTTTGTGCACCAGGCACTGCGGGGAAAGCCTTTGGGACCAGTTTGCAGGCTGCGGAGGCGCAAGGCCAGCAGGCACTGGGTTCTTCTTCTAAGACAAGGAGAAGACCACGGGAGAGAAGGCTGGGCATCGTGCTGAACACAGACACTCACTGGCCCACTGGTGGGAACTGAAATGGAAACAGCAGGCGTTCGCCATAATCAGACATCTATTTACGCTTCATTTACTGACGTGTCAGGCACCTTGCTTGGCTTTGGGGTACAGATGTAAATAAGATCAATCAGATGCAGCCCCTTCCTTCAAAACTTGCACAGGCTTGTAGGGAAGACCAGTCTGAACCCCCCAAATAGTGTGCTGGCCGCAATACTGGGCTCCCAGGTGGCACTAGTGGCGAGGAACCCGCTGCCAGCGCAGGGGACGCACGAGGCTTGGGTTCCACCCCCGGGTCAGGAAGATCCCCTGAGGGGAAGATCTCCAGCATGCTTGCCTAGAGAATCCCGTGGACAGAGGAGACTGGTGGGCCCCATGGGGTCACAAAGAGTCGGGCACGACCGAAGTGACTTAGCGCGCAGGCACAGCCACTTAAGACGGGTCTGGTTGTTCCCTTGTCCTTCAGTAGCAGCTGAAGGGCAAGCCTTCTCTCCCACAAGGTCTGCACAGACACAGGTGTTGGACTCCACCTGCCTCCAGCCCCCGAATCTCGGCTTGGTGCCCAGGCTGCCCCGCTCGGTCCCCACTCAGCCCCACCCCTGTTGGGTCTCTCATTGTAGTAGCTCCCTTGGGCACCCGGCTTCAGCCTTGACCCTGACGTAAACTACAGGCCAGTTGACACCTGCTCTGAAAGGGACTCACGGCCAACTGAACCAAACACGCTGTATTGCTTGAATTCAGTGTTTTTTCAAACTGCAGGCCGCTACTGCATTAGCAGCAGACCAGAAACTCAGCTCAGTGATCGCAGCCTGCATTTGTTAAAGAAGTAAGGAATGAGACAGAATGGAATAGAGCCGAAAATATTAAAGACCATCCTGCGCTGTCAGGGTAGTCATTCTTCTCTGGCCCTTTTGTTTCAGGGGTGTGTGTGTGTCTGTCCTGAGTTTCCATGTAAAACAGACTTATTGGGCCTGCTTTTCATTCCAGTAAAAAATATCCACAAGCTATTGCAAACCCACTTGAGCACTGAAAATCTGGAAGCGATTTTTGCCCATGTTTATATGCAGAATGAGAAGGGAAAGCATAAATTTGAGCACGTCCCAGAATTTTCAACCTGTGTGACCTTTGGAAAGCTGATTACCTCTCTGAACTTCTGTCTGTTTCTCTGTAAAACAGGAACCGTGGTGCCTCTGTCACACGACGGCTGGGGGATGGCCGCAGAAGGCAATGAACGTACGTGGACGGCACACAGGACTGTGGAAACTGACGCACAGTGGCTCCCCCTGAAGAAGTCGATTCCTACGCTTTCCTGAAAGGCCTCAAAGACCAAGTCAGGCCCGTACCTGAAGGAACACCCCGCACCACTTTGTTCAGTTCCTGCTGGGTGTTTCAGGTGATGCCGGGAGAATCTGAACATTAGCCTATCTGTGGGTGCAGCCTGAGGCCTAGAAAGTCATCAGGGCTGAGAAACAAATCTTTCCATGCAATGTCATTTATGCTACACTGAGAATTTCCCAAGAGGAGACAGGAACGGGGCTTGCAGAGTGCTCATTTATAATCCTTACTTTAGAAAACGCTGCGAAGCCCAAGTGAACATTTAGGGGCTTTTACTAATGTTTTAGAAACCTGGATAACCAAATGTTTTTTCCCATTTCTCTCTAAATATGGAATAGTTCTCTTTCATTAGAAGGTAATGTTCTGAAACCAGAATAAATCATTACAGCACAAAAATACCTGTTACAAGAAGAAAAATGATAAAGAAATAAAACCAGAAAAAATTAAAATCTTGGCATGCTCAAGAATGATGATTTATAGTAGAATTTGTCTTTGAGCCCTTTATAGAAAAATCAGTATTTGCATCTTAATGGACCTATTTAAGGAAGGAATTCTTGCCTGGAGAATTCCAAGGACAGAGGAGCCTGGCAGGCTACAGTCCATGGGGTCGCAAAAGAGCTGGACATGACTGAGCGACTAACACCTTTAAGGAAGGGATAAAGTTTGCTAACCTCACTGGCTTGGGGCTTCCCAGATGGCTCAGTGGCTAAGAATCTGCCTGCCAGTGCAGAGACACAGGAGATGTGAGTTCCATCCCTGGGTCGGGAAGATCCCCTGGAGGAGGAAATGGCAACCCACTCCAGTATGCTTGCCTGGAGAATCCCATGGACAGAGGAGCCTGGTGCAGGCTTACAGTCCCTGGGGGCACAAAGAGCTGCACGCGAGCAAGTGAGCGAGCGCACCTCGAATGTCTGCTTGGTCTGCCCCGGCTCTTTACGAGTTGAGCACCTGGGAATCATCTAACACAAACTTTCTCACCCCCGAGCTTCTCATATGCCCCACCCGCCCCGATTTTGCCCATCAGTCCCATTTAACAGACGTTGTTAGCAGGGCCTCATGACCTTCTCTTTCCTGCAGAAGGAAGTTTTAAATGTGAGAGATTAACCTACACATGGGCTTTCTCGCTGGCTGAGGGGTGAAGAACCTGCCTGCAAAGCAAGAAACATAGGAGATGTGGGTTCGATCCCTGGGTCAGGAAGATCCCCTGGAGGAGGAAATGGCAACCCACCCCAGAACTCCTGCCTGGAGAATCCCACTGTTAGAGGAGCCTGGCGGGCTACAGTCCACGGGGTCGCAGAGTCAGACATGGAAGCGACTGAGCATGCACACAAGCAATGTTCACACGGAGCAGCAAGACTCTTAAAACAGCTCTAACCACGTGACTCGAGAACCCAAGCTGTCAAACGTCCATTGCAATCACCCAAATGAAATGGAAGACAACATCAGTTCACTCCAGAAGTTCCTTCCGAACCCTTCCAGAAATCAATATGCTTTTGGTTTCAAGAGGAAAAAGCCAGAGAGTCTAAGTTCTGCATAACTAAACACCCTGTGTAATTATGAGCATTTTTCCTACTGCCAATGTCTACTTCAGCAACTTTCTAATCATCCAGTAAGGGAGGAAAAGCACTGTAGTCATCTGAAGCAATCAGTGGTTCGAAGTCGATGCTGACGCAGTGTTTGGCTCCACAATCAGTTTCTGTTAAAAACTGTTCAGCTAACGGTGAGAGACAGGTGAAGCAGTCATGTGACTGCAGAGGCTCAGGGGAGCCTCGGAGTGGCTGGGGTCGCATGCAGTGGCAGGACGTGGACCGTAACAGATGCTTTCACTGCATCTCAACAATAAACAGGACTGAGGAAAAACTTGGGGCGTGACAGGTGGACGGCGGTTCTCACCACGTCCGGGGTCAGTTCACTGGGCTCAGAGGTGTGACCCCCTTATCTTCCTTCAGGAACCCCCTTGAGGGAATCCCCTCTGAGACTGAGGCCATGTGCTCGGGGACGCACATCTCCGGGCACCCGCGTTCCCGCCCCCTGTGCCCTCGCTGGGCGGACGCCGCGTCGTGCACATGTCCTCTTTGCGGGTGACCGTCTGACACGCACACGCCCCCCCTGGCGGCATTGGAAGCCCCTTGAGCTCCCCCGGTATTCTGACACCTTTTCAAGAGAAGCCTTATTAAAGTCAAGATAAAGCACACTGCGTGTCCCCGATGCTCCAGTTCACCACGTGGCTAACGGGAGAGGAAAAGGAGGCCGGCTGGACGGCGGCTCGGCCCTTCTCTTTGCTCCTGCTCCTCCAGAGTCTCCTGAACGGCTTCAGAATCGTGACTACACACATTCCAGTAATTTCCCAAATTAGGCTGATGAACAATTAATCTTACGAATAAGTCACCCCTCCCTATCCCCGTAACATACCAGCATTTTAATTCTTCCCTTTGCAGCGTCAGGGACCAGTTCAGCCCCCCAGCCTTTCTCAGCGACGGCTGCGAACGGCCCTGGGACACACAGCGGGTTGCCGGAGCAGAGCCGCTAAGCTCCAGAGGAGGCCAAGGGGTCTGGGGAGCTGTGGGCCTGCGGTGTCTGGTGACTCCAGTCTGGATGGTTATGAAGGACCAGGAGGCGCTCTGCCCTCAGTGGCTGTGAGACAGGCTGTCTCACCAGTTTATACCTGGAAACTGTACATCCTTCGGGCGACTCCTCAGCAGGAGTTGCCGAACAAGTGGGACAGACACAGCTAGCTGCCCTCTGCTTGCCCTCCCTTCTTCCTTCCTTAATAATGGACGGAAATGTGCCCAGCTGAGGGACCCTTCCCAGGCTCTTTGGCATGGAGACAGTCCATGAATTGTAAGCACGAGTCTGTGGTAGATGGGACTTCTAAGAAAGTTCTTCAAAGGTGGGCATACTTGATTATTTGGCCACAAGGCAGACCCTGTGCCTTCCTCCTAGAATGTGGATGTGATAGCTGGCATCACAGCAGTTAGTCTGTAACCACGAGGCAAGCACTACAGATAGCCAAGGAAAAAAGGAGGACTTGGTTCTCTGGTGAATAAAGCTGCCTCTGTGACCCCACAGAACCCACTGCCCACTCTTTTGGTGTCAGAAAGATGATAACACATCCCCACTTCATTTACGTTCCTGTTCCTTTGGGTCTGTTTCTAGCAGCCGGATTCCATTCTGAGCCAGTCCAGCAGCTACCCTTACTTCCCTGATGCTGTCCCAGTAAAGCCCCTGTGCGGAGGTGCCTTCACAGGGACGGCACGCTGCTGGGAGTGCTGAGCAGGACTGCCTTCCTGAGAACGAGGCCGGACTCTGTTCTCATTCCTGATCTTGTGTCACAGATGCTACTCTTCACTTCCAGTCGAGGCTGGAGCCCCCAGGCTTGACGAGACGGGCGTCCCCTCCACTCACGCCCTGGCCTGCTGCATGACCTATTACAGCACAGAGTAGGCACTCACCAATTCCTCGACATGCGTTTACTAACAGCAGAGAAATGGACCCCAAAGTTCTTTCTGCACAACTGCCATGATGGAGACATTCAAACCCCACAATAGATTCTGGTTGTTGTCGGTGTGGATGGAGGAATGCAGATAGAAACATGGGTGTGTATGTCACAGCTCAGTATTTAATAGCATTTTCACCTATATTGCTTCCTTTTCTCTCCACAACTGCCCTTAAAGTAGTCAGGGCAGGTGGAAATGTCAGAGCTTTACAAACGCAAAAAAAAAACAAAAACAAAAAAGGCAGAGGCAGAGAAGAGCTAAGATGTCTCTGGAAGGCAGACAAGTAGTGCTGACAAGTAATAGAGTCAGGCTTTACGGGCTCTGGGCCAGGGCCAACTCAGGGGCTGTGCAGGCAGAAAGGTGTGTGTGTGTGTGTGTGCCCTTGGTGAGTGTTCCCCTTGTAAGTGAGCCCCACGTGAACCCCATGTGAGTGAGCCCCATGCTGAGGGTCCAGGTATCTCCCCTGGCCGTGGGTCCATCCTGATCTGCCAGCTGTGGAGCCCAAGGGGCCAGTCCTGGGGCTCGGGCATGACTCTCAGCCAAAAAGGGAAAGGTCAGAGGCTGAAACGGCCTGAGAAGCTCTGCTGGTGACCGAGGGTCCAGGGCAGGGGCAGGGCAGGGCCTGGAAGCAGAGCATGGCGCAGTGCTCGGGGTCAGCTGCCTGGGCATTACCACTGCACGGAGCACACGGGTCTGGGTGTGCCAATCACAGCTGGGAAACATGCCAGGAGCCCCAGAGGATGTGTGTTTCCTGTGTCCACACTGAGGTTGGTGGGATCACAGCCTGCATCAAGGACTCACAGAGAGTCAGAAACACCCTCAAGTAAGCAAAGACGTGGATTGTGATCACCCTGGGGGCCCCGAGACTTGCTGGGGTTCCTAGCTCCAGGCTCCCCTGCCAGCCACCCAGTAGCTGGGCAAAGGAATGGCAACCCAGCGACGCAGGCTGACACGCAGATGGGAAAACCACACACGACATCTGCTCATAAGCAGCTAAGAAGAGAGAGACTCTGAACACCTCTGCACGCAGAGCTACCGGAAGTCAGGTTCTCAGCTGCGCGAGGAGGTAGACACCCCCGAACCTCACCCGGGCCGAGGCATCCAGAGATGGCTCCACGCGCAGTTAGCGCCCGCCTCCAGCCGCGTCCAGATCCACGAGGCCCTCGTGCCAGAGGGGCAGCCACGCCGCCAGCAGTCAGGCCGGATGAATCCCTGGGGCCCCACTGACCTCAGAGGGGCCAAGGGTGCCCAGAAAACAGCGTTGCTGACTCAGAGGACCCAGCGTTAGTGCTGCTCTGCCTGCATTAGCCCAGCGACCTCAGACCCGCTCAGTGCGAGCAAAACGCACCCTGTTTCACCCCAGAAACTGCCAGTGAGCTGAAGAGGGGGGTGGGCTGGTGCCATGGGACAGGACGCCCCCGAGAGAGCTCATGAGGCAGGCTGGACGGGGTGGAGGGCAGCCCAGAGGGGCTATGTGTGAAGCTGCACCGCACACGCCCGTGGCTTCTCTCAGCCCACGTCGGCGACTGGGGGAGTTCATCAGCTCACAGCCGGACCAGCGCTCCCGTCTGCAGCAGCTGCCCCACCCCCAGCCCCCTCCGGTCTCCCCCGCACACCTGCCGACAGGTCTCCCTTCCTCACACGGCGCTTTGATCATGTCGCTCACAGCCCTAAAGCTTCTCCCGGGATGGTGGGACAGATGCGAGACGCAGCACCCCACAGCCCTTCTCGGTCAGGGGGAGACTGTGCCCCGCACGGAACATCAGCGCGCTGGCAACAGGAGGAAGCCGTCACTGTAAACAGTGCTGGGGGACCGTCAGCAGCAGTGTTTGTCACCTTAAGTGTTTCCGAATTTATTGTTATTTTATTAAACAGACTAATTAAAGCAAGCATGAACAGAGCGGGTTTTCAGCTATTTTCATTTTCCAGTGAGTGATCGAGGGGCGCAGGCAGACACACAAGCCCTTCCTGTTGTCCTGCACGTGACGTCTCTCTGCTCGTCACCGTGAAAGAGGGCTGATGGCACTTAATTCGTGAGGAGGATTTATGGGCTCCAGGATGGCAGCAGACAGCCGATCAATACGGGATGATAACGACAGCGTGTAATATCAGGGAACATTAGGTCTCAGGCATGATTTGGGGAGAGACGTGGGCAGTTAGGAACCTTATCATTTGAAAAAGGCCAAGGCCTGGTAGCAATAAAAACGCCTAAGCGAATAAACTCACACCTGTGAGTCAGGACGGGGGAAAACTGCTAAACGAAAAAGGGGTTTCGATTTGGTGGGAAAACTGCTTCCCGGGCCGGGCTCTGCGCTGCTCTAGCGCGCCACTGTGTCTAGAGAGGGCCTGTGTGTTACTGTGAAGAGCACTGAGAGTGAAATGCAGATGTGGAGAGTGTCTCTGGGGGTCCAGCCCTTCCTGGGGCCAAGACCCGGACCCTCCAGAAAACAGTGGAATTAGCTGGAAATGACGGGGTTGGGTCTCAGCACATAAATGTAAGACCTGCTGGTTTTACGGCACTCTGCCTGGTCAGTTTTGGGGGGTGGGTGTGGGGAGGGGTTTTTATGGATCTAGTGAACTGTTTGCTGGTGTAACTGAAAAACGAAACCCAAAGTGGGGGTGGAGAGCGGCGAGTCGCAAACCCTGTTACTGACTATTGTGTTACATCGCTAAAAACAAAACACTGAATAATCACTCTCTGTGAAAAACGTTCACAGCTTCACACAGGACTCCTCAGCCACCTCCACTGCAAAATATACCATTATTCCTCTTAGAAAAAGTTAATTCCACAGGAATTTTCAGAATAAGTGGACCAGTTAAAGGATGTGTAGAGACACATTCCATCCTTAGGAACCAGAAAGCAGCAGACAGAATGATATATCCAATCCCTTTCTGTGGTTTTGCTATAGTTTATGAATAGGAGAGATTAAATTAAATGTGATTCATCCCCTTCTGATTGCTCCCTCGAGGACTGAACACTCTATTTTTATTTCAACAGAAATAAATATTTCAAACATTGAGTGAGTTGATCAACTCACTTGCTCCAACAGAACCTGGCACATCTTGCTCCCCAGTGGAGAAGACCGTGCCACTCGGGCGGGCTCACCTCCTTGCAGGGTGTACTCAGCCACCGCCCTGCTGAAGACGCCCAGGCCGGCCCCATTGTAGGCAGCCACCTGTATCTCGTACTGGGTCCAGACGATGAGCTCGGTCACCAGGCAGTAGCTGACCTCGGGGCTGCTGATGTTTCTCTGCTGGTACTCCCCGGGCAGGCCGGCCAGGCGGTACCTGCGGCAGACCAGGAGAGACGGCTTGAGCCAGAGACTGGGTTTCCCCGAGGTTCCCCCACGTGGTTAGAGGAGATCGGGGTAGACAGACGAGAAGAAAGCCCAGAGGCCTGCCCCAGATGACGCTACTTCCACTTCCATCGCCAAGAAGGTCTGGCCTAATCGCACAGTGACTAGAAGTCTGGGCTAACAGATCTGATGCTTCAACCATGGGTTCAGGAAAAATAATCCCTTTTTAAATCGTCCAGGGAGTACCGTAACTCAGGACCCCAATTTTCAGACGAGATTTCTAGTGGGTTGCGGCTACAGATCAGTCCTAGAGACCCCTTCCTCCAGCAACTCTGAAGCACGGAGGAAAAGAAGCGGGCAGTGCGGTGCCCCTCAGTGTCCAGGGGCTGAGCCCCCTGCTGGGCTCGTCCAGAGTCAGAATGACTGGCTTTCAAAGGCGCTCACACTCCTGAAACACGGGCCCACTGCTAAGAGTGGCTTTTAGGGGACCTGCGAGAGGGCAATGTGCAGGCTCTTTTGTGGACAAAAGGCAGAGATTTAAAGTTGCATTTATTTAAAACAATGACCTACACGACTCTGAACACAGAAAACATTAGCTGGGAAACCGGTACTTGCACAGGGAAAGGCCTGTTGTAACATTATTCTGAGTGACGGACGTCTTCCCTGATCATGCGTGCAGAAGTGAACCGTTCCTCTGGGTAAACCGAGGGGCGAGAGCTGTGGGAATAACTTCCTCGGTCATCATACAGCTTCCAAGAGCGTGGAGCTTCCAGCCGAGAGCTGGCTCCTTCCTCAAGAAGACACGACTCTGGTGCTCAGTGGGGATGGCAGAAGTGCACAGACCTGGGTGGGGCAGCCAACGCAGCCACTCCCCACGGCGGGCTGGGGTCTTCAGGCACCTCCAGAACGCTGAGCAACCCTGCAGAGGCCCGGTCAGTCACCGTGCTGTCCCCAGGGCCACAGGGCCTGGACGCAGGGAAGGGCCTGAGCCAGACTCACTCGAACCAGCGTGTCAGCAAGGCCACTGCCCTCAGAAAAGAGAAGGACCTCGAAATCCAAGCCTGGAGTGGGAAACAGCTCTCCAAGGAGAGTGATGACTGAAAATGCACTCAGAATGTACGGACATGGTAATAAGATGCTCTTCGTGAAAATCAGGGTTTTCTGAGATCGTCTTTGAGCCCTTCCTGCTACAGGCCACTTGTGTGTGGTGATCCCTGCCGGAGAGGAGGCAGAAAGGATCGAGAGCAGCCAGGCCACGAAGGGCACAAAGGCCCCGGGATTTCCTGCCTCGCGCCTGAGAGGAGCCGCAGGACACGGGCCCGCAGCAGCCCTGGGGGAGGCGCTGGCACACGCATGGCGCTCCGTGATGGGCAAACGTGAAAGAGGCCTCACACCCGTCTGTGCTTCTCTGCCACCCCCTCCGATCGCGCTGCGCCTCACTGGACTCCCTGCCAGGGGTGGGCGCCGCTCACGGCGGGCTGAACCAAGTCTATCATAGGATGGCCTGTCTTCCAGGCAGGGAAGGCTTGGTGTGGCGTCATCCGGGTTCCAGCCATCTCCCCATCTACAGAGCAGGGACTTTGAGAATAAATGGCCCTGGGACAATCAGACAGGCATTTTGAAAAAAGGCAAATATTGGCTCCCACCCACACCAGACCCAAGTAGCCTGGCAAGTGACTGGGCCCAGGACCATGGGTACCCAGCAGGGTACAGCGGGCATGGCTGCTGGAGACCCCCGCTTCACTGTCCCGTACGCATTCCAGGGAGAGCAAAGCAAGCTGCCCAGAAGACCAAGCTGAGAGGAAGACTCACGAGCTGGAAGGTCTGAAGCCAACTCTTCACCTCTCTGAGCCTTGGCTTCCTCCTCCCTAAAGTGACGTGGTAATAATGGCATCCCGCGGGGTTGGTTCGAGAACCAGGTGAAACAATGGGCCCAAAGGAGCTGTGACGGATTAAAGCACCGCCCCCAAAACATTTCTCTGTTGGGAACACTGCTTGTGTAGGAAGTATGCTAACAGAGAACCCTGAGTTCTGAGCCCTGAAACTGAGCCTGCTCAGCCCTCCTCCCAGACCTGTCTGTACGAGGCGGGGAGAATCCACCTCTTAGATTCCTGGCACTCCCTTCCAGCAGGGAGCGTGGTCCATTCTGACCAGCGGCTTCAAGGCGCTCTTGTAATATTCACAGAATGTCTAGGAAGGTCATAATTAATAACAGAAGCACAGGGCATCGTCCGCTGAAGGGCTGGATACGTTGCCCAGGAGACCGCTTCAGAGAGAACAAGAAGATTCTTTACATGGAAATAAACAGGAGAATGTTTTTAAAGGACATAACCCCTACGTTCCTCTCAAAGAAACACCCTGCCCATTATTATGAATATTTTATTACTGTGCACGCACTCTAACTACTTCTTATGGCTGGAGCCGTGGGGGTGAATTATTTCCATTTTGTTCTTCCGTGGACCATGCTGCTGGTCTGACATGGAGCCCTGTGCCCTGGAGGGTACACGCTTGCAAACAGAGCTGATCTGCAGGCTGGAAGATTATTTGGAAATGTTTCCCAGCAAATTCATTTTGGCATGGATCTTCAATTTTTGAAAACTTGGGATATTCACAGCCTGTGTGGTACACCCGTGTCTTGGGGCTCTCTGGATTGAAGCCCCTGCAAATATGGATGCCCTCTTTTCCAGCGCTTGCCTCCACTGACACCATCACAGAAAATCCCTTTAAGAGTCCTAATCCCACAAAACAGGGAAGTGTGCAGTGCCCAAAGGGGCCTCGCGACATCAGAGAGCTTGCATTAGGAAACTCCACGCCCCGAGCCTGGCTCTGTGGCCTGACTTTTAAAGTCCTTTTGGCAGATGGAACCCCAGGAAACTTTTCTTCCCTGTTGTCAAAAAAAGACAGAGGCGGATGGGATGACAAGCATGCGAGGGGGAGGCCAGTCCAGAGGCGAGACCAATTATCTTCATTAGTTGATGAGCACGGAACCAGGGGACAGCTGGGCGAGCAGCGAGGAAAACCTGGGCCTCGAGCAGCAGGAAGCGCTGGGCTGCTTTCCCGAGGGAGAGACCAGGCTCTGGGAGCACCCACGGGCCCACAGGTCCACCCACGGGTCCACAGGCGCCCCCTGCCCACAGGGGGCCGATCGGCAGTTTCCTCTGTGATCCAGGGGAGGCCGGGGGCTCAGGGACCGAGCGGGCCCTGTGTGCGGGTTCAGCCCTGTGGCCCTCGTGCAGCCGGGGGACGGCCGCGTTTGAACCTCTTCAGGCAGACAATGATCTGGCTTGTGTTCAGAGGATAATTCATACGCTTGGGGACAACTGGAGAACAGCAGTGAATTGGTTGTGACAGGCACACATTACGTGCATATAGATAAATGCGTATTAAATGATGAGCGGGTGACTACATACATACTGCTGGGGATGAGCTGACTTCTGTGCGCAGACAATGGAGTTAAAGAAGCAACTCTCTCACAGCGTTTACCGTTTAGCTAAGACGTTACGTCACTCCGTGTTAGACCTTTGGTAGCCTGGTGTCTCCTGGTCATGGGTCTAGCACAGGCGTGGGCTGGGTGTCTGCGCGTTGGACACCCGCCAGCCCCGCCCACAGAGGCTGTCGACGGGTGTGCCCATGAGGAGGGAGGTAACAGTTACCTTTTCAATACTGGTTTGCTTTTTTCCTTTCACTTGCGTTGACAAACTACTAAAACGATCACTTTCACTACCATTTTAAACTTAGCAGTAATTTTTGGCAAAGCAGGTTCCTCTGCCAACCCAGCCAGGGCTGGCTCGGTTCACGCGAGGCACTCAGAAGCCAAACCCCTCTCAGAGGGGCAGAGGGAGCGAACTGGCCACTCCTGGGCCATGTCTGGTCTGCAGCTGGGAGGGTGCGGCCTGCCCTGTGTTTTAGAACATACTAGTTTCATTCCCAACACGGGAAAACTGTGAGAATGCATGTCAAAAAGCCAGACTTTTACCTTTTTTTTTCTCTGGAAAATCTGGCAGCCCAACATACTAGCATGGTAAAAACTGGCTTGTAATGAAATCAATTGTATTTTCATTAATTAAAAATCACTATACTTCAGAACGCACACCTCTGGTAAAAGCCGAGAGTGAAAGGACTTACAAGGAACAAGCGCACCTTGCTCCCAGCCTGGAACAGTCCCCTCCGTTCCGCTAAACTGCACCCCCTGAGGGTGGGCTCTTGTGTGTGCGCATCACGGCTGGATCTGCAGAGCCTGTCCCCGAGAGGCTGCCCACAGGCGCTCGTTCTCGCTGTTGGCCGCAGTCTCCACCACCCCCGGGAGTCCTACCGCTGGCCTGAGTCCGGCTTACCGCTGGGCTCCTGCAGACATCTGAGCTTGCGGCCTCAGCAGGACGGGCCCTGGACTGTCCTCAAGGGTGCGCGCGTGGCCGGGCGCGGTACTTGCCTGAGGACGTACCCGCGGAGTGCCCCGTTGTGCTCCGGCTCCGGGGGCGGCTGCCACTGCACCATGATGGATTGGTTGGTGCGCCCGCTGGCCACTATGTTTTTTGGGGGAGCGCTGGGTGGCTCCTCGGGGAGCATCAGTCTGAAAAGAGAGGGCGGGAGAGGAGGAGAGATGAGCCCCAGGAGCACGGGGCCCTCGCGCCCATTCTCAGTCTTGCTGAATCTTGAGCTGAACTGTGTACTCGAATCGAGTGGCAATAAAGCAAAACACACAGCTGATCCGACAGGAAGGACAAATCGATGTGACGGGTCCCGGAAGACACAGGGGGCGGGCTTGTTCTGCCTGAGCGGCCCACGGTACCCCCGCCCTTTAAGGACCCGCGAGCCGGCTCATGGGCCCGAGTCCGGGGCTGCTTCCAAATCGCTTTCTTTGGCCCCTTCAGTATTTCACACACCCAGCCACCACGACTAGACAGCAGTCGTTCAGAGCTCTCAACACTTCCACTGCACAGGCCCACCGAGCGCTCCGGCTGGCTGGGGAGGCTGCGCTGAAATGCGATAAAGCCCTTTTCCCGGATCACATCTGAACGGGCTTGAGAGCAGCTGCCGGCCTGGGTGGGGAGGACTCAGCATCAGGACCACCACCAGGGAAACACGGGGGCTCGCCCTGCCTCCTGCGAACCTGCTGGGTGCTTATGAGTCCCGCCCCACAGGTGGTCGGCTGCATAAAGGGCCCAGAGACACCGCCAGCTCTTTAATGTCATGGACACAGTGGGCTCTGCGATCGGGAATGCCTCCTGTCTGCGTAGTCAGAGTGCCCCAGGGACCTAAGAAACTTCCCTCCGCAGTGAAGGAGCCCCGGCCCACCCCATGAACCCCTACGCTTCCTCTCGGTTACAGGCTTCCCACTCAGGTCTGTTCCCTGCTAAGGTCAGTCAGTAAGGGTAGAGGTTGATGACCTCGAAGTGACCTTGATGATGGCCTCCCTCCGCCCCACGAGATGCTCGGCTCCCTTCGCTGCACCAAGGCTGACGCGGCGGCTCACCTGCTCGTCTCTGCGCTGTACTGGCCCTTGCCCACCTGGTTCACGGCACACACTCGGAATTGGTAGGTGCGAGCCGGGGTCAGGCCGCGCACGGTGACGCCAGTCATCTCGGGGCTGACGTCTGACAGGTGCACTTTCCAGGGAGAGTCTGAAAGGAGGAGCAGAATAAGCTCGAAACTCTGCAGGCACCCATCTGAGTGATAATAAGGGAATGCAAAGTGCATCCCCGTAAACCATCTCCCTCGCTCGCCAAGGCAGATGGCGAGGCTGGCCCCACTGAGCGGACGCTCACACCAAGGTGCCGGGCCGTGGTGAGTACCGGTGAGCCCAGCTCTGGACACAGGCCGCCCGCTCCCGAGTCTGGGGGTGCCCGCTGACAACCCCAAGCTGTTGTCTACACGTAAAGGGATATTTTTTGTTCAGCCTGCACGTGGCAGTTTAAATGGAACCAGAACGTTGTTCCTCATTCCCGTGTTCACTGGGTAATGAGAAGATGCTGTCAGCTCACGTGGCAGATTGCAGATTTGTCTCCCAGAAAAGGCTGCTGCACACGCCACCAAATGATAAATAAAAACTATATTCATTAACATTTTAATAAAAGAGGAAATGAGCATGATAAAGACAGATGGGCCATGCATTCTGCCGCCCATCTGCGTGGCGGCCCGTTCCATCCACGCCCCTGAGCGGCTCTGGCTGGAGAGACGCGGAATGAAACTCACAGCGAGTTTAGGAGATCTTTCCCCCGGGCTTTCCGGGCAGGTGTGGAGGGGTGACCCGGCCAGCCAAGGGAGCTCTCCCACGCAAGGCTTCGGAAGTCTCTGCCTGGCCCCCACCCCTCCCCGGGATGTTCTCTGCAGAGTTGAGACAGGCTTTTTGGCCGGATCACCTTGCAGAGCCTTAGGATGAACAAGCGCCCTCTATCAGGTCCACTTGGAATTACTCTGAGGCTGAACTGTGTCTTCAAGTTGATCAGTGAAGTGGGACGGAGGATGGGCAGCTCTTTCGGGAATCAAATTGTCCTTCTTGCTCCTTGGAAACAGTGCTGCAATTGCTCGCCCACGTCTGAGAGTGTCACACAGGGTGACTTGTGACCCTGATGTCAGACAGGCTCAGCTCGGACTGCACACAGGCTTGCACAGCCCAACAACATCACAGCCACTTCTGCGAAGACCTAGAGGCCTAGCTATGGAGACTTAAAAGTCTGCACTTGGGGGCTCATCAGAAATGCACTCGGGGTCTTTATGGGTGAAGAAGTGGCCATAAGCTGTTCTGAGATGAAATGAGGCCCTCAGAGGCAACTCCTGTTGACCCGCACGCAATGCCGTCCACGCTAAGTCTGGACTCCTCGATGGAAGCTGCACGCTCCGCAGCACGGCGCCAGTTGGGCCGTGAAGCTGAGTCTTTTTAATTATTTCAAATAAAGCTGCTCCCAAAATGGCTTTCTGGGATGGCAGTCCTCGCCACCAGCTGGGCATTCCTGGCTTGCGCTGCTCGGTGACAGAGGTGATCTACTGCTGACAAGGACCCCCGCTTTTATGTTTCCTTTAAAAATGCAACGTGTGTGTCTCCAGTTAACTGTAGAAAAACTCGCACCAGTGTCTCCTTTTACTTTGGGAGCCTGAGACCCCTCTAGGGCATCAAACAGCTCGTGGTGACCTGGTTTTCTGGGCAGGTTCCCTTACAGAAAAGAGTCCTCTGTCACCACAGAGGGGGACAGATGCTCCGCTAGTGTCCTCTCGTCTAGTGTAACTGGACGCGGCTGGTGGGGACTGGGCATGCTGAGTCAGGCTTCAGAGGAGATACAGGTTCCATCCTGAAGACGGCTGATAGCCGGTTGGAAAGACAGAGAGCAAAGTCGACTCTGAGCTCTTCCGCTTACATTGCTTCAGTTTTGCTCCTGCTTCTTATATGAAAATGCGTGTTATGCGTGCTCGGCTGTTCAACTGTGTCTGACCCTTTGTGACTCTGTGGACTGTAGCCTGCCAGGCTGCTGGGCCCATGGGATCTCCCAAGCAGGAACACTGGAGTGGGCTGCCATTTCCTCCTCCAGGGGATCTTCCCGACCCAGGGACTGAACCCGCACCTCCTGCATTGGCAGGTAGAGTCTTTACTGCAGTGCCAGCTGGGAAGCGGTAACGCCGGGGGCGGGCGTTGCAAATCAAAAGCCCACTGAAGTCCACTTCACACCCCTTAGGACACCTGCTGTCAAAGAGCAGACAATAGCGTTTCGGCAAGGGCGGGGCGAGGCCCGAACACGTGTACGCCGCCGGCGGGGATGCAGAACGGTGCAGCCGCGATGGGAAACAGGGCAGCGCTTCCTCAGAAAGTTAGAATCAGGGTGAGCGTGTGGTCCAGCAACCCATGTCAACACATGGGCCCCAAAGAACTGAAAGCAGGGTCTCAAACAGCTGTGTGTACGCCCATGCTTTTAACAGCATTGTTCACAGCAGCTAAAAGGTGGTGCAAATCAAGCATCCCTCAACAGATGAATGTATGAACAGAATGCGGTCCATCTACGTGATGGAATATTAGTCAGCCTTGAAGAAGGAGGAAACTCTGAACTATGCTCCCACATGGATGAACCTTGAGGACGTGATACTTAGTGAAATGAACCAGACACAAAAGGACAAAAAAACATACAACTCCACTTAAATGAGACACCTGAGCAGCCAGATTCATAGAGCCAGAATTCAGAAGGCTGGGGGCCGGGGAGCTGTTTAATGGGACAGGGCTCCAGTTCTGCAGGGTGGAAAGAGTCTGCGGATCACTTGAACAACACTGTGAGCGGTTAAAATGGGGTGTTTCATGCTGTGTGCATCTCACCACAGTGAAAAGTTTCACCTGATTTACACATAGCATGACGAGGGGGTGGGGGCTACCACCAGGGTGGGGTGCTGACGCCTCTGGCCCAGGCCTGGCCCCGCTGGGGACTCTGCTGGGTGCTCCTGTCTTCACCCAGACCCTCGCGACCGTCCCCACCTTGCCTGTGCCCTGGGGGCCTGTCAGGCAGGGAGGCGCTCTTCCCTCCTCACTGGAGACACTGCTTTCTTCACACCAAGGTCCCCTTCTCTTCTCTGGGGGCGGCTCTGCACAGCCCCTGCCTGGGCTCTGTGGCTCCTGGGCCCTGTGACCACGGACGAGTCTGGCCCTGCTGCCGCCGGTCCCTGGTCACTCAGTTCTCATCCCCACTCCTCGGTCAACTCTCCCACGTAAAGGCCCCCTGACCACAAGCCGAGAGCGCGCCTGCTCCCGCGGGGCCCTGAGCGACACAACGCAAGAAAGTGTCTCTCCATCCCTCTCCTCCTGCAGATGGCAGGGTCTGGGAGCAAACAGCTCACCTGCTCAGCCAGGTACGGCGGCGATTTCACAAAGGGGCAGCGTCAGAAAGACCATGGTCCAGCCCGAGGACTGAAGGATGAACCGCGCAGGGCAGGGGCCGAGAAGCACCCGGATGCCGCCTTCCAGCCCCACGCAGGCCCCCCTCCCCCAACCCCGACTCCCAACTCCACCCCACGCGACTGCCTGGCTCAGGGCCATCTGTTCATGCAGGGTGTAAACAGCTCCCAAAGTGCAGCCCTAGCCGCAGGAGCTGCTGCCCAGTCTGATTTGACAACAGGGCCTATTAATCTGCTCCGGACCCGGGGGCTCTGCTCAGTCTTCCTGCTGCAACTATAGGATTCCTTATTTATTCTTTTTCCCTCTCCCGCTCGAAGATAAAAGATCTGGCAGGAGGAGAGATTAAACTGAAACCTAATACAAATGAACCCGATCCATCTCATGGGCACTTTGATTTGTATCAAAAAAAAAAAAAAAAAAGTGGTTGTGGGGAGGATTTGCTCATTCACAAGCTTCGGAATTGCTAGCTTGCTGAGAAGTGTTAAAATTTAAGTAGCAACTCTGTTCCTGACAATCAATAACGCAAAATCCCTTTGAAAGATTCTTCCCCAGGTCCTCACAGAAAAGTACCACGAGATGCTTCTCTTAGGGCTGGAATGCAGAAGAACCTTTCAATAGGGGAAACCGCCCCATAAAAGTCTCAATAGCTTTTTTCCTCCCCCTTGGGGATGCCCCTTGCTCCTCTGATCTAGAAGACGAAGGAATTCCAGTCTTCCCCAGCCGGGCTATTAAACAAACCTCTGCTCCACAGACGGGCACCACTGAGCTTTTCTCCTGGCTTCCAGTGCCTGGAAACCAGAAGGCGGTAATCATCCCTCCACTCCGTCTGTTGGTTAAAAAGCTGGTGGTTTTCAATCTTCCCAAGTGTACTGGAAGCTTTTTTTCGATTCAAAAAAAAAAAAAAGAGCATCACCATTTTCTCAATTAAAGGTACTTGAGGAAGGAAACTACTTTCCAAAGAAAATTTCCTTAATTGCCAAAAGAACCGTTATTACTGTTAATACTTAATGCTTGTGCTGCCATCTTCCTTCTGGAGGCTCTTTCACATCTGACCACACGAGACCTCTGGGGGAGGCGGCACTCTCTCCCCGCTTAACAGGCCGAGAAATCAAGGCTCCAGAAGTTTAAGTAACTTCTCCCCAGACATACGGGCTGTCGCCGCCTAGCCTCCGGGGGGGTCCCACGTCACTGAGAGCAGAGCAGCAGGGCCTCCAGGGTCTCCTCGTGTGACGAGGCACAGGGTGCCCAGCAGCACCCAGGAAGTGCACACACACACACGCACGCGTGCACCAAGAAGGCACACAAAACCAGAGGCTGAGTGTCTCTGGGCGATAACGAAGATGCAGGAACCAATTAGATGGCACCGGGAGGAAGCAGGCAGCCAGAGCCTGGAGACGCTGGACAGGAAGGGCCCGGGCTTGTGCGCCAGGGAGAGCAGGGGGCGGGCGCGGGGGGTCAAAACAGGGAAAGTCGATTAAGAGAGGAACGAGGCAAAACCACCAGCACGACAGATGGACCCGGCTTGGATCCTGATTCAAGCAAATCAATTGTGAAAAGGCTTTTTTTTTTAAAAGAATAGGGACGTTTAGATGTGGACTGAGTGTAAGATGATATTAAGGATTCTACTAATGTTGCTTGATGTCCCTGTTTGAGTATTTACTGCGTCACGTATGGACGAAATGACAAAACCTCTGGGACTTCTTTTAAAATACTCTAGCAAAAAGAGTGGGGGTGCTGACGAAACAAATCCTGTAAACTGCTGATGGTTTTTGAAACCGAACACAAGAATACTCTGTACCTTGGCGTGTATATTGTATTTTTCCTAATGAAAAGTTTTTCGAAAGTGACTGTTTTATCGCAGCTTTGCCAGCAGTGAGCATTACGACTGTCCTCAGCTGCACACTTGGTAGGTCAAACAATGAGATCTCACCGATGCTGGTCCTTGTATTTTTTGGTACAAATAAGAATGAACATGCTTTCATTAAAACAACTTCCCCCAGGTTACAGAGAGAGCTAAGTGGAAAATCAAGATGCAAATTTATCATTTTTCTAATTGAAATTCCACTGCTGATTTGGCAGCAGCTGTCTGCACTCTCTCTCTCCTGAAACAAGGATTATTGTAAGAATTATAATAAGAATAGATACCCACCTAAGTGGGGCTTCCCCAGTGGCTCAGTGGTAAAGAACCCGCCTCCCAATGTAGGAGATGCCAGGTCGATTCCAGTGTCAGGAAGATCCCCTGGAGGAGGCAATGGTCAACCTACTCCAGTTTTCTTGCCTGGGAAATCCCATGGATAGAGAAGCCTGGCCGGCAAGTCCACAGGGTCACGAAAGAGTCGGACACAGCTGGATGACTGGAGCATGCGTTCACATGCACCCACTTAAATAGCCACCCAGGAGATAAACTCCATTCAGATGCATCTGAGTCACTGTCAGAGCCTCAACACCTAGAAGAGGGCCTGACTCACCCCAGGGCCCGGATTCGTCCTTTTTCTGGGGAAGCACCTGTCGTGCCAGGCACTGTGGGATGGCTCCATGGTGACCCGCAGCGGGCACCATCGTCTGCACCCACACATGGGAAACGGAGGCACAGATGACAGCCTGATCCTCCCATGTCGTGAAAACTTCCAGATAAGTACACCTTCGTTGTTTCGACGTCTGGCGGTTGCTTGGAATTGCAGCAGGAAAGCCAAGGGCTCGGTCACAGAGAGGATGCAGAAGGGGAGCTGGACCGCCAGCTTCGGGGTCCAGGGAGGCCACACTCAGGGGAGATTCTCCTCTCCCAGCCGGGGCTGGCCGTGCAGATGTGGGACGCAAGCGCTCTGGGTTTCTTAGGCTGGCGGTGCACGCTCAGGACTGGGCCACGGAGGAGGCAACCCGGGCGCACGCTCACTTGCAGCTCCCCCGTCACAGGCTTGTCTGCGGCACCAGCAGCAGCCGCCCTGAGAGCAGGGCCTGGTTGGGGGGGGGCGGTCGGTGAGAGGGCGCCGCGCCCTGTGGTCCCTCCCCAGACCCCTCGCCCCAGCCTAACTGTGCGAGGACCTCCGCCACTCCCCTTCCTCCCCAGATTGCCACCGTCGTCCATGTCAGGGTAAGTCTGAGAACCCGCCGGGCCAGGAGGAGCCCATGGAGACACCCAAGGCCCCCGAATGGGGTGTGGGCCCAGGTGGGGTCCTGGGACAGAAACGGATGCGTGCAAAACGCTGAGGAGACCGAATAAAACCTGGCCTTTAGGTAACAATCATACAGCAACATCGGCTCACTGAATTTGACAACGTCCCACACGAAGGCGAGTTAATGAGAGGGGAACCGAGTGTCGGGTTGGGGAACTCTCTCCCCACAGTTGTTCTGTAAACCTAAATGTTCTGAAATAAAATGTTTAGGAGGTGGGGAGCAGGGAAAGGCCAGCCAGTTAACGGGGCGGTGTGGACCAGGGGCGTGTGGGCCTGCACACGCACCGGGTGTCCTGCATGGAGGACGGCGGGGCTGCGGCATGAGGCCACCAGGCACGCCCGGCACACACTAGCTGGATGCGGAGAGCCAGGTCTGAAGGCCACGGGACTCTCCTGGAGCTCATACTCTGCAGAGTGGGCCCTCCTGTCAGGATGCACGGGAGCCTCTCCTGTTTGGGGGTCTGCTGCCTTTGGGGTGCACTGAGAGCAGGGGGCTGGGCCTCCACCAGCTGCGAGAGCGGTCACCCGATGCCCTCTCCAGGCGCACATTGAGCCCTTGGCCCCCATCTGCACTGGCCCTGCCCAAGATCCCTGGGGGCGGGGGGGGTGGTCCTTTCACTTTTGAATGTTTTTATTTTTTACATGTAATTTTACTTGCCACTGCTGCTGCTGCTAAGTCACTTCAGTTGTGCCAACTCTGTGCGACCCCATAGACGGCAGCCCACCAGGCTGCCCCGTTCCTGGGATTCTCCAGGCAAGAACACTGGAGTGGGTTGCCATTTCCTTCTCCAATGCATGACAGTGAAAAGTCAAAGTGAAGTCGCTCAGTCGTGTCTGACCCTTAGTGACCCCATGGACTGCAGCCTACCAGGCTCCTCTGTCCATAGGATTTCCAGGCAAGAGTACTGGAGTGGGGTGCCTTCTCTGGTAATTTTACTCAGTTATTTTTGGCTGTGCTGGGTCTTTGCTGCTGGGCAGGCTTTCTTCAGTTGAAGCAGGTAGGGGCTGTTCTCCAGGCGCTGTGTGGCTTCCTACTGCGGTGGCCTCTCCTGTTGCAGAGCAGGGGCCTCTGTGGCGCTCCAGCCTCAGGAGAAGCAGAGCACGGGCTCAGCGGCTGCAGAGCACGGGCTCAGCGGCTGCGGTGCACGGGACCACTTAGTTGCTCAGCAGCATATGCGATCTTCCTGGACCAGGGATTGAACCGATGTCCCCTGTGCTGCAAGGTGGATTCTTAACCACTGGATCACCAGGGAAGCCCTGAATGATTTTTTACTTAACAAAATCTCCAAAATTACATATGCTATAAAACCTGGATTGAGTTTGAGAACTGTACATCCATAGGGTAATACTAAAGGGAAGTTTTTTTAAAACATATACACACATATATAAATATACGTGTATGTATTTCTCAAAAAAGTAATATAAACTCATTTCCAAAATTAGAAGGGAAAAAAAAAAGAGCAGCAGAAGAAAATGAAACGAAACAAGCACAGGTTGCTACTACGGTCGTTTTCTCAACCACCCTTGTGATTCTTCAAGTGCTTGCTGTATTTATTTTCAAGTTTTTCAGAGACTCTGACCTATATTTCAGTGCTCAGCTCAACGAGTTATTGAAACTACTTTGGCGGGATGAATAACATTTGCTTCTCTATGCTAAAGGGCCCTCAGATTATTGTCATTGTGTCAACAGAGACAGTTTCAAAGCCCAGACAACACAAAATCTCAAGCTCCTCAGAGTGAAGCCGCTGGGATGGGGGCTGTGGAATTGATCCCCGCTCTGAGCCACTCATCTGCTCTGGGCGGAAGTGAGAACTCAGAGGTGAGCGCCTCCGGGCCGCGGAACCGCCTTTGCTGGCTTCTTCACAGCTCATCCGGATTTTAAAGGAGAAGCACAGATAATAGCTGGTTCCGTGAAGGTTAAATGAGATCCTTCTACAGGATTCTGGATAAAGAATGATTAAAAGAATGAGAGGAATATAATTTGTAGTGGCACTTTAGAATTTCAAGCTTGAGTTGGCAGAAATAATAGTTTTAGTACAGGCCGTACTCTTGAGAGAAGACCATGAGGTCTTCTGTGATTCTATCAAGGCATCAAACATACCTTCAGTGAGTGAACTGAAGCACAATTGTGAAAGGATGCTGTGACTCAGACCTGCTCATGGCACCCATGGGGGATAAGACTAAGATCTCCAAGGTCCCCAAGGAGGGATGGGCCAGACTCCCCCAGGAAGGCTGGGGTGAGAGGCTGAGACTCGTCAGAGATGGTCACTGGGCCAGGAGGAGGAGCAGGAAGGGACAGCATGTTCTGTCTCAGACAGAACCCCAGAGAGCAGGCGGTTACAAGTTTCACAGCCTCTACTTTGGGAAGGCTTTCTCTGCTGTATCTGTTTTAGAGAAACAAAAACTGTGCAGGGTTAGAGTTTTAAGTTTTGTCTTAAAAGTGAAGAACAAAAAGAGCTGAGAACTTGGGAACTAAATGAAATTCCCTGCTAAGGAATATGGCCAGGGTGGCGGCAAGAACAGGCTGTGAGACCGTGAGCCGCTCACATCCCTGGGCCTGGGGCCCCTGAGCTCTGGGGGAGACGCCAGACGTGCCCCGGGTGGGCTCACGAGGGGACGTGGTCCTGGGAAGGGTGTGATCCCTGAGCGGGAGAGGCTATTTGCGTCAGAGAAGGAGACGCTGGCTAGAGCTGCTAGACACGGGGCCTAGACAGGCCCAGAAGTGGAGGGGAGCTCAGCCTGGGGTAGGAGACAAGCCCCCAAGCCCCTGCCTCAGCCAGGCTCTGTGTTGACGACATGGTGACATGGCAGGGAGGGTCTGGATGGATTTTAAAATGGGGGCAAGTGCTGTCAGTGTGAGGTTCAATACGCAAAACCCACAGAAAGTGGGCTCAGATGAAGCCACCTCCTCACTCTCACAGGCTATGAGAAGGCATCTGTGTGACATGTGTTTCAAAGATGGTTGCAAATAATCTGAAGCATAAGAACAAAGTCTCTCTGCCACTTTGGCAAGAAGACAACACGCAGCCAGGCATCAGCTTTGAAGTTCATGACACCAAGGTGGGAGGAGGAGGCTACGCATGCTGTCGGGGTGGCAGCTGCCAGCTGACAGACAGACAGACACCTGTGTGGGAGGAGAGTGAGCTGAGCTGTGAGCAGTCTCACCGGGAAGGCAGGCTTTCCCCACCTCCTCGGGGACACGACTGTGCGGCTGGACTGACCTGAACCACGCCATAAGCCCGGCCTCTGCACTCTAAGCAATGAGTGCTTCTACAGAGAAAGAGTCCAGGGCTGGCGACCGGGTCAGAAGTGCTCCTGGGACTAGTGTCCAGGCTGTTGGAAGCACAGATACATTTGGGGGCCACATTTGGGGCCCTTAAGGTGTCTTTGCCACCCCAGGGACTGGAGCCTACCAGGCTTCCCCACCCTTGGGATTTCCCAGGCAAGTATACTGGAGTGGGTAGCCGTTCCCTTCTCCCAGGGATCTTCCTGACCCAGGGACTGAACCCCCATCTCCTGCACTGGCTAGCCGATTCTTTACCACTGAGCAAGGAGTGAGGCCCAAAGATTTTAGCTGCCATTGATTAATGAGGGAACCACTAAGACGTTCCAATGCATCAGAAGAGCATTCAAACAACATACATGCGACCGTCAGGAAGGCTAAAACGAACCTACAAACAGAGGCAAAACTGGCCAGCAGCTTCAGAGCAACAACCAGCTGCTACGGTCATGACTGATCACAAGGACACACGATTTATTTGCATCGTTGCGAGCGTTCTAGAGAAAGCTCCAGAGCTGTGAGATTACTCTAGAGTTATAGAAATAGCTCAAAAACAATGAAAAAGCATCAGGTGACCCTGAAGGCGGCTCGAAGGGCCACGGTGACCTGCCCCTCGGTCCACTTCAGAGTCCATCACAGGTTTTTCTGGCACTCTCCCCCTTGGGACTGTACCAACGTTAAAGACTAGTCTTGATCAATCTCGACCAGCACTTTAGAGCAGGCCACGCCCTTCTGCTGTGGGACGGAGTCCTCAGCCTGTCTGCAGGGTCCCTGCTGTGAAGATATCAAGAGCCCTGCCCTCTCTCTTTTCCTTTGTTCGCATCACACAGCCTGTGGGACCTTAGGTCTCTGACCAGGGATTGAACCTGTGCCCCATGCAGTCAAAGAGGGCTGTCTTAACCACTGGACCGCCATGGAGGGCCCGCCAGGCCCCCCTGGCCCGGCCGGGCCTTCCCCCCTCAGCCCAGCAGGCTCGTCCCCTGGGCTGGGCCTTGGGATGTGGCAGTTCTCTCCAAGCCCTGGCCTCTGGCAGAGACGCCTGGGGCCAGAGGACGGCCAGCTCCCGGGGAGGAGCTCGGGACGCCTGCGGGGCCAGGCTCTGCACAAACGGGCTTTGGCTCAGGCCGGTGCCTAGACACGCTGTGGCGGCAGCTTCAGAGTTCTGCTCCGTGAGCGTGCTGACAAGGCCGTCCTGTGACGCTGGCGCGTCGAGAGGGCAGGTGTTACCCAGCGCCTGCCTCCACCACCAAGCCAGGCCAGAGTGGTCCCTGCAGGACCCACTTCCAGGAGGACAGAGGCTGACTCTGCCTGCCAGGCGGTGCTGGTGGTGGCCCGTACCCTGAGAAGTGGGACGTGGGGACTGTTGGATGGGGTTATTTAGAACTGTCCGCTGGCACAGCCCTCAGCGCCAGCCAAATACCATCTCCGTTTTAGCGCGTTAGCTGCTAAGCGGGTCTTTCTGACCGTGATTAGCCAGCGTGTTCAGGGGCTTCTTAAGGGTGCTGTTCCCTAATAAATATAAACCCCAGATGACAATGCTGGTATTGCTATCTGCTCGGCAGGGAGATGTGTGACTCTCCCACTGACAAGTGGGCTGACTTGGCCAAAGCCGCAGATGAAGTCGGGGCCAGTCGGAGAGAACGGTCCTCTCCACTTCAGAGTCTTTGTGGTAACCATGCTCGATGCAGTCGTGGTGACGGTGCGGACTACCCCAGACTCTTCTCTAGAGGCTCTTGGGGAAAGCGTCTGGGCAGTGGCCAGCTCAGGTGGGCCCAGCAGGGGAGCCGGGGGCAGAGAACGCCCTCGGTCACCTTCTCGGCGTCTTGGCCCCTCCCGCACGCTGTCCTCATTTCAGAAGCTGTTTCCACAGGCCTGGAGGTGACACGCTGCCCCTTGCCCTTGCCACCCTGGCCTCCCGCCACGCCCGCCCGCCAGGGGCGTCGTCCGACCGTCTCCCGTCTGGGTCCTCCCCCCACTGTCTCCCCACGGCACTTGGAATGAAGGCACCTCAACGGGAGAGCCCGGCTGTCAGGGGTTGAGGCTGCCGGTGTCAGCGTGCAGCCAGCACCCAGCAGAGGGCCTGGTGCACAGCAGACGCCCAAGCAGGACCAAGTACTGAGCAGATGGACCGATGCAGTGAGTGACTGTATGTAAAACCCGCTTCCTACTTAGGCAAGACGCCTGACAAAGAGCCAGCCAGCCACGCACACTGTCGGGGGCAGCTGGGGCGCGTGTGGAGCCGTGCCCTATCTTAGGTGACCCGGGCACCCCAGGGCACCTCCCTCACGGCCCAGGGTCGGTGACAGGACCCGAGTAAATCCTCTGGGAATCCACCAGGGAACCGGACCCCGTTCATCCGTGAGTGCCTATTAAGGGCACAGAGATGACGGAAACAGAGTCCCGATTTCAAGGAGACGACACCTGCGGGGTCCTCTCCACCCCGCGCAGGCGGGGCGCCCCTGCGGGCATGGCCCCGGGCCCTCGGCACAGACCCCGGCGCCCACCCAGGGAGGCCCCAGGGCCTCTCCTGCTGCTGCCCGCCTCGGCGCCCACACTGCCCTTTTGTTTTCCTGAAGCCCAAGCCGCGGTTTCCATTTGAAACTCCGTAAAGCATTTGGAGCGTTTCGCTGGCTGGTGTGGGTCTGAGCCAGAAGGAAAGGTTAAAGACATTAAGAGCCAGGAAAAAACCTGATCATTGCCCACGGTGACACCACCGCGTCGCTACTTACTATTCTCGGACAGCTCCACGATGTAGTAAAGAACAGGGCTGTTCCCGTCGAAGGGTCGGACCCAGGAGAGCACCACGGCATGGCTGTGTGCAGGGTTCAGGCTGGCCACGAGGTTCTGGGGTGAATGAGGCAGCTCACTTGGATACAAAGGAAGAAAGAAAGAAAAAAAAAAGAACCACATATCAGAATTGTGTGATAACCTTCTGGCTCTCACACTGCCAGGTCCTGGGGTGTGATGTTTGGAAAATGGAAAACAACAAGCAGGCCCCGAATGCAAACACTAATGACTCGCTGCCCTCCCTCCTCAAAAAAAACAAAAACCATCACCATTCACAATGTGTTTTATTTTCCAAACGTAATTTGATTTAATCCCTCTGGTAGGGATTAAACAGCTAATGACTCTCACTTAAATCGAGTGGGGAGTGCCCATTTCATACAGTAGATGGTTTGATTGAGAAAACTTGGTCACCAATTTGCTTCTGCAGTGAGACGCTGTTAATGGGAACACAGCAAGCCACGTGAGAGGAAGAGGCCCGAGAAACAGGGTCAACTGTGGAAGCTCCCCACACCAGCTGTTTGGAGTCACCAGCCACGATGCCCGTATGTCTCCTTGGACAGCGTGGCCGTCTCATGACTGGGCTTGGGCAGTTATACTGTTGCCCTGGTTCTGTTGGGCAATGGAGATTCGGGAGAGGCATTGAAAGGCAACTGCGGTGAAAACGCTAACTGAAAACCCATGGAAACAGTAAGCAACCCATCAGCAAGGATACAAAGCGGAAACAAAGCAGACAAACTCTGGAAAGAAGCTACAAGCAGAACGCGTCTTCATTGGGATTTACTGATGATGAAGCTTCAAAACCCAGCTGCGTGGTTTCTGCCACCAATGGTGCTGAGACCTTGCACCCCCGAGCTGCCAGGCCCGTGTTTAACCTTTGCCCCTTGGGCCCCAGGGCAGGGCCCTGCGTTTTGGACCTTAGAACTGGCTTTTCCTCCTGCTGGAGAGGGGAGGGGGCTGGAAAGGGGACGCTGGGTGTGACCTGTTTCACCCACCAGCTAGCTCTGGTCTCTCTTACACATCAATTACTGCTGACCCACACAGGCCAGCACAGAAAGCCATAATTATACTTGATATTTTTAATTTAAAAAGTGTACTCATTACCCTTGGAAATTTATTAAGCTGTTATGTGCCTGCAGCTACCTAAGAAACACAGCTCTCTCTAACCCACCAATGCGGTTTATAAACAAACTAATATTTCTCACGTAGACCGCGACTTTAAATCAGTACCATGAAGGATGAACTCGGGCCTGAAATGTCGTCCTGTTTTCTCTTTAATTGTGAACTGAGTTTTAAATCAGGAAAGGGGCCCCTCTGCTCTGTCCACAACACCAGCACTCCTGGAGTCGTGAGGATCAGACTGCCTGGAGCCCTGCGCTCTGCCAGGGGTCACGCCGCTCCCCTGCCCTCAGCAGCACCCCTTCCCGGCTCAGCCATCTCTGCCCCCCAGGTACTCTCCTGCGAGCACAGCGCTGCCCAGGGGGACCAAGCCCATAACTCACCACTCGCCCAGCCTCCAGAGTTCAGTCTCCCCTCTGTGGGGACCCTCTGCGCCCCCTCGCCCCTGACTCGACGAGCAGAACTCATCACGCCTACCTCGACTCCCTCTGTAATTGATAGACTTTCCAGCTGGACAAATGTCATGATGTCCACAGAGCAGGGCCAGGCCGCGTGCTGGATGACGGGCCCTCGTCCTCCGCCAGGCAGCCTCGTCCACCCCGAGTCACCGACGCCTGGAGCTGAGCGGCACACGGGGGACGTGGGGAGGGTGGGTGCGCTGATCCCGCGGGGGCGGAGGGAAGAACAAAGCCCTCTCCAGCCTGCCCTCCCAGGTGTGGACACAGCCAGAAGACGGCCCTGGCCCTGGCTGCCCAGAGTGCCCAGCTGGGGAGCCACAACGGGGACAGCAGCTGAGAGGCAGTGCCCTGCGGGGGAGGCGGGGGCTGAGGACGAGCGCATCGGGGGTGAAGACGGAGGACCAGGCGGGCAGTGGCCGCTGGGGGCACAGGCAGGACTAGGGGCACCATGAGGTTGCAGCGGGGGAACGCAGGGCTTGCAGTGCATCGTGGAGGGAGGCGAGTGAGAGAGGCCCGGGTCCAGAACTTCTGGCTGTTGGTGTGACGCTAGCTTTCCGGGGCTGGAACTGGGACCCCGAGGGCAGTTCCTTAGAAAGGGTCCTGGCGACAAACTGTCGGAGGATGCTCTGTGTAACCGTCAGGAGGGAGAAGAGACGTGCGGCAAGCCTGGTCAGTGGTCAGAGGAGGCAGGCAGCCGGGGCTGACGTGGGTGGGGTCGGGGAAGACACGGCAGCCGGAGGAGGAGCGCACAGCGGCCCTGGGGCCAGCCTCGCAGAGTGGTCCTCCTGTCCCCAAGGAGGGACGGACAGGACAGGGGGCGGCGGGAAGGGACCGGCTCCTTCTGCATAAGAGGAGAGTTGGCCGTGGCCCAGAGCGTCTCTGCACACCCTATCCCGGGGGGTTGCGAGGGGTCCGAGCCTAACGTTCCCACAGCCGGGAAGACCCCGGGTCTGCGCTCAGAGCCAGATCGTGCCTCTCAGCCTAACCAGAGTGCACTTAGCGGCAACCCATCTGGTGGGTGAGCGGGTGGCTCTTCCAGGGCTGGAGGCTGGCAAGGCGGAGGGCTGCTCACCACGCCGCATCTGCTGGTCACTCCAGGCAGCCTCCCATCCAGGTGTCCACTCAGGAAGCCCTGGAGCCAGCTCGGACAAGGCCCTGGTCCGTTCATCCCACCTGGGGCGCGGGTCTGGGGTCCTGCCTCCTGGCCCCTGAACGGCCACCGAGGGGAAGCGCACAGGGCCTGCGGGCGGGGGGCACATCGAACGGCAGCGACCGAGCCTGTGGTGGACGGGTGAGCGGAGAATTCTAGAGAGACTGCGGAGACTTAGGAACTTAAAAGGCAAAGTAGCCTTGAGACATTTAGCACCGGTACCGAGATTTAGAGCCAGCAGTGCCCAAGGACGTCGCTGTCTGGGACGCGGCTGGAGAGAACGAGCCCTCGTCCATCGCCACCCAAGTCCACGGTCACCCCCGGAGGACGGCCGATGCAAAGTGCCGTTTTTACATACATCACAGGACTCTGAGTCGGAAGGAAATTCAGATTTCTTTTTTTCTTCTGGTTGCAGCCTCTCCCCATTCGGAATTCCTCTCTGGCATATCTCTGGTTTCAGTATTACCGGTCTCACAATGCAGAGAACTCTTTAATATACATTGGAAATGTACACTATTTCTTTAAATGATACGTTTCGGTTATCTGCAAAATTAAGCCTGGTGAAATATTCATCTAACCCATCCATGGCCGACAAATGAGGCTTTCCGATACTCTGAATCCGTTTCGGAGGATCTTATCTGAGAGCAGGAGAGGGTGTCTCAGCACGTCTCTGCCAGCGTGAAGGGAGGTACACGACCAGCAGGGGGACTCGCCGACCCTGGTGTGCAGACGGGGTGACGAACGAAACGCATCCGAGGACGCGGGGGCGAAGCCCGTGCTGAGTCACCAGGCGGTGTGAAGAGAACTTGCCATCGGGGGAACTAGGCCGCGTAATGGCAGAAATTACCAACCACCCAGCCAGGCCTGTGCAGGCAGGCGAGGCGGCGAGGTGTGTTTGGGAAAAACCAGCTGGGGAAGAGACCCGAGAGGAAGCGGATGGTGAAGAGGCGCCCGCGGGGGGCTGCCCGGGAGGGAGAGGGCCCAATGAGCATTCTTCTATAGAAAAGCCCTGCCCCTTGAGCAGACAAACGACGGCCTCGGTCAAACCCATCTTCTCTGAGTTCACTCTGCGGATGAAGGCAGTGGGGGCTCGATAGCTCTTGAGAAATGGCACTAAATTGTTTGCTCTGTATTACGGCCTTGTCAGAAGTGGTTCTAGTGAAGGAAACCTCTCCCGCTGCCTCGGGGCCGTGTCTCCAGTCGCTCCGTAAATGAGGCTTTCCTCTGTACTCTGGCTCAGAGGAATTAGTCTCTGGTCTCAGAAGGAAAGACGCAGTGCTAGTTGGGTTTTTAAATGATTAACAGTCAACCCACAGAGCCTTGGCGTCTGGTCCCTCTGGGATGCTCAATACAGCAAGAAGCTTCGGGGGTCTGCAGCCACCCCAGACCCAGTTTCGTCCTGTAAGGCCCCAGCAAACTGGTAGGACAGATGGAACTACCATGACCGGTAGCCAGCGTAACCAAGACTGCGTGTTGTTAACTGGTCAGATGCGCCGTGAGACCCTCTGGAAATGCAGAGACCTCTCCTCTCCGGGCGGAGAAGGCAATGGCCCCCCACTCCAGTCCTCTGGCCTGGAAAATCCCATGGATGGAGGAGCCTGGAAGGCTGCAGTCCATGGGGTCGCTGAGGGTCGGACACAACTGAGCGACTTCACTTTCACTGTTCACTTTCATGCATTGGAGAAGGAAATGGCAACCCACTCCAGTGTTCTTGCCTGGAGAATCCCAGGGAAGGGGGAGCCTGGTGGGCTGCCGTCTATGGGGTCGCACAGAGTCGGACACGACTGAAGCGACTTAGCAGCAGCAGCAGCTCCTCTCTGGGAGGGGGTGAGGCAGACCCCTCTGAAATTAATCCTCCTTGGTGGCACCAAATACACAAACCTGTCTCCATCTGCTAAGTGGAGCAGGGCTTCCTCAGACACTGATGGGCCACCTGTTCCAGGCACCAAGGCCTCCATGGCAGACAGACATACCTGGTGCGTCCAAGGGTCACAGACCTCAGGCAGAAATAAAGTAGGGTGAAAGAGAGACACCTCTTGGGCCCAGTGTGTGTGTGGGGTGCTGTTGATGAAAACAGGAGTATTTTTTTTATGAGATGGTGAGGAATAGTAAGAGCTGGGACTGACTGTCCCCCCTGAGTGGGGCTCCTGGCCAGTCCATTCAAATTTCACCACCATCCTTCAAGGTAAACAACAATGCGCCCTGTTCACAGGTGAGAAAACCGAGGCTGCAGCATGGGAGCTGGGGAGGGGCCCCCAGGCCAGTGTCACTCGGGGGTGGCCAGTGGCCCTGGTGCGATCGTGGCTTCTCCCCCCACCAGGGTCCCCTAGCCCCCCTGCCCCCCTGGCTGACACAGAGCAGACGCCCCAGGGCGCCAACTATGAAGCAAGCCCACAGGAGAGCTGCCAGCGGCTGGCCTGCTCCTGAGAAGCCCCCTTGTAACGCTCCTAATTTCTATATTTAACCAAGTGGCTTTTAACTCGAGTGGGGAGGCTGGGAAGCACGCTTTCAGGCTCTTCTGAAGGACACTATTTAGCTGTGAGCAGCTCTCAGTCACCCCCGCAACAGGAGACTGTGGTTGCTGTCATCCGTGCGAATCCGGGAGACGTTAACGCGCTGGATTTGCAAGTTCTCTGAGAAGCTCGAACGCCCCGCAATCCTGAGTTACGGCTATTATCATCACTGTTGTCATTGCCGACGTCCTAGAGTTAGGACCTTATTGCATCTAAAGATACACGCGCTCTAACCTACAACCTTCCCCATTCATTCCGATTTGGAAGAACTGAGAGCTTATTACTCCGACAATGCACAAGGACCGCTGTCTCTCAAATCAGCTCTGCCACCAGTCGCTCCTAAATTGGTTTGAATCACGAATCTGCAGTATTTCTGTATTTGGAGATGAGGTGTTTTCCCATTACAGAAAGCCCATTATTTTATAGATAGAGCAACATTTGCTGAAAAAAATGCATTTTACTTAAAGGAAATCAAATAAGCAAATGGTAGGGAAGATACGTAAATCAGCAGAACAAAAAACTGCGGAAGAGAGAGAACGCGCTGCGCTGGAAGCTGCAGTCTGGCTTCTGCTGACAGCATCTTTATGAAACGCTAACGCTTACTTATTTGGCACCAATGACGGGTGATCTGAGAGTTCTCAAAGGTAGTTTACCTGTGAATAGCACGGTG
Source organism: Budorcas taxicolor (assembly GCF_023091745.1). Lineage (NCBI taxonomy): Eukaryota > Metazoa > Chordata > Mammalia > Artiodactyla > Bovidae > Budorcas > Budorcas taxicolor. Next base: position 3,343,900 of record NC_068911.1, on the reverse strand, counting down.
CGTCACGTGGATTTACGGGTCGTGGACGCCAGAATCATCAACAATTTTTAGGAAGGCCTTTCTGTGAGCTGTGGATGGGGGAAGGAAGACAGGGGACCAGGGCTGAGCAGGGCGGGCACCCTCAAGTGGTGGGGGGCCTGGGCGTGTACACACCTGAAGGAAGGCCAGAGCCCTGAGCAGACTGGCTGGGAGGACTATTGGACACATTCATTCAACCTACCAATGTGCGTTTACTGAGCGCTCCAGGTATGCCAAACATGGCCAGGCCTCAAAAACGCAGAGCTGTGTCATCCTCCACTCCAGGGGAGAGAGAAGGGGGAGACAGAGGGTGAGGTGGTTAACCAGCATCACTGACCCAATGGACGTGGATCTGAGCAAACTCTGGGAGGGAGTGGACAGAGGAGCCTGGCGTGCTGCAGGCCATGGGGTCACAAAGAGTCAGACACGACTTATCGACTGAATAACAACAAATATACGCTGCAAAGATGACCTGGTCAGCAGGCCCTTCAGCTTCCTGCCTGTGAGGAGAGGGGCTGTGGGAGGCGAGTGTGGCCCCCACAGCTCCCCACCCCGGAAGGCCAGGCAGGTGGGATGGGCGGCTGCTTGCCACATCCGTGAGTTCTGGTGGGAGGTGTGTGCCTCCCCTCAGAGAGTAGGGGGCTCTCAGGGGCACTGGGCCGGCCTGCAATCCCTTACTGGCTGGAGGTTCTGACGGGCATCACGTGGAAAGGCGGGGTAAACAGTCCATCAGGACGCAGGGTCAGAGGGAATCATCGAGGAGGAAAAGCGATCGTGAACTGGCCAAGCTGAGGGCAGACATGATCCGACTTTAAGGTTACTGACCCCCACCCTGTAAGTGTGCGTGTCTGAGGCCCAAGGCGATTACCAAACCCCCAGCCCTGCAAGTGTGCCTGCCTGCGGCCCAGGGCGGCGGCCTCTGATCCCTGTTGTGCGACCCACCGCCGTGTGACCACGCATGGAGGAGCAGTGACCCAGCGCCAGGCGGGCGCGGTACTCACATCACCTCCAGGCGTGCCGTCCTGGAGTCGTTCCCGCCCTCGGAGATCACCCCGCATGTGTAGTCCCCGATGTCGCCCGACCACGTCTGGCTGATGAGGAGGGACCCGTCTTTCTCCACCACGACCCTGGAGCTGCTGGACGGGGCGATGACCACGTTGTCCTTCTTCCACACGTAGCTGTGGGCCAAGCAGAGAGGCCTGAGTGAGGACCCCGGCCGCTGACCTTACCCCTCTGTTAAAAAGCAAGCCATTGATGACTTTGTGAACATGCGTGTGGGCTATGCTGCTTCAGTTGTGTCCAAGTCCTTGCGACCCCGCGGACTGCAGCCCACCAGGCTCCTCTGTCCATGGGATTCTTCAGGCAAGAATACTGGAGTGGGTGGCGATGCCCTCCTCCAGGGGAATCTTCCCGACCCAGGGATCAAACTTGCGTCTCTTAGGTCTCCTGCATCGGCAGGCGGGTTCTTTACCACCAGAGCCCCCTGGGCAGCATGACTTTGTGAATATATTGTAGTAAATAGTAAGAACCACTGAAATGTGCTCTCTAAAGGGTGGTACCTAACGTGGGAATTATACCTTAAAAAAAGGAAAGCAACCTAAGGTCTTGGTCACAACACAGAGGCAGATGCTGAAGTTAAAAGCCGGACACTGAAGACAGGGCGGACGTTGCTCAGTCCTGGGGATCGGGTCGGGCAGTCTGAGGGGTCGTGGTCACACCTGTCACCACTACATCTGCCCCCCCCACCCCCGCCCCTGCTGAGGAACATCCTGGAGGCCAGAGTGTGGCTGGATAGGGGCAGGGCTGCGTAAAAGTCCCCAGGGCGGAATTCCCCAATTCCTGAAGAAAACGCATCAGACCCGGTCAACACGCTTTCTTAAAACCCAGTCATTCCGTCCTTGAAACTGCACGCCCTTCTCTTTTCATTTCTTAGGACTTTAGCACGCTTTTCTTTTCACATGCAGACGCCACTAGGAGCCCGCCAGCCTGGGGCTGTGGGTGGGCCGGGCCCCTCCCTGGTCACTGGGACCACAGTGCTGGCTCTCTGCTCCCAAACCCTGGGCCGGATTTCCAAACCGCGCCCAGCTCTTTAAAGGCTTGATGTGCGCAGAGCTCAGGTGCCGACGCACAGCTCGTCTGGCATCACCCGCAGACAGAGCGGGACTGCCCCTGTGGGAAGGAGGGGAATCGCTGCTCACTCTGGGAGCTCAGGGCCAGCGGCCCTCCCGGTGTCCAGGCGGGGGTGCCCAGAGTGAGCAACTTAATCACTTCTCAGGAAGTGAGCTCCGACTCTGTTTAACCACACATAAGAAGTTACGAGGAAACCACACAGATCAGAGGGTTTTTTCTCGAGGCCTTAGGGCAGCAGAAAATATGTTTGTCCTTTGTTGGGTGACACTCCCAAGTCCTTTAGAAATGAATGAATTCTCTGGGATCCAAGAATTCTCTAGGTAATCTTCTAGCTCATTGGCTTTCATGTGTTTGCTTTGCACTCAACATTCTTGGAAGGAAGGCAAACCTGATTTCTGAGCTCTGGGGAACTCCAGAGAGGCAGACAGAAATACAGTTCTCAGTCTGTCCAGGAGCTGCCCAAGAAGAGAGGAAACAGCCGGGGCTCCACATCCGGGTAGTGACGCGTCTGTGTGCCCACCGCCCTCTCCCTCTGCTCAGAGTGGAATGTGAGGACGCAGGAGGACGCCTCGGTTTGTCGGGGCTAACTGCACGCCTTTGGGGCTGAGGCCAGAGTGGAAACGCAAGGATGACCATGTCCTCTTTCTAGATGCATGCTCAAGGCTGGTTCTGAAAATTAAAAACCCTTCTGAAAGTGGCGGCTCTTTGGGAAGAAGCTCGTGGTCGACAGCCACCTGTGTCTGCTGCCCCGTGTCTACCTGGACAGTCAGGTTCTTCATCACGACCTTCCAGGCTGAGTCAGACAAAGGCGGGGCGGGGTCACCGTCCCCTGAGCGGGTCTTCACATCCTCCGGTTCCCCTCGTTCCATGTGTTTTCCTCTAAGCGAGTTGATCACTGCGGGGCCTTCCCCCACGTGGCACTCACTCTCTGGCTGATACACAGGAGCTGTCTTTGCGGTAGAGCAGACCCCTCGGGTCCAGCCAGGCCCCAGCACAAACACTGCTGAAATCCCATTCGATCTCTCTGGATTTTTCTCTCATTAAGTATCAACCTCTGACAAGCATGTTTTACAGATAGTGTATTAACCTTGGCAGAAAAATCATGAAACGCTGTATTGAAGTCATGAAGTGCAACACAGCTCACTGTAAATAATACATAAGGCTGGAGTGGAAGATGGGGTCTGTGTGATTAATGAAGGGGCCCGGGACTGTAAGAGGCTGTAATCAGGGACCTGTGGCTGAAATCAAAGCTCCCGAGATTCTCCCCTCTTGTCTCTACCTCAGGGCCCCAGCTCACGGAATGTTAATGCTGTAACTGACGGAACTGACCGGAGAGAGATGCGGGGGTCGTGGGTGGCTCCGCAGTGCAGCGTGGCCGTGGTCCCCTTGATCACCACGCGGTCCTCCGGAGGGGTCACGATGTACGTTCGATCTGCAAAGACACAGGCTGCAGCTCAGACGGGACCCCGAGGCTGAGAGCTTCCTGCTTCGGGGGGCGGGGGGATTGAGCCGGTCATCTGACAGCCCAACCTCGCTTCCTCTCTCCGCAAAACGAGTGTAAACGGAAGTGATCAGAGACGCTCGGGGAATTGAGAGCAAGCCCGTCTGCATCTCGGGGAGGCAGGCAGGCAGGCCTCCCACCCACCCAACCCCCCGACCCTGGTCATGCCCCGACCTCAGAACACTCCAGAAGGAAATGGGAAGCAAGATCACAGGCAGGTGTCTACCAGGCTCTACGCTCTGAGGAAGAATCTGGATTCTTACCTAAGAGGATCAACATTCTGGTAAGGTCCACACTGCACCTCATGGCTTTGCAAAGCGCTTTCATTTATGGGTTTACTGAATCCTTACAACAGTCTCGCGAGGGCTGTGGTTCTCCCAGTGACCAGGAGGGGAAACCGGTGCTTGGCCCTGCAGGGTCTCTTGCCCGATAGTCCGGGGCGCAGGGGACCTGGTGCTCTGTGCGGGCCTGAACATCCGCCGGCACTCCACAGCCCCGCCCTGTGTGTCCCCACGCCGCACACCCTGGAGGCGGGTGCTGCTCTGAGGCTGGAAGGAGCCCGGAGCCTAGGTCAGGAGGCTGGGTCCCTGCTGACTGCTCACCCGTGGAGCATCCAGAGAAACACCTCTGCTCGGAGCTCGGTTTTCCTGCCTATGAAAGGGGTGCTGCTGTTTGCTCCCACTGGGACAGACAGAGCCGGAGTACCTGAGAAAACCCCAGGCCACGCAGGGCTGTGCCAGCCATTCTTGTGTTACTACAATTTTGCATCTTAGCAGACCCACAATATGCTCTGGTGAATGACCTACAGAGATGCAGATATCAGTTTTCCACAAGCGTTTACATTTACGGTTAATTTCCAGGGATGCTGGATGAATCAGACATGGTTGACACATTAGGTTATCCCATGGAACAAAATCTCTTTTCTAGTAAATATTTAACAATAAGGGGGGGGGGGCGGGCACTGTACTCATGGTTTTAAAAAAAAACTAGTGATATCTTTAGAAAACCTAATAAATTAGGAAGGGTCATTTATCAGAGTGGATACCAACTATATCATAGAAATGTAAACCAGATATGAAATAAGGCACAAGTGCTTTTTTTTTTTTTAGTTTTTCTTCAAGGAAGTTATTTTAACAAATTATTCACTCATGCAGTTAAAAGTTTCTCTCCTCATATAGATGGCTTTAGCAAAATCTATTCATGAGCACTGTTTCTGGCTGTTTTGGACAATAATGTTGTAGTGATATGGATACAGAAGAAGCAGAGAGGGAAAAGTTAATCAGCCGGGGAAGCTGAATACTTGGTAATCCAAACCCTAGGTTCTGGAAAACAATTTATTCTGCATTTCAGAAACCCATGTTATAGTTCACTCCTACACATAGGAAACATCCATACTTAATATATGGGGAGGGTTTTATTTGGTTATAATTACAGTGTGGGAAAAATACTTCCCCTTGGATTTTAAGTCTTGATCTACTCTTCTCATGTGATTTGTATAAAATTAGCCAACTTCTCAGTTTTGTTCTTTGAACTAGTTTGGCATAATACCCCTACTCTACTGACTTTAAAAAGTTAACCTTTTCTCTCTCCTGAAATGTCCCCATTAAATCTTTGAATATGTTTTCTAATTAGTCTTTTAGAAGCTGAAAAAAACTAATTGCTCAACAGATTTCTCTAAATTAGTTGTAAAAATGATGATTCTCCTTTGATTAGATTAGGGAGTCCAAGGGCATATTGACATCCCCAAGCACAGACAATGTGCTGATTAAACCATTATTAACAGGTCGTTCCACGTGGGCCGTGGTCCTTACTCCACACGGTGAGCGTGGCGGACGCGTTCAGGGAGCCCTCTGAGTTGGCTGTGTGGCAGGTGTAGTTGCCCGCATCCTGGATGAAGACAGGGGTGATCTGCAGACCCCCAGATTCCAGGAGCATGAACCGGGGGATCCGCACAGAGCCGCTGGCCAGAATATGGCTTCCTGCGGACGACAGAGGAAACAGGAACGTGAGAACCGTAACGTTCAAGGAGACGCAATGCTGCGGCTGCAGCCGGGAAGATAAACGAGGAAATAATCGGAACAGTGGAAACTATACGCACGGAAGTAACCAAAGCAGTTTGCTTTAGCAGTCATTAGGATAACGGAAGCCAAGAACACCCTAACTTCCAACGCTGAGACTCGGTTAAGAAAACCATGAGCCACGAATGGACACGTACACCCTGCTGTCTTTCTACCGTCTAGCACATGGAACCCTGCTCAGCCTCACGTGGCAGCCTGGATGGGAGGGGAGTTTGGGGGGAGAGTGGATACAAGTATACATTTGGCCAAAGCCCTCAGAGTTCACCTGAAGCTATCACAACACTGTGAATTGGGTAAATTTCAACACAAAGTAAAAAGTTTAAAAAAATTGCAATCCATAAACGTAATGGCTTCCTCTGAGTGGCGGATTTTGAGTTTTCTGTACATAAATTTTCTATCTAAGGCTATTATTACATTCTGAATCAGGAAAGACAAGAAGAAAATATCTAAAATGAAAGAATCCCCTCCTCTTTCCGATTAATCGTAGCTTCCCAGACCGTTGTGTCTGTAAGCTGAGGCCCCTTCGAGAGTTGGGAAGCCACCAAGGGCTTGTCTGGGTGAGAAAAAAGTGCAAGTTTTGAGGTTTCACCCGGATACAGTCCACCAAGCATGATCTATGGGGAGGAGCCCAACTCAGCTGGGGCTTGTCAAGGATGGACCGCGTGTGCCATTCATTCAGTGGCAGGGGTGCCTAAGGTGTTGATGGGGCTGGGCGGGGGCGGGGTGGTGCTGCAGTGAGCTTGAGACGTGACTCCACACTTCACAGGAACGGAAACAGAGTCAGACTGAGTGTCGCACACGTCCAGCTGCCGAGGACGCAGGTAGTCCTGTGCTGGACGCAGCTTGCTTAAAGTAACAAAGTACATACTCCTAGCTGTGACCACCCTCCTTCACAAAGGGGCTGAAACCGGACGCCCTAATTTAAGGGGCCGCCTGGCCCAAGGCACTGACGGAGGCCCCTGAGGAGGAAAGAGCTGCCCGCGCGTGGTAGGGCAATGGGCCTCCTCTTCGGACGGTGAGCTCCGATGGGGTCTCGCCCATCTGGCTCCCCAGGATCTTCCTCCTCACAGAATGGACGGTGAATGGGAGTAACAGAGGTAGCCCTGCCCCGCCGGGTTCGCCTCCTGAGGCAGGTGCGAGCCGCCTACCTCTGCTCCACACGATGGCCGGCCTGGGGGCCCCGGACACCTCACACCTGAGCACGGCTGTCATCCCGTCGGTCACCGTGGTGTCCACCGGGAGCTGGGTGAAGGCTGGGGCCACATCTAGGCAGAGGGTGCGGACAGTGAGACGGGAACGCTCAGGCCCGCCTGGAGGAGGCATCTGCCCGGGTGTTTACAGAACTAGCCACAGACAGCGCTGCAGCGGTGACAGATGGGAGCCCTTCGGGACCGCCTCTAGCCCTGCACCTGCACGAGCGGGCAGAGCAGGAGGGCTGCGTGCATGCGCAGCCGCTTCAGTCGCATCCGACCCTTTTGCGACCCCGTGGACTGTAGCCCACCAGCCTCCTCTGTCCATGGGACTCTCCAGGCAAGAATACCAGAGGGGAGAGCCAGGCCCTCCTCCAGGGGATCTTCCCGACCCAGGGATCAACCCCCCCACGTCTCTTACATCTCCTGCTTTGGCAGGTGGGTTCTTTACCACTGAACCACAGAGCTTTCAGATGAACAGTAAAAAAAAGACGGACATTTATTTATAGAAATCAAACAAGCTGCTTTCATTACTTAAAAAAAAAATAGAAATATCTAATTTCTGAATATTAAATATCACCCAAGAGATGACATTTTGACACTTCCTAGGATCCATTTTGAACATTAAAATAAACAGATTCTAAGGACCTCAGAAAAGAATCTTAGCTTTGTTTCTGAGCCTCATGGGCCCAGAGTAACTGACATGGGTGCTCAGTAAATGCTTGTTAAATGAATAAATAGATACTGATTGTTTTACACACTATATTTTTATTTCATGAAAAGTGCTCTTTTTTTTTTTTTTTTTTTAATCCACTTTGCAAAGCCCTGTACTTACAAAACAGATACGTAGTATTATCATTACAGGTATTTATTTGTTCATGCTCCAGTTGTCATGGGAACCAGGTTAAGTAGCACTTTCATTTAAATTTCTAAACTGATCCTCCTGAGACCCCTGTGACCTGGGCTGAGCTGGCTAGGTTTTGAAGAGAGAGCTGAGCCTGGGTGGGATCGGGCGGTCTTCCCTGGGCCTCCCATGAGAGCGGGGTCTGGGTGGGATCAGGTAGTCTTCCCTGGGCCTCCCATGAGAGCAGGGTCTGCAGCCTCCACCCTGGGCCCAGTCCAGTCTGCCCCTGTTTCTGTAAATGAACTCCTGTGAACAGCCACGTCTGCTCAGACCTGTCTCTGCTGTCTCCAGGTTACGACAGCAGAGGTGAGTGGGGGCAACAGAAACCGCCTCCCTCAAAGCCAAAAGCAGTTACATCTGGCTTTGTACAGTCCCTGCCCCGCACATCCCGGGCCCCTGCTGCAGAACAGGGTTAAGTAATTCCGTGCTCAGACACTCAGTCGTGTCTCATTCTTTGAGACCCCCATGGACCACAGCCCGCCAGGCTCCTTTGTCCATGGGATTCTCCAGGCAAGAACACTGGTCGGGGGGGGGGGTGGGTTGCCCTTCCCTTCTCCAGGAGATCTTCCCAACCCAGGGATCAAACCTGTGTCTCTTGCGTCGTCTCCTGCACTGGCAGACGGGCTCCTCGCCACTGATGCCGCCTGGAACTCCCCAAGCAATTCTAATAGATCAAAGCTCAGTCTCCAGCTTAAGACCCCAATAGTACTTTCACTGCTTGAAGTGATACTGGTTTCCTAGACTCCACAACGGAGGGGAAATTTGACCCTGGGCAAGGTCAGAGGAAGTGACCCCTAGTTCAGCAAAACACTTGCATGAATATCTCAGTATTGCAACAGTCTCTTCCGAGTCATCGCTGACAAGAGCCACTGGCCATGCACGCACTGACCGTGATTTGATTTCCTGAACGGCCCCCGCACCCGGAGACATCAGCATTTTGCTTCCAGACAGGGCAAGCATGAGAATTCCATAATCACTAAACTCTACTTGTTTTAGAGGGAAAACAACTATGGGAGATTAAAGAGAAAACCCACAGATACCTTTATCTTACTTTTTCATAATGCCAAAGTATTTCTGTTAATGGGATCATAAAAGAAACTCATGAAAGAACTATAATTGTTCAATAAAACTAAAATAGAGCATAAATATAGAAAAACAGGTGAAAAAAAAAGATCAAAAGAAGAAGATTAGGCATGAGCTGTCCACTTAGTCTTTCCAGTTCTGCCCAGAAAGACGGGGGCTTTGCTTCTACATCTCAACAGAGCAGCGTGTTCAAGTGCCCGGGGTGTGGGCACTCGGGCTGGACAGACACCCGTGTTCCCTGAGCATCCGTGGGGCAAGGGCAGGGACGCCGGGGCCTCAGGGCTGTCCAGGGGCCAGGCTCTGGGAGGCGTGGGGGCAGTACTCACTGGTGACGTCCAGGTAGGTGTGGGTCTGGACCTCCCCACCCGCATTGCTGGCCAGGCACTGGAAGATCCCCGAGTCCTCTGGATGCAGCTGCTGGACACGCAGGCCTCTGCCAGCTAGCACTTGGTACCGAGGGTTCTGGAGCTTGTTGATGGAGACAGCATCCTTAAACCACTGGAGGGCGGGAGGAGGGACCCCTGCGGAGAAGTGGAAACAGTTGGGCATTTAAAACTCTTGAAATTTCAAGAACTGCCACGTGAGGACTGAGGCAAAACGACTCCAAGGTATTTCACTGGGCATCTCCTCATCCCTCCAAGCGCCTGGTCGGGTGGTGTTCTTATCTTCCATGCAGATGGGGAGAGGGCTGCAGACCCTTCCAGCTCTTCCCACCGTCTGGCCCTGCCCTTGTCCTACGGGTACGGCTGTGACTGACCTCAGACAGTGCTGGGAGGAAGGCCCCTGGCCCTGCGGTGACTGCCTCTGTTTCGTGGGGACTGGGGAAGGGTCACCAGGGTGGGAGACAGGTGCCCCCTCCAAGCTGTGCCATTGGCCAGGGCAGGTAACCCCTCTTCTTCCCAGTTCCCTGGGACTCGGGAAGGAAGTGGTGTCCCCCCTCGAAGGTGACTGTGAAGATCGATCGCATCAGCACATAAGCTCCTCCTGGCGCCCGGCCCAGGGGGCGTGCTCACCGCACAGCCTGGGACTACAGCACCCTGTCTCAGGAATCGGGGTCACTGATCCACGTGCTGCTGATCCATGCACTGATCAGTCACATGAGCCAGTCACCGATCCACGCACAGGGGGCCTGGTGGACGACCTCAAGCAGCAAGCATGCAAGGTGTATCTGGTCCAGGTTGTGGATTCGGGAGACGTCACCGTGGCCCCGAGACCAGGCTGGTGCAGAGATGACGGGGTGTGGGGGGATGCTCCCATGCCTGCACCCAAGAGCAGGTGGGCCAGCGTCAGATGGAGGCTCAAGGCCCAGCTGCCCCTCCTGGGTGCCCCCTCCTCATCTTGGTGATGTCACAGGGGAGGCCGAGACTCCCGAGCAGTGAGACTGGAGCTGCGCACGGCCTCGCCACCTGGAAGGAGGCTTGAGGTTGGGGTTCGCCAGGTGGCTGTACTTGGTGGACAAGGCCCCGGGGCAGACCCTAGGTTGTAAATGATGGGGCTCTCCTTGGCCCAAGAGCATGAGGACCTCTGTGGCTTGGCCCCCAAATGGGTGCAGTCAGTGCAGGTGACCAGGCGACCGGATGAAAATGCTCTATCCCTGGTGGCTTTGCCGTCTGGGACACACCAGGCCCTCCTCTCGGTTCCCTTAGATCCTTGGGGATCTGGCAAAGGGAAGACAGCTTCCCTGCCCCTTCCTCCTGAAGCCGAGAAGGCTCAGGCCACCCAAGAGGGCGGACCAGGGAGGCCGTCTGTGGAACAGACCGAGGCACTCGAGACAGGGTCCTGGGCTTCCCGGGCACAGTGCGCTGGTTGTTGGAAAAATGCGGAAGCACCTGACTTACTTCTAGATCTTGGGTCCTTCTGTGCCTCAGCTTCCCTAAATATAACATGAATTTAAATAAAACATCTCGACACGATTCACACTGAAAGGCACACTCGGATCTGTTCACTTATGATACTGTGTAGGTGTAAGACGTCTTCTTTAATAAATAAAGCTAATATCGGGGGATATTTCAGGATAATGTATTCTCAGATTCTGTTCTTTGCCTTCATTATGCTTCCTGTCACTTTTCATTAAATCAGGAAATTAAAAAAAATTCATTTGAAGGTAAAAGCAACCACTTCATGTAAAGTCTCATAATAGCAATTACACGACGTAGCTTTCATAAAGAATAACCACTTCGCATGCTGCTGTGGTTTCATTGTCAAAATTAAAAGAAAGCAGTAAATTATATGACGGCAACGCAATGTTGAAAGACCTGTTCAGTATGTACTTATAAGCCTGTACTTAACAAGCAGTTTACTCTGCAGAAATCGTGCAAGAAAAGCATCTTCTTGTCAAAGGGAGAGCCTAACATTGCCATTTATAGAAAAACAATTGTTAGTATACAGGGAACTAGGAATAGTTCTGTTTGGGGGCAATTTATTGTCATAAACAGAAATCTTATCCCTGCAGTATGCAGACTGCTGTTTCTAAGGTAGAAGCACTCTAAATATTTTATAGTTTCACTTTCACAGAGTTGTTGGCCTTAAAAAACTGGTGTTTAGACAGAAGTGAGAATAATGGGGCCAAGGTAAGAAAAGATTTCCCCGGGACGTTCACAGGACCCCTCCTCTCCCCTCCCGGCGCCATCCCTGTGGGTCGAGCCGGTCACAGAGAAGGGCGCCGAGCGGGGCCGGACACAGCGCTCCGGGAGCTGCTGGGGCAGGGGCCGGAGCCCCCGAGGAACCACTTCCCCTGGGCTGGAGCCATCTCTGCAGGAGGCTCAGTGGATGCAGGGCCGGGGATTGGACGCCCGTGTCTACGCTGACCTTCCACGCCACCGAGGGGCACCCCCGCTCCCTCCCTGCAGGTCAGCCGTATCTGTTCGGGTCCGGGCCTAAGCACAGGCTAAGAAGAGCTGGGGGATGTGGGTTTGGATCTGGCCTGTCCGGGGATCTGAGAGCAGCGCCCTCACCAGAGCCCAGGCGGTGACTTTACAACAGGGTCTCCTCCATCTTCCCGCCTCTGCGCCTGAGGGGGTGCTTTCCAGAAGATTCCCAGAACTGTTGGGAAACAGCCTCCAAGCTCTTAGAAGAAGAGCTGAAACCCTTAAGACGCACAGGTCTTAATGTCAAAGGTCCTTCTCGTTCCCTGATCCTCTCCAGGGCACTTGGGCGGTTTTGATTATGAAATCACCGCAGAAAGCCTGGCCCTGCTGGAGGCCTAGTGTGACCACATGTGTGCTGGACGTGGAAAAGGAGCAATGGCCAGTGAAGGGTCAAGGCAAGAGGTCAAATCACCCCCATGACAGAAGAAAGGTCAGTCAAAAGCTAAAAGGCCAGAAAAACAGGAAGATTTCCTATTCAAGAAGTTAGAATGATCTCTCTCCCCTCGGAGCGGACGTGGGCAGCAGCCCCCCTCACCCCGGGGACGAGAAGGAATTTCCTGCCCCAAGTCTTGGGAGGCTCACTCTGGGGGAGTTGGAGCCTCTGAAGGGAGTCAGGAGGATAAGACTTGGCCCTTCTCTGTTGGGACGGATGCCGTTAAGGCTTCCTGGCTGTTCCTTTGGATAAATATTCTTATCCCTGCTTTGCAGGTGAGGACACAAAAGCTAAGCAAGATCAAAGGCCTTCTCCAAGGTTGCATGTCCAGCAGCTGAGTTCTGCTCCAGGCGAAGCGTCTGCCTTCTCCCCTTCACAGCCCACCTGCCAGCGCTGCCCAGACAATGGCTCTGCCCTGGAGATGCCCTGTTGGTCCTCCACCGCGTGGAGGCGCCCCCCACAGCCTCTGTGTGCCCGCCCGTGGCTCCCCCACCCTCCATGGCTCGCCTGCACCGCCCCCCCACAGCTCCCCTCACTCACCCATGGCTTCACACACGATGTCCACGCTCTCTTCCACTTCCGCTAATATCCGACTCTCGGGTTCCACGGTAAAATAGGGTGGCTCTTTAAACAAGAAAAAAACCAAAACAGCCCCTAAGCCAAAGAGATATATTTCAGAAGACCCTTACAGCCTGAAAGAGTTTGAACTCCTTTTACAGAACTATTTTTGAAAACTTCATTAGCTACCTACCATCGTGCACACAAACTCAGAATTCAGTGAGCAGGGTCCAAAGGCAATTTACAGTCCAAGGTTTCAGAAAGCAAATTACTACTCAGGGCAATGGCTACTTTCCAGTTTATGTGTCTGAATCATAGAATATCTTAATTCACATTTTAGAAGGACTATCCCATGAGGTTCATACAGGTTTATATTTACAGTACAGTATTTCATAGGCTAGTTTGCTTCAGTGTCTAAACTAAACAACAACTCACGAAATCTGTCAAATAAAGCACCACAGGCAGGTGCCCGGCCTGTATCAGGGAACGGGGCAGCCTATTAACGTATTTTTCAAAGTCTTAGCAGTTCTTCTCCAAAACATAGGTTTAATACTTCAGTGGAAGGTAAAATCATAGTTAGGAGAAGAAAGGAAACGGGCCTCTCATCCATCCTCAGCAGCAAAGGAGACGCAACCACCTGCATATCTCCAGACACCCGGCCCGCCCGCCTGCGGCTGGAAGAACAGCAGAACAGCAGTAGTTGTATTAAACCATGAATTTCCTGGGAGAGTAAATTGCGGTATTTTTCTTGGTTTATTTAGCAGGAATGCAATATTGGCATGGCCAAGTTTGTCGAGTATTAAGGTAGTAGTGTCTTCATTATCATGATAACCACGGCTGGTCATTCGCTTTCCTTGTGATAATTTCTGGGTACTGTCTTCCAGACAGGTTTGTTTCCAACTCTTGATTGTGTGACTGTGGATACTATAGTTTGGCCTGCCTTCTGTACTGACTAAATCTTTAAACGGGGGGGACCTAAAGGAGGAAACAGAGAAATGAGAACTTCAGTGTTTCAGAGACATGATGAAGGAGGCAAGGCTGCAAGTCCCTCCCTGGAAGCAGGCAGGTGTCAATCCTGCAATTACTGCGTCACTCAGGCAGAAATGACCTGCTGGAAGCAGCCCATCTGGCCGAGGCCATGGCTGCAGATGGGGGTAGACTCTCCCCCTGGCTGCGTGTGTGTAGACCAGGCCTCGAAGAATACTGCAGATTCCCCGTCAGCAGGCTGGTCTTCAACTACGCACACACGCACACTCACACACGCTCACTCACACACGCACACTCACACACACGCACACTCACACACGCTCACTCACACATGTACACACACATGCTCACTCACACACGCTCACACACGTACACTCACACACACGCACTCACACGCTCACTCACACATGTACACACACGCTCACACACGCTCACTCACGCACGCACACTCACGCACGCACGCTCACACACGCTCACACACATGCACACTCACGCACGCACACACACACGCACACTCACGCACACTCACACACGCTCACACATGCTCACACACATGCACACTCACGCACGTACACTCACACATGCTCACTCACACGCTCACACACACGCACACTTGCACACGCTCACACATGCTCACTCGCACACACACACTCACACACGCTCACACACACGCACACTCACACACGCTCACTCACACATGTACACACACATGGTCACTCACACACGCTCACACACGTACACACACACACGCACACTCACGCTCACTCACACATGTACACACACGCTCACACACGCTCACTCACGCACGCACACTCACGCACGCACGCTCACACACGCACACTCACGCACGCACACTCACACACGCTCACACATGCTCACACACATGCACACTCACGCACGTACACTCACACACGCTCACTCACACACGCACACTCACACGCTCACACACACGCACACTCGCACACGCTCACTCGCACACACACACTCACACACGCTCACACACACGCACACTCACACGCTCACTCACGCACACTCACACACGCTCACTCACACATGCACACTCACACACGCACACTCCACCACGTCTCCTTCGTTGGTAGTGACGCCAGCAGCACTAACCACCCGGCAGCAGGAACAGACGACAGAGTAACGACCCGGCGGCTGCACCCTGCCCGGGCCCCGCAGTCATCATGGATGCTGACGTCAAGTCCTACCCCTGTTGTCTGGCTACAGGGAGGTGAGGGGAAAGGAAAAGATCGAAGTTGAAACATCGGCATCTGCTGTGATTGACCACATTTTGCTTTGGGATCACCGGAGAGACCCACACAGCTGTGATAATAGAGAGAGCCCCCACGTCCTCTGCTCGGTTTCCCGACGCTCACAGGGAAGGGGGCACCTCGCGTGTTCGGCACCCACCCCTCCAGTCTTGCCTGTCTCCCGTGTGCTCCCGTGTGCGCGTGTACGTGCGCACGCGTATGTATTTGGTCCCGTGCACTGTTGCAGCTCATATCGGTCTGCACCCACACCGTGGTCGAGATGCCGAATGAGTCCGCCCTCCATGCTGCCCTTCTGTGACCACGCCCGCCCATGCCCCACCGGGATCTCTGGTAACCCTCAACTGCTCTCCGTCTCTTTACTGCTGTCATTTCAAGAACGTTACACACGTGGAATCACACAGTACTGGCCATGCAGAACTGGCTTTTCTCATTTAGCATCCCTTGAGGGTCTCCCGAGAGGAGTCACATTTTGACGGTAAAACCCCACACGTAAGATGCTCAGCACCCACGGGACCAGACGCCCAGAGGTGCAGACTGCAGGTGCTGACCGGCACGCCGAGTGGTGTCCTGGGGTTGCCCTCCTGGCTCTGCAGTGTCCGGGGCTCCCAGACGCCGGGGAGCAGCCCGCCTGGGCTCAGAGGCGAGGGGCCGTGATCACACAGTGGCCCGCGGCTGCCCAGGCTGGCCACAGGCCTGGCTCTAGGGCTGCAGGTGCCTGGCCAGGCCTCTCTGCTTCGAGCGCAGTCGCCCCTGCCTGGCCAGTGCCCTGGCGCCCGGCTCCGTGTGCTCTACGACCCCGAGGCTCCCTGGGCACGTCTGGGAGAGCAGCCTCCAGAGCTGGCCGAGCATGTCTCCTCTGCTGCCGAACCCCAGGCAGGGTTCAGAGGCCGAATCCAGGGAGGCCAGGTCTGCTCGCTCATTCCCTGATTCTCCTGCCTTTTCCAGAAAGCCTTTCAGGTGGCTGAACACGTGAGGCTGCCACAGGCCTCAGAGCCTCCCGGCTTCCGACGGTCATCCCACCGTGCCCCGCCTCTGCCCATTATCTCCCCGCCCCATCCTCCAGCAGCCCGGCAGCGCTCGGAAGACTCTCCTCTCCACCCTCAGCTACTTGTCAGCTACGAGGAGAACAGGCAGGGAGAGTACAGGGCACATCACCCAAGAGACGCTGAGGCGGGGAGAGTCTGCTGTGGACGAGGCAGCCTCGCCGTGGACTTCTCGGGGCCAGTGCGTGCCCTAGCTCATCGGCAATAGCCCTGCTGCAGAAAGGGCGCCCTGCCAATGAAGGCTCGCACGCAACTTCTGAAAGTGGGTCACAGCCGCAGCCCGCAAAACTGGGGACCGAAACTAAACTGTCACCTCTTCCGAAGCTGTATGTAGACATCCAGAAAACGTTCCTGTCCCGTGGACACGGTGAGTTAGGCCAGCCGTGCAGATGGTCCCCGACCTCTGCCAGGGGCCACAGGCAGAGGGGCCTGACCTTCCTATCAGCAGAAGCTCCTCAGAGATGGAGGCAGGGACGCCCCCGGGGAGCGCCCCATGAGGAACCCTCCGGCTCTCCCGCCCCTGACGCTGGGCTTCGGCTTTTGCCCTCCCTGCACCCCTCGGCCTGAGCTGCAGGGCCTGTCCTGAGCAGGGCTCACTGCACGGCCCCGAGACACCCCCTCAGCCATCCTTCCCCCACCCCACCTCCAGAGCCACCATCTCAGGAAGCGGCAGAGCCCAGGGTGGGCCCTTGACTTCCTACCATCATCCACATGCTGATGCCTCTGTCCACTGGGGTGGGAAGGACGCCCCCCAAAGGTGTCCACCCCCAGTCAGCGGTGCCCGAGAACAGGCTACACCGCATGGCAGCGGGGGTTCTGCCGACGTCATTGAGGTCATCGATCTAAAAATGGGGAGACGTTATATCCGCTGGGTGGACCCATCCTCATCACAGGGACCCTTAAAAGCAGAGAACCTTCTCTGGCTGGAAGCGAGAGGGACAGCAGGAGGGGAGGTCAGAGGTCTGCAGTGTGAGGACCCGGCCTGCTGCTGACTCTGAAGACGGAGGTGGCTGTGGCCAGGGATGCTGGCTGCCTCCAGAATCCAAGAAGCTCGGAAGGAAACAAGGTCCAGTTCCACAGCCTCGTGAGCTGAATCTGCCAGCTCCTGGGCAAGCCGGGAGGTGGACCCTCTCAGAGCTTCCGGACACAGCCCAGCCCAGCGCGGCCTTGGCTGCAGCCTTCGGAGGCCGGGAACTGGGAAGTGACACGTCTGTGTTAGTTTAAGGTGCTGAGTTTGTGATCCTTTCTCACCTGAGCAACACAGAGGCCGCCCACTCGTCCTAGCTCCTCCGCAGGGAATGTCTTCCTCAAGTCGCTTCGCTGGAAAATTCAGACTCTATCTGCAGGGCCAGACCTGCTCCTTCTGCAGAGCCTCCCTGACCTCTGCGGGCTGCATCTAAACCCCCTCACCTCGGCCACGTGCCCTGGGGGCCGATGACCCACATCTCTGTGCTGTACACAGACGGTGGTCTTCCTGCCATGCTGGATGCTGCTTCAAGGAAGAATGTGTCATCTCTGTGTTTTTTGGACTTCATATAATTTCCGAGATGACACTTAGAAACCCCCTATCTGAGGAGATAGAGAGGAGATGATCACAGGCCTCAGGAGCCTAACACTCCTTTAGGGATGGACATGCATCTTCCTGGTCTCCAAGTTCCCCCTCCTCCCCTCCAGGCCACACAGTGCTGGACGAACATGCTCCTGGGGGCTTAACTCCAGCAATTCCAACCTGTCACACGGCAGGCGCCCTGGCCCCTCGCACTGGACACCCTGGCCACAGACAGCTGCAGCACTGACCCCAGACAGTGGGCACCCTGACCCCACACACTGGACACCCTGACACCCAGACAGCGGGCACCCAGGCCCCAGACAGTGGGCACCCTGACCCCACACACTGAACACCCTGGCCACAGATAGCAGGCAACCAGGCCCCAGACAGCAGGAGCACTGACCCCAGACAGCGGGCACCCAGGGTCCCCTGACCCCACACATTGGACACCCTGACACCCAGACAGCGGGCACAAAAGGAAATGGACCCTGCGGCAGGGTGGGTGGAGGAGAGCACGGATCGCCAAGCCCAGGAGGTCGCCTTCCCCAGGAGAGCCGTGCCCATGACGCTGCTGCAGTCAGACCCCATGCTCCTGTTTAATCCTCAGAAGTGAAGCAGCCCAGGGGAGGAGCTGGCGGGCGGGGTGCGCAGCCACAGCTCGCCTGTCTGGTCTCACCGGTATGAAACAGAGCAATGGGGAGCCAGCCTGAGCCTGCTCCCTTTCATCGGCATGTTCATGGCGACGGCTGCCCACACAGTTCCCCCCATGACAGCGTCACAGAGCCAGGCCCCGTGTTTCTCGAGGACCCCTCCCTCCACTGTCTCGGGGCTCAGGGCTGTAATCTCCCGAATCACTCTGAACTAGTTCTTCAGGGCCTTCCCAGGACTCAACCACAAAATTCCACCTGTCACAGCAAATTCTTATGAATAAAGGGGATTTAAATCAACATCATAGAGATGCAAGTTTGGAATATGGACAGGTGGCAACTCGGAGAATACAGTAACAATCTGCTCTGGAATCCAGATAGAAATGCAGAATCAAGTTCCTGTGACTGATTTAAATATTTTAAAAGGGAGTTACGACGGAAACAAATGTTCTAGTTCACAGGGAGATAAATTTCTTCTCTTGTTTAAATACTTTGGCCATCTGATGCAAAGAGCCGACTCATCAGAAAAGACTCCGATGCTGGGAAATATTGAAGGCAGGAGCAGAAGGGGATGACAGAGGATGAGACGGTTGGATGGCATCACCGACTCAGTGGACATGAGTTCGCGCATGCTCTGGGAGACAGTGAAGGACAGGGAGGCCTGGCGTGCAGTCCATGGGGTCGCAAAGGGTCGTATGTGACTGAGTGACTGGACAATGACAACAGCAACCGTTCTAACACGATGCCGCCCCGTCTGCTGGAGACTTAAACGCCACAGACCCTAACTTGGGCTCTACCTGCGACGTGCTGCGCTCACACAGCTGGAGGTCACCCCCGGAAGAAGGGTCCCCCTCGGGAAACGGGGTGCAGGATGGACCGCTGTGAAGTGTGGATGAGGAAGGCAGCAGGGAGCCGGCCCGGCCCCCTGGTGTGGAATCTGACTCAGGCCTGCCTCGCCGACAATTTACAGTTCGTGAGTGTCTCTCAGAGCGGCGGGCAGGCTCGCGTCACATGTATTTGACAGTCCTTCTTGGGCTGTAGAGCCGCTTCCTCACGACTGGAAGGAACGCGGCACAGACTTCCTGTTATGCGGCATTTCTTCACACTCTTGTTAATTTCTTGTGAAGACGCAGGATTCTGTCCTTTCTTAGTTTGCAAAGAGGCAGACTGCAGGGTCTGTGATTAATGCGTCAGGAGTGACTGCTCTCAGAGGCTTTCTGCTCCTGAGAACTTTCCCTTCTCGTTCTCACCTTATCTCACCTCGTTCTTATCTTCCGAGGGAAGCAGGGGCTGTCCCGCCTGGGCCAACCCCGCGGGCACCGCTCATTGGCAGCGGCCACCACTCCTGGACAGGCCACTGAGACGGCGATCATAGCCATTGCGGGTCCTAACAGGGGCTTAAAACACGCGAGAACTATGGGCCCTGCCTCGTGATACAGTGCAATCTTTTCATAACCTGAAAACAGACGGAGGATCCCCTTAGTCGGCGTACCACGCACACCTCTTAAACACCAGCATTTCCCAGGGGTTAGAGCAGCCAGACCACGCCTAATTGTCTTGGTTTCAGGATGACACGTGGTCCTAGGACACCTCTCTGCTCTCACTTTTCAGTTTAACAAAAGGGAACATTCAAGACTCTTTGACTTTCTTCTGGGTCAGAAAGTAAAAAATATAATGGTAACAGATTAATCTCTGAACACTGATCAGAACAGACAAATAAGAGTTATAGGAAAGCCTCGTGGCAGAAAGACCAGCATCCGAAGGCGGTAAATATGCCAAAGATCTTGACTCTCTATTTCCCAAGCTTTACGATTCAAAGTTTTCAGAACATTTCTCGGAAGTATTCAGAACATCAACTCTTTGGATTGAATGCGTTGATGTTCTTGGGAAAGAACAGGCTGAATCTGGGAGGCAAACTCCACCTCCATGTGCTGAGTTAAAAATAAAGTGAGTGGAATACGGGAGCTAACTATGCTGTTCTCCCAGACTGAGGTGTGGGGCCCCGCCCCGTCTGCGCCTTACCTATGATAGAGAGGAAGGCTTTGGCTCTGGCGGGCTCGAAAGCGCTGCCGAGCAGGGCCGCCTCACAGACGTACATCCCAGCGTCCGAGGAGGTCGGGTTGCTGATGGTGAGGCGCCTCCCGAAGCTGTGGAGCCCACTGGTGACCCTCATTCCGTTTCTCTTCCAGGTCACACTCAGCTCCTCGACGGGCCTGTGGAAACGAGGGGTGTTAGTGACGGTAACTGTGGATTGCGTAGGTGGCAATAATCATTCTACCAGGAACCATGGTGGGCTGAACAATGGACAGTTAAAAATCCATCCAGACACAGCTCTGCTCCCTTACGGCACCCACGGATGATACATTCTGCTCAAGGGCTGCTGAGCAAGGATAGCTAATTGCAGCAGCAATGGGCCATAAGTGCTAATGGTTCCACTGGCTCCGGAAGAGAATGTGAAATGAGCACTGCTGGGGGGCACGCTACATGGGAGGCCTGATCCCAGGGACTCGAGCGTGGGGCGGCCACTGACTGGATGGAGAGCACCTAGGACGACAGAAGAAGGGGTCAACGCTTTCCTTTGCACTCAGAGGCCTCAGCTCCCCTCTGCCTCCTCAGCCAGAATCTCAGAGGACACTCTCCACCTGACCCCCAGTGAAAGTGCCGACTTCTAGTATAAACGTTGCATCCAATATGGACGCTGCAGAGCAAGGCCTGGGAAAGGTCCGCGCGATCTTCCCTGATGCGCTGTGCCTGCGGCCGGGCTGCGGGACCACAGCCGCTGTTGCTGGGGGAGCGGGCCACGCCCGCCGGGGGGCCAGCTGCGTACCTGGCGCTGGCGATGCACTCCAAGGTGGTCTCGCTGGACCCGGCCACCACACTCCTGTTGCTCGGGGGGACTACGATGATGGGGGCCATGGCTTCAGGCGTGCCAGCGTCTCCTGTGGCAGAGAAAGCGGAAGCCATGAAGGGGGCCTCTGGAGCACAGATGGGGCACCGACAGGAACGTGGAGTGAAGGGGGCACAGACGTGAACCTCATCGAGCCACGCTCACAGGACAGCCAGCACCTCCGGGCCCGACCCAGCCCCAAGGAGCCCTTCCTGGGGTCCCGGTCAGGCGGTTTTGACCACAGGAGCTGGGGTTGGAGCCCACAGCCCATGAGCACACGTCCTGCCCAGAAGCCCCGGAAACTGAGAGCTCTCGCTGCCCCTCTGCCCAGCGTGCTCATGACGGCCTTCATACAGTCAAGCATGTTCCACTGCTGACCTTATTTATCAGTTAAAGACGTTGCTGATTGAGGTACCTGGTCTAGCCACTACTTTCAAATCCATCCAATTCCACAACTATTTCATGGGTCAGGCCCTCTCATGGGTATGTGTGTGGTTGGGAAGTGGCCACTCTCTTATGTGGGCCTGAATGTGACCCCGGAGCAAACACATCCCATGAACCAAGCACTCAGTGCAATCCTTTCTGTCTGAAGTGTAAACACCCTGACTCCATCTCCATTGTGCGAGTATCAAGCTATAAATAATTCAGCTCATCCCTCTGGTGACAAGGGAGAAAAAAACACGAGATGGTTTTGCAACTCTTTTCTCAAATATGTGTAATATCAAAATTAAACTACGCACAGTGTGCATTACTACTGTTTATCCAGGGAAAACGAAGACTGAGCAAACATTTCGAGAACAGGAATTTCAATAAAGGTGGAGACAGATGAGCCTGGAAATAAAAAATAAGTGGACATCATGGCAAATGCAAAATGCTTCCCAGAGGACCTGAGGCTGCAGAGACGCGCCGCCCGCGCGAGTGGCTGAGGGGCCCCCTGGTCGGTTCCACCGTGGGCAGTGCGGTCAGGGCCATGGAGAGAGGAGAGGTGAGGAAAGAGGACCACCCTCTAGTCATAGCCCCACAGTGCTGAGTCCCGCTCTCACTGACTCACCGGGAAAAGATGTTGGAATGAAAGGTTCGTGTGAATTAAAACAAAGAAAAAAGCTTGCTGCAGGCAGAACCACCAAATCAATTTTCAACCTTCATATTGACTATGCTAACGGGAGGCTGCTCCCTGGACCCTCAGGCCTCCTGGAAAGCCCCGGGCAGCCTGCCCCTCCCCACAGCTGGCGCCCTGGGCGGGTGGTACCGCGGGGCCCGCGGGGCTGCTGGTCAGATCTCCGCGTGCAGACAGCGTTCTCAACAAAGGACAAGGGCTTGGGAACGCGGGTCACATGAGCAGCCTGCCTGTCATCTGTGAAAGTCGCTGATGAGGAGAAACAACCCAAGGAGCTAATATTTGCACACAGTCGCGTGACGTGAAGGAGAGCGGCAGGGCGCGGGGAGGTCGCCGAGCAAGGTGCTACTGTGGCCTTAATCACCGCTGGCCGGGCGCCCGAGATGGCGCCTGTGCTCAGCACTTGTCCCGCCAGCCCGGGGGGACGGTCCCCGGAGACTGGCCCCCCGCTGCCCACTAGGTCGGTGGGCCAGCGGCCAGCCCACAGCCCCTGGGGACAGGCGAACTGGACATAGCCGGTACCCCCAGGAGGGGAAAGGAGGAAGCTGCTGGTAACGGGGGCTCGTATGGGATGGGGACTTCTGTTCACGTGGCTCTCACTGCCCCGGCGATGAAAGGAGCTCGAGGCCCCTCCGCTGTTGGGTCGGCAGCACAGGTCGCGTGAGCAGCTGCACTGGGGGCTGGGGGGCGTCAGCCCATCCTCAAACCCGTGTGAGCACGTGGATTAAACAGGACAGCAAAGAGGGGCTTAAAGATGGGGCGGCCCGCCGCACCCCCCAAATGCGAACTGTGCGGCCTGTCAACGGCAGCCTGGCTTCCGTCGGGCGCGGAGCTCAGGGCTGCTCACAGAGGCCGAACCCCAGCGCGCAGAGCTCTTCCTCGGGAGCCGTTCCCTCTCGGAAGGAAGTGGCTTCTCTCCTGTCTGTCTGTCGGCTCCCCTGTCCATCTGCACACAGTGGGAGGTAGGGAGCAGACTGTTCCAGACAGAAACCACGAACTGACCCCGTTTCTAGCTGTGTCAGCAGCAGCCCCAAGGTGGCCGCGTCTGTCCTGGGTGTCCCCAAGCCGAGACCCCTTTCCCCTGCCCCAAGGTCACTATTCCTCCATCCAGACGTTCTTCTCATCTTTCGTTCCCCAGCGGCTCCTTCTTGTCCCGTGGACCTCAGTCTGCTTCCCAGTGGGCTTCATCTTCTTTTTCAAGTGAGAGGAAGTCACAGATGTGTGTTTTTAACCCGCCAAGCTGACATTTCTACCATTTCCCCCCACCCAAATTCAATTCTTAGCATAAAAGTGCAAAGACTATCTGGGCATTTTAAAAAGAATAAAATGACCTCTTCATTTCTGCTATTCCCACAGTATCTGAGATACAGTAAGTGCTCCACAGATACTCAACGACTGGTTAATTTTTCATAAATATTCTACAATAATGAGTCACTATTACCACTGCCAGGAAAATTACCTTCTCCTCCAGTGTTCTGCATTAAAAAATATGTTTAAAAAACCAGATGCCAGTGTAGTAAGAATTATTTCCATGAAAAATGAAAACAAAATGGGAAGCGGGAAGAAAAGTGTGTTTCACCAAGTTCCCACACGGCCGCCCAACTCTGCTACATGTTCACGTCACAAATGTTGCCCCATTTAATCTAACGACAAGCTAGTAAGACGGCTATTAGCACCCCCTTTTATGGATGAGAAAATTGAGCCCCAAAGTCACGTGACTTCAGATGGCAGAAAATGGGTTTTAAACACGAATGTCTTCATCCTAAGTTCATAATCTTTCTTTTACATGACGCCGCCGCCTCTCAATAAAAACTTTGGTTGTGCTCAGTTAACCAAAAATTAAATTAACTGGAACGCTCCTTCCCCTGAGCATTTCCTTAATTGAGACTTCACTGTAGCATCTTCACTGAATGTCTCCCAGGCTGTGTAGGTGGTTGGGAGATGGAGACACAGGCTCAAGAAGCGGGTTTCTGCCGAGGTCAGCAGCAGTGGGCACTGGGCAGCTTCAAAGGCAGAAAGGCAAATGCTTTCTAGTCCCGGGAAGAAAGGCTCCTGGCAGGGGGACCTGGGGCCCCATCTGAGCCGGCTTCCCCCACAGGAAACCCTCAGTCACCAGAGAGGCTGAGTGGAGAGAGCTGTCCAGGCTGCATTTAATTAAAAAGTACATTTAAAGAAGATTGAATCACTCAGACAGGGGAAAAAAGTTCAAAGTGTACCTGAACTGCTAAGCTGTGGGATTACTGCAGGTACAGCAGATGAAGGGCAGACGCCCTGATGCCCGGCAGTCAAGACTGTGCCCTCGGGGGATGGCCTAGTGGGAATGGACGCAAGCCACATCAGCCAGGGAGCCCGCGGGGAGGCGGGAGGTGCTGACCGAGAGTCCGAAGTGGGGGACCAGCCGCAGGCATCCAGACGCAAAGGCTCGGACTCTGGGGACTGGGCGGGGCACAGGAGGGCGCGGGAAGCCAGCCCGGTGACCCCATGAGCCCGTGGGAGACGGCCACGTTTGGACTGGGTGGTGGAGGTGTGACGGAACCTGGGATGTTCTCAAAAGGAGCGCATGCAGTGTGGGTGGACTGGACTGGGCACGATGGTAGGAGCGAGCTGGAAGAGGGCCCTGCCGGGTCTGAGAGGGCAGGGCCAGGTAAAGGCAGTGCGGGCGGTGAGCTGCCTCGGAGGCGGCAGGCCCGTCGGTCTCCAGGCTCGCCAGCAGCCTCTGGCTGTTCCTCCGTGCTTGGTCCCTGCCTCTCTGCTCCCAAGAGAGACATGCACTTGTCTTACCCACACAACCCGCTCTCAGAACATCTGCCCATTCCTCAAAAAAAATAAATAAATAAACAAATAAAATGAAAATGGAACTCCTGTACAACCCAGCAGTCCACTTCAGGGTGTACAGTTGACCCTTGAGCAATGCTGGGGTTATGGGTGCCAGGCTCTGGCAGGTGAAAATGCCCATGCGACCTAGGATCGGCCCTCTGTACTCACAGTCCCTTCATATACACGGTCCCATACATGGTCCCTCCCCTCCAGATACAAGGTCCCTCTGTACACACAGTCCCACCGGATACGTGGTCCCTCCAGATACATGGTCCCTCCAGATATATGGCCCTTCTGTACAAGTGGTTCCACATCTGAGGCTTCAACCAAGACAGGGGCGGGGGGAGGGGTGCCACAAGGATCTCCTGTTGATGAACGTATCCAGAGGCAACACAGCAAGTGCCCAGGCAGCAGCACCTAAAACCAGCAGGAAGTGGCCCCCTCGAGCCGGGGCGGCGGGCTCTCACCGCCCGGCAGCGTCCTGGCCTGTGGGGTGTCCACCCCCTGGGATGAGGAGGGCAGGCATGCTGGTCGTCTTTGCACAAAACAGACGCCTGGGCTGCAGGAGCCCCGCTGTGGGTACTTGTTGAAGGAAGAACTAAGTCTCAGAACACTCTTGGTCATTATTATCAGGGCTTTATTGCTGAAGGGTGGTAACAGCAGTAGCGGCCTGTTATTTCTGGGGCACAGTGCCGGGCACTGTAAGCGTGGCGCTGGGGGGCTTGGGGTTTGACTGCAGAGGTCAGTGGCGTCGAGGCGGCTTGGGTTTATGGAGGAAGAGAGTCGAGTCAGCAGAACTAGCAGGTTATTGTGGGGCCGGAAGAGCCGGGGTGGGGAGCGGGCAGCAGGGCAGGGCACGCAGCAGGGCGTGGTGGGGTGAGTCCCTCCAGGGGACGAGGCAAGGCTGGGGCCAGGCCCCGGGAAGACGGCTAGGCGTCCACCAGGCAGACGAGGGGGCAGAGGCATTTCGGGAACGGAAGGTGGAAACTGGGTTGGCGTGTTTGGAAAACTGTAAGTGGTTCTTGAAGGTTGAGGGGAAGCTGGGGTCTGTGGGTGGCCTCAGGGGAGGCTGTCCATGGCAGGGGGCTGTCTACAGAGTCTGGGCTTCGTCCAGTAAGGAACTGAAGGACTCGGGGGAGGAAAGCCGCGGTGGAGTCGGTAGGAGGTGAAAGGGAGGAGGGTGGGGGGAAGAGGAGGAGAAACTGGGCCTGTGCTCCCGCGGGTTCTGGCGTGAGAGGTCTGGGTGCAGGCGGAGCGTGCAGCAGGGTGAAAGCGTAGGAGCCAGGGCGGGCTGGGGCGACGGCATGCACGTGTGAGGCGGGCGAGAGGGCACTGTGGGGGTCCACGGTGGGGCACCGGCACCAGATCGGGAGGCTGCCCCCCACCCCTCTCCGCGGTGAGAGCACGGGGTCAAGACCAGAGGACGGGCCTGGGCCTGGGACGGAGCCCAGTGCCTCCGTCTAGAAGGGCAGGCAGAGCAGCGCACGGGGGCCGGGGCGACAGGCGGCCAGGGCAGTGGAAGGAGGGCGAGAAAGACAGCATGGCGCCAGGAGACACAGGCTGTTGTTTCTTCCAAACGGACCGGAGTTCTCCCACAGACAATCAAGGCCATTTCTGCTCAGTTTCTGAAGATGCAGCTTTGCGTCTGCCTGGCGGAACAACTGCTAAGGAATGTGGGGCTATATATATATGAGCAAAAATCCTGACCTCCGCCAAGAAGCCTCTCGCTGTCCACAGAGCTCACCAGACACGCACAGCAGGAGCCCCTCTTCTGTTCAGTTGTGTAGCTCAGCTTCTGCACCCCAGCCGCCTCCCAACCATTCTCAACTGCTTTCTGGCAATAAAAACACCACTTAATCGGTCAGTTTGTTATGATTCTTAACCTTCTTCCTTGCACAACTAGGTACGTTGGTGCCCTTTTGGGAGATGGGTGAAACAGCTTCGAGCCATTTCACTTAAAGAAAATCGAGTGGCTTTTCTGTTCAGCAATTGCTTTTGCAACCACATGGAGTCTGTCAGCTTTGTCTGCATTACTCAGATGGCCTGGCAAAGGGGTGAAGCGTCTTCCCGCACGCCGAAGCATCTCGCTGTGCGCGCCGCAGGGAGCCGGCGTCCTGCGAGCTCGAGTTCTGCAGAGCTGACCCCTCCAGGGCGCGTGGCTTTCAGGAGACGAGGAGACACATGTGTGTGCACATGCATGTGCGTGCATGTGTGTGTGCCCAGATGCTCAGTCGTGTCCGACTCCTCGCAACCCCATGGACAGTAGCCTGCCGGGCTCCTCTGTCCACGGGATTCTCCAGTAAAGAAAACTGGAGTGGGCTGCCCCTTCCTTCTCCAGGGGATCATCGCGACCCAGGAATCAAACCCACGTCTCTTGCATCTCCTGCACTGGCAGGCGGACTCTTCACCACTGGTGCCACCTGGGAAGCCCCATATATGTGCATATATATAATACATATGATCTCCAAGAACTCATAGAAGTTACTATTATTATTATTTGTTAACATGTACTATAATAAATGGTGTACGTGCAGCAGGCAAACCAGGCCGTTGTCTCGTATTCTAAGAGGTGAGTTTCTCAAGGCAGAACCTGGGCAACTTCCAGATGCACTTTATTCTGAAAACTGAAATAAGCAGCATGAATTTTCTCCTGTTTGGAAAAATCATCTTCACTAAATTGAATGTCCCTCCCACCTGTTACTTTCCCCAGACTCACTTTTTAGTTTCTCCTCACCCAGCCCCGAACAGGTGAGGGGGCTGTGTAAGTTTCTGGGTTGATAATCTGTTGTGTGTGGAGCTAAGAAAGCTTTCCTGTCCTCTCAAACGCCGTGTACTCTCTCGACCATTAGCCAGAACCCAGTCACAACCCTGCAGGCACTGGGCGGTGCAGTGGGGGATGGAGGGGGGCTGTGTGGGGCTGGGGGCGTGTAACGGGGGCACACCCCATTACGGAAGCACTCCCTGCTCCCTCCGGATGAGTCTATACCAGCCGGCTCAGTTCTTGTTTACTGTCCAAAGGTAGGAAGAGAGAAAAATGGGAGGACACACAGCAGTACGCCCCATTTACACTGTTATCTTTACACGCACTTCCATTGTTATCTCAAGACACTTCTGGACTTTTCTATTGACAAGAGACGATAAATAAAGTAATATGACAGCTTGACAAACAACCCAGCCCTTTCTTTTCTTCTCATTTATAACGTACTTGAGAACTGGCACATTTGGAAATGAATGGAACGTTACCAAGAATGTATTTTCATCGGCTTTTTACTAGGCAGAGAAAAATGAAGGCGTGAAAGGCAACTCTGCAGTAGGCTCATTCATTTATTTATTTATTTTGGGATAAGCCCAAAGTGGTAAACCGGAGAGCTGGAGTGTGGATTTAGGATCTGCGTGGTTGGACACCAGAGCGACCCACATTTCCAGGGACAACAGCTGATAACCTGCTTTTCATTTAAGTATATAAATGCAAAGCCTACTGCTTAATTGGAGAAGGAAATGGCAACCCACTCCAGTATCCTTGCCTGGAGAATCCCATGGACGGAGGAGCTTGGTGGGCTACAGTCCACGCGTCGCAAAGAGTCGGACACGACTGAGCGACTTCACTTCACTTTCACTGCTTAATAGGCTTCCCAGGTGGCGCCAGTGGTAAAGAATCTGTCTGCCAAAGCAGAGGACAAGAGACATGGGTCAGATCCCTGGATCAGGAAGCTCCCCTGGAGCAGGGCCGGGCAACCCACTCCAGTGTTCCCACGGAGAATCCCATGGCCAGGGGAGCCTGATGGGCCCCCGTCCATAGACACGACGGCAGGGCTCCAGCGCGCACTCGCTGCTTAATAGTAGAAGAAGCACTATTGGTTTAGTCGCCCACAGCCCGTCAGGGCCCCCGTCCCTGGGACTTCCCAGGTAAGAATACTGGAGAGGTTTGCTATGCCCTTTTCCAGTGGATCTTCCCAACTCAGGGATCAAACCCAGGTCTCCTGCACTGGCAGGTGGATTCTTTAACACTGAGCCACCAGCAAAGCCCAAAAGAAGCCCATCCGTGTGCAGCTCGGTGGCTAGAGGAGTAAGAGGCTATTTTCCATGGGCTTAGCTCCATTTCCCGGATGGTGCTCTGAAATTATGGAGGGTGTCCCTAGGAGCAGTGGTAGGCCACTGTTAGCCTCTATGAGGCTTGAATAATCTTGTCAAACATGCAACCTGGGCGTGGAGCCGACCGGGGCAGTTGATCCCCATATAAGGCTATTAGCAAGGATGACGGGGAGCCACAGGGCCCTTTGGGGGGGCCTTCTGAAGCCGTGGCCTCTCCCACCACCCTCACCCCCAGAGCTGGAGGGGCTCCAAGGAAAAAGATTTTCTCAGAGTTCACACGAGACCCAAAGCACTTAGAGGCTGGTAGACCTCCAGGAAGAGCACTACAGCATGGAGCGACCCCCAGAGGAGGAATCAGACCCACAGGGGATTTCTGTAATGACCGTGAGCCTGCCGTCTGGGTTAGGAGCAACACCAACAGGGCCTGTCCCCGGAGGCTGGGAGCTCTGACGGGGACGGGCCGGCCCTCCCTGCCACGCTCATCCCTGGGCTCCCACACCAGGGCACCCTCCACGAGCTGCACCAGTCTGTCTGTCTCTCCCCACGAGAGCACAGCCGGGAGCACAGGCACTGCCCCGGCCACTCTCTCAGCACCTGGTGCCCAGCGGTGTCCAGTAGGCATCTGCTGACTGAACAGAGAGCAGGGCTCAGTTTCCCTGGCTCATCGGCCACATGCCAGGCGCCCTCTGAATCGTCCCAGAGCCACCCTCACCCCCGACCTGAGTGCCATGCCCCCCAGCAACCCTCCCCATTCCTGCCCCGCTTGCTGCACGGCTGCCTCCTGAACCCCCACCCATCTGCTGAGGTCAGGGAGCACGTCACCTCCTCCAGGAAGGCTTTCCGGGCTTCCCTCCCCAGGGTGGTGGGTTCACTGAGGCACCCACACTGGTGTCTCTCCCTTCTCTGTCTCCTGTGCCACACTTCCGAGGGTCACCTCTCAGTAAACACCTGCACCCACATCTTCCCTGAGCACACACGCTCTGCTTCTGGGGAGCAGTGAGACGAACGTGTGCGTCCTTCAGAGGAGGGCATCTGTGAGGGCACACAGCTGCCCCGCCCCGTCAACGCCTGAAGGTGTGCGATCCACATATGCCTCTGTTCTCCTCAGAGCCCTTAGAGACCCTGGCAAACAGTAAGTGCCTAACAGGTGCTTGCCAAACGGAATCTGACTTTACAGTTTCCAAAGCAATATCAATATCTGTTCCTAAGACAGTCAAATCTCATCCCAAGGCCAGCATCCGGCATGTAAGTTCTCGGAGAGAAGCACAGCTCTGCTCCTTGGATGTGCTTACGACTCTCGGCCAGGCTCAGATCCTGCTAAAATATCAGCTGTTCTTTACATAGCACGATTCACAAACAGAATCTGTAACTAGAAAAGTGTCTGTGACAGATAAAACCCAGAACAAAGAAATGCAATCCTGAGTCCCTGGAGAAAACAGAAGATTATCTTAACAAACGCTGTAAGCACGTGAAAGAAAAACGGGGATAAATAAGAGAGCAAGGGGTCATGGTATGCTCACAGAATGTTATCTGGAAAAATCACAACCAGGCCCCCTCCCCCCCGCCACACTAAAATACAATGAGGATCTTTAGAGAACCGGACTAAATTGAAGTTATTTTCCCTTACTACAGATACCATTGTTCAACTCACAGACTAGAAATTATGGCAATTGAAGCTCAAGGTAAATTCATTGGCTAGTTATACAGACGCCTGCTCGGGAAGCTGTGCTGCTGGTGAACACTCCCCGGGCTGTTACTTTTTGAAGACTTCGCTTGATTGGAAGGACATAACACGGAAAGCGTTATATTTTATGCCTCCCCGCAGCCACGTGAAAACATCAAGAACTGAGGGGCCAATATTTTGAGAAACAGGTTTCTCAAGGTCTCAGCTCCTTCCCGGAAGGGGCAACCCACAGACCAACAGATGACCCTCTTTTCATTTTTCCGTATGAGACTAATGTCCTAAATAAAACCAGAGCTTCTCAAATTAGAAATCCAAAAACCAATAAAACCTCTCATTTACATATTTAGTGTTTCATAAAACTGAGATGCCGCGAGGTGGTTCCGCCCAGAATTGAAGGAACGCTTCATCAATCATGTGGGGTTTCCTTATGCACTCCCACCTTAAACGCTAATGTTCATACAAATGTACTGAAGAACACTTCCTCTGCACTGTTTTTAGGTAGTCAAGTTCTTATTTATTTCATCTCAGAAGAGAGCAAACTCGGAGGCAGAACGCCTTGTAGGCTCTCTATCCACCAGCGTAGAGCAACTGTGAGCGCTCAAAGCTCCAAAACAATGAAGAGTAAGTAAATGGTTTAATGAGCAGCTGTGTCCATCAGCCATATTCATTCCAAGCTGATTCTGGGAATAGAACCATGTTCTGTCTTCTGACAGTAGGGTCAAGGAGCAGTTCTCTCTGGAGGATGGAGGGAGGGCTTTAACCCAGCTCATCTCCGGGTGGGCCAGGCGGGGCTGTGCCCTCCACCTACATGGTGTGGCTGACTGCTTGCCCTGCACCAGGGCAGGTTCTGGGCTCAGCCTCTTTGGAGAGTCATCATCCTGAGTGAGGATGAGACGGTTGGATGGCAACACCTACTCGGTGGACAGGAATCTGAGCAGACTCTGGGGGAGCCCATGGGATGCAGCGGTCCACGGAGCTGCAAAGAGTCCGCCACGACTTAGCGGCTGGACAGCAGCAGCAGTGCCTGAGCGGGGGCCCTGACCCCACGGGGAGCCAGGAAGCAGGCTAGAGAGCAACATCACGCTTGGTCGGAGGGCACAGGCGAGACGGGAGTGAGGCCTCGGCTTTTCCTTAGTCTTCCTCTCTCTCTCTCCTGCTCCTGTGTGCGCTCTCTCTCCCCTGTCTACCTCTGGGGATTAGGTGGGGCATCGTCCTTGATGAGGACCACAGCAAGCACGACCGCAGAATGAGCCGGGGCACGGAGGCTTTGATGGTGAAGGATGAGCACTCACGACTGCGGAGGAATGCCCCCTCTGTTTTCCCATTTCGTTTCTTTTCTGTTAGACTTGCTGTATCAGAATTACCCTTGGGTGTCACAACAGACGTACAAACAAATCAGGAAATCCTAAGAGAAGAAAATATTTCTTTCCCTGTATGCCCTAGCTTCCCTTAAATGAATGAAGTCAGTCCCATGGTGCAAGAATAGAGTACTCAGCTAGAACAAGACATTTTCCGATATGACCTTGGGGTTATCTATTTAAACCAACTGGTCCTCTACTCAATCTGCTAGGAACCAAGGATTCTTTTTTTTTTTTTTCTTTTTTATGTCAACACAATCTCATTTATATTTTGGTCTAAAATCAGCACCGACAATAAATCTAAGGTTGATGACAGAAAGAGGGAGAGTACATAAAACAGAAGCTGTGCATATAAACAATTAAGCGTACAGAACACAGCCAAGATCCTGCTGAAGAAATATACTGGCAAATAGATTATCACAAGCCTTATGAGGGGAGTGCACTGCTGGTGGAAACATAAGAAGTCTGTTCACATAAACTGGAAGGCAGATGAATAAAAAATAAAGTCCTAAACCCATTTATGTGATTGTTCAAATATATTAAGGAAGAATTTGGTCAGTGTGGGCCTATTTAACATGCAGAAGGTCGATGATTACTCAGCAAATCTGGACGGTGCAAACTATCAGCTCAAACAGATGAGCCCCAAGAGTGCTCCTGCTGTCGTTTTAAAACAGCGCGGGTGCTCCGCTTTCTGTGTGACAGCATGAATAACAGATTTATAGAGAATTTATAGGAAATCTAAAAGTAATTATGGCAAATCACTAAATGACAGGCACTGCCACCAAACCTCTCCCACAGCTTCCAATAAGAGGATGCCGTCTATTTGTTTAAAAATTTGACTTGGTCTCTGTTCAGTCCATGGAATGACTTGCTTACAGGCAGTGAAATGCCCCACAAGCCCCCAGAGTGGGAGACAGAAAGGGACTGGAGCAGGGTGAAGCTCTTTTTTCAGCCACACGGGATCAATCAGCATGTGGACGTGGGCGGAGCTCTGGGGGGCAGGCACCGGGAGCCTGAGGAGTGTGGAATCTGCCCCGCGTGTTCTGCAAGGACGTGAGGCAAGGATTCCCCCCAAACAGTTCCCCCAAGGTGAGAGGCGGCTCTCTCAGATGACATATGCTCCCTTTATTTCTTCATTCTGAAAATTAAGGACTGTTTGGGAAAAACATCTTAGCCTAAAATAACCCTCATTGAAACATATGGTGGCTACCTGACAAGAATCAGAAAAGATGTAGAAATTTAACATAGGTTTAGCAATTATTCTCTGGGGGTATGACCTCCTACTTACTGGTTATTATTATGAAAAGGGCTTTTAAATATCATTTTGAAAAGAAAAATACTAAGGAAGTGCATCCACACTGTTTGATGCTTCCCAGCAGCAAAAAAATGATGAGGAAGCTCTTTATAGACTGACATAGAAAGACCTCTAAGACGATCTGATAAATGAAAAAAGCAAATACTGAAAAGCAAGTATGGCATGTTCCTTTTCGGGTAGAAGAAAGGGAAAATAAGACTATACATGCATATTTGCTTCTATTTACATTAAAAATGATGGAACAAAAGTTAAAAATAATTCAGTAAGACAGATGCAGGAATCATTTTTTTTCTTTTACAACTAGGCTTTCTAAGAAATAGCTATAGATAAGACCTTCTAAATGATGTTAAAAATACAAGTTAAATACATTCATAAGTATATTTTTCTTCTTCTAAGGCTGGTACAAAATTTATTTTCCTCAGAGTGTCTTTTCTGGTTAATTAATTTCAACCCCCTCACTAATTAGCTTAATTTGACATCAATACTTTCAGTTTGCAAAACACTGAAAAACAACATGCAGTTTTACAACGGTTCTTAAGACCTTTTTATTTATCTCTTCTAAGCTTCTTCTGAAGCCTTCATGTGCACACAAGTCATCTGGGAACCTGTTCAAGGGCAGATTCTAAACCAGCGGGTCTGGGTGGATGAGCTGAGACTCCCCACTGCTCAGCTCTCGAGGAAGCCTGTCCTGTGGGCCATGCCCTGGCAGCAGGGCTCCCCCTCCTTAGAGGGGAAAGATCATGCTTCTCAGCACAGAGCGAGTTTTCAATACGTATCAACCAATCACTGCTCCTCAGAGTGGAGCTGGGAGTGGCAGTGCAGACCCCTCCTGGGGGGTGGCTGGAGGGGCAGAGACTCAGGCCACACTCCAGGCCCCCGAATGAGGGCCTGAACATTCAGTTCTCTGGGTGACACGTGTGCTCACGCAGTTGGAGGAACTCTGTGCCAAGTGCTCTCACTCTTCAGTTGGGATTATATTCACGCGGCTATCAATTACATAAAAGAAGACACAAAACCCTCTGTCTTCATGAACATGAAGGAGGTGGTGGAAGGAGGCAAGGTGTGGCACAGCTACCAGGAAAAGAGGCAGGAGGGAGCCTGGGGTGAGTCCAGGGGCTGCCGTAAAGCACTGACGCCTGCAGAGACGCTGGGGGACGCCCGTCTGGTGGCGCCTCGGTCTTGCGGAGGAGCAGCAGCTGGAAGGCGGGCTGAGCTCCGCAAGCTGAGCGTGCTAGAAGGTCGAGAGGGGACTGACGCCACAGGAAATGACTGAAATTTGGACATCATGGTGTGGAGGAAGGAGAGGATGCTAGAAGGGGGCTAACAAATTGGGCAGCAGGGACAAGCTCGGTGTTGAAGAAGTAAAGAGGCAAAGGCAGGAAGCGTGGGAGGGAAGGAAGACCACGAGTGGGATTAAGGACCCCGAGGCGGAGACTT
Source organism: Budorcas taxicolor (assembly GCF_023091745.1). Classification (NCBI taxonomy): domain Eukaryota; kingdom Metazoa; phylum Chordata; class Mammalia; order Artiodactyla; family Bovidae; genus Budorcas; species Budorcas taxicolor. The sequence goes on along the minus strand of NC_068911.1, from coordinate 3,308,928 downwards.
TCAGATGATGATCACAGCGCATTTACTGACTGCTTAGCATGGGCCAGACCCTGTGCTATTCTCCGTGTGTCCATTATCACGTGTATTTTTTTGTTGTTCCAGTTTTGACAGATGAGTAAACAGACTCACAAGGTAGCGCCCCTGCTTCACAGGACAGAGCTAGGATATGCACCCAGGGCTTTATGACTAGAATCTGTGCTCGTAACTCCCACCCATCCTAACTCCAATGAAGAGGGCCAAGGCGCGGCCATGCACAGGTAACAGAAGTGAAAGCCCACTGAGAGAAGGCTGAGAGGTCCTTCAGCCAGAGTGGTCGTTTCAAATGCTGAACTCAGGCCAGCGCTCCCAGAACCCAGCCCGTCTCCCTCAGACCCTGAGTGGTCGTTTCAAATGCTGAACTCAGGCCAGCGCTCCCAGAACCCACCCCGTCTCCCTCAGACCCTGACAGCTGCTGCAGGACCTGGCACTGCCAGTCTCCGCCCTCTGCCTGGGGTGGGAGTCACTACGGAGGCTCACCAGTGTGTTGAGTTCTCTTCTCCTTCTCGACACAAGAGCAGGGTCCTTCCCTGTTCCCAGAGAGTTAGGTGTCAAGTACAGTTGGCCGTGTGGCTGGTTTGGGCCAGGAGATGAGAGTGGAAGGGACCTGTGTCATTTCCAAGCAGCTCCATCCAAGCACCGGCATGTGACCCCTGTGCCCTGCAGTGAGCCTGGGGACAAGGCCCACGTGGTGGAGCGGGGGTGTACCGTGCAGTGAGGACGCTTCTCCCACTCTGCACCTCCGCTGCACGAGCAATGTGAGTGAGGAGCAAACTGCTGTTGGGGCCCCGGGGGCCTTCAGGTGGTCTTCACTGGGGTGCCCCTCTGCCTGCACTGATGGATTCCCCACCCGGAGTATCTGTCTCCGCTTCTCTGTAGTGCCCCTCCCCAGCTCCGGTCATTCTGGTTTCCTCATGCCTGGCCCGCGTGCCCTGCTGCTTTAGTTCTGCGCCTGGCTCCTATCCAACCCTCCACCCCTCCCCACCGATCCACCACTGACCTTGGAGGCCACTTAGTTTCGCAGACATCCTTCAGGGGCCAGATCGAACTCCTCCACCTCTGAAGGTTTCCCTAATCACTCTCACCCCTGCTCCCAAATCCACATGACCCTCCCAGAATGCATTACAAAAGGCAACACGGCAATAAACGGTTTGTTGGAAGGCATTTAGAAGATCAGTTCTGTCGCTTTGTCTAAACATGCCGACAGAATCCTGAGGCTAACCTTCAGAAGCATCCCTGGGGGCGGGGACACATGGCGCCACTTCTACACTCCTCACGGGTTAGAGTGCAGACCTGGAATGCTCATCTGGTTGCCAGATCCTCGGAAAAGAAAGAAAGGGCTAGAAAGGCCTGAGGAAGACACATAAAACGTCAAGGCGACGGCACAGGCGAGGGTTCCAGGCCTACACAGGGCACTGGGCTCAGTCTGGCAGACGCAGGCTGGGCAAGTGGTCACCATCCGTGAGACACTGAAGCCAAAGAGCAAGATCAGCAGGGACGCAGCCGTCAGGCCTCAGCAACGAACGGTGGGGCTGGGCAGCACGTCTTGACTCTAAGGCTGACTCTGCCCAGATCATAGTTTGGCCAAGAGTGAAGAGAAACACAGCGGCCCCCAGCCCTCAGTAAAGCTTTAAGGCAGCTTAGACTCTCCTGAGACTCCTGTACGTCTGGCGCTGACACTGGGAAGGACAGCTGTATGTGATGCGTCTCCTGGGGACACTGACAAAGAGAATCAGACGGGACAGAGCTGGGTCCAGCGAGGCAAATTTTATCTTCTTCAAAGAAGTCAAGCCCTCCACAGCAGTCCGGCAGAGCAGTTGAGAGGACACGCCGGGGACTCACCCAGCCAGCCCCCAGCTCTCAGCGTCCCGCTCAGCTGGGTGACCGTGCACAAGTTCCTGACCGTCTCCAAGTCTTAGCTTCCTCATTTGTAAGTGAGACAACTCCTGCCTAAAAGTGAAAGTGCTTGTCACTCAGTCATTTCCGATTCTTTGCAAACATATGGACTGTAGCCTGCCAGGCCCCTCTGTCCATGGGATTCTCCAGGCAAGAACAGTGGAGTGGACTGCCACGCCCCCTTCTCCAGGGGGTCTTCCGACACAGGGATTAAACCAGGCTCTTCTGCACTGCAGTGAATTCTTCACCATCTGAGCTACCAGGAAAGTCCAAGAACACTGGAGCGTGTAGCCATTCCCTTCTCTAGGGGATCTTCCTGACCCAGGGGCTGAATCAGGGTCTTCCGCATTGCAGGTGGATTCTCTACCATCTGAGTCACCAGGGAAACCCCAAGGTTGCTACAAATGTGAAGATGAAGGGTGACCTCAGGGACCCAGTCCCAGGGACAGACCGAGGGCGCTGCCAGCGTGAGCTGCTGCACGTTCGTCCCCGTCGCTGCTGCCATCCCCTGTACTTCTGGTTTTTCCAAAGAAAACGTGCTCTGCTCCTACAGCTAAGCAGAGCTCAAGCTTCATAAAATCGTTTGCAGTTTTGAATTTTTGGACCTGAACTGTTCTTTGCCATTCTTGAGCAGTTTCTTTCTTTTTTATTTTTTACTAAAAAAAAAACCTCATCATCATAGTCAAGTAATATTTGCACATGTAGATAAAATGTGCATATATTAATAAAATTAACTTGTGAACGGTTTTTAATTAAGTCGTAGAATTGAGGCATTTTGAACTAAATAATAGTATTAGCTCACTACGGGGAATTTTATACTAGAAAAATAAAGAAAAGATCTGTTCAGTTATCTAGAGAATTCAGACCAAAAAATCCACTTGCACTTTAATCAACTAGCCTAGCAGCCATAATGGCTCTGGATACAGGAGATAATGGCTCTCATTTATGTTGGCTGAGAATTCTGTTAATTTCCCTATACCTTTCTTGAAGTTATATCATTAATTGCTATTAATGCTTCCTAATCAAGACAGAGCCAGTCACTGAAACAATTAACCTATTTCTGAAGGTGCAAATAGAAAGATAATTCATCAGTTTCCTACTTTTTCTCCTGCTGCAACCCTAGGCTGGCTGTTGTCACTAAATACTCTTCTCCTCAGGACTCACAGCAGCGGCTGTCAGCAATCAAGGGAAAACAAAGCGTGTGTTCATTTATAAGGGTCACTCCTGTAGTTCTGCAGTGAGGAACAATCATCTGCTAACTCAGGTAAGAATCTCATCACAACCACAGTCTCCACCATCTGAATACATTAAATGAAGCTAGAGTCCTGCCAAAAAAAAAAAAAAAAAAAAACCCACACACCTCAAAAATCCAGTCTGCTTGTGAAATTAGAGGACATTGTCTTCCGGCCGAGCAGATTTCTCTAAAGTGACCTAAGGTGCGTCTGGTCTGGGAGGAGGGACCGGGCAGGTCGTGGAGCAGGTGCCAGACTCCAGCTCCTGTCCCCAGAGGACCAGTGGGGACACGGCCCGGGCCATAAGCAGGAGTGAGAGCCCCAGACCTGTGGTCCCGACGGGCCTGTTTACGGAGAGGCCTGGCCCTTCCCCACTGCGAAGAAGACGGCGTGCGATGTGGGGCGGTTACGACGGGCAGGGGGAGGGCGAGGGGGAAGGACGTCCCTGTGACCTTTGGCGCTGCTTGGTGAGCTTGGGAGTTGCCATGCCACAACTCCGGGGAGCCCGCGGGGGGCCGCTGTGAACTCACCAACAAAGTGGGGGCTGCGGCCGAGGAGAAGGGCTGCCCCGGCCAGTCCCTCTCAGGGCCCGTGGGGAAGCGTCCTGACTGTCTCCCTCACGAGAGCCAGGCAGGACGTGAGAGCCCGAGGGGGGTCCCGGCAGGGGCCTGCGTCTGCCTGCAGCCTGCCTGCCGCCCCACAGCTGGGCTCGTGGCCAGGGCGCCTGGGGCACTCCGCACCAGGGGGCTGCACCCCTGTCTCCATGCCTGGCTCGGGCCCACGCTGCTGTGCTGACCGCGGCACCCCTGGCTGGGAAAGGCTTCCTCCTTCCGCTCCCCACCTCCAGGGCAGCGCTCTGTCCGAGGCAGGCATCCCAGGAGCAAGGCGGCACCTTCCGGCACATAGTCACCCTTCATCCCATCCTCCCCCACACTCCTCAGGCCACCGCCCCCAAGGTGAGCCCCTGCTCCTAAGAGCTCAACGTCTGTCACCAGCATCACTCGCTGCCCGACAGCCGGCCCCACCGACCCCCTAGAGGGTACGGCAGCTTTCCCTCGGCCCCAAGTCTCTGAGGTCACCCCCCCGAGTCACCCTGAATGCTGCCATTAAAGCAAAATCAAACTCCTGCCCCAAGGTGATTTGCAAGCACCCATTCTGTGCTTCTTAAATCCCTGTGGACATTTCCAAAGGAACAAATAGGGAAACAACTATACTAATACTGAAAATCAGGATTGCTACCCTGCACGGGAGAGTTCTAACAGGGTGGTGGGAATGAGCCCTGCTTGGGGCAAAGGCTTGCTGATCTGAACTCCTAACTCCAAGGAAAAGTCCAAGGGACTCCCCAGAGAACCGCACAAGCATGGCCAAGGCCAGCATGAGAAGTCTTCATTTTAAAGCACTTGAAAGAACATCTCCTTTATGAAACGGAACGCTTCAGGAAGTTTCTGAATCAAATTGATTCGGATGAGTCGGAAAATCTGAATCAAATAAAAAACTCATTGAGAAGGGTCAATAATATACTATAAATATGAAAATGGAAGAATCTGAGATCAGAAAAGATGGTTTTTAGATGAGAGTAACAGTTGCCAAAATTAAAAATTCGATAGAAGCCCGGAAGAACAGATCAAATTAGCGTACACAATCAAATCAGTGAATCTGGCTGGAATTGAGGGTTCTTCCTAGAATTCAGAGAAGACAGATTAAATGAGCTATAAGGAGAGGATAGGCAGACTGAAGACGCTTCCAGGAGACCCAGTGTGAGCAGAGCAGGGGCCCCGGACGGGAGAGCTGGAGGCAGTGGAGGAGCGCTGGCCACGCTAACGGCGGACGCGAGCAAAGACGGCTCGTGTCTTCAGCTCAGAGGGCCTCCTGAGGGCCAAGGAGGAGACAGCCACGCCGCCACGGCCCGGTAGAATGTGGAGGAGACAGCCACGCCGCCACGGCCCGGTAGAATGTGGAGGAGACAGCCACACCGCCACGCCCCGGTAGAATGTGGGGGCTTTGTGGACAAACAAAACTTGTAAGAGTTAGGATAGACTAAAGCAAGGCATCAACCCAAAGAAAACAAAAATGAAAACCAAAGACCGCCAGACTTCTCTACAACGTTAAAGCTAGAATAGGACGAAGTAACATCTACAGAATTTTAATAGAATTGAACCGTATCACAAATATCCCAAAGATGTTGGTCACCAGCCAAACCTTTCTTGAGCAATCTGACAGGTTCTTTCCATGCGACACCCAGTGGTGTTCTGATAAGCAGTGAACAACCGGCCCTGATCTGCTGCTGCTGTTGCCAAGTCGCTTCAGTCGTGTCCGACTCTGTGCGACCCCATAGACGGCAGCCCACCAGGCTCCCCTATCCCTGGGATTCTCCAGGCAGGAACACTGGAGTGGGTTGCCATTTCGTTTTCCAACGCATGAAAGTGAAAAGTGAAAGTGAAGTTGCTCAGTCGTGTCCGACTCGTAGAGACTCCATGGACTGCAGCCCACCAGGCTCCTCCGTCCATGGGATTTTCCAGGCAAGAGCACTGGAGTGGGGCGCCATTGCCTTCTCCGGCCCTGATCTGCAGTACCCTCCAGTTTCCCTGGTGCAGTCATTCCCACCCCAGCAGGTCTGAAGATACAAACACAGCCTCACTGCACATGGTGCTGGGAGGAGACGCCCACAGCCAGCGCGCACCAGCACACGGCTGAAACCTAGCCTCAGCCACTAATCCAAGGCTGTCCAGAGTTAACTGGCCAGGACTCAGGACTGGTAGGAATCTGCCAATCAGGCTTACCATCCTAAGAATTTTATCAGAGGGACAGAGACGACTGTCAGTCCCTGAAGCTGTGATATAAAACTGAGTCTGGTGGCAAAAGAAGTCCGCAAAATAGGCCGGTGAGGAAGAGGAGGGAGCCAGGAGACACAGAGGAGCGGAGATGGGGCCGCCTGGCTCCTGAAGAGCTGGGAAGCGCTTCGGATCTGGGAGGCCTTTTTTTCAGTCTCTCGAGAGGCTTGGGGGCATCCTGTTCTTGAGCTCCATGAGATGCTCTCATTCCTTTTGTACATTTGAACCCTTTTCCACACTGGAGCCGGCAGGTTTGTATGGGTCTCTGCTTTTTTGCAATTAAAGAGCTCCACTAGAACATGCTTAAAAAACAGTTCCACTCCTAGGAAGTTATTGTAAAGAAACAATTTCAACATTTACATTAGATGTAGCGAAAAGGATATTCATCATTCTGTCTATAATGGTGAAAATCTGGAAACAACCTGAATGTCCAACAACTGAGGATTAGGTTGATGAGTCGTGATGTCTGCTTACAAAGGAAATGAGGCAGCTACTTAAAGTGATAAAGTAGGTATTAAAAATATTGTATAAATAATGAGATATTAAGTGAACAAGCTTACAAAAGAGTCCATACAGCATGATCTAATTTCACTAAAAATGTTTACATGTAATTTGTATGGGACATACACAGGCAGACGTGGACACGTGGCTAGCTCAGTCCCAGGCCACCAACTGTAAAGGGGATGTCACAATAAAGCAAGCCACGTGGGCTTATGCTTGCTCTATGCTGCAGTCCGTAAGTGTGCAATACCGTTACGTCTTCGAAACAAGGCGAGAGTGAAAGTGTTAGTCGCTCAGGCGCGTCCGACTCTTTGCGATCCCATAGACTATAGCCCACCAGGCTCCTCTGTCCATGGAATTTTCCAGGCACGAATACTGGAGTGAATTGCCATTTCCTTCTCCAGGGGATTTTCCTGACCCAGGGATTGACCCTGGGTCTCTCGCATTGCAGGCAGATTCTTTACCATCTGAGCTACCAGGTACATACCTTAATAAGAAAATAATACTTTATCGCTTAAAAATGCTAACAGTCATCTGAGCCGTCTGCAAGATGAAACTTTTTGCAGGTGGAGTGTCTTGCCTTGATGTGGATGCCTGCTAACTGATCAGAGTGGTGCCTGCTGACGGTGGGGTTGGCAAAGTCTTGAAACAAGAAAACAAAGACGTTCAACACCCTGACTGATTTTCCTTCAGGAATGGCTTCTCTGCAGCATTCAATACTGTCTGAGAGCACTTTATCCAGAGTAGAACTTCTTTCAAAATTGCTGTCCAGCCTCTCAAATCCTGTTGCGCCTTCATTTCCGTTCGTGGCAACAACGTTCACAGCATCTTCACTAGGAGTACATTCCAGCTCCATAAATCACTTTCTTTGCTCCTCCACGAGAAACACCTCCTTACCCATGAGAGTTCTGTCCTGAGATTACAGCAATCTAGCCCCATCTTCAGGCCCCACCTCTGACTCTAGCTTTCTTACTGTTCCTACCACATCTGCAGTTACTTCCTCCACTGATGTCTTGAGCCTCTCAACGTCACCCACGAGGGTCAGCATCGGCTCCTTCTAAAATGTTAGTGTTGACATCTTGACCTCTTCCCATGAATCAGCAATGTTCTCAATGGCGTCTAGAAGGGTGACTCCTTTCCAGAGGGTTTTCAATCGACTTTGCTGAGGTCCATCAGAGGAATCACCATCAATGGCGGCTACAGGCTCATGAAATGTATTTCTTAAATAACAAGACTTGGAATTTGAAATTACTCCTTGATCCATGGACTGCAGAATAGATGCCATGCAGGGCCACAGGCAGGAAAACATTCATCTCGTTGTTCATCTCCACGGGCTCTCGGGCGACCAGGTGCTCTGTCAGTGAGCAGTACTATTTGGAATCTTTTCTTCTGAGCAGTGGGTCTCGAGAGTGGGCTTGAGATACTCAGAACATCACACTGTGAACGGATGTGCTGGCAGCCAGGCTCTGTTCTTCCGCTTGGAGGGCACATGCAGAGTGATTACAGAGTGATTAAGGGCAACTCCTATGGGCCCTAGGACTTTCAGAACGGTAACTATCTTCAACTCGAAGTCGCCAGCTGCTTTACCCCTAACAAGACTCAGCCTGTCCTCTGGGGCTTTGAAGCCAGGCAATGACTCCTCCTCTCTTGCTATGAGAGTCTTGCGCGGACAGCATCTTCTGTGAGAAGTCTGTTCCACCTACGGTGAAAATCTGATGTCCAGGGTGGCCACCTTCATCAACCATCTCAGCCAGATCTTCTGGAAAACTCGCTGCAGCATTTACACAGTGCCTGGGGCTTCACCTTGCGCTTTTATGGGAAAGGCGTCTTTCCTTAAACCTCACGAACCCACTTCTGCTGACTTCGGATTCCTCTTCTCCGGCTTCCTCAAGTCTTTCATCCTCACAGAGTTGAAGGGTTAGGGCCTTGTTCTGGACAAGGCCAGATGGGCTTAGTGGAATGTTGTGGCTGGTTTGCTCTGCGGTGCAGACCAGCTAAGTTTGTCTCCACACTGGCAATGAGGCTGTTTTGATTTCTTACGGTGTGTGTCTTCAGTCCTGTAGCACTTTTTATTCACTTCAAGACATTTTTCCTTGCACTCCCAACTTGGTGAAGTTTTGGTGCAAGAGGCCTTGCTTTTGACTTATCTCAGTGCTTGACAGGCCTTCTTCACTGAGCTTGATCAGTTCTAGCTTTTGATTTAAAGTGAGAGATGAGTGACTCTTTCTTCCACTTGAACACTTGGGGGTCACTGCAGTGGTGTTAACTGGCCTAATTTCAATACTGTTGTGTCTCAGGAAACAGGGGGGCCAAGAGAGAAAGAGAGAGATGGCAAAACGGCCGGTCAGCGGAGCAGTCGGAACACACAGTGCTTATCAGTTAGGCTTATTGTCTTAGGCGGGTGTGATTTGTGGTGCCCCAAACACAGTAGGCATGTCAAAAATCACTGACCACAGGTCACTGTAACATGTTAATAATAATGAAGACGTTTCAAGCTAGAAATTCCCACAGGACCTTCCCCTCGCTTTAGCTCCGTGAATTAGTGCATCGTAATTCCTGCTGACTCTACATTCTCCCCCAGACTCGGGGGCACGATCCCTCCCGTCCCCGCCTCGCCACTTGCAGTTCCAGCGCTGCTGACACCCCATCTGACGCACTGCTAAAAGCCTCCTCTCGTTTGCTTGTGAGCTGCAGCCAGCAAGCTCTTAGAACGCTCACAGGTCTCAAGTCTGTAATGAATTAGCACGACCCACGGCGTGACGTCCACAAGTCTCAGTACGCACGGCACCGTCTTCCCCTATTGAGCCCCAGACCTGTTCTCCATCACCTGCCTGAACACAACGCCACCAGCCGCGGTGAGGCCACCGTTTTCCAGGGAAGTTCTCCCCGCCTCTGCAGGCAGTCCCCCACCCCCGCCCTGCCCTCTCACCTGGTACTGCCCACTGCCTCCTCTCCATCCTGAGATGGTCAGTGAACCGTGTCCTGGTGAAGCTTTCTCAGAACGGGCACCCCCTCGGGCTAATTAGGCAGCCCTTTTGGTGGCCGCAGAGCCCCCAGGGCTTACTCCAGTGGTCGGCAGCGCTGATCGCGTCTCTCTCGTTCCTTCGTTCCTTGTCTCTCCCTGGGCGGGCTGTGGCCTCTCTGAGGCCCAGTCTGTGTCCGGGATGTGAGCGGTGTGTGCAGTCCGGGTCTCAAGCAGTCTTTGACGCGCAGCTGGTCCCAGTGAATTATGCCGTGAGTTCCACAGCTAGACTGCAAGCCTCTTCAAGGCTGCAGTCTCCAGCTACCCCACGGAGCCTGACAGCAGTCCAAGTTCTGCTGACGAGTCAGTGGAATCTCTAAGAGCTCCGAAGGGCGATGCTACCCTTATCGACAGACTCCATGGAGCATAAACACTTGGCAATGTTTGGTCAAAGCCTCGATGTGATCAAGGCTTTCCACTAAGTCTCTCAGTTCAACAGGGAGGGTGAGAGGGGCACCCTAGTCCGTCTGCCACCCCGCCCCTCCTCCAGCTGCTCCATTCTGTTCTCACTGGAAGGGTCCAGAGGGCTGGGCATGTTGACCCATCTCTGATTCTTCACCTGCAGCTTCAGGTGAGCCCACGGCCTCAGCAAAGACAAAATCTGACATTAAGACAAGAGCAGCGCTGGTGCACGCCCATGGGCCACACAGCCAGCCGTTCACCCTAGGTGCCACCTCTGCAGACGAATCAGCCGTTCACTGGTCGCTGACACGTGTACTGTATCCCGGGGAGGGAAGCCTGACTCAGGATCTTCTGAGAAGCCCAGCTTGTTTGGTTTGTCAGATGAGGCAGGGACAGGGTGAGAGGGAGGAAGGGGAGATGAGGCAGCAAAGATGGGTCATGTGAGATGGAATATAGTTAATAATAGTAATTATATTAGTAGTAGCATGAATTATTCATATTTAGTTAATAGTCATTGTATTAGCTATGATAGTAATAGTTATGAGTTAATGGGCTAATGATGATTGCACTGGATATTGTAATAATAATAGATAGAAGAATAACTCCATGCCAACAGATCAATCTGAGAAGAAGTAGAATATAACACTGTTAGTGGTACGGATGTGTTCACGAGAAAAAGGGTGTGAGAAGCCATGTACGTAGAAAATGATTAGAGGACAAATCAGGCCAGCTAAAAAAGGAAGGCTCTCAGTGGAAGTGACCATCCAATGTCACCTCCGACAGACACATCTGAATAACCACAGCTGCTTTCTTAGGGCTCCAAGGCAGCGTGGTGTGGGGATGGAAGACAAAGGGGCCCCCCTACTTCTGGGGTGTCTGATCATGCCCTGGCTTTGGGCTGGGAAGGCAGCTCGTGACCCAGTCAAGGGAGATGCTACCGTCTTATCTCTGCCTAGAAGGGAACCCCTATAAAAGCATGACTTCTGTAGGAGGCCCATGAAACTAACAAACTAGAAGTGAAAAACTAAAAACAGAAGACTAGAACTTAAAAAGAAGCTGTTTCTGTTTCACAGAGACTTTGCTCAGAATCCGTGAGCCCCACATCTTCTCATCTCCCAGTGGAGGCCATATACCCTGAGGGCAGGAAGGCGTGTGTGTGTGCGTGTGGTGTGCCCATGCACACATGCATGTGTGCGCACACACGTATGTGCAGGTGTGTGTATAAGCAGGAACGTAACTTTGAGATAGGGTTAGAAGTCAAAATGATGTCAAGATGTCTTAGTTTCCCCCCTTCAGGGCCCTGGAAATAGACGGCGTGACTTGCGGCTTTCACTTGCCCGGTGGCCGTGTGCAGGTCCTCTAAGCCTGATGCATGAGTTAGGGTCTCTTCAAACAAGTGCCGTGGTTTCCTGACCCCCCACCTCTTACTACCGTGTCCGCCTCCACTCAGGGTTGGCTCAGTGGAGAATCTCCGTGGTCTTCCCTCTGAGTACCTAGCGCCCCGAGCCCTCGCCTGGGGATATCTGAGCCTTCGTACATCTCGGCTACAGGATGTGTTACTGTTGTTTAGTCAGCGAGTCGTGTCTGGCTCTTTTGGGGCCCCATGGACTGTAGCCTGCCAGGCTTCTCTGTCCATGGGATTTTCCAGGCAAGAATAGAGTGGGCTGCCATTTTCTCATCCAGAGGATCTTCCCGATCCCGGGATTGAACTGGCATCTCCTGCACTGTCTCCTGCATTGGCAGGCGGATTCTTTACCGCTGAGCCGCCAGGGCTTCCCATCTGTTCCTCGAGACTGGCTGCAGAGGGTGTCTGGCTGGGACACTTGCTCCTTAGGTAGCATACACACAAAGGCTCCCACAGGGAAGAAAGAGGGTGAGCTGTCAGTGAACCTGCTCGGGGAGGCTTTGGAGGAAGAGAGCTTATAGGGGAAAGGACGTTACCACAGCGGTGCCGTGGTCTGGAGGAAATGAAGGCGGAGTGGAGCTAAGGTGGGAGAGGAAGGCAGTGGATGGGAGAGAGACAGACCCCAGCCCTGAGGTCTGAACAGGACCAAGGAGCTCCCCTGAGGCCTGGAGGGTCTCCACCTCCAGGCCTCCTGCAGGCTGCGCCCCACCCCCATCTCTCAAGTCCCCCTGTCGTGAGCCCCCCTTGGTCTCAGAGCACCATCTGAACGGGGAGCAGGGAGGAGCATGAGGAGGAGAAAAGACAAGAGCGCCTCCTTTCCTGGCTCCCCCAGCCCAGCGCCACTGCGGGGGCTCCGTGTGGCTTCTCAGGCCTTGACACAGAAACAGCTCCCATCCCTGGGTACACGCGGTGTTGCAGAAAGGTACCACACTGTCTGGTTAAAAAGCGGGAAGCCAAGTCCGTGGCTTCCCCTCTGCTTCCTTCCACGGGATGTCTGGCTGCCTGTGCTCAGCTCAGCTGGAGGAGGCTGGGGAGTGGACAGCAGCGTGGAGAGCCCCGGGGGCCCAAGGGCCCGGAGGCAGGCCCCCACCCGGCCTGCTGGGAGGGGAGGGGAGGGGCCGGGGGCCGTTGGTGGTCTGCTGGCCCTGCTCTCTTCAGCCCGTTGACTCTTGAGTGGTCCCTCCATCTTCATCCCCTGTGTAACTGCCAAGCTCTCTCACTGGCCCTTCCATTTGCTGAAGCCCTTCTCCAGGACACAGTGCTTCTTAAGCCCTGTTCCGTGGAATACAGTGTTGTACTTGCTTATTGCTTCATGCAAGACGCTGAGGGCCCACCATGTACCAGTTACTGAGAAAAAGAGTTTCTGTGGTCAAATAAACATAGGAGCTCCTCCTCTCTCAGAATCCACAATGTGCATATTAGCATATGAAAGCAAAATCTGGAAGGAATAAAGGCGGCTCTCTTCCTGTGGCCTAAGAAATGCCATGCCTCAGCTCCTCCTCCACGTGCTAGATTCATCTTCCTAAAACACAGCTGTCACCCCAGAGCTCCTATCTTTAAACCCTTCTCTGAGGTCACACAACAAACTTCAGCTCCATCCACGTTCCTGTGGCCTCGCTTGTCTTCTTTTGTACCAAGTGGAGGGGCAATCCCCACCCACAATCCCTTGCTCACACCCCCACCCACAATCCCTTGCTCACACCCCCACCCACAATCCCTTGCTCACACCCCCACCCACAATCCCTTGCTCATACCTCCACCCACAATCCCTTGCTCACATTGGTCCCTTTCCTGGAAGGCTTCCTGGTCCCCAGATCTCTGCTTCCACCTACCCTTCAGGCACATCTAAAACACTTCCACAGCCAGGGAACTCCACGACTGACTCTCTCAGGTCACTCACCTGCAGCCTCTGATGGATGACTCACACCACACACACTGAGGGGGATGGACGGTCCCCTTACCTCCTCCAGGGAAGGGCCTGCTCCTAATTCGTCATCATTTGCACATCCTGTGTGACCTCCCTCCCCCAACACCTGACACAGAGCTACAGGCTAAGCAGCGGTCCAGTACAGAACTTGCTGGCCTGGGCTGCTCCCCAGCTACAAGACTTCAGTAGGTTATTGAATTTCCATTGATGCCACTTTCCCTCATTAAGAGCACATATTTTCCTTAGTTTATGACAGGGTTGCTCCCTGATAAACCCACTGTAAGTCTAAAATATCTTAAGTTGAAAATGTATTTACTACATCTAACCTAGGGGATTCCCAGGTGGCTCAGTGATAAAGAATCCACCTGCCAATGCAGGAGATGCAAGAGACGTGGGCTCAGTAAGATCCCCTAGAGTAGGATATGGCAACCCACTCCAGTATTCTTGCCTGGAAAATTCCATGACAGAATCCTGGTGGGCGATAGCACAAGGGGTCTCAAAGAGTCTGATATTACTGAGCGCACACACACACATACACCCCCCTAAATTACTGAGCATCAGAGCTCAACCAAGTGTCCCATAAACATATTCAGAACACACACTGGCCTACAGTTGGGCAAAACCATCTAACGTGAAGCCTGTATTATAATAAAGAGTAGAATATCTCATATAATTTATTGAATACTGTATTGACAGCGAAAAATACAAGAGCTGCGGGGGTCAGAGTGGCAGCAACTGTGTCCACTGTTTGCTCTCACGATCACAGGGCTGACCGAGAGCTGCAGCTCGCCGCCACTGCCCAGCATCATGAGAGGACATCCTACTGCACGTCACTGGCCAGCCTGGGAGAAGATCAAAATTCAAAATTCGAGTATGGTTCCTATTAACTGTGTATCACTTTTGAGTCAAGTGATCACCCTGATTTGTGTATCACCCTGAAGTCAAGAAACTGTAAGTTGAACCATAGGAGGTCGGGGACCATATGTACAGGCTTTGGTGTCCAGACAAACAGCGGATTAAAGTCTAGCTCTTCCCTGGGCAGAGGAGACAAGCTCAGAGCACAGTGGCTGCAGGATGCACGTGTATGTACATTCAACTTGATCCATTTTTTATATACCTGTCATTTCAACTTTTGTCCCAGTTAGAAAAGACTGGCTCCCCACAAGTTCCCTGGCTGGGCCACTCCAGTTCCCACAAAAGCGGGAGCTGGCACAGCTCGAGGATGCCTTCCTGATAAGGCCCCGCAAGCCAGCCTGCAGAGAGCTGGGGCCACAGGAGCCGCACATGTGAACTTGAGCGCAGAAAGGGGCCACTGGCGCTGGAGGGCCCTCTGTGCCCCGCAGCAGCGTCATATTTATGGAATACAATAGAGCGCCGATTAGCCTGACTAATTGGGGATTTAACGATCTGAATAATCAGTTTTTCTGGATAAGTGATCCTGATGGTTGCAAGAGGAAGAGCCATCAGTTGTTTGGGCGGCAGGGCCAAAGAACTGGCCTTTCAGGAGACCTGCACATCAGAAACGAACACTGAGGCCACTTCCAAGCTAAGCCTGCAGGACAACGAAGGAATAGAGACATCTCCCCCCACACCCTGCACGGAACGTGCCTGGGCTGCGTGTTTGCGCAGAACCACCACCCGCCCCTCCCCGCCCCGAGGGGCCTGGGAGGCTTCAGGCCCGGATGGCTGCATGCATGGACAGGACGGTACAGTCAGTCGATGGTTCGGAGTGACCTTGCAGAAGTTCAGGCACCGTCCAAAAAGCCAAGGAAATGGAGTCCCTGGCCAGGAGGGTCCTACCTCTTGAGGCCACACTTGGCAACATGCAGCTGTTTTCCCTACACTTGCAAATTCTCCAACACCGAGAGCCTTTACAGACAGAACACGGCTTAATACACATGCCTCACAGGGGACAGCTCTGAACAGAGTTCTGCGGTGTGGCGCTGCGACAGCACGGCAGAACAATCGGGTTTTGTCTCATCTCTTTGAAACGTTCCGATTCTTTCTCTGCTGAGGCTTGCGAGCTGCAGAGAGAACAGAGGCTCTGGGCTGTGCACATTCCAATAGAAAACAATGTGCCTGTCTGCTGATACAGCGGGGGGTGGGGGGTGGGGCATGCACCGTGTCACTTTCTCCCTGCACAGAAACTCGGGGCTTGCACGCCGGCATCACCCAATGCCAGCAGCCCCTTCTGATGGCCTTGCAATCCCTGAGTGCTTTTACTGTTTTTATACATTTTAAATGGACCTGATACTCGGCCCCCGACTTCTCCTATAAGAGAGGTATTTCTCCAGGGGTGTCGATGCCTAATGACCTCTACTGTTCATTTATGTTTTCAAGGCTGTGTTTCAATCCGGTCGCATTTAACTTCTATCCAAAAGGGGCTGATTTATGTATTAAGAAGTACCTGACTTTAAGCAAGTGAGGCGCACAGAAGATAAAGCCACAGGTCGTGTGAATGAAGGGAGGATCCTTTAATCGTTGAGTTTCTCTGTGGTAAATTTTAAAATATTTATACCTAGAAAAATAACTGAAACCCGATACTCAGTGCTTACAGCGCGAATCCGTCCATGTGCACCTGATGCTTGGCAGACCCTGTACTAGGCGCTGTGGGGCCGCCCGGATGGTCCCTGCCCTCAGGTGTTTCCCCAGCCTGGCATCTTTGGGAGGGCTAGGGACACACTGAAGAGGTAAAGATCAGTCAGGGCTGCTCGGGGCCAGGCCAGCCTAAGGAGAGGCCACCGCAGGGCCAGCGCCCGCGCCTGCCCACCGGCCACTCCCAGCACCAGCCGGCAGCATCACCACAGAGTTGATGGAGCACCAGCCCACGGCCAAGCTGGGTTTAAGGCTACCGTTTCCAGCAGCAGTCTGGACAACATCTGGGAGCCTGAGAATGGAGCCAGGGCCAGACATGGGAAGAAGCCCAGTTCAAAGGACTCAAGCATGTGGGTCCAGTTGTTTCTGAAGACAGTCTGCCCCTGGACCCTTCTGTGACCTGTGCCAAGAAATTCCCTGTTCATTTTTAAAGCCAGTTCCAGGAATACATAACCGTCAGGGGCACCAAGAGGAACACGGGCTAAGAGGTGTCGTCCCAGGGCTGCCTTCCTAGTCCCCTTCCACCCCCGGCCACCTGAGCAGAGGATGACCGCCTGCATCTGGCCTCACTCTCGTCTCCTGTCGGCCCATCTGAGAACCCCAAGAGGACCTGCGCTGTGGAGAGGACACCTTCAGATACAAGGGACTTCTACACATGTCTTCCAAATGTGGCTTATTCCTTCTTTAGTCCAAGGCATCCAAAAATAATTTCTTTCCCTCCTGGGTCCACGCCCCACCCCTGCCCCCCCAAATGCTGCTTTTTGCTTATGCCTGCTCTGGAGGCCAGGGAAGACACAGGGCAAATACACTCATTATGTACGCACATCAAAAGTAGACTAAACTGATTTGGGGAAAAAAGACAACTATCACTATAAGCTTAAGGGTGATCTCAGCATACTTAACAGAGGAAGGAACTCCTAATGGGCAGTGCTAACAGGTGCACTGAGGGTCGGAACACCCGGAAGCGTCCGCCGCGCGCTCTGGGGTCGGTGCCGTGAGCCCCGTGCCGCTCCCTGGTGCCCCGCGCTTCCTGCCCACACCTGACTGCACTGCAGGTGGGCGTCTGGCCGGTCTTGCGTGAAGGGATCTGCCGGTGCCCCCGGCAGGGAATTAGGCACTCAGTATGTGTTTAAGTAAAGGAGAGCTGAGCCGCAGTAAGAGAAGTGATGAGAGAGGCCGGTGCTACACTGGAGCAGAAAGGAGTCTAGCCCTGACCTACATCACCCCAAGCCCCAAACACACAAGCCAGCCCTCCCGAACTAAGAAGAAAAGATGAGCAGTATGTATGTAAGCACTCACTCAATCAAGTTACCTTCAGCTCAGTTCCGTCGCTCAGTCGGGTCCGACTCTTTGCGACCCCATGAATCGCAGCACGCCAGGCCTCCCTGTCCATCACCAACTCCCGGAGTTCACTCAGACTCTCGTCCATCGAGTCAGTGATGCCATCCAGCCGTCTCATCCTCTGTCGTCCCCTTCTCCTCCTGTCCCCAATCCCTCCCAGCATCAGAGTCTTTTCCAATGAGTCAACTCTTCGCATGAGGTGGCCAAAGTACTGGAGTTTCAGCTTTGGCATCATTCCTTCCAAAGAAATCCCAGGGCTGATCTCCTTCAGAATGGACTGGTTGGATCTCCTTGCAGTCCAAGGGACTCTCAAGAGTCTTCTCCAACACCACAGTTCAAAAGCATCAATTCTTAGATCCAAAGAAAGTCACATTGGATACAGACGGTGTACACAGCTGAGCAATATATATCAATACCTGGGCAATTCTAGGGCTAAACTCTATTGACCTTGCCCTTGAATATCATAAATGATACCCAAATAGAAGCAACCTGATAGAAGACCCTCACCACCTCTATTGCTTGAGTGCTGCATCTTTCATGATTAATTTCATTTTGCTAAGAATCTATTTAAAACCATAAAATTACCAAAACCCCACTCCTAGGTGTATTACCCTAAAGGATTGAAAGCAGGGACTAAAACAGACCTTTGTAGGTGAATGTTCACCGTAGCATTATTCACAGCAGCTGGAAGGTGCAAACAACCCAGACGATGTTGACAGGTGAGTGAATGAGCCGACTGTGGGACATCCATTCAATAGAGTAGTATGCAGTCAGAAAGAGGAAATGAAGCTCTGATATATACTGCAATGTGGGTGAGCCTTGAAAACATTATGCTAAGTAAACTAAGGCAGATACAAAACGACAAATGTTGTATGATTCCACTTCGGTGAAATCTCTAAAATATGCACATTCACTGAGATAGACAGTAGATAAGAGGTCACCAGGAGTGGTGGGCGAGGAGCGATGGAGAGTTAATGCAGCTGGAAGAGAGTTTCTGTCTGGGGCGATGGAAATATTTTGGGGATAGATATTGGTGATGATTGGCCAATGTTGTGAATACAATTAATGCTACTGAATTGTGTACTTAAAAATGGTTACAATAGCGAGGGTTATGTTATATACGGGCTTCCCCAGTAGCTCAGCTGATAAAGAATCTGCCTGCGATGCAGGAGACCCTGGGTCAGGAAGATCTGCTGGAAAAGGGATAGGCTGCCCACTCTAGTATTCTGGCCTGGAGAACTGGTTAGCAAAACAGTCGGACAGGACCGAGCAACTTTCAGAATGTTAAATATATTTTACTACAATAAAAAATCTATTTAAAGATTTTTACAAAGATCTAGTTCTAAGACCTAAAAAAAAAAGGAATACAAATGAACTTATTCACAAAACAGAAACAGACTCACAGACAGAGAGAATGAACTTCGGGTTATGGGGGTGGGAAGGGACGGGACGGGGGGCGGGATGGATTGAGAACTGAGGCTGACATGCACACACCACTAGAGTTGCGATAGATGACCGAACTGGCTCACTCTGCTGTATCCCTGAAACTAACTCAACTCTATTCTAATAAAAATCAAAATAAACAAATAAAATAGATAGCCAACAAGGACCTGCTGTATAGCACAGAGAACTCTACTCAATATTCTGTACGAATCTAAAAGACTTTGAAAAGAATCTGAAAAACAATGGATACATGTATATATGTAAAACTTAATCACTTTGCTGTGCACCTGAACGTAACACAATACTGTTAATCAACTATGCGCCAATGTTAAAAGAAAACAAACACTAAAAAAAAAAATCTATTCAAAGATTTCTGATTTTAGCTACACGGCAGAATGAGCTATCATGGTTCTCATTTCCGCTTATAAGCACATAAAGGTTTAGATGAAACATAAAAAAGAAATTTAGAAGTCAGAGCTAAGTCTGAAAGAGAAAAACAAGACAACTAGTATATGCCAGAAAACGGGGACGTTCAAAAAGACAAAGAAATACTACTTGTGTTTTGTAGGACTCCTTAATCTGAAAAATAAAATCAAACTGTTACCAGAACAATGAAACCAGCGGGACAAAGGCACAAACAATGCAAGACGACTGTGTGTCAATACTTCCACGATTCATGAACAGGAGAATTGAAACTGACAAAGACACGCTTTCTCTTTACACAAAACACAGCCACCATCAGAAGGGCCAGTGCATTCAAAAGTAAGCTTTACACTCCTGAACTTGAGGCAAGAGAGCAATTTGAGAGAGACTATAAAATAAGAAAGTTTGAAATGATTAAGCAAGGGGAAAAAAGAGAAATTCTAACAAAAATAATAAAATACTGTGAAAAGAAAAGGTAGATTTTAAAAAGTGCTGAATAAAACTTCTACAAATGAAAAATGTCATTGAAATTAAAAATTCAGAGGTAAGGATACATATCAATAAGACAAAGCTAAAGTGAAAATATTTAAATGGAAGAGAGATCAAGAAGATTTCCCAGGCTATGGCAAAGAGAGAAGACACGGGAACTATGAAAATGAGGCTAAGAGAAAGTAAGGTAAAAGAAGAAGTCCCCAAATATGTCTAAATCAGAGTTCTAGAAAGAGAGATTACAATAAGAGAAAGAAAAACAATATCCAGCAGAAGAGCTCTTAAGAATTTTGTAATTGATAAAAAACATGACTCCTTAGGCTTAAGAAACATCGCGAATCTCAAGCAGGAGGAAATGAACTGCTTGGTGAGAATGCAGACAGAAAGATGGCAGGAGGAGCCTTACAAGCACCAGAGAGAGCGGGCGTCCACAGGGGGTAACTGGGCGTCCACAGGGGGTAACTGGGCCGGCAGCAGAGACGGAGGGGCTGCAGGGAAACAGAGCAGGAGCCAGAGAGAGTGGAGGGAAAGTGAACCGTCACCCTGGGACTGCACCCATCTCTAGACTTCATTCAAGACTGAAAGGAAAATCACCTTTCAGTGGATGGACAGACATGGATATTCACTGTGGCATTACTTATAACAGATAAATACTGAAGGTTTAGACGTCAATCCATAGGAGATTGTAGAATAAACTCTGGTACAATGAGTATGCTGTGGTTGTAAAAAAGGAATGGTGAAGGATTTTATGAATTGATTTCTAAAATATTAATTGAAAACAAGGTGCTCATATATATATATATGCTTATATTTTTATTGATATAATTCACATACCATAAAAGTCACCATTTGAAATACACAGCTGAGTGGTTTCTATTATCACAAGGCTCTGCAGCCACCAACACTACCTAATCCCAGAAACCACAACACTTCTAGAAGAAAACAAAGGCAGTAAGCTCTTTGACACTGGTCTAAGCAATATTTTTTTGCATGTTTCTCCCCAGGCAAGTGAATCAAAAGCAAAAATAAACACATGGGACTACATCAAACTAAAAAGCTTTTGTACAGCGAAGAAAACTATCAATCAAATGAAAAGGCCAGCGACCAAACAGGAGAAGCTATTTGCAAACTATGTATCTGATAAGGGGTTAATTTTTGAAATATGCAAAGATCTCATATAATGCCACTTCAAAATAACAAATAGCCCAATTCATAAATGAGCAGAGGACCTGAATAGACAGTTTCCCAAAAGAAGACATATAGACAGGGAAGAGACACATGAAAAGGGGCTCAGCATCACTAATCATCAGGGAAATGCAAATAAAAATGCAAATAAAAAAAAAACGAGGTGTCACCTCACACCTGTCAGATGGCTATTGTTAAAAAGACAACACACAATGGTTGTTGTCGAAGATGTGGAGAATAGGGAGCTGCCGTGCACTATTGGAGGGAACGCAGAGCGGCACAGCCCCTGGAAACCGATTCAGGTTCCCCAAACAGGTAGAAACGCAAGATGTGAGAGCAGCTGTGTCCACTGATAGACAAATGGATAAAAAAAGAAATTAATTCATAAAAGGTTGGAACTCAGTAACTGACAGGGACTCTCCATGCAATATCTTTAATGCACAAAAGGAATCCTGAATTCTACTAATGACGTTAAAGTAGGTATTGGTTTGGCAATTTCAACACTTTATAGCGTGAATCCTATACAGTGAATTACAGGACCGAGAAAATGAATAAATATATTAGTTTTGTCAGAAATCAGTTTTCTCACTGTGAGTTAAGGGAGACACAAATCTGTAGTGGGGGAAAGGGAGAAAGAACCCTGTGATATCAACACTAAGCTGAAATTTAGGAGTGCCAATAGACATGTGTGATTTTAGGTATAAATTATATATATACAAAATATATACAAGTATAAATAAATTTATTCTTTTTTCAGTGGGCAAAGAAAGGAGATATACATATATCTTATACGTCTCATACCATATTATTATATATCTTACATTATCTTACTATATATATCTTACATGGCTTCTTGATCTGTCCATTGTAAGAGCTTTGAGGCAATAGTATCTCAGTAATAATGAGCACACCTACTTCCCAGATCTTGGTTTCTAAATACCATACCCCTTCAAAGGAATCATGGCTCTTGGAAACAATGGCTGATGCCAGGGCTGTGAGCAGGGAGAACACAAGGTGAGCACCTTGTTGTGACTGAAAGTGAGAAATTCTCAAAATCAGATGAAAATGTGTTAAAACAATATAGGAGACACTGAGTGGACCCCTGCCAGCCAAACGTGGACCACTTTTCAGCATCAGAATGAATAACCGAAGGGTTACAGTATAACGTGCTGAGTTAATACAAAGAGCACACGATTCCATTCTAAATTTCATTTACAGGGTAGAGGTATGAAGAAGGAAAAACAGTTCTTTACAGAAGAGTGCTAAGTTAAAACACACAGAATGCTCGAAGTTTAAAACCAACCGCCAGCACTGAAGCCAGAGTCATCAAGGAACACTAAAGCCTTGGGAGACAGCACAGGCACACAGCAGGGTGTTGCCACACAGACCTTCAACTGATTACAAGGGAGACATGCTTTTTCACGTGCGGAAAAATCTGTGAGCCTCAATTTAACCGAATAATCCCTTTCTCAAAACTCGTCAATAATGAGACAGACAGACATCAAGTGGCCTCCGATGCGGTACATGGAGAAGGGCATAGTATCGCCAAGATGCTTAACCCGAATCTAATAAAGATGAAACAATCAGATAAACCCAAGACTGAAGAACATTCTGAAAGCAACCAGTCTGGAGTTTTCAAGAATGTCGCTGTCAAATCAGACAAAAGGCCAGGAACTCTTGGATGAAGGATAAGAAGATGAAGAGGCCGTGAAAACGAACGCGATGAATCGTCCTTAATTGGATGCCAGGACTGAAAGAAGCTACAGAGTTCTTTATTGTTATAATGAGGGACATTTGGACATGGACTATATATTAGATAATAGTGCTAAATCAATGCTAAATTTTAAAGAGTGATAATTGTTCTATGATTATGGAGGAGATTGCTCCTACTCATAGTAGACAGATGTTACGAGTATTTGGGGGGGAATATCTGCAAAATATACTCAGATGTGTTAGTCAAAAAAGTGTGTGTGGTGTGCGGGCGGGGGCAGGGACAGAGCATGGGAGGGCGGGAGGGAAGGGGGAGAGACAGGGAGAAAGGGAGGGAGGGAGGGAGGGAACGCCAACAACCTCTGCATCCAGGGAAGGGTGGAAGACACACGAGCTGTCGGCTAAAATGTTCCAAAATAACAGCTGGAGGACAAAAGAGTGAGGTGAAATACAGATCCTCTCAGACTTGCAGTAGAAGACGGCTTCTGCAGAAGGAGATTGTGCAAGGATACTAACCTCAGAAGGAGGCAGGGGTGGGAGAAGCGACGATGAGTAAGCTGAAATGAGCACTAACTCCGAAAAGGAGCTTTATGCCACTATCACAGCAGCCTGGCGACTGACAAGAAGACGGGGTCCATGGACAGGGCCACCCAGACACGTGCCTAACCTCTGTCAGGTCGCTTACGCCTGATAAATATTTGAGGAATAACCAGTGTAAAATGGAAAAGTTCATGTGAATTTAAAAATGCACAAACTATATTCTACAGGATTTGGGGGAAGGGAATGTGTAAGGAAATAGGGAAACAGAAGAAATAACAGCAAATGCCAGTCAATGGTTCCCTCACCAAAGAGAAGGGCTTCCCTGGTGGCCCAGCGCTAAAGAATCTGCCTGCCTGCCAATACAGGGGACATGGGGTCAATCCTGGGTCAGGAAGATTCCCTGGAGAAGGGAATGGCAACCCACTCCAGTGTTCTTGCCTGGAGCATTCCACGGACAGAGCAGCCTGGTGGGCTACAGTCCGTGGGCTCTCAAAGAGTGGGACAAGGCTGAGCGACTCTGCAGGCATAGCAAAGAGAGGAGGAGAAGGCTGGGAGGGTGATATTTAATTTCTTTAATAAAAGAGGCTATTCGCATAGCTAACAATTTATAAGGTGAGGCCCAGTGTGAGCAACGGAGCCAAAACTCAAGAGAAGAACTGGGCTTTGCTAGGACATCTCCTGTGGCTGAGACGAGCTCAAGGCCTGGGAGCAGGGGTCCTTGGGTCAGGAAGCATCCTCTGGACGAGGGTCATCCTGGCTGCCACTTGAAGGCCGCTGTCAAGTGGACGAGGGTGTTCACGGCAGAAAGAAACGGTGTGGCGGGCAGGGGACGGGGAGCAGAAACCCTGGGGCCAACAGAGCCAGGCGTCAGGACCACGGCGAGCGACTGAACATGATGCGAGAACTGGTGTGGAGTGGGAGGCGGCCAGGCATGTGGACGCAGTGGCACCACGCCTGGGCCAGACGAGCCAAGGGCTTCATCTGCTTTCTCATCCAGTCTCCCGCCAATGTTCTTTGAGAACCTCGGTCACGCCCATTTTACAGACAAGGAAGCTGAGGCTTAGAGAAGAGCATTGCCTGTAAGTCACACAGTACGAGGCAGACACAGGATATGCACACAAGTCTTTCTTACACGGAGCTAATCTGCAGGCGATGAGGAGACGTGAGAGGGCCGTATTATGCAGAGGAAGGTGTGGACCAGTATGCCGTGGAGACACCCTGTGGAAGCCCTAGGCAGAAGATTGCTGTAGGGGCACTGAGGGTGACATCTTACAAAAAACTGAGGCACCAGACCAAGGAGGTAAATGTCTTCATTTTCCGAGACAATTTTTGCACACTGTCCCCCTTGACATCGACAGTAAATGTGGGAGGATTGCAGGGAAATATACTTGAATGAATTTCTCTTGATTAAAGTTGAAATAAAGAAACTTAGAATTATACTGTTACAATAGTAAAATGAGGTACAAATGGGTTGTTTCACCTTTCTGTATTACTAGAAAACCTTTAATTCAGAATTTATGATACTTTATTTAGGGATTGGGTTAAAACCTCCACATTGTTTAAAGATGAAACCTTTTCTTAGCAAATCAACAATATAAACAAGATGTTGAGCATAACCTCTTTGCACTTGCAAAGGAAAAACGTTCCCTGTGATAAAATCACCATTCATTCGTTAAAACATGTTCCCAAAGAGCTCTAATTGCTAAGACATAGTTTGACAATCAAAGGTGACAAAATGCCTTCAACATAATAACATTAAAACTCTAAATTAGTCATTCTAACTTTTTACTAATTCAGATGACTTATCATTAGTCAGAATTACTGTGAGGCTTCTTTTTTGTTTCAGGAGCAATTATTTTCTCAAGAACAATAGGATGTAAGAAGCAGTAGGCAAATGATAAACTGAACAAATATTTGCAATACACAAAGTCTGAAACCATTCAAAAAACGGGCAAAGGGCATGAAAAAGAAATGCAATTTTCATTGCCCAATTTTAATTGTCACACACGTGTATAGTTCTCCAGATACTGCTTTGAAGTTTAAAAAGTTAGCTGAAAAGAATTCTCAGGAAAAGAGGCCCGAATGACATGATGACAGGAGGTTTCTGCTTTTGCTCACATCTCTTCTCTTACTTAGCACGTCTCTGCCACCGCTGGGGAGCCTGACTGCGCCCAAACCCGGGACTCAAGTCACCCATCAGTACTCCAGCGGAGCCTTCCTGGATCATCACCAGCCAAAAATAACCTTCCTCACGGAGCGGTGAAGTGCCGCCTCTGTACTGCCTTTCACCTGCAGGCTGCAGCCGTCGGGCTCCCTGTCGGCTCATCAGCGTGCTGACTGCTCTCTTTGCACACGGCGGCTTCACGAGGCCGCTGCCACACGTCCACTGAAGGAGGGGAGGGGGCTGAGAGAGCAGGAGGGGAAAGGGGAGCCAAGAATGAGGGAGAGAGGAAAAGGAGGGACAGCAGGAGAAGGGAAGGAGAGAAAATGGAAAGCGAGCACGGCGAGGAACGGGAATTTGATCACAGTTGGCTGATGCACTGTACGCATTTATCTCTTCTTCTTCTCGTAAGAATTTCAGATAAACATGCACACACTCACCTACACCTGTAAAGACAAACTGGACAATCTGGTGAGATGGCCATCAATACTCGTGAAGAATTTTAACAAGCTCGAGTATTAAAGGTTCATGGAGACTAGTGTCATCACCGCAGCCAAAAGGTAGAAGCGCCCAGCCGTCTGCTGAGAGAGGGACAGGCGTGCACAGCGCGGCCCACGCGCGTGATGGAAACCCGGCCTTCCCGAGGGAGGAGAGGCTAGCACGTGCTACGACACGGAGGAGCCTTCAGGACACTCTGCCCGGCGAAGCGAGTCGGACACGAGGCAGGTGCTACATGTCTCCACTGAGCTGGGGGATCCAGAAGGCACCAAATCCACAGGCGCAGACAGTAGAAGGGTGGGAGCGGGGCTGGGGAGGGGAACGGGGGCTTGGCGTTTGAGGGACAGGGCTCCAGAGGGAAGAGAAAGCGTTCCTGGGGACGGCCGCCAGCAACGCGAATGCACGTGACACTAAGCTGGACGCTTAGCGAGGTCGCGATGGATTCGTGTCCCAATCAAGGCTCTTTTACTTAAAAAGTTGATGGAAAGGACTTTGTCTTCACCCGTGAAAGAGAAACGGGAATCAGGCGTATTTCCTCACCTTAAACAGATGAAAGATGTGAAACAGTGACTTTCAGATGCTGGGCCACAGGCTGCACAGGGCACTGATCCCTGAGGAGAAAGGGCCTGGCCACCCTGGGCCCGGAGTGTCCATCCCAGGGAGGGGCCCGGACACACACCTTTGGGTTTCCTGAGTTGACGAGAAACTTCAGACTTCGCGGAGGCCAAGGAGGCTAACGCTGGTGGAGGAGGCAAGAGCACAGACACACAGTCCGGAGGTCTGCAAGGGAGCCCCTCCAGTCCCCTGCTGGCACTGACCTGTGCGCCTGCAGTCCAGGGCAGGACGCCGCCCAGGCCAGGCTGGAGGGAAGGGCAGGCAGTGCACCCCCAGGAGCCCAGTGAGGCCAGAAAGAGTTCGTGCTCTGCCATGTCCGGACAGACCCTGGGACCCACAGGCCAGTTTCATCAGGAAGGGGGAAGCAATGCCTTGGGGAGAAAGAAAAGGACGCCAGGCAGAAGGCTGCATGCACGCGAGGGGGTAAGAAGCGCCCCAAGAGGGCAAACGTGTGGGCAGATGTAACTTAAGAATTCCTTTGAAAGAAAAGTTAGGGCTTCCCTGGTGCTCAGCGGTAAGGCAGCCTCCAGCCAGTGCAGGAGACATGGGGTTGATCCCTGATCCGGGAAGGTCCCACACGCCACGCAGCCACGCGCTCACGGGCAACAGCTACTGAGCCTGTGCTCCGGAGCCTGGGCGCTGCCGCTACTGCGCCCACGCTCGGCGACTACCGAAGCCGGACACCCCAGAGCCTGCGCTCCACAGCAAGAGAAGCCACTTCAACGAGAAGCCTGCTGCCCAAACTGAGAGTAGCCCCTGTTTGCCGCAAGTGGAGAAGAGCCCATGCAGCAAAGAAGACCCATCATGACCAATAAATAAAATAAATTGCTTTT
The DNA here is from genome assembly GCF_023091745.1 of Budorcas taxicolor. Classification (NCBI taxonomy): domain Eukaryota; kingdom Metazoa; phylum Chordata; class Mammalia; order Artiodactyla; family Bovidae; genus Budorcas; species Budorcas taxicolor. Next base: position 3,281,843 of record NC_068911.1, on the reverse strand, counting down.
TAAAACTTCAGTTCAATTCAGTTGCTCAGTCGTGTCCGACTCTGCAACCCCATGGACTGCAGCACGCCAGGCCTCCCTGTCTATCACCAACTCCCAGAGCTTGCTCAAACTCATGTCCATCGAGTCGGTGATGCCATCCAACCATTCTCCTGCCTTCAACCTTTCCCAGCATCAGGGTCTTTTCCAATGAGTCAGTTCTTTAAAAAGTTAGGAAAACAGCAAAGATATAGAAGACTCCAACAACATTATAACCTACTGGGCCTAATTGATATTTACAGGACATTCCACCCAACAACAGCAAAATATAAATTACTTTTAAGTGCACACAGAACATTTGCCAAAATACTGTGGGCCATAAACCAAATCTCAATAAATTTAAAGGGACTGAAATCACGCAAAATATGTTCTCTGACCAGAACAGAATTAAATCGGAAATCAATAACGGAAAGATAATCTGGAAAATCTCCAAACAGCTGGAACTTAACAACGTGCTTATAAATAACCCAGAGGTCAAGGGAGAAATCACAAAGGCTATTAGAAAATATTTTGTCATGAATGAAAAGGAAAACCCAATGTATCAAAAATTTGGGATGCACCTAAACCGCTGCTTAGAGAGAGCTTCATAGCATCAGATATTTATGTTAGAAAAGAAGAAGGTCACTGGTGTAGGAATCCAATTCATGCAAGTTCAGAAACAAGGACCACTGGGGTCAGCAGAGAGACGTAGGGGGGTGGGCAGGCGGTTGGCTTTGCCCAGGCTGCAAGGGGGTGTCACCACAGAGTGGACACAGCTTTAGGGAGACGGGGTCACCACGCTGCCAGGCCCAGGAGTACAGCCTCCCGCCCCCCAGGAGCCTGAAGGGGGGCTGCCTTTTAGAAGGCACCATGCACGTTTTTAAGCTGCTCCAGATTTAAGTTACAGGCAGAGTAAATTAAGTTTTATGAAAGCTTTGACTTTTAATACTATCGGCAGTATATTAAAATGCTCTGAAGATTATATATGGTACATATTTTCTCAAACTGGTCCAACTCCAATGATGGAAAGCTAGAAAAGCTCCCAGCTTAAAGCACTTATGGCACTCCTTGTCATATTGAGAGGGGAACCTCAGGAGACATTGCTTAAGAAAGTTCCCGTGCCTTTCAGTGAATTTATTCCTGTACCTTAAACGTCCTGGCCGCCACAATGCCTGGCTGTTGAGAAACCCGCAGAGGTGTCCCTGGCAGTCAAGCTAAGAGAGGAGCAGAGAGGAGATATGGGGAGAGGGGAAGCGCAGGGTGTGGGTAAGGGCCTCACCTCTGCAGTGGCGAGGCCCAGGGGATCCCCAGAGAATATTTGCCTTTGTGACCCCTATTCAGGTAAACCCTGGGTCCTAGAGTAGACTGCTTCCTTTAAGACAACTGAGTTTCATTCAAATACTTGTGGGTATTTTATCTTCATTCCAAATGCTAATAGAGTGCACTTGGTATCTAAAGACAGGAATTTTTAAAAAAGTTGAAGCTGACTTGATGTATCAGTATAGATGCTAAAGGATCAAACCTGACTTTAAATGTAAGTGAAGAAATAAGTGACCACTTCATACATTTCACAAAAAATCGTCTATTTCCTCTCCCATTCTCTACTTGAAAAGACCAAGAAATTCAGGAAATTGTTACTTTCTCTTTCCCCGGTTGATTAAATGAACACTTTCAGAGATACCCTCAGTAAGATCACTAACCCAGACCATTAAAATAGAAGGCCGGAGAATAAGAAGTGAACCCTCACAGCAAAGAAAAATGAATGGTTATGATGCTAGAGTCAGAAGGCTTCTCAAAGGTAAGCCACGAGCTCCTCAGTCCTGGACCAGGAAATCTAAGTCAGACAAAAAATTTCACGTGGCAGGTGCCCCGGAGGCAGGGTGGGACCGGCACTAAGTTCACCAGTGTCCAGAGAGGGCAGGGCGAGGCCCAAAGTGGCTGAGCAGCCAGGGCTGGCAGGGAGGCCGCGGCGGACCGTGCGCGTCCCTGGATGCGGCCATCCGCCCTGTGAGTGCTGACTCCAGCCAGCTCTGAACGCAATTGCTGCTCCTTCAGCTCTTAACCAGGGCTGCTGAAGCCGGTTCCCAGCAGGGGCTGGTGGGGAGTGCAGAGACCCGGACGCCTGCAGGGGGCTCGAGGGGCTGAGTGGTTTAGCCTGGAGAGGTACGGGAGGCTGCAGAAGGCAGGGAACCTGGGTTCAGGTGCCCCGGGAGCTGCCTTCTGAAGCGGGAACAGTGACAGTGGCGGCAGCAGCCGTTCTCACGGGTGGCTGTGAGCGGGGACCCTGAGCACAGGGCCTTAAGCACCCTCCCAGCCACACTCCCGGCAGCAGCAGAGCTGGACTCAGACGCGGGCAGCCCGCGCGCACGCTCCTGGCGGCCTTGCTGCCCCTGACGGAGGCGGGACTGCTGCCAAAGGTCACGGGTGAGGTCATCAGATTTTGACTCAATGGAACAGAGAACTTTCTCATGGTAGAAATTGCCCGAAACCATCCTAACGATAGCACTATGAGTTGCTGTGTTCATTACGTGGACAAGGAAATCGACGCAGAAACTTAAAATGGCCCTTGTTTCACATCTGGCTTCCCTGAGAGCTCAGTTGGTAAAGAATCTGCCTGCAATGCAGGAGACCCCAGTTCGATTCCTGGGTCTGGAAGATCCGCTAGAGAAGGGCTAGGCTACCCATTCCAGGTTCCTTGGGCTTCCCTTGTAGCTCAGCTGGTAAAGTACTCACCTGCAATGCGGGAGACCTGGGTTCAATCCCTGGGTTGGGAAGATCCCCTGGAGAAGGGAACTGCTATCCACTCTGGTATTTTGGCTGGGAGAATCCCACCGACTGTATAGTCCAGGGGGTCACAAAGAGTCAGACAAGACTGAGGGACTTTCACTGTCCACGTCTGGTAGATGGCAGAATGGGAACAAAATGGAATCAGTTGGTTCCTAAGCCTGAGCCCTTTGCCCCACAGCCCAGACCCCTCCTGATGGAGCCTGCTCCTGCCAGACCCAGCAGTTCAGCAGAGAATCAGAGCATCCTCCGTGAAAGCAACAAGGTACCACCTAAAGCAAAGACGGCCATTCCCTTTGTTACTAGCCAAGAGGAGCTTGAGATCTGCAGGGGAAGAGTCTCTGGCCCATGACAGTGGAAGAGGTGGCGTTGCAGCTCCCCAGGGAGCTCTCTCTGCGGCCCGGAGCTGGAGCCGGGTGTGCGCCTGGAGGACCCGGAGTCGGAGGCCCCGTGCTCCACATCAAGCCTGTGCTTTTGCTGCTATAAAGATGCTGCACGGCTGTTCTTGGCGACGCACTCCCGGGTTTCTGCGCAGAGTCTGAGCCTGTGAGTCACGGGGGTAGTTGTCCGATACCATGTACCTCCTCCCCGTCCTTTTCATGACTTCCCAGAAGGTGAAGCGTGCGCTCCCGCCCCATGAGCTCTGGACTTCCCGGGTCACCTGTGGGAGGTGACAGCATGCCAGGTCCCAGCAGAGGCTGTGCGGGGTCGTGTGGGTCTCCACTCCGCCCTGGGCCCCTGCCCCTCCACCACGAGAACAGCTCAGCGCAGATGGCGGCTGCTCATTCAGGCGCCGTCTTGGCACGAGGAGACAGGGGGAGCGTGGCCAAGCCGGCAGAGTGCCGCTGGCGAGCAGGACTCTTATGTGAAAAGCAAATGTTGGTTGCTGGATGCTGCAGAGATCTGGGGGCTGTTGGTTACTGCGACAAAAGCTGACTAGCGCAGAAACTGGGCACACAAGTAGGGCTGCCGTGACAGGAAGCTGAAATCTACAGCGTGCTTTGAGGTTGAGGTGCTAGGGAGCCAGAAAACTCTTAGAGGAAGTTGGAAAAGTCGCACCCCCAGGGATGCAGTCCTGAAACATCTGGCAGCAAGCACCGCCTGGACAACTTAGAAGGTGGAAAACGCACCTGCTAACCTTGTTCTCAGGATGCTACCCACGCAAACTGCTGTTACAGGATAACTTTACCACCCCCCAGACAGAAGAAAGCCCCCGCCGCAACAGAAGACCCAGCCCACTGCTGTGCAACTGAAAGGGAATCGAGAAAACCCCCAAATTTCAGGACCTGAACGATCTGAAAATGGAACTATTTCTCACCAAGTCACGCCTGGCCATTAAGGCTCAGCCTCCTCCAGAAAGAAGGTGACAGTGAAGTTGCTCAGTTGTGTGCGACTCTTAGTGACCTAGTGACCCCGTGAACTGCAGCCTACCAGGCTCCTCCATCCATGGGAGTTTCCAGGCAAGAGTCCTGGAGTTTCCTCCTCTAGTCTCCTCCAGAGACTAAATCAAATGTGGGACTATCACTCCCTTTGTTGAACATCCCCACTCCCCCAACCCCTCCAGGGGACTCCCTGGTTGCACAAAAAGACCCTGGGAAAGAGACCAGGAATCTGACTTCTTGGAAGCACCAAAAGCTCAAAACATTGTGTGTGTAGAGAGAGAGAGGACCTGGGCTGGAAGTGACTGGAATGCTATGTGCACAGGGAGCCCACAGGAGTCACAGATTCAAAAGCAAACAATGGTTTCATGAAGCGCCAGGCATGCTCTTAGCCTGAATTAAAACGGACGGATCACTTGAGATCGAAGATGACCCTCAGCTTCCACCTTTCCTATGGGTAGGACACAAATTAAGAAATCTGTTTGCCACTGGGGAGGACATCTCTTCCAGCACATTCCTCGGAGGGAGCCGGGGAGGATAAGAGAGGAGTGCAGCTTCCAGAGGGCTGTCCAGAGTCATGTGAAGGGCAGATGGCAAGACCTCTACCCTTCCTGGGCTCTGAGCAGCAGCCCAGCAGGCCCCCAGGACTGGCCTGGCCACCGTGGGCCCCCACCTTTCAAACGGAAGCCTTTGCTCCTATTACCCTGCCCCTGCTCCATCAGTGGGGAGGCAACGAGCCTACCCTTTGGTTCACGAGACGTGAGGTCAAGAGGGGCTGTGCTGGACGCCGTAAACGTGCGATACTCCTTCACGCGGGAGGAGAGTGAACACACGGGAGCATCACGTGCTCACACCCACTCGTTCCCTCCCTGCCACAGCTGCGTTTGCCCAGCAGGCAGGTTCACACCCCCGCCACATCTGCGGACCTGGGCATGCGAGCTGCTCTGACCAGGGGCGCAGGAGAGAAGGGGCGGTGTGCCCCCACCAGCAGCAGCTCAGGAGGAGGCGCTGGTGTTCCTGCTCCTGCTGGAGCTGCTACAGTGAGAACGGGCCCCAGAGATGGCTGCTCCACCAGAGCTGTGTCCCTAGGGGAGCAGCACGTGAGCCCGGATGAGAGGAGCCCGGATGAGAGGAGCCCGGCTGGAGCGGCCACAGCTGCTGGGCAGACTCATGGGGAGAAACAAGCGTGTGCTGCTGGAAGCCCCCGGGATCTGGGGAGCATCTGCCACAGCAGAGACTGACCGGTGTTCAAGCGCAACCAGCAAAGACGCCCTGCTGTCCCGAGACTCAGATGTCATCTTCTCTCCTGAATGTGTTCAGCAGCTTTGTTCAACAGAAATGGAATCTAACCTGCACATGTAACTTTCCCTGGGTCGGGAAGATCCTCTGGAGAAGGAAATGGCAACCCACCCCAGTGTTCTTGCCTGGAGAACCCCCATGGACAGAGGAGCCTGGCGGGCTACACTCCATGGGGTTTCTAAGAGTTGAACATGACTTAGTGATTAAACCACCACCACACTGAAAAATTACATGGTAATGAGTTCAGAAACATATATCTCATCCAGTATGTCTAAAATATAATCATTCAAATATGATCAGCACAAAACATGAGATCGTCTCCTCTTTTCTGATACATGTCACAACTTGGATGCACCACACTGTAAGCGCTCAAAGGCCACGCGTGCCTAGTGGCTGCCATAGCGAACAGCACAGGTCTCCAGGGTGAGCCTTCTCCCCGCACAGAACTTCCACCGATGGGCAGGGCCCCAGCTCCAGCTCTGCTGCCAGTGGCCTGCACCTCCGAGCAAGGGGCATGTCTGGGAGTCACCGTAAAAGGGGAGATCGGACCACCTCCCAGGTTTCCTTCTGTTTTGGGCACTCAGGAAATGTCAGCCAACACTGACCGCCCAATCTTTCGGGGGTTCTTGGCTGTAAACGAAAGAAACCAACTCAGGTTAACTTACATAAAGCAAGGAAGAAGGCGGGAGGTTTCCTGGAAGGTTCTCAGGAGTTCACAAAGCCAGTAAGAGGTTGGCCAGCCAGTCTTAGAAGACAGACCCACAGGAGCGCAGGTGTCTCTGTGACAGTGGGGTGCAGCCGCTGCCTCCTAGGGGGAACAGTCTGGCGAGGGTGTCTCTGGCGCTGCTGCAGGACATGCCGCCTCTGGACATGGCCACGGTGGGTTCTGAAGTGGCTACGGTGCCCTCCCCAGGCCACACGCCCCACCCCCGGGAGAGCCTGGCTCCTGGATGCTGGGGGCAGGGGCAGCACGGGGCACACCACGGCCCTACAGGATCTCACGCCATCGTCACCGATGCCAGTGCTTTGGGACACAAGGCACTTGTCCTGGTATTAGAAAGTGTGCAAAAACTCAATTACATCTTGTTCTGTCCTCAAGGATCTTGGAGGTATTGATTAGACATCCCTTTCAGTCTCAATTCTTATCAGACTTCAGAGAGCTCAGAGCTGCTAGTGGGCTTCTGAATTTCCAGGTCCTAGAGGGCAACAGGACTATGGATGATTTTTGTCAGGATGCTTGAAGTAGTAACAACACATCTCATTAAAAAATGAGGAGCAGCAAAGGCTTCCCTGCTGGCTCAGTGGTAAAGAAGATGCCCACCGATGCAGGAGACTTGGGTTTGGTCCCTGGTCTGGGAAGATCCCACGTGCCACAGAGCAACCAAGACTGTGAACCGCAACTACTGAGCCTGCGCTCTGGAGTCTGGGAGCTGCAGCCACTGAAGCTTGAGCGCCCAGAGCCCGTAACGAGGCAAAAGCCCCAGCAGCGGGAAGGCTGTGCGCCACAGTGGGAGAGGAGCCCCCGACCGCTGCAGCTGGAGGAGAGCCCGCCCAGCAGGGGAGGCCCAGCACGGCCAGAGGAGAATCAGCGAATACAACTATCAGACAGTTAAGAGCAGACGGTTATGCTACCCCCATGCCTCCACTTAAACAAATGAAATTTCATAGTTCCTTTAAAAATTCTTGCAATTTTCAGAAGTGCTCACAGGTTCACTTTTAGATAAAAGAACCAAAGTGAACATAGCTTATCACACAGAATAAGAGGAGACTGAGTCAGAAGCTGTGAAAGCCTTGCCAATTCCGCACCAATAACTTACTATAGAAAACATGGCTTCTCACAGTATGTGCTGGGGTTTTTGTACCTTTGTACAATGCGAAAACGAAACCTACTGCTCCACGAGCCCTGATAACCCCAAATTGGATCTACAGGAGAATTCTAAGATCCTATTTGTGTATAATTTATCAGTCATTTCTGCTGTGGTGATATTACCATTGTTTTGCGATGATATACTGTACAGAATGCCATTATCAGGGAATTACATTCTGTGAACAATGCATTCAGTAGCAGTCTGTTAATGCATCACCATTGATTTATCGGGTACATTTTCCCTTTGGGTCCTCGAAAGCCTTCGTAAACCTACTCTCCATCGGGGCCAGTAAGAGAACGTGCCCTCCACAGCGGGCATGCTTCCTGTCCTGCCCTGCTCTCGGCGGATGCTGCTGCCAATTCCATCCTGGGGCCAGAGGCCAGGCTATGCGTGGGGCACAGTTATGAAAATAGCACCGGGCTGTGTGCTGCTGAGTCCTTCTCACTCAGAACAAGCAATTGTTTCCACATTTTCATAACACATCACTGCGTGAGGATGGCATGGGGACAGCTGTAAAGGCAGGGTTCCTTCCCTCATCAACAGAATCCCTGCAAACCTGCAGAAAACAGTCACAGACTTAGAACACAAACCTTGGGTTACCAGAGGGGAGGGGCAGGACAGGGACAAACTGAAAGCCTGGGGTCGATAAACACACATTCAGTTCAGTTCAGTCCAGTCGCTCAGTCGTGTCCGACTCTTTGTGACCCCATGAACTGCAGCACGCCAGGCCTCCCTGTCCATCACCATCTCCTGGAGTTCACTCAGACTCACGTCCATCGAGTCGGTGATGCCATCCAGCCATCTCATCCTCTGTCATCCCCTTCTCCTCTTGCCCCCAATCCCTCCCAGCATCAGAGTCTTTTCCAATGAGTCAACTCTTCGCATGAGGTGGCCAAAGTACTGGAGTTTCAGCTTCAGCATCAGTCCTTCCAATGAACACCCAGGGCTGATCTCCTTCAGAATAGACTGGTTGGATCTCCTTGCAGTCCAAGGGACTCTCAAGAGTCTTCTCCAACACCACAGTTCAAAAGCATCAATTCTTCCACACTCAGCTTTCTTCACAGTCCAACTCTGGCATCCATACATGACCACAGGAAAAACCATAGCCTTGACTAGACGGACCTTTGTTGGCAAAGTAATGTCTTTGCTTTTCAATATGCTATCTAGGTTGGTCATAACTTTTCTTCCAAGGAGTAAGCGTCTTTTAATTTCATGGCTGCAGTCACCATCTGCAGTGATTTTGGAGCCCCCCAAAATAAACTCTGACACTGTTTCCCCATCTATTTCCCATGTAGTGATGGGACCAGACGCCATGATCTTAGTTTTCTGAATGTTGAACTTTAAGCCAACTTTTTCACTCTCCTCTTTCACTTTCATCAAGAGGCTTTTCAGTTCCTCTTCACTTTCTGCCATAAGGGTGGTGTCATCTGCATATCTGAGGTTAATGATATTTCTCCCGGCAATCTTGATTCCAGCTTGTGCTCCCTCTAGCCCAGCGTTTCTCATGATGTACTCTGCATAGAAGTTAAATAAGCAGGGTGACAATATACAGCCTTGACGTACTCCTTTTCCTATTTGGAACCAGTCTGTTGTTCCATGTCCAGTTCTAACTGTTGCTTCCTGACCTGCATATAGGTTTCTCAAGAGGCAGGTCAGGTGGTCTGGTATTCCCATCTCTTTCAGAATTTTCCACAGTTTATTGTTATCCACACAGTCAAAGGCTTTGGCATAGTCAATAAAGCAGAAATAGATGTTTTTCTGGAACTCTCTTGCTTTTTTTTCCATGATCCAGTGGATGTTGGCAATTTGATCTCTGGTTCCTCTGCCTTTTCTAAAACCAGCTTGAACATCTGGAAGTTCACGGTTCCTGTATTGCTGAAGCCTGGCTTGGAGAATTTTGAGCATGACTTTACTAGCGTGTGAGATGAGTGCAACTGTGCGGTAGTTTGAGCCTTCTTTGGCATTGCCTTTCTTTGGGATTGGAATGAACACTGACCTTTTCCAGTCCTGTGGCCACTGCTGAGTTTTCCAGATTTGCTGGCATGTTACTATGTGTGAAACAGATAACTAAATAAGGGCCTGTGTCTAGCACGGACTAGCACAGGGAGCTCTACTCAGCACTCTGTAAGGAGCTAAACGGGAAAAGAATCTGAAGAAGCCTGGATGGATACATGCATACGCATAACTGAATCAGTTCACTGTATACCTGAAACTAATGCAACACTGTAAATCAGCTATACTCCAATTTAAACAATGAAGGCCTGGCATCTGCTAATCACTGTGAAGAAAGAAAGTCAGACTTCAGTGATTCATTTCAGGAAACACATTCAGTTCCTTCCTGAATCTGTTGGTCTCCTTTTGGCTCAGTCACATTAAAATAGATATGTATATATTTGGAAAGCATCTGCACACCTTTAGTGTTACGGTGGCAAGAATGATACATTGTCACTTTTCCTGTAAGACAACCAGACAGAGCAAAGAAAGAATACACCGAATGTAAATGAAAACTTGCAGGATTCAAGGCCAGCAGATCTCATGGGGGTTGCCAGGAAGAGAAAAGAATTATTAAAATAAACATTAAAATGCATTTTTTTAGTTGTTTAGGTTTCAAAACAGCTGTGACAACTGTTGATTCCTCCCCTGCGGTGACATTTCATGCCAAGAAGACTCATTCCCGAGCATAACTTGGAGGGATAGGGCCGAAAAGACAGACAACCTATATGAGGAACAGAGTGGAGGTCAGGCACCTGCTTTAAGATCTATCAAGACCACGCCAGCGACAACACGCTCTTTTGATTTGCTAAATGACAACATGCTTTTTTTGATTTGTTAAATAACGAAACACATATATCTTATTAGCAATAGCAACCTTGGCTCTGGGCATTTCTGAGGAATTAATGAGCAACTGACATTTGCAGCCCCAGGCAAAACTCTTCCAGCCTTCCAGCAAGCCCCAGGAAAGGCCCCAGGAGGGCCTTGATCATGACTGCTTAATTATCCTGACTTCCCTTACTGGGGAAGGCGTTTCTGAGACCCAGGGGTCCCACGCCCACCCGCCCTTCTGGGCGCTTCCAGCTTTCTTGTACAGAGCTGGGAAACGGGACAAGACCTGATGAGTGACCGGCGCTAGAGCGGGCATCTTCAGTTCAGGCTGAAGCGGGCAGAGGCCCCGGCAGGAGCCCCCGTCATGCCTGTGACCTGAAGGCATGGCGCCCTTGGGGCGGGGGAGGGGCACAGAAGCTGCCTGGGGCTGCGAGCCTCCACAGGGACCCCCAGTGAACGCCGAGACCACAGGGTTGTTTGTGATAGCAGAACCCGGGCTCCTCACTACCCAAAGTCTAAGTCAGAGACAGAACACTCCAACAGAAACGTTCACCCAGCCTCATCCGTTTCTCTTCACTGAAGCAAGTCACCTGGCATCTCGAGAGCCAACTTTGGGGCCAGAATCAGGTGGAAAGGGGGCTTCCCAGGTGGCTCAGTGGGTAAAGAACCTGCTTGCAAAGCACGAGATGCAGGAGACGTGGGCTCAGTCTCTGGGCTGGGAAGATCCCCTGGAGGAGGAAATGGCAACCTGCTCCAGTATTCTTGCCTGGAGAATCCCATGGACAGAGTAGCCTGGTGGGCTACAGTCCACAGGATCCCAAAGAGTCAGACACGACGGAGCGACGGAGCGGCTGAGCAGGCAGGTGGAAAAGGCCCCAGCCCAGAAGGAGGCGGTGCCAAGCCCGTGAAGCCACTGTTGAGCTGGACTGCGAGCTAAACCCCTGGATGGGCAGAAAGGAAGGGGAGTTTGCACGGCGCAGAGAACACGAATGGCCAGCAGGTGTCACCGGAGGCCAGCCGCCCAGTCCGCGAAGACTCCGTGTGATCATCAGTCTGGCGAAAGGACCACGGCGGCCTCGGGTGGCGGTGCTGCAGCTCCCTGACCACGTCCACCCCTCCGCCCCCACAGCAGTGCCCGCTGACCCACCTCCCAGAGCCAGCACCTGTATGCCTCGGCCCGCGGTCCCTCTGGGGGCTGGGCCCCGCTCTGTGAGCGTCCCGCCTAGCACTGTCACCAGCTGATCGCAGGAGGGGGCTGCCCTGTGGACACCTCGGCTCCCTCGTCCCCCCCGCACGCTGTGCGCTGGCTCTGGAGGCCCCGAAGGGATGGAGCTGTGCTCTCCTCTGGGCCACCATCCACAGCACCACGTGCCTGGCGGCGGCCCTCCGCTGCTCTGCCTTCCCTGGGCTGTGCCACGTGTCGCCCCTGCCTCCCAGACGAACCGTCTGCGCTGAAGTCCTGGTCTTGGGGTGTCAGTGGGAGAATTCAAAATAAAACACCATGCAAAGGCACCGCGTGCCCTGCCTCCGGGAGGCGCCGGATCAATGCTGACCAGCACTGGTCACTGTTGTCATTTACTGGGAGCTCTGGGAGGAAACAAGAGAGGGGACAGGCTCTGTGAAACGGCACAGCCGAAGAAGGCTGGCACTGCGGAGTCAGGGGATGAGGCAGACCAGGAACAGCCAAACAATTAAGCAGCATCCATCCTGTTTACTGCAAGATACGATATTCCGCGTCTCGGAGAAATCAGAGGCACAGAATCGCCCCCAGCTCCACGGAGGGCGGCACGTGGCCACCGGGCACACGCCAGGGTGCTCGGCCACCCTGACTCTGTAGAAAAGCCGTTGCCTTTTCCCTCGGACGTGCGAAGGGCTCACAGCACAGGCGCACTGAGGTTTGGAAATTAAGCACCTTCTCCACATACAGTGGGGGACGTCCCGGCTGCCCCCCAAGCTCTGTGCTTGCTACACCACAGAACTCCCCCTCTTTGTCCCACCCGCTGGGAGCTGCTGCAGTCCCGCACAGACTGCGTGCCGGGAGGGTGTTAACGGACAGCGGAGTCAGGCGGACCCTGCTGAGTCTCCTCATCCGAGAGATGGAGTCAGTTCCACCTCCTGCATCAGAAGCCGGTGCACGGGAACCCAGGACACAGCAACAGCCTCCAAGTGCACGAGATGCCCCTCCACACGCTGGACACCTTCTGTGGCTGTGCCATAGGGTCCACACGTGGGAGGCGGGTGGGGCATAGAGGCATGCAGCCGACAGGAGCTGCCCACAAGGGGGCCCTCGGAAGAGACTGCTCGTTGTTGAGAGGCCTGGGTGGAATCTGGCTGTGGGAAACAGCTATGGGTTCTTTGTGGGGTGGTGACTCCTGGGGTCTGTATTAAAGGTAGGACTCTCGGGGCCGCGTGGAGCTTGAGGAAGGAGTCTGGGGCCACAGAGCGGTGAGAACCTCGTTTCCTGAGGGAGATGAGATCTAGGGCGGCAGGTGCAGGGGGGCCCGGGCTCCAAACCCCGCGTCCTGACCACCAGGCAGAGCGGTCACTACAGCTGACAGCGGCGACGGGCTCTGAAGTGCGACTTGGGCTCCTGTTCCGTCTTCACGGAAAAGTCCGCGTTTCTTAGAAGGGAGACAAAGGCCTTCATAATCTGGGGGCTCAAAGTCTCCTGGGGCCTCCGCGAGCCCTGGTCAGCCTTCAGGGTGCATCTCTGAAACTCAGTTTTGCAATGAGACAGCCTAAACTACAGAGCTTCACACACACACACAGACATACACAGATATACACACACACATACAGATATACACACACAGACACACATACACACACACATCGACACACATATACACAGATACACATACACAGACACACACACAGAAACATACAGACACCATACAGACACACACACCCACATACACACACAGACACATACAGACACAGACACACACACCCACAGACACACACAGACACACACAGACACACACAGACACAGACACACATGCACCTAGGTCACCGCACGGGAGACAGACGTCTTCAAGCACTCTTCAGATACACTCGCTCCTCAAGGCTCTCAGGAAGGAGACCGACCCTGCGCTTCGTGAATTCCTTCGAGGCGGAGCAGAGGGCTCTACAAGAAGCGCTGTGCACGCTCTTCAACTGTCAGCAAGCATATCTTCCTTAACAAGTCCCAGGAGGAGCTTCAGGTAGAAAACAGGCAAGCGGGCGCCACGTTGGATGAAGCATGTCTGCTGAGAGCCGGGCCTGGCACCCTGTTCAGTGGCCACCCAGAAATCTGGCTTTATGTTGGGGGGGACTCCTGGCACCTTCCCAGGACCCCTGGGTTCAGCAGAACCAGCAGAGAAGCGCCTGGGCTCACTAGCCATACCAGTAACTCAGAGTGGTAGCCCCCACTTTCCCATTTCTTATGAGGAGCACACCTGTGTGGCCCCTCCAGCCGGCACTTGCTCTGGTCTATGAAAATCAGGCAGAAGCTCCATCGTGGAATCATGCGACAGGAGCCGGAGCCGGGCGCTCTCTTAGGCATGCACGACGGAACTGTTTCCACATCAGTACAGTAACTCAGAGGAAGCGGAGAAAGTCCAAATTATAGAATATTTTCTTTTAAATTCAGTTTCATTCATTTTAATGGCTCAAATGAATTGCTAAGAAAGCGGTTTCAAAAAGAGGCCCTGTCAAGACCACTTTGTTGAAAAAGAAGGTTCATCTGTAAACAGTGGCATCAGCAGTGCCTAAGGCCTCACGGAGACCGTCCAGGGGAGCAGGCAATGGTGCCTCTGCAGTGCTATTCACCTTCCATGCCGGGGACCGGCCAGGGGACCGCAGACCCTGATGGCGCAGAATCCGGGACACGCTCAGGGAAACCATGCACAAATCCCAGGGGGCCAGAATCAGAGCCTGGGGGCGGAGTACAAAGGAGAGAGACACGATCAAAGCCCCGAGAGGAGGGGGTTCTTGGTTAACGCTGGCCAGTCAGCCTGCCTGCTCTGACGCAGGAAGGGTCTTCTGCTGCCCCGCCCGCCCCTGGCCTGGAGGGAACGGCACAGCGGCCCTTCAGGAGAAGGCAGAGCTAACGTTAGCAGAGACGGATCTAGAGGCCATGTGCATTAACCACACGGGGGCCGGCTCCTCGCAGTTGCCCCGGAGCCGCGCTGGGTCCTGCCGGAGGCGCTGAGGGCTCCCTTTTGTCCGCGACAGTTAAAGGCTCATCTTCCGACCCCCAGTAAACTCATGTGGATCTGAAGTCCGCGCTCGCGGCCCCCTCGGCCTTTCCTGCTCAGGACAAGTGACCACGAAGCGGAGGTCCTAAGAAGTCCTGCTCCGCAGTCCGTGCGCGGCGGAGGCGCAGAACCCGGCGGGCGGCGTGGCAGGGGCCCGCCCCGCGGCTGTGCTCTCCTCACCTGGCACCTTCGGTCACCTCCACGGGGGAGCCTGTTCGAGGGGAAGCCGCACTAGAGCGGGCCTGGGTGGAAGGAGCTGCCAGCAGCCAGCTGGGAATGCAGCTCAGGTGCTTCTGAGCGGAAAGGACTTCTGTTTTTCACCTGTCTGCGTGTTCTTAAAAACACTACAGGGCCTTGTTTTCAAATGTCACCACACAGCTGTACTCGTGTGTTGACAGCGGCGGCACCCCAGGGCAGTGCTGGAGAGCCCGCAGAGCATGGTCCTGCCCCCAGCTGCTCATCACCCGGTCAGCCCGCCTCACCCGCCGGCCCGGCCTACTCCCCAGTTCTTCAATCACCGGAGGCTACCAGGCTGCGGCCTGACCAACTGTCCGGGATATATTTCTGATAGGGCTAATATTTTAAAATTATTTTTGCCAGAAACAAAGGCTTGCCTGACCATCCTGGGGTCAGGCCACACACCCTTCTCCCAAGCATGGCCAGCTTTACGCTCATTAAAATCTTTTCATAATGACACCCTTGCTATCAAAGGGCATGGGGATGATTGACCTTGGCATCTAGGCTTAAGGCGGCATTATTTTCCTTGATTACCAGCAGCAGAACAGAAGGGAAATTATAAAGCCACTGAGAGGATTAATACAGCCTTGATCTCTCTCTCCTGGCTAAAGACCCTATCTCGAGTGATTAAAATTCTGCAGGAAAAAAAAATGGTCATGTAGCATACGCCGGCTGCCACAGACAGATACAGTATCAGCTCCGTGCATCAGCTCGCGGTGACAGCCGCGCAAAGGTTAATTATGCATGCTGTATATCGCTTTAATCACTTTAATCAGAGCACTGTTTGCTACAGTCCAGACTGGAACTTTTCCACATGCAGGGTAAGCAGTGCAGCTGAGGTTGTGTTCGTGCAGGAAAAGAAAGAAAAACGGAACACTGGCCACAAAACAGAGAGATAATACCAGAGCTATGGACTGAGCAACGAGATTAAACCCGGTGTCCCCGTGAGCACGCAGGCAAGGGTGCAGCGAGGCGAGGGCGCAGTGAGGCGAGGGCGCAGCGAGGCCGTGGGAGCGGCTGCTGAGCTGGGATGAGCCGACCCTGAGCCTTCTCCACCCAGCCCGGCCCCTGCTCCAGGAGGCAGGATGCTACGGCCTCTGCGTCCATCGAGCTCAGCAGCTGCAGGCACACGGCTCTGCTCCCAGGTTCCACTGCTGGCCGCCGTGCCAAGCAAGCTCACAGACGCTCTGATTCCTGCCAGGTTCTCTGGAGCAGAGTGCCTGCTCCTTGCTGTCCCTCCAGGGTCATCCAGAAACTGCAAGGCTAGCACCAGATGACAGCTTGTGCCAGACCGTCCACATGTGATTTCTGGCCAGCGCGCCCTCAGTGACGTGTGTTTGCACGCCACCACGTTTTGCCCCTATGATTTCATGGTCTGGTTTCATGGTCAAAGAGCAAGCCTGCTGAAAGCTTTTTCAGTGCCGAGGACAATCTAAAAACTAGACGAGTTACTGCACACAGGACACCGAGAGGTAATTCCGCCCAGGGGAGAACAGAAGAGAGGAGACCTGCTGAGCACGTTCTGATGTGAAATTATTGATGGTCTGATGTCAGGCTTGCAGTCCAAGGAGTATTCAGGGCAATTTTACATTTTCCGTTGTGGTCACCTGATTTAGAAATGTTAGTACAAAAATCTCTTTTCGTTCTTGACCCAGGTGGTGGGTACACAGGTGTGTTTAATAACCCATTCAGTTGAGATTATTATACTTTTCTCTATGCATGTTAGACTCACCTATTTAAAAAAATGTAAATGTCACAGGGCAGCCCTGAGGTTAGGAGAGAAATGATATTTCCTCGGAAAAAGCAAGAGAGTTCCAGAAAAACATCTATTTCTGCATTATTGACTATGCCAAAGCCTTCGACTGTGTGGATCACAACAAACTGTGGAAAATTCTGAAAGAGATGGGAATACCAGACCACCTGACCTGCCTCTTGAGAAACCTATATGCAGGTCAGGAAGCAACAGTTAGAACTGGACATGGGACAACAGACTGGTTCCAAATAGGAAAAGGAGTATGTCAAGGCTGTCTATTGTCATCCTGCTTATTTAACTTATATGCAGAGGACATCATGAGAAACACTGGACTGGAAGAAACACAAGCTGGAATCAAGATTGCCGGGAGAAATATCAATAACCTCAGATATGCAGATGACACCACCCTTATGGCAGAAAGTGAAGAGGAACTAAAAACCCTCTTGATGAAAATGAAAGAGGAGAGTGAAAAAGTTGGCTTAAAGCTCAACATTCAGAAAACGAAGATCATGGCATCAGGTCCCATCACTTCATGGGACATAGATGGGGAAAGAGTGGAAACAGTGTCAGACTTTATTTTTGGGGGCTCCAAAATCACTGCAGATGGTGACTGCAGCCATGAAATTAAAAGACGCTTACTCCTTGGAAGAAAAGTTATGACCAACCTAGATAGTATATTCTAAAGCAGAGACATTACTTTGCCAACTAAGGTCCGTCTAGTCAAGGCTATGGTTTTTCCTTGTGGTCATGTATGGATGTGAGAGTTGGATTGTGAAGAAGGCTGAGTGTGGAAGAATTGATGCTTTTGGACTGTGGTGTTGGAGAAGACTCTTGAGAGTCCGTTGGACTGCAAGGAGATCCAACCAGTCCATTCTGAAGGAGATCAGCCCTGGGATTTCTTTGGAAGGAATGATGCCAAAGCTGAAACTCCAGTACTTTGGCCACCTCATGTGAAGAGTTGACTCATTGGAAAAGACTCTGATGCTGGGAGGGATTGGGGGCAGAAGGAGAAGGGGGCGACCGAGGATGAGATGTCTGGATGGCATCACTGACTCGATGGACGTGAGTTTGAGTGAACTCCGGGAGTTGGTGATGGACAGGGAGGCCTGGCGTGCTGCGATTCATGGGGTCACAAAGAGTCGGACACGACTGAGTGACTGAACTGAACTGAACTGCAAGTAAAAACGATGACTATCCCAGGATGGGGAGGCAGGTAACAGGAAAAGTGACAGAGGATCCAGGGTGCTCTTTAGCCCCCTGACTGCAGACCTCGGGCTGCTCATCGCTAAAGAATGATGATTCTCCAAGACAATGTCTAAGACCCCATGCTGATTCTGATGAACGCAGTTTTCAAGTTACTAGGACCAAAGGAATTGGTTTACAGTTAAAAGCTTTTGTTTATTTTTTTAGATAACTGAATTTCTTAAAATTTTAATACGAAAAAAATTTTAAGCTGCTTTAATTTTACGGGAGAAAATGTGAAGAAAGAATGTAGAAATATTTTATTCTAAAACTCCATGTGGAGATATGGACTTCACATTTGCTTTAATGGGAGTGTAACAGAACAGTCTTTCCAAGTGAATTTGATAATATGCCTCATTTAAAATGTGCTTTCCTGGGACTTCAGCAGTTAAGGATCCACTTTCTAATACGGGGGATGTGGGTTCAATCCCTGGTCGGGGAACTAAGATCCCACATGCTGTGGGGCAACTTCACGCCATAACTATAGTAAGCCCACGCACAGCAACGAATCGCCAGTGCAGCCAAACAACTGGAGGCTTTTGTTGTGAGCATCCAATCAACTTCTAAGACTGTATCCCAAGACAAAAAACATCTACGTATGAAAAGACAGACATATAAGTGAGATCACAGCAGTTCACTGGAAGTAGTCTAAATGTCCACTGATAGACGTTATTCCAAATTAACATAATGACATTCTATGATGATGTTATATGTTGACATGGAAACAGCTCTATGATATACCATAAAGTGAGAAGGAGGTTATAAAACACTGTATTTCATATAATACCATTCCTGTACACATTGGTATATTTCCCCCCAAAATGTGGAAGGATATACCCGCCAAAATTGACAGCGGTTAACACCCGATGTAGCATACACGTGATACTACAGTTCTTTTTCTTACTTTCCCCATATTCTCTCATTTTTTATACTTTTATAGCCAAAACTAACATAGAAAAACCACCTAAAGTTTTAAAACTGGGAAACAGAGGAAAGTCTCCATCGGTATCGTTCATATCTCTAATGGACTAACCCCGTCCCCGGAAGTGATGTGGACTCAGGTCAGCAAGCGAAAGTGGGAGGGCGCTGGCTCTGCCTGAGACCTCCGACATCGACAGCACCATCACCGCGGCCCTCTGCCGGGGGCCCACTGTGTGCGGGGCGCCTGTGCCTGGGGAGTCCTCGCGACACTGCCAGACACAGGCTACCGTTCCCACGTCTGGAGGGAAGCGCGCCTCAGAGGCTGACTCCCAGCGCGGGGACCGTGGAGAGGGGCGAGGCCCAGCAGCTCAAGGCCGGAGGAGCCTAATGGTTCAGGGGCTCTGACAAGTCAGGGGACCATTCCAGTTCACCCTGTTAGAGGTCTGTCCTGGTCAGAATGTGAATGCAGTTCTAAGTCTGAAGGTGGACTTTTTAACTGTGCCCTTTCATCTACAAGCATGCTGCCTCTCAATCTAAGAATTAAAATTTATACATAAGACCCATGGGAGGGGGAGAGAGAGAGGAATTATTTACCTTATTCAACAAGTCTTAGCTTCACAAAAAGAACAATGTAGAATTTTTTTGTTTACAAATGCCTGTTATTATTAGGATAGATCTCAACCCTCCAAAACTCTTTTGGGGCCACAAAGTAAAGTATTAGAATGCTGTAAGTATATGATGACATACTTCAGCTACTTCACGTGGAAGCACGGTCACTTGTCTTGATTAAAAGTGCCACCGTGTCAAAAGGAAAGACAGTAAGTGTCCACGTCCCTTCAAAAAAAACCCTTCCTTTGGCCACTGCAGGCCTGTGGTAGCACTGTACTTTGAGTTCTGAAATCTGAAATGTAGTCTTCGATATCTTAAACCTGAAGTGTCTCAGGATGCTATGGTTCATCTGTTTTCACATTTTAAAATTATAAAAATAACATCTGGAGAAAAAGTGATGTCCTACTGCCAGTTACTACAAGCATCATTCTCTTAAATAGAACCGGAGCAGGTAAGAGGACGACAATATTGAATTTCTCCTGTCTCAGTTCTACTGAGGCCCTGAGAAATTGAAGGAATGACTTCTTTGTTCCACAGTGCAAGATCTCAAAATAAGACCTGCAACACTGGATGTCAAAAACTTGCTTTGCACATTTGCAACCTAAAGAGACTGGGGAAAGTAGCACCTAAGGAGCTGGAGATTAGAAAAAATTTTTGGAGACAGTTATCAGAATGTTGAGAATCTGACCCTCACTCCAATCACCTCGAGTCAAGTGCTAGGGGCTGCAGGAGGCCCCTGGCAGAGCTGGGATACGTGTCCCTGGCAGTCTGGGGGAAAGAGCACGCTGGAGTCCAGCTGGCACCGGACCAGGCAGAATAACCAGCCAAAGTGCCTCCAGTGTAAGAGCTGCCCCTGGGAACACAGCCACCCTCCCCCAGCGGCAGCACGGCTGCAGAGGTGGAAGTGCTCCACAGATCACAAGTGAGCCAGTTCGGCGTTGTCTCAGACCTGGCAGGGAAGGGGAAAGAGGAAGGAAAGAACAAGCATGACCGGGTACCTGGGCTCAGGAAGGGCACACAGGGCCCGGCAGCCTGGAGGAGGCGCGTCCTTCTCGACTGAGGGACCTACAGCTGGAGACACCCAGCAGGAAGGGGTCTCAGATTCACCAGGGCTCCCACGGGAAAACACGGCAGGCAAGAAAGTCCTGGCCAAGTAAGAACTTCCCTGCATCCTCTCTTTACTCCTCCCCAACCCCATCCCTAATCAATCTTCCCCTCCTCTGTCCCTGGGTCTCCAGCCTGGGAGGGCTGGGCTTGCTGGGAGAGGGAGAGGAGAAGCGGAAGTGGGGAAGCCCCCCGCCACCCCAATCCCCTCTCCCATTGCCGGCTGCTGGCTCCGCAGAAGCCTGAGAAGACAGCAGGACAAACAGCTTCAAGAGCATCTCTGTGTTTTGTCAGATGGTTTGATTCCTGAACTGGGATTATCTGAGGTACTAACCAAGTGCAGGGGTGTTGATTTTTCTGAGTGACTTGAAAGGTAAATGGTAGACATGCGATACAGTAAAACATGTAAAGAGCATCACTCCCACAATTACAGCAAGAAAAATGCTGGACAAAGTGCAAGCTAATGATTTTTCTTGAAACTGCCAGAGAACTGAAGCTGCAGGGCAAACAACTGACTCCACATTTGGAAAGAGGCAGGACCTCCAGGGAGAACCAGGGTCTGGGCCCTGCATTTGCTTACCTGGGGCAGACACCGCAGAGCTGGGCTGAAGCTTGGAGGGAGGCTCAGCAGAGGCTGCGATGAGGCGCCTGCGGCCGCGCGTGGACCAGCATGAGCGCACTGCCCTGAGGGCCACGGACACGCGTGGACTAGTGTGAGCACGCCACCCTGAGGGCCACAGACATGCGTGGACGAGTGTGAGCATGCCGCCCTGAGGGCCACGGACGCCTGGACCAGTGTGAGTGTGCCGCCCTGAGGGCCACGACATGCGTGGACCAGTGTGAGCGTGCCGCCCTGAGGGCCACGGACACGCCTGGACCAGTGTGAGCGCGCCGCCAGTGTGAGCGCGCCGCCCTGAGGGCCACGGACACGCGTGGCTGATGGCCCAGTCAAGGTTCCCCTGCCGGAGCCCTAAAGGCGCTCACCAGGAAGGCCGACGGTGGTCCGAAGAAAGCCTCTCCTGGTACTGGCGGGGGCGGAGAGCAGCCACCACTGAAAGTCCGCCCAGACCTATCTCTTCTGTCTCGTCAAGAACAAAATCCCTCCTCTGCAGGGGAGACCGCAAAACCGTGGCCTTTAGGCACCGGTAGAACCCTACAGCAGCTGGGAGAAGGCAGTGGTGGCAGTTAGCATCAACACTGCCCTACCCATCTCCCCAAACCACCCCCCCCAGAAAAAACGCAGAAGGCTTACTAGTCAGAGAAAGAGCAACAGAAGTGGCAGGAGGACCCTGTGGAGCCCCCTGGGTGGGGAGCTCTGCTTCTGAGCGAGACCCCAGAGCACAAGCCAGCCCAGCAAGGCATGCAGAGCAGCAACAGCAACACCCGCAAAGGCCACAGCCCTGCCCAGCGTCACAGGGCCTGCCTAAGAGGCAAGTGTATTCCAGTAAAAAATTAGGGTGCATATTGTAAACTACAGCAGTCATGATAAGGGTTTTCAAAACAGAGATATAGTCAAAGAAAACAAAAGTTGTTGTTTTAAAAAATACCAACAAAAGTCATAGACAACTAGGCTGGATGGTTGAGGAGAGAGAAGCCACAAACTGAAAATATTGGAATGAGAGGGAACATGACTATTGATATCATGTACACGAAAAGATAGTAAGGAAATACCATAAACAATTCCATGTCAATGAATTTGATAACTCAGATGACATGGACTAGTTCCTTGAAAGAAACAAATGGGCAAAACTCACTCAAGAAGAAAAGCATGATCTTATGTCTAAAATAAAAATAAAATGAAACAAAACAAAATTCCAGTCCCAGATAGTACCACTGGTGAAATCTTCTAAACATACCAACTCCACAGAAAATAGAAGAGAAAGGGAATATGTCAACTCATTTATGAGGCCAGCATCACCCCAATACCAAACACATAATCACGTTACAGGCAAAGAAAACTGCAGATGAATACCCATCATGAATGTAGATGTATATATTCTCCACAAAATATTAGGAATGGAACATAGGAATATACAAAGTGTACAAAAGAAAAATACATCATTACCAAGCGGAATTTATCCCAGGATTGGAAAGTGGGCTCAATATCAAAAGAACATTCAATGTATTAATAACTCAGCTTATTAAAACTATATAAGAAAAACCATATGTACATTTCGATAGATGGAGAAAAAAGAAATTTATAAAGTTCAATGTTCATTCATGATAAAACCTCTCAACAACTGGTAAAAAAGGGAAAGTTTCTTAACCTTTTGATGCCTTTGAATTGTGCTGGAGAAGACTCTTGAGAGTCCCTTGGACAGCAAGGAGATCAAACCAGTCAATCCTAAAGGAAATCAACCTTGAATATTCATTGGAAGAACTGATGCTGAAGCTGAAGCTCCAATACTTTGGCCCCCTGATGTGAAGAACTGACTCACTGGAAAAGACCCTGATGCTGGGAAAGATTGAAGGCAGAAGAAGTGGGTGACAGAGGATGAGATGGCTGGATGACATCACTGACTCAATGGACATTACGTGTGAGCAAACTCCAGGAGATAGTGAAGGACAGGGAAGACTGGCGTGCTGCAATCCACGGGATCGCAAAGAGCTGGACACAGCTTAGCGACTGAACAGCAACAACCGCCTGGGCAATCTTCCAAAAGAAGAAAATTGTCTTCTGTAGTAGACAGTTACTTAGGGGTGTGCTAAATAACCCTGAGCCAGTAATAACTTCTTGGAAAAGATCCTGATGCTGTGACTGAACAACAACATTCTTAACCAAACATAGGATATCCATAAAAACCTACAGCTAACATCATACTTAGCAGTGAAAGGACTTTGGAGATCAGGAACAAGGAAGGGCTGTCTCCTCCATGAGCTCTAGTCAACAATCTATTCATTTCCTACCTGTAAAGAAAAGGGCATAATACAGATTGCAAAGAAAGAGAAAACTGTCTCTATTTACAAATGAGATGACTTGTCCATGTGGACACTCTTAAAGAATTCATGAAAAAGCTCCTAGAATAAGTAAGTTTCCCAAGATGGCAGTGTACATGATTAATATATGAAAGTCAACTATATTCCTGTATACCAGCAATGAACAACGGGAATCTGTGGGAAAAAGAACCCACACCACCTACCCTTGCACCAAAAACAAACAAAAAAGAAAAGAAATACTTAGGTATAAATTTAACAAAATTTGTGCAGGATCTGTCTGCTGAAAGCTGTAAAACACTGTGAAATAAGTCAGAGAAGACAGAGATGAATGGAGAAGTATACCATATTCATGGACAGGAAGGTCAGTTGTTGTAAAGAGGTCAAATTCTCGCATGTTTGATCTACAGATTCAATTCAATACCAACCAAATTCTACAAAATATCTGATCCTCCCAAAATTTCAAGGTCATAAAAAACAAGGAAAAAGCGAGAAATGATTACAGATTGAAGGAGACATAACAACTAAATGCAAAATGACAGCCCGAAGCAGACGCTGCAACAGAAAAAAAAGACATAGATGGGAAAACATGAAATCTGAATAAAACCTAAATATTAGTTAATGGCACTGTAGCAATGTCAATTTCCCAGCTTTGATAAACGTATCATGGTTACATAAACTGTTAATGTTATGGGAAACTGGATGAAATGTATACAAAACTTTCTGTACAAACTGTAATTCTTCTGTAAATCTAATATTATTTAAAATTAGAAGTTTACTTCCTTTAAAAAAAAAAAAAACAAAAGGTAAATAGTACCAGCTGGAGACTTCCCTCAAGCAGTCAGGGAAAGACTGGTCTAAGGAGAATGTCTTAACGGCAGTGACCTTGACACTAAATGAGACTAAACGACAGCGAGAGCCGAGAATTAATTAAAGATGTTTTTTGAAAAGTGACTGCATCCTTCTAAATCCAGCTTGTTTGGTATAATAGTTACACCCTCATGGAGCATGCATTTTATGTCTCATAACTGTCATCTTTCCATGGAAACTGGCACATAAGATCAGCTTCCTTAGTTTAAAAGGGGCACAGAGCGGTAAAAACAATGTGAAGCGGCAACGACTTGGTATATTAGAATAACTTTATAGGATGCGAGAGTTAATTTTAATATATAAAAACACAGAACCCCGGGCCTCTGGACTGTAATATCTCCATGGAATCTTAAAAGCAAAGCACTACACAGCTTTACATAAACTTTTCTGAGCGCTGACAAAAGCTTTGTATTAAAGAAAAATGCATTTTTAAATGCCCTTTATTATTTTGATCATTTTTACTTCTAATGACACAATGACAGAACTCCATTTACCCAGAACCTTTCATATCACACTCAGACGGATGATCCGAAATAAATCCATGAGACACTTAAGTTGTAAAACTCAGGGAACGATAAATATCAGATGGCATTTCTTTCAAATAAAATTACTTAAACAGCATTTTCTTTTTCTACCCCGTGGGAACAAAAGGAATCCAAGTATGATTTGATAAAGGTTGCACGCAATGTGCTCTGTTAGTTTTTGACCTCAGCCCCACAGGTGAGCCCTTCTCCCTTTCGCTGGGCAGCATAGCCTTCCTGTGTTCAGGAGACTGCCTGAGACAGCCCACGTCCTCCTCCAGGTGAGGTCTCAAAGTCTTACCTGTCAAAGAGTCAAAAGCAGCGTGCCCACCTTTTCTCACTGACAGGGAGAGCGCACCTGGCCTGTGCAGTGCTGAGCATGGGGGTGGGCGGGGGGAGGAGTTATCCAGAAGAGGAGATGGGGCTTCCGAAAGCTCAGAGCCGCCCGTGACTTCCGGCTGCCCCACTTCCCTGCAGGCTTTGCTCCCCTGATGGAAATCTTGGAGAAATGAAAAGCACAACTGTGCCAAAATGCACAATGTTAGTTCCCACTTGTTTTTCTTTTTTTGAAGAAAATCTTCAACTGACAATGCTCTACAGCCAAGCAGCATCCCCTACAAGAATCACCAGAGGTAGCTCTGTTTTTCCTGGAGGAGGAATGTCAATCAACCTCGTATCTCCCTTCTGTATCACCGCCTTTCGACAATGTAATGTATAGTATAGTAATGTACATTTTCTTATACAGAGCAGTGGTACTGTACACATCATTTATTCATCTCAGGATATTAGGCAACAAAAGCAGGCAAGGAAGATACTTCACTCTGAAGGCTAAAAGGATGCCTTTTTATAAATTCCTCTTTCATGAACAGCAGCTCTTGAACACCCTCCTATGGGTGCACGTTAGCAGAAATGTTTACAATTTAACTCATGTTACGGAGAAAAAGACATAGGCCACAGTGCACGTGACCTGAGTGCCCTTAGTTTCTGAGGAAATAAACAGGAGTACAGATTTACATTCATACTAATTTTAAACCAGAAGGGACATGCAGACTGTCTACCATGGTTCAGCTCAGTTCAGGTCAGTCGCTCAGGCGCGTCCGACTCTCTGCGACCCCATGAATCGCAGCACGCCCGGCCTCCCTGTCCATCACCATCTCCCGGAGTTCACCCAGACTCACGTGCATCGAGTCCGTGATGCCATCCAGCCATCTCATCCTCCGTCGCCCCCTTCTCCTCCTGCCCCCAATCCCTCCCATTTACCATGGTAGAATGCAGCATAAAAATATTGGCAAATTCTTGTGGAAGAAGAGTGCTGAGGAGAGAACTGGGTTTGACCAGAGAGGCAGAGCACATTACGTTACCTGGCGGCGAAGGCGTCCGCGTATTTTATTTCATCTAATAGTAATGCAAATCGTGTTTTCAACAAAAAGAGCAAACTTATGAGCCAGATGTCACCCAGTCTGTAAAGCCAGCTCTGGTGAGGTGGCTTTCTTTTCCTCTTTCTTTTTTAATAAAGTCTAGTGCCCCTGTACAGACAGTTTTAATCTCATTATATCAAGGGTCTGCTTGATGGTATTTAATAATCACAGTGCTTCCCTGAGACAAATCTCCCTGCTCAGACGAGGCCAGCCACTGAAATAAACTGAGCGGTGTGTTTTTTTTTCAGAATCAATGGTTGGTGACAGTTTTGTTTATTGTTCATTAATAAGCAATAAACGATAACATTTCTAGTGGGTAATTGTCAGGTTACTTGATTATATTTCCTTCCAATTTATAAGGCTGACCTATGACTCATCTAAACTTTACACAGCCACACAGTCACAATCCTTCATCGTGGCAGCTAAATACGCCAGAATTAACATCCTGCTAAACGTTCAAGCCAAAATGACTCTCGAGTTACGAAATGGAGTTTTTATGAGAGGTTTTATGTAATCTGTGAACTCTGATCATCTCTAGAAAGATATAAAGGATAAGTAATGGCCTGCCAGAAAACATTTATCTCTTTCGTGAAAGAAAAGCAAACAAAGGACAGAACGTGCCATGCAGTGGAAGACCACGCACGTCCCATGGATGACAGCTGAGATGAGACGCACCGCTATCCCCCAAACCGACTAGAACAGCCTGCTGTCTCAGCACTGGAGAACGACCCAGAGATCCAGACGTGTATTTTAAGTTTTTCTAAGACGTTTTAATCAAAAGGACCTATGCTTCTATATGTCTTCCCACCAATATAATCAAATTCTAATCTCTTAATGTACTTGGGAAAAATACACTTTCAGTGAAGAGTTCATTTTCTTTTTTCTCCTGTGTTAAAAGCCCTTTTATTTTTCTTCAGCTAGTTTGAACTCATATCCTCAGATTGATTGACCGAGACAAATTCTTAATCCAACATGACAGAATCACCAAACATGCTTTTTCTGTGTTTGGCTGGACCTTAACTTCTCTGAGTTCTTGAGTCATCACTTGGAGAAACGGGTTTCCATGAGTGCCAGGAATGAACACCCGTGCACAATGGCCACGTCTACAGTCTCCCGCTGTGCCCTGTTAATTTGCCAGGAGGGCAGAGGAAGAAGGCAATGACCGCATCCTCCAGCCTGAGTCCGTCAGGGTCCCCCAGCCTCGCTGCCACGCTGGCCAGCAAGCCAAGTGCTGTGGGCTCCAAGCCATTTGCCCTCTTGGTGACCCAGCTGTCATGACCAACGGGGTCAAATCCAGACTCCAGCTGGCAAACCAAGCCCTTCACAGGGGTCCCGACCCCTTCCTCTCACACTGCTTCTCCATCATCATCACCCTGCAAACACGTCTTGTGGTTCTCTCACAGGGAATGGTATGCTTCCCCATTCTAATATCGTGGTTCCTGTGCGCCCCCAAATCAAAGCTCAGTCTCTCTCCTGCACTAATCTGTGGCCCATGGACTCTGAGTGGGCGGTGGGGGGCATCCATAAAGCTCCCTGTGTGAGTGTGTGCACCGTGCTGGTCCACGGCGCTCACCATCTGTCCCTCCGCTCCCCCGCAGTAGCGATGGTGGGCTCGCTGCTCTGGCCTCCTCCCCCTGAACCTCACAGCCCTCTTCCTTCCTGGGGCCCCTGCGGTTGCTGCCTGCCTCTTTCATCATTCCAAGCACTCGTCACGTCTGCAAAGGCTGCAGCAAGGTGCCTCTTGACTTGTCTGCTGTCTGTCTTCCCCACGGAATAGGGCTCATCAGAGCAGGGTCACTATCAGACTCCCAGAGCCTGGAACAGGTCTAGGCAGAGACACCCAATCGATATCTGCTGAATTAATGAATATGTGAACGAATCAGCCTTTCAAAGCAGTTTGAGACGTGAGAGAGGTTCTGATGTGGCTGGACGCGATGAGGGCAATGAGCCTCCCGGTATTCAAAAGGACGCTGTGTGATACTCGCAACGTATCTAACCCAACTAACACACACAGTCTTGATGATCTCGTCTTCTTGCCTTCTGGTCCTTTGCCGCGGCTCTCTTTCCTTGCAAGCAGGTACTGAGCCCCCTCCGGTGTATGTATGCATTGCCTTGTTTACTGAGGTTCTCTTTCTTTTTCAAGTGCATATTTAAAACTTACTCACTTCTGACTACAAAGGGTTCCTTTCCCTGTGACCCTCAAAATAACTTCTGGAGAGATGCTAGTGGTAGGTCTTGGGTTGTATGTGGGTTACACAGAAGGAAGCCCACGAAACCAGAGTGTCAAGAACTGAGGCCACTTGGCTTCCTGCTCAGGGCAGCTGCGTCATTTCTTCATGCAGACAGATTATTTTGGTAAATGGCAGGTCATATGTCAAA